>NC_133014.1:15554051-16179051 GCF_048564905.1 Vicugna pacos
TTTACACAAGCCTCCTCCCAAATTATGATCTCGGGGCCATTTCCTCTTTAAGGTTTATGAAAGTTAATGAAATACATCGAGAAAAGAAAAGAGAAACCAAGGTGGAAGAACTCAAGGTGGGCACGTGTGTGCTGGGGGTATGGGTCAAAAGCTACAAAGTTTCCCACAAAAAAAACAAAACAAACAAACAAACAAACTGGCTTTCACCTTTCTAAAGCTACCCTGGCGGAGTACGTATAAATGAGGCCCCCGCAGCAAAGTGAGCAAAGAAAACTCACGAAGCATGAGCAGAGAAATGTCTCTGTCTCCTACAGGCTTATGCTCTTCCGGGGGTCGAGGGTGGGGAGAGGTGAGATGCCAACAGCAACAGTTAATAAAATAAGTAAAACAGACATCATGGCTGATGGCAGTGCCTGCCACGGGGGGAAGTACAGCAGAGAACAGGACCCGCGAACGCCCGCGTTTGGCAGATGTCACTTGTAACCGTATTGGCAGGGTAGGCCTCACCTGGTCAGTG
The DNA here is from genome assembly GCF_048564905.1 of Vicugna pacos. NCBI lineage: Eukaryota > Metazoa > Chordata > Mammalia > Artiodactyla > Camelidae > Vicugna > Vicugna pacos. Next base: position 15,554,569 of record NC_133014.1, read on the forward strand.
TCATTTGAGCAAAGGCTAGAGGGGTTAGGGGAACAAGCCACGAACATATGGGGGGCAAGAATTCTCCAGACGGAGGTCAACACAGATATAAAAGACCCCGAGGCAGAAGCACGCCTGGCAGGCACGGAATTCAGAGAGATGAGGTGGAGGGGGCCGCGTGTGATCACCAAAACGATTTCCGCTTTTACTGGAGAGAAGGTGGGAAACCACTGGAGGGCTCTGAGAAGGCAGTGACTCACTCTGACTGACGTGTTTCCAGGACCACCCCGGCTGTGGGGCTGAGATGAGATTTGGCAAAAGGCAGACGTAGGAAGTGCCATTAGGAGCTTTGGGTAAAAATTCAGCTGAGAAATGAGGGAAACTCAGTAGTGATGGGAGAGGGTGAGAAGCAGTTACTTTCTAGACGTATTTTAGTGAAGAGCCAACGGGATTTGCTAATGGGTCATAGACAGAATGGATGAGAAAGAGAACGTTCAGGTTTTTTAAGTAAAGCACTAGGAGAATGGGGTTGCCTTTGATGGATGCTGAAAAATTCAGAAGAGAGGGTTGATTGAGATTTCAGGTTTAAAACGGTTAAGTTGGAGAAGCCAATGAAATATTCGAGTGTTGGTGTTCAGTAGGTGGCTGGATACAGGAGTGTGAAGTTCAAAGGGAGGGTCTGAGCTCAAGATAGAAATTTGGGAGTCAAAATTCATACAGATGATACTTAAGGCTTGACCCTTGGGAATGACAAATACTGCCAGCCATATCAGTAAACAAAGGATGCTGTGGCCATCAGGTCATCAGCCACCACCACCATCCCCCAGACAGTGAGTGGAGGGAACTCAGGATGCAGAAGAGCAGGCAGCCTGGCCTCTAATGTCACCCCCAGGGTTGCATCTGAGGGAACTCAGGATGTGGAAGAACAGGGTACTGGCCCTAGATAGCCAGGCGCACATCAAAGGAATGATTTCAATGAGCCCAGACCTTTGCACCTTCCCATGTATAGAAAAGCGCTAAATTCTGTGTCGTGAGATGTCTTTTCCTTTAATTAACAGTACTTTTGATGCTAAGACTACCTGGTCTTTGTTGCAAAAACTCACATAGCCGGGCTGCTACCTCGCCACCTTGGAGCAGTCCCTCAGAGTGACCTTAAAGGCTGTCAACCGGGCTTAAGTCCTCAGAAACGTCCGCCAAATAAAACTTAACTCTCAACTTTTACATTGTGCATTTTGTTTCAGTTGACCCCTTGGAAAGATCTCAAAGGGAGTGGGTGTAGCAGTAAATAAAGGTCCAAAGACTGAGGCCTGGAGCACTTCAGACTGGGGAGATAAAAATGAACTATTTATATGAGCAGGAAAGAAAAACTTTTTGAATAAAATTTGTCGTCATATTTTGGCTGTTCATTTCAGGATCGCCCTGACCGCCTGCTCCCCGGCAAAGCCAAGTGCGGCAATGCTGTCAGTCAGCACCTCTAGCAGCGGTCTTGTTTATTTATAAGCTGAGTTCATGTGCCGGGTCACCAAGGTCATCAGAGGGCAAAAGAGAACCGCCGCGCCTGGAGATTTCGTTTTAGATGTACTTGTCTATTGTCCGGATGGCCAGACTCCAGGAGGTAGCCGTTTTTTTTTTTTTAAAAACATTCTTCTAGAGATGAAATTCACATACCATAAAATTCACCCAAAGCGTACAATTCAGTGGTTTTCAGAATGTTCACAGAGTTAGGTAACTATCAGCACAATCTAAGCTTGGAACACTCTCGTCACCTCCGAAAGATGGCCCTTACCCAGCAGTCACTCCCCGCCTCTCCCCTTGCCCCAGCCATAGGCGGCTGCTAAGCTACTTTCTATCCTTTAGGTGTGCCTCTTCTGGATAATTCCTTGAAGTGGAATCATACAATACCCGTGGTCTCTTTTGACTAGCTTTTTCCATTTAGCATAATTTTTTTAGTTTTTTTTATTGAATTATAGTTGATTTGCAGTGTTTCAAGTGTACAGCAAAGTGACTCAGTGAACAAATATAAATAGGTATTCTTTAGCAGATTCTCTCCCATTATAGGTTATTATAAGATACTGAACATAGTTCCCTGTGCTATACAGTAGGTCCCTGTTGTTTATCTATTTTATATGCAGTAGTGTGTATCTGTTAATTCCAAATTTATCCCATGCTTCCCCTTCGGTAGCCATGTTGTTTTCTATGTCTGTGACTCTATTTCTGTTTTGTAAATAAGTTCATTTGTATCATTTTGTCAGATTCCACATATAAGTGATATCATATGATATTTGTCTTTCTCTTTCTGACTTACTTCACTTAGCATGACAATCTCCAGGTCCATCCCATGTTGCTGTAAAATGGCATGGTTTTATTCTTTTGTATGGCTGAGTAATATTCCACTGTCCACATATACCACAACATATTTATCCAATTATCTGTTGATGGACATTTAGGTTGCTTCCACATCTTGAATATTATAAATACTGCTGCTATGAATATTGGGGTGCATGTATCTTTTTGAATTAAAATTCCCTCCGGATATATGCCAAAGAGTGGTATTGCTAGATCATACGGTAAATCTATTTTTAGTTTTTTAAGAAGCCGTGATTGGCTGCACCAATTTGCATTCCCACCAACAGTGTAGGAGGGCTCCCTTTTCCCCACACCCTCTCCAGCACTTATTATTTATAGATTTTTTGATGATGGCCAGTCTGACCTGTGTGAAGTGACACCACACTGTGGTTTTGATTTGCATTTTTCTAATAATTAGCAACGTTGAGCATCTTTTCACAAGCGTCTTGGCCATCTGTATAGCATGTTTTTAAGGTTCATCCATGTTGTAGCATGCATCGGTACTTCATTCTGTTTTATTGACAAATATTCCATTGCATGGACATACCACATTTATATATCTATTCATCAGTTTATGGAAACATCTGTGTTCTTAACAGTTTTGGGTTATTGCTAATAATGCTGTCATGAACGTCTATCTACAAATCTTTATGTGGATGTATACTTTCATTTTTCTTGGATTATCCCTAGGTGTGGAATTACTGCGTCATATATAAACTACATGTAGCAATTGAACTACCGAACTATTTTCCAAAGTAACTGCACCATTTTACATTCTCATCAGCAAAGAATGAGGGTTCCAATTTGTTCGTATCCTTCCAACACTTATCATTATCCATCTTTTTGATTATGGCCATCCTAGTGGGTGTGAAGCAGTATCTCATTGTGGTTTTGATTCACATTTCCCGAGTGACTGGTGATGTGGACCATTTTTCCAAGTGCTTATATACCTCTTGCAGGTCTTCTTGGACAAATGTCCATTCAAATTTGTGGTATTAAAATAGAATGGTCTTCGTCTCCAGTTCTTGGCACACAGCTACTAAAACCCATTGAATCTCTACAGTGATGAGGATTATTGTGCGCTAATGAGATGACTGAAGGCAAGGACCCCTTAAATAGCTTCAGGATGGGGCTGATCCCAATAAAAGACCAAGGCATAATTAGAAGATTGGAATTTTCAGCCCCGTCTTGACCTCCTGGGAAGGGAGAGGGTGTAAAGGTTGAGTTCCTAATGATTTAATGAATCATGTCTATGTCATGTAACCTCCATAAAAACCCCATTAACAGTGGGGTTCAGAGAGCTTTTGAGTTGGGGAACACAGCCATGTGCCAGGAGGGTGGTGTACCCCAAGGCCACAGGAGGTTAGACGTTCTTATGCTCAGTACATTTTGGGATCTTTTCCCAGGAACTTGTTCAACCAGCTGTTTATTTGCATCCTTTATAATCAACTGGTAAATATTTTTCAAAAATGCCGTCCTAAGTTCTGTGAGCCATCCTAGCAAATTATCAAATCCGTGGGAACTCCCAATTTACAGCCGACTGACCAGAGCCTGTGAACACAGGTGGCCCAGGACCTGTGATTAGTGTCTGAAGTGGGGACAGTTCTGTGGGATCCGGCGCTAACTCCAAGTAGAGAGTGACAAAAGTGAAGTGAATGGTTGGATACCCAGTTGGTGTCAGAGACCTGGAGAACTGCTTGATGGAAAACAGCCCCAAAGTCTTTGCCCATTTTATAATTGTGTTATTTGTCTTTTCATGATTGAGTTTGTACAGCCCTTTATGTATTCTAGCTACAAGTCTATTATCAGGTATGAAAAGATGCAAATATTTTCTCCCGTTGAGTGGGTCGCCTTCACTCTCTGGACGTCATCATTTGAAGCACAGAAGTCCCTAATTTTGATGAAGTCTGATTTATCTTTTTTTCTTTTGTCACTGTCATGTAGTGGTTTGATCTGATTTTGAGTCCACTTGTTTATGATAAAAATAAAGTTGTCTTGAAGATGAAAGTTGTTCCTAAGAATGAAGTTTTTGTTTTGATATCAAAGTGAAATTGTGTGGCAGGATGCCATCACCCACATCTGTGGTTACCGATCAGCTCTCCGCCGCTCAGCTGCCGAGCAGCACCGCTGGGGACTTATTAACAAGTGTATGAAGAAGCAACTTGGGAGAGGATACATTTGGACTATAAATACTCAGGGTTTGTGAGGACAACCTGACAGTGTTTAGTCTGGGCAAGGCTACTCTCTGCTACCTAAACAGCTCTCTGAAGACCTTGGGAGCATTAGCTTCTGCTGAGGTCAAGGCACCTCTTTTACCAGCAGTGGTAAAAGCCACGCTAATGCTTCTCCAAGACCATCCTGCCCACCGGCACCTTTGCTCCCTAGCAACATGTTCCGGCAACAAGGGACTTTTGTTCACGCAGGCAGCTGGACGGCAGCTCCCAGTTGGTTAAGCTGCCTCTCCCGAGAACCAACTCAACTAAATTTGGACTTTATTTCGATCATCTCCTCTTGCCTGGAACAGTAGCGTGATTAATCTATCACTGACTTGGAGTGTGTTATTTCTTTATTGACTTATTAAAAGACATTATCTTTTATGCTATTGGCTTGTGAAATTATTTTAATTCCTGTAGTGAACCCATGTGAAATAAAATATTGGCAACGATGCCCTCAGTCTCTGAGCATAATTTGTTCCGAAACAAAAAAGTCACGTATGCTTTTTGTATATCTGAGAAACCAAGTCCTCACCCAAAGTCACAAAGGTTTACTCCTAATTTTTTTTCCTGTAAGTTTTATAGCTTTAACTCCTATGTTTAGGTCTGTGATCCATTCTGAGTTAACTTTGCACATGGCTTAAGGGAGGGAGGAGGTCTCCTCATTGCTTTTAAGATGCTCCATTTATCTTCTTAATCAGTGCTAACCCAAAAGTCAAGCATTTGCCATGTGATTCCCAAATCCTATATCCAGTTCTCAGCAAGAGCAATGAATGGGCTCAGCCGAGTTTCACCAGACCGCACCAGAGACCGAATGAGAGTCTAAGCTTGCGGTCAGGAAGTGGGGTTGTATATCAATTTGGTAACATCAACTCTGCTTGTTGGCTCTCTTTTGAGGCAAAAATGGAAAAAGAGGTAAAGACGGGAAAAGATTCAATTCGCCTCCTTCCAGTGGAGAATTATGCAGATCAAAGAACATTATGAATATAAAAACCCTTTGAAAAGGGAACCATCCTTAAAGTGTATCCACAGTCATCAGAATTGTTGCCAACGGCCTCTTTCTTAAAACCGTAAAGCTGCAGATGGCGGAAGGCCACGGGAGGCGTCACTGCACGTTATCCTGACTGACGCTCACGGAGGAGCAGGTACCCGGAGATCCTCCTCCAGGAGACGCCGATGCGGAACAGGCCTTGGGAATCGCAGATTGCGTTGACCTCACCACAGGCCGCTCTGTGGATTACAGTTATTATCCACGTCCACGAGGGAGCGAGCAAACAGCGACAGGTGCAGGCTGACTTTAAATGATGAAGACTGTATCAAACAGATTAACGCTGTCAGTCAAAAGGAGAAGGCAAAGATGTTTTTAATGCATTCATTTTCTCTTAAGTGCCCTGTATGTTTGATGAAAAAGTGTCACAGACTTTGTAAGCACGACAGCTGACGTAGACAAGAAGCTGCTTCAATGACTCAGCGGAGGCCCAGTGTTTAAAGGCATCATCCTTAATTAATAATGGCTTAGGAATCAGCTCCCCAGGACATAAATGAGTCCCTGAAGCTCATGCTGATAGAAAACACCGAAGTCAAACATCTTAGAGCTTCTCCAACCCAAGTAACCTCCCCCGGCCCACATGCATCCCTTGTCTGACTCTTGATTCTTAGTGAAATGGTTTGCTTCTTACACTTTTCTCCCCTGTCCTTATAAGATTATTGAGATCATCAGCTCCTCGGAGGGGAGGGAAATAGCTCCATGGTGGAGCCCATGCCATGAGGTTCTGAGATCAATCCCCAGTCCCTCCATTTAAATAAATAAACTGCATTCCTTAAAAAAAAACCAAAACAGATCGTCAACTTCTTGAAGACAGACTCCAGCCTCACCCTTCTCTCTACCTCCAGTAGCACCTGGCCCATCATGGGCATTTGATCCACAGGAGCCAACGAGTTGAAGGAGGAGGCGAAAATCTAGCTCACTGAACATCACATAAGGTTATAAAGGGAAATCTGTAACTGATTCTTAGAGAAAAAGGCCACTTCTAAACGCGTACCGGAAGAGGTCATTCTAGTTTTTGCTGTGGAGCGGGGATAAAAGGCGTCCAGGCATTTGCGTCCCCTGAGGTAGAACAGCTTTGTGCAACTAGTGGATGGTGTCTGATTTTTGTCTCCCATGGTTGAGTCAGATCCCCCTCCCCCGCCCAAACCCATCTCCAGTAAAAATCACGTCTTCTGTCTGCTGAAGCCTGAGCTCTCATCAGCGCTCACTCCAGCTCGGAGCCACGGCCCGACCTAGTCATACCTCAGAGCGTCTAAGTCACGGTCTGGGGATGACTGTTGGACCATGAAATATTTTATCCCTGGCATCTGGGACACAGATTTGATTAGAGAAACTCCACTGATGTGTGTGCACACACTTACGTTATCAGAAAAAGTGATTTGTGTTTTTGTAGATGAGAAAAAAAAAATCTCCCGTGTGTCAGCCCCGGAGCTCCTGCACAGACACTTGCATGGAGACTTAACTCTCCAGCTACGGGCCGATCGTGAGCAACTTCCATTCACTTTGGCAAAAAGTGCAGTGAAGTAGGTCCACCAGAAACACGCCAATGATGGCCAGCTCTGACTGTGATCAGGGAGAGAACGGGCATTCCTGTCCATGTCAATGTTCTGTTTCAGTTAATTCTTTTTTTCCCCTTGTTGTTCTTCGGCCACTGGACCCTGCCCTACCCCAAGATGATGGAGCGCCCCCACCCCATCCTGCCTGGTAGTTCGCATTCTAACCACAAGCTTAGCTCTCTCAAATCATTAGGCAAACCACCCAGGCTGCAGCAAGTTGGCACCACTCGCTCGCTCCTGTTTGTTGATCATTGAGAGTGTTTATTCGGGCATTTGGACCTCTTCGGGAAAAAAAAGAATCTCATTTCCACCCCATTCAGTGGTGAATGCCCGTCTCTGGAGGTGTCCGGGCTCAGATGCCAAGAGAGAAGGCCTAAATGTGTGCTTCTGAAATGCAAGGTCAGCCCTGGTGCACTCCCACCTAACACAGCCACCACCACCTTCGTATGTGGCCTCTGCAGCCAGCAACGTGGTTTTATTTGCACGGCTCCACCATTCCTCATTTTGGACCATCTGCCTTGGCTGAAGGCCCAGCTGTTTCTGAACTGTTCTGGGTTTTTTTTCCCCCCTAAAATGGTTTTCTGGATCTCTCACAGAAAGACTTCCAGAATGTTCCCTTCCCATTCCTTTCTCCCTCCCCTTTCTCTGCTTTAAATCAGGCTATCATGTCTTTCCAATTTTACTGCTGCCCATGAACTCTGCTCCATGAAGCCAGTGGGGAGCAGACCTTTGGCTTCCCTGGGCTCGCTGCTGCCCCCGGTGCTGGCTGCAGACCCCCCGCGGTGGGGTGAACCCGGTTATTGGAAGGGGCGGCACCAAGTCCTCCTACGATTCATCTCTACCTTGGGACACGAGGGCTTGGCAGTTAGAACGCTTCAAGTTTCTTCCAGCTCTTGGTACACAGTCCCCATCACGCCTGGAGATAGTACTGAATTTTCAGCCATCAAAATTGTCCTAATCAAAGAGACAGAGAATGATCAGGACGTGTGTGTGTGTGTGTGTGTACGAATGCACCTCGCCCACTCTGCAGGATGTCAGAAGGGAGCCAGGGTGGAGTACCATTCTTTAGCATCTGTCTCTCAAAACTGCGCTAGTTTTTCTGATTTGTTCCCATAGAAGCAAAAAAGGAAGAAAAAAAAAGTAGTCAAATAGAGCATTCCTACAGCAGAAGCCAAAGAACTGATGACACTTGTTGTCTCTTCTCTTATGCCCGCTCCCCACCTACTTGGAAATTTCTAGGTAATGTGCCCCTTTGGGATGCAGGGTGTGAGGATGGGGATGGGGTGTGCACAGGGACGTGCTGAATTGGGAACAGTGCTAAGTGTTCCATAAGGCTCTGTGACTCTCAGGTATTCTATTTGACTGTCTCCATTCCTCTCCCACTCCGGAGCATCTTCTTGACTTTCAGACTTCATCTGTCATGAATTAAAATGTGCACAGATTCGCCTCTTAGCAAGGACTTGAACACAGCACCTTGTGAAACCTGATTCTAAAAGTACAGCCTAGTGATTCACTTATCCATATACACACATGTATTTCTACACACATATAGTTTCAGATTCTTTCCCATTACAGCTTATTATAAGGAACTGAATATAATTCCCTGTGCTTTGTTATACACCTGAAAATAACACTGTAAATCAACTACACTTCAATTAAAAAACAAACCAAAACAAAACCCTACGGCCTGATGACGTGATGAGACACAAATCCGTTTCCTGTAAAAATGTTTTCTAAATAAGCAAGCATATCTTCTGGAACAAATTATTTTAAAATGATTCTTTATGCAAAATGCTACATGTTTTCAAATCTTTGAAATGGAAAAAGCAAAGCACGTAGGGGTTTGGGATACACAGGGGTGTGCAAATGTTAAAACTCATGGTCCTTTCACTGGGGATACATTTTACACAAAAAAAATGGTAAACAAATATCAAACTCTAGATAATGACTTGCATGCTGAGGTATTCAAGGGTGAAGTCTACGGACATCTGCAACTGACTTTGAAATGCTTCAAAAACAGGATGAGCAGATACGTGATCGAGCAAACAGAGCAGAGTGGTCATTGTAAACTTGAGGGATCTACGGTGCTCAATGTACCGTTTCTTCAACTTTTCTGTACGTCAAAATGTTTCCATAATAAAACACAGATGTGAGAGCAGGAAGGCACAGGGCTTGGAGCTGGGAGACTGGGGTCCAGGTCCCAGTGTGGCTATAAAATGCGGTCAAGCCTTTAAACTTCAAAGGATTTCCGTCTCCCTATCTATAAAATGAGAACCTTAGCTATGGCTTTTTTTGGGTCTAATAATCTATTATCTTATGAAACAAGCACGGATCCATTGGTTAGATGCCTTCAACTCATAGGACTCTTGGGCTCTCATTTACTGAATCTGTGTAATCCAAAGGAAACACTGAAAATCGTATTATCCAACATTTTCCCAGTTGGAAAGCTCTAATGTGCCTTTCTGATCATTTCATCTCTCCCAGTGCAGTCTTCTCATCTGGTGCCAAGCGCGGATGCCAGGATCTGGGTGGGAATAACCTCTCCAAAGCTGGGGCTGAGTAAAGACAGGGCTGGGTAATCTGAGAAAAAATCACTACACTGCTGTCCCATCGCGTTCCACCCAAACAATTTTGATGTGATCGCACACCTCGTTGGCCTTTCAGAGCCCACAGCCCTGGAATCCCGCATCCGGGCAGAACAGGTCGCCACCTATGGGGTGAGTATTTGGGGCCATCTGGACGTGAGCCTTCCTCTTCAGCCGTATCCCCCATTCCCAGGCCAAAATGCCTGTCATACGAGCTAATCATCTGACTGAAGACTATGTTTCTTTTTCTTTGGGGGGAGGTAATTAGGTTTATTTATTTATCATTAGTTTTTTTAACAGAAGTACTGGGGATTGAACCCAGGCCCTCGTGCATGCTAAGCATGTGCTCTACCACTGGGCTCTACCCCTCACCCCGGAAGACTGTTTCTTATTAAAAACACAACTATCCCCGGAGCGGGTAACACATCCAACTATAGCAGCCGTTCACACCGCACTGTCAGTGACTCCCTGCGTCTGTCTGGGCGGCAGGAACAGAGTGACTCAGACTGGGTGGCTTAGGCATGACAGACACGTAGCTCTCACGGTCCTGGAGGCCGGGAAGTCCAGGATCAGGGCGCCAGCAGAGTCAGCGTGTGAGAAGCCCGGCCTCCTGGCTCACAGATGCCCACCTATCCCCGTGCCCTTATGTTGTGGGAGAGGTTGGCGGGCTTTCTGGGGTCTCTCCTATAAGGGCACTGGTCTCCTGCTTGAGGGCTGCACCCTCATGACCTAATCACCCCCACTGCCCTGCCACCCACCACCTTCACAGGGGGCGTTAGGAGGCAACGGAGGGACTTGGGGGGTACACATTCAGGGCCAGCGATGCCCTCCAAACCCTTCCCAGACGCCACTTAACAGTGGAAAGACCAGAGCCACCAGGGGCGTTTTCTCCCCTCCTGCAACGCTCTTTGTCCTCAGCTCACAGCGCAGTTAAAGCTCCCCCGTGTGCTGGGAAGGCCCTCCTGCCCTAAGCCGAGCTAGACAGCACGTCCCCTTAGTCTGACGCATACATGACCACGAAAGTCATAATGCAGTTATAAGGGCTGCAGACCTGCTCCGAGCGGGGACCCCGCTTGGCCCGTGCAGCCAGGGAAGGGTCCTCGGAAGAGATGGGTCTGTGAGCTGACATTTAAGGAATGAGGATTAGGAGGGAATTCCAGGAGAGAACAATCACAGTCAAAGGCTCCGCGGTGGGAAACAACGTGGCAGGTCTGAGAGAGCTGGGGCGACCGTATGTCCTGGTTTGCCAGGGACTGTCCTGGTGATAGACTATTGGCCCGGCCTAATTATTCATCATGACAGCTCTCACTGTCACAGGTGCCTTGGTTTGGGAAATGACCTATGTATTCACCCCAGAGAAACTGTAAGATGTCCCTGTGGCTGGAACAGAGGGACCCAAGGGATGAGGCAGCCGAGATGTCAGGGTCTCGAGGGAGATACCAAAAATTGAGGATGTCATCCTAAGAAATATGTGTACACCTGACACTAATACTGTAATATTACCATATTTCAATACTTTAAAAAATGATGCACCTGAAGCTGGCCTTGTGGATCAGCTACACTTCAATAAAATTTTTTAAAATAATTAAAAAAAAAAGAAATATGGAAACAGGGGAAAGAGTCATAGAGAGAGGAAAGGCGTGATCACGTGTAAATGTTAAACAGAGCAAACCCAAGGGTGGACGTGAAGGGCCCACTCAGCGGAGCGCTGACTGTGACCCAGGCCAGAGGTGACCGTGGCCTGGATGAGGGCAGAAGCCTCAGAAACGGAGCTACGTGGATAGTTCAAGAGACGTTTGGGAGGAATCATGCATAGAATTCAGCCTGATGGCTGAAAGGTCAAGGGCGTGGGAGACTCAAGGCTGCCACGACCGGCCACGTGGGCAGAAGGGACTCCGGGTGTACCTGCGAGGAAGACTCCGCCGGCTGCCCCGCAATTCGAGCGCTGTCGGCAGAGGCAGAAGGAGACGACGGCCAGCTTCCTGGTAGGATCGCTGGCTGGACGACGGTGCCATTTCGGGACAGGGAATCAGAAGGAGATTCAGAATCTCACGTCATCATTCCTGAAATACTCACATAATACGTATCAACCCCTACCATTCGTTTCATCATGCAGGTGTCTTACTTATGCGCAGGTTTCACCTTGCTCTTCCCCTGACACACCCCAGCCGGACCGTAAATCCACACGAGCAGAGACCAGACTGCAAAGTCTTGGAAGCAGCTGGACAAACAGGCAGGCAGCCAAAGACCGGACACAGGAGAGTGAGACCAGCGAAAACGCGGTATAAACGGACACCCCGGGAGATCCAAGGGCCCGCAGACCACTTCTGCCAGGGGCCAACAGCAAACACTTCACGCTCTGCGGGTCACACAGCGTCTGCTGCAACTTGCCTTTTCTGCAGTTTCAACGCGTTGCCCAGACAATGTGTAAACACATGGGCGTGGCTGTGTTCCAAGGAGACTTAATTTATGGCTACTGAAATTTGAATTTCATGTAATTTTCATGCCACCAAATATTATTCTTCTTTCAATTTTTTCCATCCATGGAAAAGTGTAAAACCATTCTTGGCTTGCAGGTCCTATAGAAACAGGCAGAGCCTGAGCGTGGCTCTGGGCTGACATGTGCCCGACCCTGGGCCGGCACCTCCGTGTCCCTCACATGGGGGACAGCACAGCCTCACATCAGACGCGTTCTCACGGAGAATGATGAGCACGTTCACTCCGAACGCTTCCCCTTCCTCCGCGTCGCTAGAACAAGGGACACATTCACAGACCTACGGTGCCTAATCTCTAGCCCGTCTTTTAAAAATGGCTCTGATTTCTTAAACGGTTTCCTTTTCTTCAACCTTCTTTGGGGCTTTCTGTCTCTCTTTGCTTTCCCCACTTAACTCTTCCTTTTTATTGTGCGAGTTTGTTCTCTGACTAATAAATTTCACTTTTACTACCAGGAGCATCACCGGGTTTGACGTTTTTAGTGAGGACACAGAGATGTCTCCAGGTTTTGTTTCTCCCTTGCCTTTTCATAACCATGGACAGCCTTGGCCCTTCCTAAATGAAGGATTGATGCCTACACAGCATGACCTACACCTGGAAATCTATTAACAATTATCAGCCAGTAAAAACAGACAACTCAGAGATCCACACTGCCAGCTTCAAGGGTGGTAGGAGCCGGATTAAAGCGCTAACAGCGTGCACGGAATTTAATATATTAACGCCTGTCCACCGGCATCTGAAACGCTACACTGGCCAGAAATACAATTTGTTTGTTTCTTCGTTTAAAGACAAATACTGTTCTATATGTGTGATCATTTCTAAAACTAAACCAAGACATGCATGCGAGAAGGAGAGTGACAACCATCCCTGCTTGTTTCATTACAGAGCAATTCGACCAAGGCAGGAAATCCTCTCTAAAATGCATCTCACCAAATGTGCTTCTGCGGAATGAGCTCACGTCCAGCAGCCGCCTTCCTCCTGCCTGGTGTATCTCTGTCTGGGAGCAGCACCTCAAATTAAGCATACGCGCAGCTTAAAAAATGATAGAAAATTTGACTCAGCAAGCAGAAGAATTGGAAGAGAATCCGTGAAACCATTTTTTCCCCCCCAGATCGAGGCTAGGTGTAACTCATGACACTTATGCAAAGATTTTGGAGGACAGCAGCTCTCAATGCTGTGAATAGAACGAGGACTAGGAAGAAAGATGGGGACAGTGGCTCTCCTTTCAAGCCAGTCCATGTTCAGCCTGTCATAAGGTAGGGATGTCCCTGACCTTCTAGTCTTTGACACCAAAAAATGGTCACCATTGTTCTGGAATACGAGGCTTTATCTGGGAGACAAAAGAAATGGTGGGGGGGGCAGGAGGGGTAGGGGCCTAGTGGGCATCTTGAAAGGTCCCGTCACCCCCTTTCCCACCAAACAGAAGACCTGTGAAGATGACCAGGAGCTTCGGTCTGCTAACCAACAACCTAGGGCTTCTGGGGGTCTCTCCTATTGGAGAACGAATGCTCGATGTGCAGCCCTATTTCCTAACAGACCCACCCCTGCAGCTGGCTTCTTTGGAATGCTGCAGGTCCAGCTGGAGAGCATCTCAATCCACAGGTCTCAATGGCACTAAAAGGAGCCCTGACAACCAAACTGAGGCACTGGATTTAAAGGCAGCAAAGACGAATCCTGCCCCACGACTGTGTCTGGTGTGGTCCCAAAGGATGCAGATTGAGGATACATGCCTAATGTGTTGACGCACTTGTGGCTGTCATGCATTTGATTTACCTCAGCTGTCACAGGCTCAGATTTGTTGGATAAAACGGCTGCATTTCTCCCATGCACCTTTCACTGGCCTCTGGAAATGGCCCATTTTCTCCAACTGCTAATTGTGAACGTCTTCAGCAGACAGAGCCAGGGGAAGGAGGGAAAAAAAAAAAAAGGTTTTAAAGGCACGCTCTGAATTTGCTAATAGGCACGCATGGTCCTTTTGGAACCAAAATAGAATTTTTGATGAAGTAGCTTGTGGCAAATTCGAAACATTAGCCTGGGGGCCCCAACAGGACATAATTCACTCCACTGGTGAGAACAAATCTCATTTCCACATCCACTCCTCTAAACGCATTACGGACCCGGGGGGAAATGCTGGCCTCAAGCAAGTTTTAATAAAGACACTGGTGGAATCGTTGCTATGTACTCAAAGCAGTAATGAGCAACATGCCACTTGGTGGCAATGGCCCCCGGGCCCTGCAGAAGCCCTGGGAGGCAGCTTCTGAGGGGCTGAGCTCTCCCTGCAGGGCAGACCGCGACGTCCGAAAAAGACTTCCTGGTTTTATGCCATAATTTGTCACCGAAGAATTACTCGGGCTTAAATGGTCTGATTGTCAGCTCGCCTTCAAATGAACAATTTGCTGAGAATAGTTGGTTTTAAATTAATTTTGATTTAGAAAAAATTTGAAAAGGGAGCAGGCAGATACAGTGGGGGAATTTTAAAAATAATAGTGATAATTCTGGGATCAGACAATCTAGATTCAAATTTCAAATCCTGGACAAATTTTATTCCCTCCTCAGGACTCAATCTCTGCCAGGAATAGAATGTTTTCAGCTAAACATGCATCATCTGTGGAGCCGGGTCCATGTCATTATTGTCACGTCCCCACATGCCACATCCTGTGAAAGACGCTCATTAACTAGGCATTAAATGGACCTACTTTCAAGGACTGTTATAAAGGTTAAGAGAGCTGGGCTATGTAATGCTTTTGGCACCTTGCTTGGCACGAGATTCTTCCACAACAAAATCAGAATAAATTGCTGATACAAGGCCAGTGGTGGAAAGACCACAAGAAGAGATTTTAACGAAAAAATCCAACCAAACTGAAGAGATCTGCCAGCTGCTGTGGATCTGGCAGGAGGCGCCAGGTCCAGGGAGGTCAAGAAAGGGTGACAGGGTAGAACATGGCAGAGAGGGAGACGGGAGACCTCGAAAATGCAAGGGGGCCTTTATAAAGAGCCAGACCCGGGGAGCCGGCCTTGCTAAGCAATCCTCAGCTTTAACACGCAGATTGGAAGGTTTCTCCGGGGTTTCCAGGGTATAATCTGTGTCTAGGTGGGTAAAGTCAAATAAAAAATAAAAGCATGTCTCTAGGGGAAGCTGGGGCGTAGCTCAGGGAGACAGAGCATGCTCAGCATGACAGCTTGAGTTCAAGCCCCAGTACCACCATTAATTTATTTATTTTTTTAAAGCGTGTCTCTAGAGAATCTGTCTAATTAGAGGAAGTAAATGTGTGCCTGGAAAGGCAGCCTGTTCTAACTTTTTCCTCCTTACCACCCACTGCCCTGACACAGCCCTTCCATTTCAGTCTGTCCCACTTGTCTCTAACATTCTCTGTGACCATATGATGACTTTTTCATTCCCCCATCCTTGCTCTTTTGGCTTGTCTCTGCCAATCTAATTTCTACACATTCTTTAATCCTGAAATAATCTCTACACCTTCCCCATTCATTAAATGAGAGAGCGAGAGAGAATCCTAGTGCAATGGGACGATTCTCCATCTCTTCTCAATCTCTATCGCACCTTTTCATTTGCTTCTATGTGAAGATTTCTATTTCTTCTATTTGCTGCATATGAAGATTTCTCTCATTGTTTATAATGTATATATCTTGTTTCCTCAAAGGAAACATTACTTCACCAAAGCAGGAACTTCTTCTTGGTGCATATCCTCCAAGGATTGGACACATATGACCCAGCAAACACCTATCAAATAAACCCATATGACCCAGCAAACACCTATCAAATAAACCCATATGACCCAGCAAACACCTATCAAATAAACCCATAAGACCCAACAAACACCTATCAAATAAACCCATATGACCAAGCAAACACCTATGAAATAAAGGGTAAAAGGAAGTCAGCAGGTACCTGGTTCACACTGTATTGACAAATGGTCTTTATGTGATTCTCTGCAACTTTCCACAAACATTTATAAGAACTCTGATATGCAAGGGATTCAGAAGGAATATTAAGGCATGTATTCATATACGCATTAGCATACACATTAAATACAGGCACACATGCACATGTACATGCACACAGTCAGGGGATAGCTCCTTCTAGCCATTCTTAGAGGCAGGATTCCTAAGCAGGATCTGATTTCTTTTTTTAAATTGTTTTGGGGGGATAATTAGGTTTATTTATTTATTTTTTAAGGGAGTTACAAGGGATTGAATGCAGGACCTTGCGTATGCTAAGCACGCACTCTACCACTGAACTATATGCTCCCCCAGGATCTGATTTAAATTCTGACTATAATCTGCTCTTGTGAACCAGGCTGCCCGGACCAGCGAAGTTGCTTGGGAAAGAGTCTAAACTCTTGGTAGCAGAATCAAAGCTGACCCACCTTCCAGCCCAGCCACGAGTGCTGATTCTCTGGGAGAAGTGCTTCTCCAGTTGACTGCTTCCAACCCATTTCCCTCTGCTCTGTTCCTCCTGCTTCCTGGGTCTTTCAGTCTGGCCCCCCCGCCCGGCCCTCCTTCCATAGACTGGCATGTCTCTGCAATACACAAACATGCACCTTCCTTTAACTTCACACAACTTGAATTCACCACATGGAAGCTGCCATCGTTGCCTCTTCATTCAGAAGAGAAAAAAGACAGAATCGTCATTGGAACTCTAATGAGGAACTGATCATCCTTCCCGGAGGAATGTGGACAGCGACCAAAAAACCAAAAAAGCAATCCATCTGCTGTTCTGATTCCTGGGACTGGGGTATGGGTGAGCCAGGGCACAGGGACAGCTAAGAGGTTTTTGGTCACAAAAAGCAAAACGGAGAGTGCAGCGAGCTCTCCTCATTACACCAGAATCACGCGCTGATCATTTCCCATCATATTAACGCTGAAAGGCATCTGACAGTGGGTGCCAGACAAGCACCCCATACCAACAAGGAAACATTCCCCGGCGTCAGAACTGTGAGGAAACAGAGGGAGGAACAAAGGCTGAAGCCGTCTGCGTGTGTGAAAGGGAGGGAGACAGTCAGCCCAGACGGCTGCCCACGCAGAGCACAGGGGCACGTGATGATCACAAAGTTGAGAGAAACAAGTCTTGGGCATGTGTTACAGCGGAAGTCCAACCCCGGGTGCAGATAATACAGCAGGACAATTAGGGCATTAATTAATTAAGACTGTTTAGGCGTCTACTGTCAGTGCTAATTATTTGTTGGTTTGAAGTAAGCTCCCCTGTCTTCGTCAGAGGCTGTCCGTGAATGATAACAGACTTGGGTTTCCACAAGTAACCCTTGTTTTGTCCAAGGACTGTACTTGCAACGTCAGCCCATATTCTCAGGTGATGACAGTAATCATCAAGGAACACATATTCACTGAAGCTAAAAATGCCTTTTTTTTTTTCCAACAAGAGGTATGTTACTGCTATTATTTCCTTCCGTGAGATTTGAGCTTCTGCCTGGTTTTTGGTATATCCAGGCAACAGTTTTCCTTCAACTTTGAATACAAAATGGCTAGGTTCTTTGGAAGAGGATGAGCTAGGCAAGAAATCTCACCATGAAGCATCTGTAGCCCACGATATCCATTTTACAAACGACTTCCTGACTTCCTTCCTGTGTCCTGCCTCTTTCCCAGCTCAGGCATTCCCAATTCCAGCAGCACATCTAGGTGCGAAGCCTGGTCTGGAAACTTGTAGACAACTTTCTAATGAGGAATTGGTGATAGAACCCATTTGATCAGGCCTTTGATCATTAATTTCTACCTTAAAAAAAAAAAAAGAAAAGCTGTCCGTCTGTTGATTTCTTACCGCTGGCCTCAGGCTTACAAGCAGAGCACGGGCATGTGTTTTAACTTCTGCAAACCTGCAAGAGTCATCAGAGTACCCGCAGTCGTGGGAGGGGTGGGGGTCGGGGGCAAAGACAGAAGGAGATAAATGAAGGTCTTTATCAGCAATGCTTAGGAATTGAGAGAAACCGGACTTCTAAAACGGAAGGAATTATGGAAGCTGGATTCAGCAGTTTTGATTACTGAATGAAAGGGTGTGTGTAAATGGGAGGGAAAAATGGAAGCGACAAGACTGTTGGAGACTAAAAAAACACAGTCATGAGAAATTTGATACAGTTTCACTGTAGGGTGTTATCTGGGAGATATTTATAACTTTTTAACCAATCACTAAGGAGAATTTAATCAAAACTATCCTTCAAAAGCTAGACCCGAAGAAGTTGACATTTTTTTCCTTTCTTTTTAAGAAGCTACTTTGTTTCCTTAAATGGAAAGTTTTCTCTGGTATATCTTATTTTAGAATCTCTGACTTTATCTTCTCTTTTTTTCCCATTTAGAAAAAAAATTAGAACTGTTGACTAATTTGTGATTTTTTTTTTGCTATTTCTGGGCACATTTAGATTGGCCATTAGTGTCAGATGCTAAAGGTGGTGATTCTAAAGGAAAAGGAATGGAGTCACGTGTCCCTAAAACCTGCAGCAGTGCTCAAAGATGAACTGAAGGAGAGGCAAGAGGGGGCAGGGGAGTGGGGGTGGAGGAGGACAAAATCTGAGAGTAGAAGCAGATAAAATGACGTGAAGACTAGAGTTGCCATCTGCTGGAGGATGGGAAGAATGACATTTGACACTCAACTATTTGCAAGAGCAAAGCTAAGCTCATTAGTCAAAACAGTAAATCTCCAAGTACCACGTACTGCCAGTTAAAGGATAAAAAAAAAATTGGGAAGGGGGTGTGATTATTTCAGCCTGGGAGTTTCTGAATAATGTAGGAAATATATGGGGGAAGTCGAACAATAGCAAACTCTTCCCCTCCCTTGCACCCTGCATGCTCTTAAAAGGGATGATGAATATCGCGTTATACTCTCAAATGCCAGCTTGTTCCTTCATCATGTATTTCTCACTTTTACCACTGCGACTTGGAAAATAAAATTGATGATGGGGTTTCTTCTATAAGTATGCCTAGTCATTGCTTCCAGATTTTCTTTCTGCTTATGTAACATGGCCCAAATGCATGAAGCTCACTTGAGTTCACTAGAAAGAGCACTGGACTGGGAGTCAGGAGGGACAGGTGGATAATCTCAGTTTACCCACCAGCTACCAGTGGATTTGTAAGCCAGTCACTTCATTACTCTGGACCTCGGTATTTTAAGCTGTAAAATTATAAATGATGTGGAGGATGGGTGACAGGGTTTAAATGATCTCTGAGGTCCCTTTTAGCTCTCAGATTCTGCGAATCTGTAAGCATTCCAAACTCCTGTAGCACTTGTAACATGAATATTCAGTCTAAATTCTCATCATCACTTCTGCTGAATGCAGCAAAACAGTATCTAATGGTTGATTAATCAGCCAAAACCATCTTCTTTATCAATGAAAGGAAAAATGTTTTCCCCCTTTTCATAGTGTAGAGAAAGAGTCAGTTACTTAAACTTGCTTTCTCCAATATTGTTCTTGTTACAGCAGTACCAGGGAACCAAGTTCCCTGATGAGGAAAGGAAAACAGCTTTAAGAACCACAGAGTTAGGACAGCAAGAAACCTCGAAGATCAGAAGTGGAACCTTGAGATTCAGAGACTCATCCATACTGGTTTGGGGCCAAAATGGATTAGGTCCTGCAACTGGCCAATTCTTCCTAACCTGAAACACATCTATCCTTCTTTTCGAAGCTCTAAATCCTGCAAACCTACAGCATCCAAGTCAGATGTCCT
Source organism: Vicugna pacos (assembly GCF_048564905.1). NCBI lineage: Eukaryota > Metazoa > Chordata > Mammalia > Artiodactyla > Camelidae > Vicugna > Vicugna pacos. The sequence goes on from NC_133014.1 coordinate 15,574,478, forward strand.
TTCCTCCTGGAGTGACTCCTCCCTCCTCTGGAAACACCAGTGGTTAAGATTTGAATCCCTCACTTAGCAAGGAACATAGACAGCTTTTCATTCATGTATTCATTTGACAACTATTTAATGAACAAATTCTTGATGCCTTGCATTGTTTTATGTGGAACAGGAGAGTTAAGACCTATTTTCATGGAAGATTATATTCTAATGGGAGATGGGGAGAAACATATCTAAATAGGAAAATACCCAATCGTAGTGCGTGCCCTGGAAGGTCATTAGAACAAGGTGGTGTGAAAATGATCTGAAGCCTTTTTCAAACTGAGTGTTGATGAGGACTTCTCTGAGGAAGCGCCTGCTAAGTGGCAAGGAGATGGCTCTTCCTGAAACGGCAGATTTTGGCATTTGGGGGAGAAATCAGAGGAAGAAGGGAGGTGGGAAATAAAATCAACAAGAGGGGTAGAGATTTGCAAATGTTAACCTCTCTATATAAAAATAGATAAAAAACAAATGTCTTCTGTATAGCACAGGGGATTATATTCAATGTCTTGTAATAAACTTTTAATGAAAAAATATGAAAATACAAAATGTATATTATATATATAATATATATATATGCATGACTGGGACATTGTGCTATATACCAGAAACTGATACATTGTAACTGACTATACTTAAATTTTTTTAAAAACAGAGGGATAGTGGCAAAGGATGAGGTGAGGGAGGTGGGCAAAATCTGGATGATTGGGGACCTCAAGGTCATGTTGAGAAATGTAGATTTGATTCCAAGCATTCTGGAGAACAAAGCAAAGAACTGCGATCTCTTTGCAGCTAAATCAGTCTTCCCCACCTCCAAGGGTTGACATCTTACTTTAAAAAATATGTATTTTTTAAATATCTCACATCTCCTAGGTGGCCGAAACCTTTGCACATAGAAGGCTTTTAAGTAAAGAGCTGCTGATTGGCTGACTGGTTGGGTAATAACAACATGAAATGTATCTCAGTGAATACCTTGAGTAAAGACTTCAGCCCAGGACAGTCAGAGGTCAGGGTGACTGCAGCCCTCACCTCCAATCCAGAGGAAGGCTGAGGAAACGCGCTCAGCCTGGAGGCAGCTGCCCTCACACACGGCCTATGACTCGCAGCCCAGACGCCTGACAATGCCTCACGCTGCTCCACGCAGCCCGTTAGGAATGAAGGGAGCATCTCTGTTGACTCCTCCAGAGCAAAGTGAATCCTCTAACTTTGAAGAGAGGTTCTCATGTGTCACTCAGAGCTACAGTTGAAATTTTGGAGCAGGTAAATCCGTAACAATTCATGGTGAGCCTGCTTAAAAGAGTATCTTTGTGTAAAACAGTGGCCTGAACGGCGGGGGGGGGGGTTAATTCAGAGGTTATTCCCCATTTTCTCTTCTAATGCAAGCCCCACTTTTATATGCTTTTCCTTTGACTGGAGAGCCATCTTTAATTGCAGCTTTAAGCTTTAAGGGAGCAAGTACAAGAAAGAGGTCCTTAAACATTATGAAAAGTAGAATGCTTCTAATGTTAGCTGAGAATAACCTGACTTATTCTTCACCTCGAGCTCTAGAAAAGGCAAATCCCAAGTAATCAGCAAAAAACTGGGGAGAGAGGGAATCATCGTTCTCCATCTACCTGGCCTGTCATGGTCTAAAGATGTCCTCTAAGCTGTGACAGGAGGGACCTGTGTCTTGGAAGCCCAGGTAGATGCCAGCACCTTTTTAACCCTACGTGATATCTGGGAGGCTAGAAGTACAGATGGATTCACTAACAGAAGAGGAAAAAAAAAGAAAAAGAAAAAGAAAAGAAAGGAAGGACGGGAGGGAGAAAGAAAGAGAGGAAAGAAAGAAAGGAGCTGGCAGGTGTGGCCAATGGCAAGAAAGAGGTCACAGATGAGAGACCCTGATGCTGTACGAAGGCAGAGGTCACAACCTCCCATGTAGGACTGCCTGGCACACAAGGGCGGGAGGAAGAGAAACGGGGTTGGGGGGTGGGGAGGGGAGACAGGCAGGCAGAGAGAGACAGAGAGAGCCATGGAGAGAGAAAAGAGGAGGTCAATTTGAGAGACAGCAGGCAAGCCAGAAGGAAAGAGACAAGGGGAAAAGCTCGAAGTGAAGAGAAAGAAAGGAAGGAGATCCAGGCAATTATTCCGAAATTTGCACGAGTGTAAGAATCAACCTGGAGAATCCGCCTCAAAATGCAGGTTCCCAGGCCCGCTCCTCGCTCTGTTATACCAGAAGCTGGCGGAGGGGTTGGGTGGTAGCCTCGGAACCTAACGGAACTCAGCCCCCGAAGCCCCCCGAAGCTCTCCGCAGGCGACACTGATGTGCAGGTAGACGTGGGGCCACGCTAAGGCGGAGACAGGGAAGATGCGACCGGCGGGCGGCAGCGGGGCTGCTGCCTGCGCGGAGCCTGGACGCGGCACCCACTTCTCAAGCAGGTGGCTCGTCTTCAAGAACCAGGGTATCCTTATTATTAGGTTGTGTTTTTTTGTTGGTTTGGTTTTGTTTTTGGCAGAGGTGCTGGGGATCGAACCCAGGACCTCATGCGTGTTAAGCATGCGCTCTACCATTTGAGCTACACCTTCCCCCCAGGGTCGTCCTCTTGATAGAAGTGGCCCCAGCTTGGCCCGCTCCCACATCGCACGCCCTGCGGCGGCGTTTGGAGCGGCGATGGGCACCACGGAGGGAAGCCCTGGGGCGTGCCGTCTGCCCGCTGCGGGGGGCGGGGGGCGGTGCAGGGAACCAGGACGGCGAGGGGCTCAGGGTGGTTTTGGACTTCGGCCCCCAGTGGGCAGGCGGTGGTCAGAGTCCCGCCCGCTTGCTGAGAAGCCAGCCCAGAAACCCGACGAGGCGGCAGCCGGCTGGCCTGACACGCATCTCCGGTCGCCATGGTAACGCGCGCCGCGCCGGGATGCGGCGGAGGAAGCGCGGCTGCGCGGGGGCCCGGCTGGCGCGCGGGGCCCGGGCGCCCGGGGGCGGCGGGCGGCCTGCCGCCCGGGACTCAGCCGACGCGGGCCGGGGCTGTGTGTTACTAGGACAATGGTAAGTAGGTTCCCGGGCTCTGAGCGAAGTGGCTACGTGCCGTGCGGCCTGCGGCCGGCACAATCGCCCTCCAGTCCCAGAACACACGTGCCCATTCATGGGTCTGCTTTCACATCGCAGAAAACCTGGGGCTTCCCGAAGCCCCTGGAATACTTGGTTTTAGCCGCTGGGCATTTTCCTGCTCCTCCAGCGAATAATAATTTTTTTAAAGCCTGGTAGTAGAAGGAAAGAGAATGAAGCAAGCTTAGCAGGTGTTAATTTGCTCTCTAGAGAAAAAAAAAAAAAGAAAAGAGTTCAGTGTTCTGATACAGTGGTTCTGTGAAGTGCTACACATACCAGGAATGTCTCAAGCATCATCTTCAAAAAAAGACACAGAAGCCACATAGAAAATCATGACTTGTTCGGCCGTTGCTCCCTAACCAAGAGGAATGCCCACACTTCTCTGGAGCCTGCTACAGCTTTCCAAAAAGGAGAATATAAAATGTAGAGCACCTTCAGAAGGGCTACAGGTTTTCCTAGAGTACAGACTTCTTCCCATGTTAGAGCCAGCCGCGCAAAGCATGTTAGCAGAAGTAAGCTATTGATTAAATACAGGCATAGTAAACACTAAACGTACATTAATATTTCCCACCACTGGTGATTTAGCATTTTATTATCCATCAGAGCCTACCAGTGCATGTAGACGCACATTTATAAACAATAAGCCTCACCACAGTGAAGATCTGGAATATGTAGACTTTTATATATTAAAAAAGACAGATTTTTAAAAGTCCGCTATCATATGCTTCAAAAAGAGATGTAGTCGAAGAAAGATGAAGTCCGTACTTTATCCTTGCTTGTAGTCTATTTGCATAAATTGTATGAATCATTATATGTCGCAAATTATTTTAAAATATGTTGTTTAATAAAGAAACATACTCAAAAGACACCACTGGTTGGTTCTAACACACTTCTTTCACTTTGTCTCTCTATGCACGTCCCCCAGCATCTCTACTTTATCCAGTTAATACTCTGCTGGGAATACTTCTGCTCCCACCAGTCAGACGTGGTCCAGGACCTCCTCACCTCCAGCCGTGCCTGGAGAACCATCGTAATTTGTTTTCTCTAGTGCCATCGCCCGCACTCCCCCACCATGTGGAATCACCACACCCTGGATTCAAGTCCTGCTCCCTCCTTGTTCCGGGAGTCCTTTTCATTCTGTTCTAACCTTGGTAAATAGGTCACTTGGTGGGTTTTCAAGTTCTTCTATGTTATGTCAATTATGGACTTTTCTTAAATTGTTTCTTTTATTCATTTGCATACATGAGTATGTTAAAAAAAACCTACTATGCCAAATGTATCTTTATATCTGCCACAGAGGCTAGCACATAAAAAATAATAATTAAATATTTGAATGAGTGGATGAATACTGATGGTGGCACATGCTGGGGGACTCAGAGGAATTCCAACCATTATCCCCCCTCTCTGCCCCCTCAGAGACACCACCTCCCTAATGAAGTGAAATGTGGAGCCATGTTTTGGATCCTGATTCAAACCAATCTACTTAAAAAAAAAAAAGAGAGAGAGAGAGAAGAAAAGAAAGGAATTTGAGGAATAATTGGAGATATCCGAATCTGGACTGTGTATTTTAGTAATATTAGGGAATTATCTTCCATTTGCTAAGGTGTGATAATGGTATTATGGTTATTAAAAAGTTCCTTTTTTTGAGGCAGCTACTAAAAAATGTTTAGGAGTAAGCATTTGTGAGATGTGTGATTGACTTTAAAATACTCAAAAATGATCGTGCAGAAGTGACAAGACACTAATAACTGTTAAGCCTAATATTAATAATTAAGTCTGAGTTTAATCAAGCAATTTTTAGTAGCCTCTCTGCACACCACACTCGATAAGGAATAAAATAATAATAATAAATGAAAGTAAGTCTGGACCATACCTCCACATGGCAGTTACCTGGGGGTGACCTCAAATATTCTGTCTGTTCCTTAACCACTCAGTGAGGCAAACAGCTGTTTCACAATTTATAGAAGGAAACCCGTAGTTCGGTCCTACAGGTAGGTACCAGGGCTGCTGGAGTCAAAGGAGAAAAACAGCTGGTAAACTTCAGCACACTGACGCTTTCTTCCAATATACATCCCCCACTTTGCTGGGAAATGGCCTGTTGGCCAAAGAAGGGAATGACAATGCTAAATGCCAGAAAAATGACAATGATAATGACAACAGATGGTCAGAGCCGCGAGGAGTGGGAATCCGGGAGGAAGGTTTGAATTGCCCCACGTTCTCTTTGGCTGGGTCTACTCTGGAGAAAAGGATGGTTGTGCAAGAATCCAGTTTGGCTTTTCCACAGCCATTGGCTGGTATCCAGCCCTCACATAGATCTTAGCTGCCCCATACCTGGATCTAGGGCACGTAGGAATATCTCTTATCACCAGGACCAGGTGTAGAATGCAACTTTAAAATGAACTGTATATGGATCAGCAAGTTTATTTTTTAAAAGTCGTTTTATAAAACAAGAACATTAATCCCATTTTATAAATGGAGAAACAGGTCCTGATCATTAATGTATACACGTGTCTTTGAGTTGTTTACAATTATTAAATGGATGAAAAGTAATTACCAAGATTGAGACAGTAGCTAAATCTCAGAATCAAAGCAAAATGATTCCCTGACATTCTGATTATTCCTTTTTAACATGCATTTCCTCCCCTGTCTGTTCCTGAAACAGCTGGGGCGGGGGGGGGGGGGGGGGCCTTGCCTCATTTCTTACCAGCAGGCTACAGGAAGACACTCTCCCTGCTACAAAAGGGACTCAGTTCATGAGTTGTTACTGTCTTCATCCAGAACATCAAAAAATCTGGAAGGCTTCTGAATATGTTTCATTTTAACCCTCCTGACACCAACTGCAGTCAGGTGGGTGGTAAATGCCATCTAGTTTATAAATCAAGAAGGCTTATGACAGCCGGGATGATGTTCTAGGTGGCAGTGGAATCAGAGTGGAGAGAATTCTGGAACTGGAGACCCAGATACAGCCTTGCTAAATCCACATCACCAAAGTCACACAGTACTGCTTTTCTTTTTCAGCCCTCAGGGATTCTGGAAGAGCAAAAAAACCATCAAAGTAAACAGTCCTTTGCTTTCCACCTTGGTTGAATAATACCCTGAGCGGTACACTTGGATCTCAAAAAGACCTCTGAAGCCTTTGCAGTGTTCATAATGACTCTAGGAGAGATGTGCTGTTCACCATATTACATAATGAAACAAACTTTGGGTTCAAAGAGATGTGGCAAGTTTGGCCATATGCCAGATTCATTTTTTCGAACAACTGTTTAGCTGTTTGAAACAAAAACAACAAGAAACTGGTTGGTATCCACCCACCCTTGTTAGGCAATTATATTGAAAGGAAGTTGTTGAATTCCATGAAAAACATTCCAAATTCCAAACGTCCTTCAAACACCAATTATACTGAAGCCAAGTAGATGAAATCAAATTCTTTCCGAGAATTGCCTATCTTTAAAATTTCAGACAGCATTATAGCAGAGGGGTAAGCCATTCAAAGAAAGGAGGGATTAATACGGACTTCTGGAAGTGTGACTCCCCACTAATGAAGGAGCTCTCCAAAGGATGGAGTACTTTCCAAAATCGTTTACGTGTCCTGGTACTTAGCACAGGTAATGGAACAGAGTACGTACCCACCAGGTGGCTGTTGAATGGATGCGTGGCTACAGGGATTTGTGGCTGGATAAGTGAGTAGTCTGGAGGGCGGAAGCCCTTGCAAAGGAGGTGGGGTTCAACAGAGGTGAGAATAAGAGGGACAATGTAGAGGTTATAAAATACGGAAGAGAGCCTTATATACTCAAAGGATGTTGGAAAAAACACCCGACCTGAAGCAGAAGACGCTTACGAGGAAGCAGCACACGATGAATTTAGACACTGCGTCGCAGCCTCACACAGCGGAGCGTCACCTAGTCTCATGACTTCACCGGATTATGTTTAGACTGGTGGTGTAAGCGCGCGGAGCGTTTAAGGAACTTGTTGAGGAATCCAGACTCCCACAGACAAAATGGGATTTCTGAATGTGTGTGGTTGTCGCTGTTCCGTTCTGTTCTTTCTCCGCGCACACAGCAACAGATGGTCGGAGGGGCCGCGAGGGGTGGGAATCCAGGAGGAAGGTTTAAATGGTCCCGTCTTCTCTTTGGCTGGATCTACTCCCCTGGGGAAAGAGGTGGTTGTAGAGGAATCCAGTTTGGCTTTTCCACAGCCAAACGGCTGGCTGGCATCCAGCCCTCCCATAGGAATTAGTTGCCCCATACCTGGATCTAGGGCACGTAGAAAAAGCTCTCATCACCAGGACCAGCTGTGTTCAGGTGGGTGGCTTAGATTTTTGATGCCTTGATTTCCATGAATATATTGGGAAAGTGATAGGATCTCATAGAAATTTAAGGAATAAATGTAATTAATATATTGGAAAGCATATATATATATGGTATACATATATATACAACATCTTTCATCCAGTCATCTGTTGATGGACATTTAGGTTGTCTCCATGTCTTGGCTGTTGTAAATAGCGCTGCTATGAATATTGGGGTGCAGGTGTCTTTTTGAATTAGAGTTTCCTCCAGACATATATGCCCAGGAGTGGGATTGCTGGATCATATGGTAACTCTATTTTTAGTTTTTTAAGGAAGCTCCATACTGTTTTCCATAGTGGCTGCACCCAAAGTTACTCAGTCTTGTTCACAGATGAGAACACGCCTGCACAGAGGAAGTGCTCAGCAGGCACTTCGTAACCCCTGACTGGCGGGCTGACTGATCGACAAGAACAGGACCGCGAAGCATATACGTTTAAAAGTGTGTCAGTTATGCCTCAGAGAAGAAGTTACCCTGTTCCAAAAAAAAAAAAAACCCAAACCCCATTGGGAATGACAGCGGTGGGTTTTGAGGCAAAATTTCTTCCTCTCTCTTTTCCCCCTTGTTCAGCCTTGCAGTGAAAGGCCAAGCAGAGGAGCGTCTTGGACGTTGTAACCAGGTTCCTTCACTTAAAAGAAAGTCAACAACTGAGAAAAGCTCAGCCCTTTAGAGCCCGTTTGTCCTCAGCTGGTGAACAGCACTGTGGAGAGCTCAGCCTTGGATTCTCCCTTCCCTCCTCACTTCTGGGGTCGAAATGAAGGGAATCCGGCAAATTGCCGCGCACGTCATTTCCTACAAATTTCGACCAGTGGCCCGTACATACTTGATGCCAAATAAGTTCTGTCGGTCTTATTACTTGTATAAAGTCCGAGGGACTGGGACACGTTCTGGAGATATTTAACTTGTGGTCTGAAGATCGGAGCATCCATCTTCCCACCTTCAGAAAAGCAAGGTGCAGTTCAGCAACCGTTCAGGGATGCCAACGGTCAGTTTAAGTCAGTACGTGCAAAGCTATTTCTACTTTAAAAATTGCCCCCACACCTGAATGGGGCTTCCTCGTTAAATGCCATGTTCTCTAATATTTATGTACTGTTATTTTCATTTGCAATGTCTATTTTCATAGGCAAAGGACAACTGAGCGGAAAAATGTTATACCCTCTCTCTGTGTCGCTGTTCACGCTGTGAAGCAACCTGTTTTACTGTTGAAACCTGTGTTTGTTCTGTTTCAATTGTGCAGAGGAAACAGTTCTGGCACCTTTAAAAAAATCAAAGATCTATCGCTCAACAGGAGAACAGAGCAACTGCGAAAAGGGAATTATGAAGAACAGAGAAAAGATTCAGTGCTTCTGAACCCTTCTAGGGCTTATGAATCACCTGGGGGTCTTGTCAAAATGTAGATTCTGGTTCATGTGTATCTTAGGTAGAGACGGGGAGTTTGCACATGTAACGAGCTCCATGTGATGTCTGTGCTGCTGGCCCTTGGGGTTTATAGAGGGTATTGTTTGGGTCACGTGGGTGGAGACATAAAAATCACTTCAGAGCACTTAGCACTTACAGTTATAGTCACATTTTATTTAACCTGCAAAAATCACAAATTCTTCCCCTCGCACGTGGAGAGGGAGCCTCTTTCTCCACTCCCTGAATCAGAATGAGCACGCGGAGTAGCTTTGGTCAACAGGTAAGAGCAGTTTGGCAGGAGCTGAGACCTGAAAGGTGCTTGTGCACTGAGACACGTCTGGCCTGCTGCTCTGAGAACCCCGCAGTTACCACACGGCTGCACCCGGGCCACCTGCTGGAGGGGCAGGGCGGGGAGCTGGGACACGGAAGAGAAGCCAGGTGCCCCAACCTGTAGTCAGCTGGCCCCTGCCAACAGCCCGCTGGCCCACACAGAACATCTCCTGACCCAACACACAGGACCTGGCACTAAACAAAATGATGTTGTTTTAACCACCAAGGTTTTTGTTTGTTTTGTTTTCATGCAGCCTCTAAAATCTGAACTGATACTTCAGAAGGCGCAGTAAGCGTTTAAGTCAGAGGTGCGTGAAGCCATCTGTGCTTATAATTCCTTTCCGTTCTTGTCTTCTCTCTAGGCGGTAGAATTTTAGCCTTATATAATAGAAATGATACGTGTGAATTTATTAGTATACACTATATGAAAATAACATATAAATAACATTAAACAAAACGTGTCTAATAATGTAAATGATATACATAGCTATTGTAATAGAATTTGAACTTTTTCTATTATTCTAATCAAATGTATTTTTAGCCTTCATTTTGCTATGTTGAATACAGCTTCGAATTTAAGTCACTTGCCCAGGTCACGCAGCTGGTAACTGGCGGGACACTTTTCAACTCAGCACAGAGTCAGACATGTCAACAGCTCCTCGCAGTACGTTACTCAGTGTCTCAGATTCTTCTGCAAAAATGCAGATGCAGCATTACATTCGGAAGGACATGCTCTCCAGGGGGCACCTTGTTTCAGGTTCAAGAGGGTAATGCAAGGCCCAATTACAAAGGGATGACCTTACACTTGACAGGAGAGGCCAGGGGCAAACGCTCTTGGGGGAGGACACACGCAACAGCAGGCAGTCGTGGCCCCAGAGGCCTCAGATCGACAGCGCCTCACTGGGCTTCTCCTTTGCGAGTTTCCCCGCTGCTGGGCAGCCTCTCCCACTCTTGGTGGTCCTCGACCATCTGGGCTTCTCTCAAATCCTATCAATCGCAACCATATTGTTTCTTTTTCACGGCCACGTGAAGTACCTGCTCCTCCCAGTCTCACGGCCGTGACTGCATGGTCATGGCTGCTCACCAGGGACGGGGCCCGGGGTCCTCACCCTGTGGCTCCTGTGGAGGGGCTCTCCACCTCTTCTGCTCCCTCCTGTTCTTCCAAGTTGGGAGTCATCATTTGAAAAGGAGCTTTTCCCAACTGGTATTCCACAAGCTGAAAAAGGTCTGCACGCTCGCTTCCGTCTGCATGCTCGCTTCCTTACCAATAGAATAGGATTCTTCAAAAATCAGCGAATGTCTGGAAGCCTTTAACAGAACCGTGCACTCTGCAGATAGCCAGGCCACATACTGCCAGTCCCCCAGCCGCTTCCCACGTCCACGTTACTAAACCAGACCACGGAGACTTCTGATTGCGCATCAGCTCGATTCTAACCTGTCTCTCTGAGGATTTGCATCCACTGCCACCGCCCTAACGACCAAACACGAGGGAGTCCCTGATCTCCAAGTCCAGGTGTGACCTCCGTCCACATCTCTTACTGCTGCCTCTTAGTTCTAACTGTTAGTTTTTTCTCTCACATCTTATTCTTCTTTACCTCCCATCTACCCCAAATCAGTCCATTCACCTGAAATCATCTTCAGTTATTTCTTGGGGAAAAGTACCATTGGAAAGATCGTCAACCCCGTTATAGAACTACTATCGCACTTGCCCTGGCCTGTCCGTCTCCAGTGCTAACACAGACGGTTGCACGCGGTGTCTCCCTTGAGCGGGTGTGGGGCCCCCAGCTGCGCTCCGTGCTTTCAGCTGCCTTTTCCCTGCCCTTCATGTTCAAGACCATCATCAGAATTTTATCCCTTCTACCCACATTTATCACAGTCCAGGTTGAAAGTCTTCCCACCCTGGCTCTGAGCAAACAGTCCAGTCTCATCTCTCCTCATTCCTCTCTCTCTTTCTTGCCTGTGCTCTGGACACCCTAAGCGTCTCAAAAACCCTTGTGATTTTTTTTTCACAGATTTTGCCTACAGATTGGAGTGGCCTCCCTCCGTCTATCTGGTCAACCCCTCCTCCGTTCCTCCTAGCTCCTCGGACTGTCCTTGCTCAATTAGCCAGAGAAATCTCTCCATCCGCAGTCCTTGTTTATATCTCTGCCATAGAATGACTCACACTGCTTTGTTACCCCCCTGCACCCCAGATCTAAGAATACTCAAGGCAGGGCCCACATTTTATCTAACTTAACCTCATCAGCGAAATCTCCATTTGACTTTAACAAAAAAAAAAAAAAGAGAGAGAGAGAGAAAAGAAGAACCACAGAGATTCATGCTAAATAACTCAAAGGCATTCTCAAGGTGCCAGTGAGAGATTCAGAAGTGGTTCCAGAGAACAGGAGATGATTTGGACAAAGACACAACGCATCCCACTTGGCAGGTTCCTTGCCTGCAGAAGGCTCGCTGCCTGTGGACGGCGGGGGGATCTCCTACACAAAACAGATCCGTGAAAGGAAGCCACATATAAGTGGCATTAATCCGTGTGACTTCAGCTCCAAAGGGTTGGATCTCCTTGGTTTAATAATCTATGCCTCTATGTCAACGTAATATAAGGACCTTTTATACGCAGCTTACATTCCCCAGGCTGTGGATTAGGCAAGAATTCAAACCAGTTAATAAAGTCAATTCAGTGAGAATCTCTGCTGTGCCAGACTGCACCGAGGGGACAGGGGACATGCTTGTCCGTGCTATATGGCAATGCCAGCGCTCTTTATCTGTGGTCTCTCCTGTCTGATCGTCTCCCACACCTTTAGAGGCAGATATTAGAGGGTCCTAAGAGCAGGAAGATAGCAAGTCTGTCCTTACGGAGTTTCATTTTACCTGCAAGGACAAAGTTAGCCACACCCGGAAAATTCTATAGAACAAGATAATTAAATGTCAGGAGGCATCAGAGGCAGAACTTACTCCAGAATTAAACTGGATCCACTATCTGTGGCCAGGATGAGGAGGTGAGTCTGGCTGATACCAAGCAGGACAGTGGTAGTTATCCAGCTGGCCCCATAAATTCCTAGGGCCTGACAGAAACAGCTCCCCGCACCAGCACCCTGCGACTGTGTCTGAAATCCAGACCTCAGAATCACTTCTTGGTGTGCTGAGAGCCAAGTGAGAGTCAGCGGTGCCTGCGGACTACAGTCTGATGAATGCTTCCAAAGCTGTCCTGGCACATTGGTGTGGTGTTAACAGATGTCCCAAATAAGGGGGTGAAACTGTGAAAGAACAAGATTTCTCGTGATTGAGATAAATAGTATTGCGAACTGCAGAGAACACAGCGGAATCCAGCGCATTTCACAAATATATTTAAACATTCTTTCCTCCACAGTGCATTTTTAAGGAGCCCTGCATCCAACTATTTCTGGACACTAACACCTCCGTGAAAATAACTTGGCTGGCCCTCCCCTTGACAAGATACGGAGGTGAAACACTCCCGAGCTCCCAGAAGGAACACTGAAGACCCCAAAGCCCAGCCCTCCGTCTGCCTCTCCAGGGAGGGGTGAGGAAGAAGGAATGGGAAGGAAGGAAGGTTTCAAGGCATGAGGGACAGATTCAGGCAGGGATCTCAGTCGCTGCCCCAGCCAGATGAAGGCAAGGGGACCAAGAGATGCTTCCATGCTTCTGTTTGTGGTGTGGTGGAGTTTCTCAAGAAGAAAGTACCAAACAAGGTATTAAGGGTGACACCTGTACAGTCCCTCATGAGGACAGTTTGGCCTTATGCATTGACAGACAGGGCTTTTAAAAGTCCCAGACACAGTTGCCCACATGCACAAGGGCGTCCGTCTCGGGCTGTTCAGGCGGCTGCAATAAACCACTGTAGCCAGCGCGGCTTAAACAGCAAACATTTATTCCTCACAGTTCTGGAGGCTTGGAAGCCTCAAATCAAGGTGCCTGCACGTTCAGTGTCTGGTGAGAGCGCCCACGTCTTAGTCCACAGACATCCGCCTTCTCACCACGTCCCCACAGGGCAGGAGGGGCCAGAGAACACTCTGGGGTCTCTTTTTGTGCGTGAGAATCCCATTCACGAGGGCTCTGCTCTCACAGCCTCACCCTGGGAGGCCCCGCCTCCAAGTGCCATCCCCTCGGGGCTAGTTTTCAATCAGTGAACTCTGGGGGACATAAGCATCGTCTACAGCAGTGTATGCATGAGGGTGTTCATCCCAGTCATTTTATAATGGCTAAAAATTAGAAGAAAAAAAAACCTAATTGGTAAAAAAAGGGGAGTTGGGTCAGATAAATAGAATGGTTTGTAGCCACTGAAGATGATCCTATCCATTTCTATTCTGGATATCGGAAAATGTTGACAATAAGAAAAGTTACAAAGTAATATGCACAATATATTTTCAGAAAATATAAATATATGTGAGATACAAATTCTAAGAGAATATGTACTCCAGACTTAATAGTTTATCTCCAAGTGGCTGAATTTTAGGTGATAAATTTCATTTTAAATTAAATTTTTTTTTCTTTTTCTGTAATATAAGGGTAAACTTTCAACACTCATGAGAAATGCACACAGAGTGGCTGTGTTAAGAAACCCGAAGTATAATATAGAGCCAGTAGATGCCTAAAGCCAGCACGCACAAGGGCTCTGTGTTTGACTCCCGCACTGATGGCAAATCCACGCTTCATTAAGAGCCCCAGTACGTGCTAGGTACTGAGACAGACGCAGGCTTTGCATTCTGTGTGTCTGAGATCTAACAGGACAGAGAACAAGATTCAGAAGAAGGGAGCTTTTTGTCCAAGTTCTTGGGCAATCCTGGCCCGACGTTTCTGGCCCTCCAATGTCTCAGTTTTAAAACTCGGAAATGAACGACACCTGGCTTACTCTTTCAGGCTAGGGTTTGTGAGGGCTCCAACTGACTGCTTCTCAAAAAGATTTTTCAATGTATTACTTATACTAATTAAATATTACTTATTCTAAACAATATATAAATAAGCCCTTCGGCCTCTGCTCCTCTCTCCTACCTGGAGTTCCAGGAGGAAAGCAAGGAGTCACTGCACGTCTTCACCCCCATGACTGGACATCATACAGTAAACACAGTAGGCGCTGCCTCAGTGCCATCCATGCTACTGGTCTGTTCTAAGAGGAGGACACAGTTTGATAAGAAAAATGACCTTTTATAAATTAATTTCTTTCTTTTTAAACTGACGTATTGTCAACTTACAATGTTGCGTTAATTTCTGGTGTATAGCATAGTGATACATTTACACACACACACACACACACACACATTCCTTTTCATATTCTTTTTCATCATGAGCCAAGGTATTGAATATGGTTCCCTGTGCTATACAGCAGGACCTCGTTGTTTATCTGTTTTATATACAGTAATTATATCTGCAAACCCAAATTTCTTTTTCTAAAGGGTTCCTGCTAAGTAGCTCTCCCAAGAGAAGCCTCACTGCCCTCATCCTTTGGCCCCTTGTGCGTCCACAGAGGCACTCTGTAAGGTGCCAGCTGTATGCTGTGTGCCCACAGAAACAACAGCGTTAATTCTCTTCTTTTGAAATTGTCTCCCACTGTCCTCCCATACCTCTAAATGTTTCCTTTTAAAGAAAAGCCATGGCTCATTGCTGCTGAAAATTAAAGGCAACCACATAAAGATCAAGGTCCAGGCTGAGAGAACATTAAAATCACCACTCGAATTTCTCTTTCCTTGAGCACTGCCAAAGACTGCTGATGGAAGGCCAGCCCCCAGAAAGCATGTGCATTTCAGAGGGTTTTCACTTTGCATCTCTTGGTTCACAAACTATTTTGACGCAGGTGAACAAACTGGAGGTGGCCTTCAGGTGAGATGAAATGGGAAGAGGTAGAACACATTAAAAAAAACCACACAACCCTGTATGGGACCGCCCCCTCCTCCAACCTCATTACAACACAAAGTATGAAGGAAAAGCAGCAGGGCTAGTTATGCGAAGGGCAATGTGTAAGGTTCAGGGGAGGAGGAATGGGGTGCCTCCCCCTCCTCCAAGTCATACTTCTGGCTTCTCCAGCTGCGCCAAGCTTCCTCCTCTACCTCCTCTTTGGTGCCAGACTGTGTTTCGGCAATCAGACTCATACTTCATGTACCCAGAGTTCCTTCCCGTTTGCTGAATCCACATTTTCAAGATTCCTATCCTTTCTTCCCCCAGTTCCCAATCACATGCTAGCTGATGGCTTATGGTGTTTTTTTTTTTTTTTGATGCCCAACTACTATATGGTGGTTCAGCAAGACAGGCTCCGTCTCTTTCCCCATACAAACACGGAAATGTCAGTGGTGTTTTCCAAGTGTGCAACTTGGTAAATCAGATGTTCTCACAAGACAGGTCAAGAGATACGAAAGATCAAACATGAAGAAAGAGAGAAATTTAGGTGATCTCTTTCCTTTTTTTTTTTTTCCATTTTTCAGTGTGTTGGACCCTAAGAAGCATGAAATTAAAACTAGTGAAAAACAGCCGTGTTAACTTGCTGTGGTGACTCAAAAGTTGTCGTTTCTCGACTCAACTTTGCTGAAACCCTTGATTCATGTTGTTCTGCTTTAACCTAATTTGCATTGATTTAATCAGGGATGGTATGCTTTAAATACATAATAAATTGGGATTCTGCAACTTAGATGACTTAGAATAGCTAAATTTCAATAAAGCTCATTTCAATCTGTTAATGTATACGGTTCTGCCAAGGGGTTTAAAACCGTAGAAAAGATTCAAACTTGCCACATTAGAAGTGGGAAAGGTTTAAAGATACCATCCAGATGAGATGATCTGCAGGATAATAATGTGAAAAGCAATATATATATATACATATATATATTTTTAATTACATCCTAGACACATCTTCTACGTTTTGAGTAGCATACTTAGATGAAAACTCACATATAAATGCAGCGAATTTAATTTTATTCTCTCTCCTTCTTGCCAACACTCAACTCTTTTCTGCCTCTCTGTACCAGCCCTACAAATCAAGTGACATCCAAAGTGGGTCCTCTTCTTGCCCATTTGGCAGGCTCCAACGCCACTTTGCCAAGCTGCCTGCATTAGGAGAATTTTCTTCCCTGCATCCACGGGGATTGGGTGGCTTGTCCAGATGACACTTGCTGAATGGTTGGCCAGTGTTCACCCCTGCCTGCCCCGGCTCCCCAACCCTTTAGCGTTTATCGCTCAATCAGCCAGCCCGCTGCCAGGAGTAACTGTCTTGGCAAAAGGTGAAAACACTTGGTGGCGAAGCTGTTTGTCTGTTACAGTGTTCTGCAGCACCTTGGAGGTGCCAGGACAAAACCTGCAGGTGCCCAGGCCAGAGTGAGGAAGGAGGTAAGAGTGACAAGAGAGGCAAACATCAAGAATGGGAAAGGAAGGGGGGCAGGGCATAGCTCAAGTGGTAGAGCGCATGCCATGCGTGAGGTCCTGGGTTCAATCCCCAGTACCTCCATCAAAAAAGCAATTAAACAGATAAACCTAACCCCACAAATGGGAAAGGAAGACCACCACTTCGGTGTGGGACAGGAAAAAACCTATCCATCCCAGGAACAAGCTAAGACCTTGGATAATCACCCAATGTCTCTGTGCCTCAGCTCCACCACATGCAAAATTAATGGGGATGGTCTTCTAATGTCTCTTTAAGCCCCTAAGACGGCATGTGACGTCTAGGGCATTTCAGATTATTGTTTTCCAATTAAATGCTGCATCTCAGAGATGAACGACCAGGGCGGAGCTCAGATGAATACAGAACGGAATGATTCATGCCCCTGTTCTTATGGCTTTTCCTGAAAAGTGCCACCAGACTTTGGTGACTTTGATTCCACTGGTTGGTGTCTTCAGCTTGGATGTAATTACTTGTCCAAAGCCCAGCCAGCCTGGGAGCTTTGGCAATCCACCTCATTCGTGTCAGCATGAGTGCAACCCACAGATAGTGCCCACTTACTATCAGCTCCTAAGAGTCAGAAATGATGGGAATCCAAAGAGAGGAGCGGAGATTCACATTTGATTCTCCCTGTCACCTCCTTGGGTATCTTTGTCAAGAAGGTGGGCTTGTCCACACTCACTTCCAGGAGGTTTCTCTGTCATCTTTTTCGTTTGTTTTTAAAGCAGATGTCCAACAGGTCCCTGACAATAGCAATGCAGACCCTCTCCAGACCAGCTGCAACAAGACAGAGCTCATTGTAAGAAGCTTAAGGAGCCCACGGGGAGATGGTTGTTCACGGAAATAATCAAAGACTCGTCTTCATACTCAGAAGACACAATCGAGGGACAGCCTCAAAGCTGAAATGGGGGCAGTGTGTGGAAGGGGGTAGAATCCACTAGGGTTTAAGCCACCCGTTCTCTGCTCATTCTCTCGCACACCCTCCTGGAGTGGAGTGCACTGCGGGGCTCTGTGACCACCATGAGCAGCACGTCAGGGGCAGCCCTCCCAGTGCCAGGCGGCAGGATCTTTCTTTAATCCACCGGGGACCCCACAGACATCTGTGGTGAAGCCCCGGCGGGATCGCGGGCAAGAAACGACTCCCTGTGCCCAGACATACGTTTCTGCCACCCTGGGTCTCGCCCCGCCGGCACCGGGATGGCTTCCCAAATCCGCTGAGTTTGGAAAGCCTCCCCCATCCACCACCTAAAAGGGCCGGCTGCCTGCAGAACTCCGGTGCCCGCAGGGAAAAGAAAAGAAAAAAAAACCCAAAAAACCCGAGCCACTAAGCCCCCACAGCCACTGCCTTCCTCTCCTCTCAAGTTGCTTTTCTAAAGCAAAGGACCAAATGTTGATTTTCTCTACAGATTCCTACGTATCTCACACGTAGACAGCTTTCAAGGGGGAGGGGGCAACGTCCCCCCAAGGGAAGGGGGGCGGAACAGAATATTCCAGCCTCCCACTTGGAAATGCCTTGTCGTGCTGATGCTCCCCTCCCCCACCGCCTCCATCTCCTTACTTTTCTTCTGCAATAAGGACCAAAAAGCTGCAAGTGTTTGCCATTTCATCAGAGAACATACATTACTTCGGTGGCTCGGTAAAATGCTGGTGGTGTGCCCACCCCCTTGTCAGCCCGCCCGTGTCGGAGGTGCTCCGGGACGACGCACAATCGCGAGCAGCTTACGACACTCAGTGAGCAGTAGGTGCCGGTGCAGGCTCGCGCCGCACACCGCCTGGCGGAGGCAAGGAGCCCGGGCGCCGCGCCCCGCGCCCCGCGCCGCCGCCGCCGCCGCCGCCGCCGCCGCCCGCGCGGCACGAGCGAGCCCGCGCCGCGCAGCCGCCCCGGGCGCGCGTGGCCGGCGGTCCCCGCGGAGCGAAAGGGGCGCCGGCCAGCGGTCCTCTCCAATGACGGACAGTCGCCGGGCTGTCAAATCCTGGGGAGTCGCGAGCCCCGAGTTTGTTGTTTTCTTTTTTTCCCCTCCCCACAACGTCACAGTCCGAGCTGCAGAGAGAAAGGACAGCGGCAGGAAGGCGAAGCCCCGGCTCCCGCACGCAGTTGGGAAACTCGCGGGTCCTCGAAGTCGCCTCCCCGCCTCGCCGGCCGCCCTTGCAGCCCCGAGCCGAGCAGCAAAGTGAGACATTGTGCGCCTGCCAGATCCGCCGGCCGCGGCCCGGGACTGCCTCGGAAACACAGAGGGGTCTTCTCTCGCCCTGCATATAATTAGCCTGCACACAAAGGGAGCAGCTGAATGGAGGTTGTCACTCTCTGGAAAAGGGTGGGTAAGACACTTTTTAATTAAATTCTTTCCCGAAGATTTTTTTTCCTCCCTTTCTTTGCTGCAGCATCTAACATGGACCAAATCACCATCTCTTTGATCTTTCCGTGGCTGTGAACTTTCTAGCTGCTCAGCTTTCTGCATGCTTAGAGGTGAACGTGTGGCTTTGGGGAGGGGGGTCCTTCCTTCTTGCAATGTATTTATTTGATTTTTGCCCTTTTCTCCCCCTCCCCCGCTCCCCCTCCCTCGGAATAAAATATGATGTAGATTTCTGACCGAGCGCTTCCAATGGACATTCTCCAGCCTCTCTGGAAAGATTCTCGCTAATGGATTTCCTGCTGCTCGGTCTCTGTCTACACTGGCTGCTGAGGACGCCCTCGGGGGTGGTCTTGTGTTTGCTGGGGGCCTGCTTTCAGATGCTGCCCGCCGCCCCCAGCGGGTGCCCGCAGCTGTGCCGGTGCGAGGGGCGGCTGCTGTACTGCGAGGCGCTCAACCTCACCGAGGCGCCGCACAACCTGTCGGGCCTGCTGGGCCTGTCCCTGCGCCACAACCGCCTCCCGGAGCTGCGCGCCGGCCAGTTCACGGGGTTAATGCAGCTCACGTGGCTCTATCTGGACCACAACCACATCTGCTCGGTGCAGGGGGACGCCTTTCAGAAACTGCGCCGGGTTAAGGAGCTCACCCTGAGTTCCAACCAGATCACCCAGCTGGCCAACACCACCTTCCGGCCCATGCCCAACCTGCGCAGCGTGGACCTCTCCTACAACAAGCTGCAGGCGCTGGCGCCCGACCTCTTCCACGGGCTGCGGAAGCTCACCGCGCTGCACATGCGGGCCAACGCCATCCAGTTCGTGCCCGTGCGCATCTTCCAGGACTGCCGCAGCCTCAAGTTTCTCGACATCGGATACAATCAGCTCAAGAGCCTGGCGCGCAACTCCTTCGCCGGCTTGTTCAAGCTCACCGAGCTGCACCTGGAGCACAACGACTTGGTGAAGGTGAACTTCGCGCACTTCCCGCGCCTCGTCTCCCTGCACTCGCTCTGCCTGCGGCGGAACAAGGTGGCCATCGTGGTCAGCTCGCTGGACTGGGTGTGGAACCTGGAGAAAATGGACCTGTCGGGCAACGAGATCGAGTACATGGAGCCCCACGTGTTCGAGACCGTGCCGCACCTGCAGTCCCTGCAGCTGGACTCCAACCGCCTCACCTACATCGAGCCCCGCATCCTCAACTCCTGGAAGTCGCTGGCGAGCATCACCCTGGCCGGGAACCTGTGGGACTGTGGGCGCAACGTGTGCGCCCTGGCCTCGTGGCTCAGCAACTTCCAGGGGCGCTACGATGGCAACTTGCAGTGCGCCAGCCCCGAGTACGCGCAGGGCGAGGACGTCCTGGACGCCGTGTACGCCTTCCACCTGTGCGAGGAGGGGGCCGAGCCCACCAGCGGCCACCTGTTCTCGGCCGTCACCAACCGCAGCGACCTGGGGCCCCCCGCCAGCCCGGCCGCCACGCTCGCCGACGGCAGGGAGGGGCAGCCGGACGGCTCGCCCGAGCCGGCTACCGTGGCGCTCCCCGGCGGCGAGCACGCCGAGAACGCCGTGCAGATCCACAAGGTGGTCACCGGCACCATGGCCCTCATCTTCTCCTTCCTCATCGTGGTCCTGGTGCTCTACGTCTCCTGGAAGTGTTTCCCAGCCAGCCTCAGGCAGCTCAGACAGTGCTTTGTCACGCAGCGCAGGAAGCAGAAGCAGAAACAGACCATGCATCAGATGGCTGCCATGTCTGCCCAGGAGTACTACGTTGATTACAAACCGAACCACATCGAGGGCGCCCTGGTCATCATCAACGAGTACGGCTCGTGCACCTGCCACCAGCAGCCCGCCAGGGAATGCGAGGTGTGACTGCCCCAGCGGCTCTCAACCGTGCGCTACCAAATACGCCTGGGCAGCCGGGGCGGCCGGCGAGCGCCCGGCTGGGTCCCCTGTCTGTGCTCTGCTGTGCTCCTTGACTGAAACTCCAAGGGGATCTCTCCCAGAGACTTGCCATTTTAGCTTTATTGTGTCTTAAAAACAAACAAACAAACAAAAAGAGATCAAACACAACAGAACCCCACCCCACAACCTTCAGGACAGTCTGTCTTAAATTTCATATGAGAACTCCTTCCTCCCTTTGAAGATCTGCCCATATTCAGGAATCTGAGAGTGTTAAAAAAAAAAAAGGTACCACTCATTGATTTTTTTTTGTAAACTAAAAATGTTTAAAATAAAATAGCATTTACAGTTTGTACAGACTGGTGGAACCTAAATGAATTGTTGCCTGTGTTGAAAGGGAAGCAACAGTTAATTTTTTCTTCCCTGTGTGTGTGTGTGTGTGTGTGTGTGTCTGTGAGTGTCTGTGTGTGTAGGGGGATGTGCTGGCCAGAGGGAAAATTCAGGAATTCAGGAGCAAAGTAGCAGCTGATTTTGAAACATCAAGAAGGGCAAACGCAGCTTATCAGGGGGATGTACCCCACCTGGAAGGACTGAAAAAAGCGAGACCCTTTGTATTAGTTTTAGAGGGGTTTGCAGTGCAATCCAGCCACTTTGAAGCAAGTGAAAGGTGGGCTGAGGGCTGACCATCACAGCTCAGCCTTTATAAGGCTGAGCTTTTTAAAAGGCACTGCCAGACTGGTTTTCCCATGAACAAGAGACATTTTTTTTGCACTTAATCCAAGGATCTTTCAAATCAATTCAGAATCTCACCCCCAAACGCCACTGGTTTATTACTCAGATGTCTCTGATTCACCAAACTTTGTAGCCCTGGCGCCCTTTTCCAGCCTCTCCCAAGCGAACGACCCTCGGCTCCTGCTCCCCGTGGTCTGGCGGAGGGAGCGGAAGCAGAATCCGAATGCTTGGTGAGGGAAGCTGCGCCTTCTGGAGCGCGCTGCTGGACTGCAGCAGGCTTGGCTCTCAGCAGCGACACGCGCCCCCGTTACTGAGGGGCGCAGTGGGGAGCCCCGCCCCCGGGAAGACCCCCTCGCTGGGTGCTGCTTGCGGCAGTGGGCTTCAGGGCAGACGCCATCCAGAAGCGATGGGGGGGCGGGATGGGGAAAAATCAGCTCTGGATCCTGTGTTCGGAGTATTAGTGAGACAGGAATAATTTGTTAACCCGGGACAGACTGCCCGGACATCACCCTAACCCTTCTGTCATGCTTGCTTTCCCTGTGTTGTTTTTTTTTTCCTGTGTGGGGGTCAGTGGCTGCCCCTTCCCAGCCTTCATAGGTTTCCAGGTCTATGGAGACGTAGGCTGTTTCTTGAATTAAGCAGTAGTAGCAGCTGGTGGGTGTGGGGAAGGGAAAGGGGGAGGAGTACGTGGGGGAGGGGATGGGTCTTTCCTTAGGTCACAACTTAAGCCAGTGCGTGATGGAAACGCACCACCACGGATGACAGCCAGTGAACTCGTGTTGTCCGTGGCCGGAAGCCTTTCTCAGGCTCAGGTGCCCATTCCTTAGGAGGGCCCTACGGACAGGAATTTTCTTTTTCCTTTTTCTGTTGTAAGGGGGAAGTCCAAACAGCAGGGAGAGGGGCGGGGGCAAAAAAAGCGACCACCACCCTCTCCCCATATGCAAATACCTCCAGCCTCTTATCTAAAGAGGCATACTCAGCTGTTTGAAATGGCATCACCAGGAGGTTTACTTAAGCTGAGGACTGGGAACAGAGTTCTCTCCCACCTATGGAGAAGCCAACGTGCCTAAGAATACTGCTTGCAAGAGGCTCCTGCAAGAGAAATGTTTTGCAAATGTCTCTAAGATGTTGAGCCTTGGGAAGGAGCTTCTTCCACACACACACACACAAACTCGTTCTTCCTGGCCAGGAAACTTCACCCTATCTTGTTTATAATTAGGCAGGACATTAGAACACGCACCACGCGCGCAACACCCACTGAGACTCATAATGTTCTAGAAGAGGGATGCGCTGACAACTCTGAGGAGGGCATTTTGGATTTAGTCTCAGAATGATCATTCGGGGAGGCCACTGTGAACAGCACATCATTGGGAGGCCAGGGGTTGCAGGAGCACCTGTAATTAAACCCCACTAAAAAGACCTCCTCTAGAAGATCTTTTCTGGGGAAAAAAAATCCCCAAATTGTGCAGTTGAGGGATTCAGTTCAATCCTTGGATTCCACTGATTTGATCTCCTCATAGGAAGCCTCCTGGAACCCAGCACCGAAAGCTGCTCGGTGCATTAAGGGCTGAGCTGCTGTGCCTACAGGGCAGGCTTCCAGAAGCAAACCCTTTCTGGCACACAGCCGAAGCCCAGATCCACCTGCTCCCTGGACATATGAACACTGGAACCTGGGGAACTTCTCTCCTATCCCCAAGACTTTCCTTCCCTTCGTTCTTCTTGTTTTAAATGTGGCGATGACAAAAAGTCAGAGAATAATCTTGCTTTGTTAGATGCTGCAGCCCCCGCCCCCATATGACTCAACACCACGTTGTGGAGAAGATCTGAAGTCCACGTAAATCTAGTGAAAGATTATTGGAAAGAGGACTCTGCGATGCAAATGACGGCCATGGAAAGCTGTGTTCTAACTTTGTGTGTATGTGTGTGTGGTTGTCTCTGGGTTGTGTGTCTCTGTCAGCGAGCAAATACGTTTTCTGCACAAACAGAGGAATTTAGCTCGCGTCATTTCACGCTCCTGCGCCTGCCTCTTGCTTTGGGGAATGGGAGGGGGAGGGAGGAGGCGAGAAAAAGGGAAACTGGTCGTTTTAACTAAGGTTTTATGACACTTGAAATCTTTTTTTTTCTTAAATTAATTGATCTTTAAGCTTCAAGAAACTTGCTCTGACCCCCTCTAACAACTCCTGAGCATTGAAAAGAGAATCTAAGTTTTAAAGGTGTAGCATCTTTTTTCCCCCTTTCCACAGAAGATGCTCATCTCATTGTCCTGCACCGTCTGGGAAGAATTTAAGGCCACGACTCACGTCTCTTCTTGGACACCGTGATGGATTAACCCTCCATCTGCAGTACCTTCCCAGCTGATTGAAGTTCAGGCCTGGTATAGAGGTTTTTGGAATATTTATATAGGGAAAAAAAGTCTTTTCAAATGACAAATGACATTCTCAGACCAGTCTTAGCCCCAGGAGTTTTTTAAGGTGCTGCCAGAGGGAGCAGGCTGAAGGAAACCCATCCTTTGGCTTTTACCTGGGGCAGAGGCAGCCCCCTGGTGCTCAGACTCCAGCCCCAAGAGTTGAGACCCAGACTCGCAAGACTGCCAAGTTGCCATCGCAAAGAAAAGGTGGTTCCCGTAAAAGGAACCTTTTAAAATTCACTTTGAATATTCTCTGCAGCTCTTCAAAGTGTCAGAGAGCCTTACCCCTTTCTCCCTGCCTTTGGGAAGGAGACATTTGGTACGACTTAGCGTCAACAACACATTTACGAGGATGTGTAAGTAATTAGAAGGGCAAACACCACTTGTTATTCATCTCAAGTTTCCGAAGCAGCTGCACACAGATCACTGGAGGGCTCAGGGGGCGTCCTGTGCTTCCGGGTTATATGTGTGGACTTGTCAGCAGGTGTGGCCCCTGTTCTGCCTGGCAGATCCACGGGGGGGGGCACTGGTGGGTCACTGGTGGGTCACACGTCCTGGTGAAATGAAAGGCATAAGACACCCCTCTCAGGGAACATTAGCCAAAGGCCAGAATTTAGATCTGCTTTGGAGAGCAGGTGTTGTACTGTTTGGGGGTAGAGCCAATAAAAATCCATCATCGCCTCTAGATAGGTGGCTACGTTGGTTGATTTGGGTTCGCCATGGATGGAATGTCAAACAGCAAGGAATTAGCTGGAATGTGACTATTACACTATTACTCAGGCTCCTGAAATACATTTTGGGAGAAGTTGGGGGCGCGCACACACACACACACAGAGATATGTACGTGACACAACATGACACATAATAATCACGCACACATGGTCTGTTGTCAGATACTGCAACCACGCGTGTGACCACGTGATAGAGCTGCCCTCCGGCATTCACCACCCTCCAACTTTCTTCTTCCATGATCTAATTATTACCCAGGAAAGGATCTGGAAAAGCCAGCCGCCATTCAGGCGCAGAGGGCTGAGGTGGCTGGGGGTACTCTCAGGCGGCAGTCGCTGTTGGTGGAGGCTTTGCAGAGGCTCCTGCCAGAGGAGAGTGAACGCCTGCGACCTAGTGGTGGGAGCCAGCAAAGCACGCTTGGGAGGGCGTGCTCTTAAGGCTAAGCTCCGCCAGGGCTCCGGGAACACTTCTCCTCTGCCAGACGCTCTGCTCTGTACCCTGCCCCCCGCGGGGATCCAGGAGGCAAAATCCATCCTCCTCACTGGGCTCCATCTCCTGCTCTTCCTCAGCTGGACACAGTTTCTGGCTTTTGGCTCAAAGCAAAAGGCCATCACATACTTAAGGCTCAGTCGGAGACGTAAATGAGATGGAGGAAAGGCGTTTACTGAGTTGTTGCGTGGTATGGGAGCCTTTCTAGATCCTTTCTTTCCACGAGGAACCTGTGGCTGACAGACACTGAGCCCTTTGCGCAAAGTCACGCAGCTGGTAACTGGAAGCGTGGGCCAGTCAGTCCCGTGGCCCTTCCACTCCACCCTGTTCCTGACTCCCTTGAAGGGTAGCCTCCCTCCTCCTGCGCCCAGCAAAGACCCTGGGACACGGCTGGGCCAACGGGACCGCCTCACCACCTTCTTCTTGGATGACACAGTGCAGTGCTCGAATCCAAGCATTTTCATCATGACTCCGTTTGCCCCAACCTCTGGTAAAGGGGAAGGCAGGACTCTGCCGACAGAGCGGACCTCTCGGAGGCTTCCAGCAGCGGAAAGTCCGGGTAACCATCCAGCCCAACCTCTCACCGGAGGATTCTGGACTCGGAGAGAATGACGTGTGAGCGTCTATAGACCACTGCTGGGGATTCAGTCACCTTCCTTTCTCGCTCATTCACTGGACTATGTCTCCATGGTGGTGCTTCTCACTCGGGGGCAAGTCTGTTACCCAACCAACTGGTAACGTCGTTGCCGAAAAACCAGCCCCTGTGCCCTGAGAGCCGGACTGAGAGCTGGAGGCAGAGTTCTGGGAGAATCAGAGAAGAGCAGCTGCACCGCTTTGCCGGGCAGAGGGAGCCGCAGCAGGGTGCCGCCCTGAGGACTGCGAGCCGCCCTGGGGGAGGGGTCCTGGGCTTCTGCAGAAGAACGGGAACGGGGGGCGCCAACCACCAGGGTGTGAGCGGGGCTGTGTTCCCGTCGCCTTGATAGGAACTTGCTGCGGAGTCTTTATGGGGGAATTTTGGAGGGTTGTACTCATTTTCTTGAGGTTCAGCCCATGACCTTCTTCCAAGACCTCCAGGGCAAAAGGGGAAGTGATTCTAAGAAAAGAGTGCGCAGGGCGGGGGGCGTGTTAGTCACAAGGTCAGGTCAGCGAGAAGCACAGGCGTGAGCGTCTTGTTCGTTTCCCACCCTTTCGTTGCCTGCAAATATTTGTGATTTCCACGCATGGAGGTGGGAAGTCACCAGCCTTCCGTGGGCAGAAGTCATGGACCCTGCTGAATACGCCACCACGCCCAGGAAGCCCCCTTCAACAAGGAATTTCTTACCCTAAACCGTTGAGGGTGTGGAGGGTGAGAAACTCCACGCCCTGCGATGAAGCGTTGCGACCACCTGCCCCAGCGCGCTGCGCTCCAGCTGTGCTCGGGGGGGCTTCCTGATGTGTCAGGGTTTGGTTCGCCTCCATCCACTCCCTGTTCATCCTCCTCTCCCCTGCGAGAGAGCTGGAAGTCTAAATTAAGACCCCTCAGGTTGGTTGCTAATCTGCGCGAGGACCTGCAGTTGGCACACGCGTCTCAAAGAACAGCATATGGCAAACACCGAAATTAACTGGGACGAAACTTGTCAGAACCCTCCATTGACCCACTTTTCCTCTCGCAACACCTCATTTAGGAAACAGGGGGGAAAAATCAAGTTAGCAGTGGATATTTAATTAACAAGAAGGAAGATGAGAAACTTAATATTCCTTCCAGCAGGAGTTCTGATACTTGAACAAATTCAGCCCCTCTGCCGGGGCCTTCCCCTTCTCCAAATACGCCGGGGAGGCCTCTGCAGTGGGAGCGGGCTCTGCGTTTAAAAGTCAGTGTGCTGGGGGGAGGGTGTCGCTCAGGGTCAGACTGCATGCTCCGCACGCAGCAGGGCCTGGGTTCAATCCCCAGTACCTCCATCAAATAAATACATCAGCCTACTTATCTCCCCTCAAAACAATCCGTGTGCTTCGTCCAGTGAGTGTGAGCACAGCAATCAGGGAAATGACCTCAGACCTTAGAAGCAGGAGGGACTAGAGATGCAGGCATCGCAAGATGAAGGGCATTTGGGGCCAGGCAGGCAACACTGATGGACGTGGGAGGGAGGGAGGCAGGGCACAACCACTGAAGGAAGGACACAGCCATTGTGGTGAGAACCAAGATGGCGGAAGGTTCGACTTCCAGTAGACCTTGAGCCTCACGGTGTGCCCACAGGCGCCATGACAGTACCTAGGCTGGCCATAAAAGGTCAAAAGGTGGACTGGGGGACCCCACTCCTGGAAATCCCATCCCCTTCCCCAAAGTAGTTGGAATAACCCTCCTGCTCGTTAGACCACGAGATGACCGAGCCCATGAAAACCGACACTTGCACACCTCGCGGTCGCTCTCTCGTCTTCTGAGACGCCCCACACTGTGTCTACGGCGTGTGGATCTACTTCTACGGCAAACTAAACGCCCGCACACCTCTCAGCCTCTCTCCCTCCCGCCTTTCTGAGACGGCCCACGCTCTGCCTGTGGGATACGTGTCTCCTGAGCCGTCTTCCCTTCTGCGTGAGACGGACCCCCTCTGTCCATGGAGGGCGCACCTCCCTAAACAAACCTGCGCTCGCTTTGCCACGCCTCGCTCTTGAATTCTTCCCTGTGCGAGGCAAGAACCTCTTCTCCCCCAACAAGATGGGTGAGGTTCATGGGCGTATAACATTACGAGAGAACAGAAGAGTTCACCTGAAAAATGCCATTTAGTTGTGACCAGCCCTGGTTAATTCTGCTCTGGAAGACACAGGGTCTCGAAGTCAGGAGAAACTGCCTTTAGCCCTGGTGCTGGGACTCCCGGGCCTCGGGGTCACCTGGCGATCATCTTTACTGCGTGAGCATCTTTCTCTCTGCCTCTAGGAGGATTCATGCAGGGATTCCCTACGGACCCTTTCAGCTCGGGGCTTCTAGTTCACCATTCTCCCCTCACAATGAAACACAGAACAGAAAGTGGTTCTCCAGCTCGTGCCACCTAACCAGAAAATGGAAATCCCCCTGCACTCCCATTCCCCAGATACTCTGACTCATCAGGCTTGCCTGCATACGAACGAGAAAAAGGTAGATTAAAAAAAAATCACAAAGAGACTAGGGTTTCTTTGCAGAGGGAGGTGGGGATGCTGGAAAACAGATGAGAAAGAACAGGCATGTGTGGGTGGAAAATAGGGGTTTTAGAAAGTACAGGAAAAGATGAAAGGAAACCCTACAGAGGACACATTCAACTCACACGCACCCACAGGGGTCTGCTACGAAGCCACCTCCTTTTTACTAAAAGCCTGATGGATGTCACCGTGGTGGGGGCGGGGCGGGGGCAGGGAGAAAACACAGACAGACATTTGTCCAGGACTCCAGAAAGAACTTACCGGGCCTGAGCAAGTGGCCACAATTAATATTAGCAGCTCAGAGCCCTCCAGGAAGATGGCAGGAAGGGGGAGGGGTGGAGAAGGGGGGGGCGGTCCAAGATTTGTGCTTTATGTTGGTCATCGCAAGCAGCTGTGGTGCACCAGCCCGACGCTGCAACACCTCTTAGTCCTTTCTTGCCTTATTCTGATCTCCTAGGTTGGCTATCTGCTTCTTCTCAATATAAAATTGAGAGGCCATTTTTCTCCCAGCTTTATGGGGGGAAAATATATCTTCTAGCTGCGTCCTCCCTTCTTGGGCTCAGCTAGCAAGGTGCTTCTCAGCCCTGGCTGCGCACTGAAACCACCGGGGGCTTCAATACCAACGGATGCCTGGGTCCCTCCCCGCAAGACTGGGATTTAATTGAGCTGGAATGCGCCCTTGGCGAGGAGATCTTTTTCATTAACAGCATTTATTGTGGTAAGACTCCTACACAGTAAACGACACCTATTTCAGTTGTACCATTGGATGAATTTTGATAGATGTCTACACCCTTGAAACCACCACCACCATCAAGAGAGCTAACGCTGGGTGAGATGTCTTAAGACTTCCCGGGGTGATGGTAAAATTCAGGCAAGGCTGAGAAACACTGCGTCGGGAGAATCACCAGCCCCGCAGCTCAGCAGCCTACAGGAGCCACGCGTCTGACGTCCGGCCGCCGCTCTTCAAGGCAGCCTGGTGGCCACCGGGCGCTGGGCTGGGCTGGGCTGGATGAGGGGTCAGTGCTGAGGCGGCCCCGGCCTCGCCGACGCCACCTGGTGGCCGACATTGTGAGAAAGACGCACACGCACAGACGTGCCTGGAATTCGTCTCTGAGCGCCCGGGAGCTTACCCGGGCCTCTTTACAATTATTTTATTGATTTTTGATTCTCCCGACAGTCTCAGAAGGCAGACACAAACTTGCCCCATTGTTTAGACAAGAGGACTCAGCTCAGGAGAGGTCAGTAGGTCCAAGCCACCCCCAAGCCGAGCTCCCAAATCCCACGTCCACCTGCCTTTCCGTCTCTGGTTGGCTGTGTCGTTATGAAGCAGGGCTGGCCTTGCTCAGGACTCAAAAGTCGGTAAGTCCCACAGAAGGCGTTCTGGACAATCGTACACACACTCCTATACCCTCTCCTCCTCCAGCCGGAGTGTGGCAATGGCAAAGGCTGGCGCTCACCGCGGCCTCTTTTGTGCCCCCGCCCCACCCCACGCCTGACACCCCTTTTCAGGAGTCTCCACGATACTTCAGAGACGGCCACGTAGATGCCAACTCTTTCCAAATACTTCACATCAAAATGCTCCCTTTCCACTCCGCCTACTGCCAGCAACCCCTTTACCAGCCACTCCTTAAAAAACGTGAAAACTGTGTCCTAGCAGAACACTGATGCATGGCTGGTGGTAACAATTTTACCCAGAGGTTTCTGCAGCTCCAATAAAAGATCCTTGGGTGGGTGGGCAATGACCTAGAAGTTGTTCTAATGCTAGAACTTTAGGTGCTAAACAGCTGGGTGATGCGCATTTGGACGGGAAAGTCTTCCTTGTGCCTCTCCAATGAAACAACACACGCTATTGCTCACGTTTAAGATCACATCTGCCGCCAGGGTATAGGGCTTAAAATAAAGCCAGGATAAAGATCGAATCTCCCAAGCATATTTTGTCTCCCTAAACCAACGTCCTCTTCAGAAATCACGGATTATTAGCTGTTGACCATCAGTGTGTTTACCTTAAATTAAGAATTCTCAGTCTTGCCAACTATGTATCGCAGGGACCTCCAGCTCTGGGCAGCCTTGGATGAAAGTGTGAAGGCTCACTCAGTGGAACGGGAGAGCTGGATGAATCCGCCGCAGAAAGGTCTGGAAAAGCCAAGCTACACACAATTACCGGGACAATGCAGCCATCGGTCTTCAGCTGACCAAAGCAATCCTGTCGTTTGTCCCTCAGCTGCAGAACCACCACGCGTCCTGTGATTCTGTCTCACTGTCTGCTCCACAGAGATTGCATCTCCCGTGAAATCTATATTTTCCGGCACTGAGTCCGTGTGTGTGTGTGTGTGTGTGTGTGTGTGTGTGTGTGTGTGTTTTATTCTAAAAATAATGGGCCTTCTCGGAATTCAGCCTCACTCTTTTACTGGTTGTCCAGGTCATTTGTATTGGAGTTTCTCATATTGATCCTTCCTTGCACGCTATTTCAAAAAGCAGAAAGGCACAAAAAGAAAAGAACAAGCACACTGTGAAGAGGAGGAGGAGGAGCCACGTTCGAACTGAGATGCAACTGAAGCGAACAGGTTGCTCGGGCTTTTTAGCCCTAATTGTACTGGTCAAGCCTTTCAGTCAAAGGGACATCACATTCCTTGTTCAGGGATTAAGGAGATATCTGTTGAATGCACCAGAGACCAAGTTAACTCGAAGGTGAGGATGAGCAAGAGGACGGTGCCAAGAGTCTAGGTCCACCAGGCTCGCCGTGAGTGTGTGACGGAGAGGCCTCCACTTCAGCCTGATCCATTTATGAATGGCAACCACCCCCATGGGAGTGTTCATTACATGGTCTGTCTACTAGGTGCCCGACAGCCTGCTGCATCCTAAACCTTTCCTCGTGCAAACCCTGCAACAAACCGTCATTGCTCTTTGTCCAGGGGAGTGCTAGCATCCTCATTTTATAGGTCGGTAAACTGAGGTTCCAGAGGTTCGATGGCTTGCCCAAGGCCACTCACCACAGTGAGGGCGCCAACCACTGTCTCTGGAGACAAAATGCTTGGGTTCACCTGGGCTGAGTGCCTTTGGCAAGTTATTGAACCTTTCTGACACTCAGTCCCTTCATCTGTAAACTGCAGACAGGGTTGTTCGGAGAATGAAATAAATTCTTAGTGAGAATGAAGTGAGATAGTCTTTGCCAAGTGCTTAGAACGGTGCCTGGCACCTGGTAGGTGCTAAGTAAGTGGAGGCTTTGTTTGTTTTAATAAAAGAAAAATGCACTAAGGTCACACACAGCCAGGGGGAGGCTGAGCACCACAGGGACACCAAAGCCACGCGGCCCCAGCTTTGTCCTGTGACAGGATGCTGTCCCCAAACCTGAGTTCCTGCAAGCACCAGGTCTGAAAGGAGAAGTTAAGGAGGCAAAGTGTGCGGTCTGGAGGCCAGCTGAAGGCAGGGTCACTCCCGGGGCTCTTTGGCAACACAGCAAATCCCATTTCCACATCTGAGCTGTTGGCTCTCTGCAGCCAGTTCCTGCAGGTGGAAGGCCACCACACAGCCTGCGATTGTCACCCAGTTCCCAAACTCTCATCTCAGAGCGACAGCATTACATCACACTGACCCAGAGACGCTGAGCCTGCACCTTCGGCTGCGACAGATTTGCCGGTGTTTATTTAAAGCTGTTTCTTCTCTGCCTACTAACAGCCACAGTCTGACGCCGCTCAAGCAGGTGTGACAAAGGGAGAGCACGTCTGAGGTGGACTCTCTTCTGGGAGAGGAGCTCCCTGCGTTAAGAGGCAGAGTCCAAGGTCCAGCTTCAAGGGCGAGTGAGTGCCCGCCGTCCAGGCTTCTCTCTTCTCCTCTGTCTTGGGGATTTGGGGCGTTCCTTCTCGTCTCTGGTCTGGGAGGCAGGGCACGGAGGAGGGAGAGGGAAGCGGAAGTGATTTCGCACACATTCGCCTTCGCTGCTGCTTGCCCACAGGCAACGCTGCGGATTCTCAGACTCCCCCTAGGGAAGGCGCCTCCCCAACCCCACGCACAGAGCGCCTGCCTGGCCAGGGGAAACGCTCTGCGCCGCTCCTAGAATTCCCTAGCTCCTCAAAGACGAGTCTGTTCCAAGCCTGTTCCCTGTAATCCGCTCGCAGAGCGACTGAAGAATGCTCTGCCCCAGCTTTGGACCGAACGTTGCAAAGCCTTTGGCCAGAGTGAAACCCCGACACGTGGATCTTTCCCACCAGGGAAGCTGCAGCTAGTGGAGAATGAGGACCACCTTCAGTTCAAGGTTTTGTGTCTTTGCAAACTTGTTTTACCGTTTGCTGTTTTGTTTTCTGTCCCCTCCCTCCCTTTCTTCTCTCCTCCGTCTTCTTTTTTCAAACTCTGTTTACTCGATTCATAGTTCTGAGCGACAGCATGCATTCTCAGGGAGGGCAATACTGGGTCAAAGGATTCAGAACTGACCTTTAAACAAATCTTAGTAGCCGTGTATCTGAAGCACAGACACACACACGGTATGTAAATAATAAAAGTCATATAACATCTGCGGTGTTAAAACTTCAGAGCGAGGGGACGTTTGCTGGGGGGAAGCCCAAAAATTCCCTTTAGAGGGGAGAGAATGGAAAAGACGTTTGAGAAATGCTACAACAGACCGTGATCGACGTGGGGAGGAGACAACACCGAGATGGTAAAGCATCACGGCAGGTCACCAGCTGAGATTTTGAGAAGGTCAGAGGGGACCTGGTTCTCTGATGTTGAAAACTGGGATTCAGAGCTTGCTTGAACAGCCAAGGTTTCACTTGGGTCTTATCAGCGCCGCCCCCTACACTCGACATCGCCCAGGGCTGTCCTTCCTTGGAGGTTTCACGATGTAGAACACATTCCAGGCGTGGAGTTTACAGACAGAGCGCTGGTCCTGGCTCTGTCGCTGAGGGACTTAGAGACACCATCTCCTCTCTGGACTTTAAGTCCTTGGGTATAAAACTCAGAAACGAAGCCCCGCTCAGCCTGTTTCCTAAGGATCTGGTAAGGGTCACAGGGGATGATGATGTAAGTGGCCACTTTGAGAACGACATACTATGCAAAGATTTAAAGCAGTGGATGGAGGAGGGTGGTGACATGTGGCTGGCCACCCACAGTGTGACTTGGGAGGGCCACAAGCTTCAGACTGTCCCCCACAGGGAGCGGAATTGCTCCTGTTGGTCACCGCTCTGAATTGAGCCCCTCTTGACTCCTCTGTTGAGAGCATGTTTACCAGGGAAGCAACAAAAGACTGTTTGCGTCTTAAGGGACGGCCCATCCTTTCAGTTGACTTTGCCGCTCACCATGGAGCACAGAGCCTGACCCAGGTCTCATGGCCTTTGGGCAGGGCATCACTTGAGATTTGAGAACCATGCCGTCCACATCTCTAGAATGGACACACCAGTGGTTCCAGGACATGCCTGCAGGTTCCTGGGAAGATGATCAGGGATCATGTATACAGCTGATGGTAAGTCCTCAGGTGACACTGGTTCCTACCCCGTGTCACCACTGTATGGTCACACGGTGCATTTATACAAACAGACCAGAGGAGAGTGGAGGGCCGACAGAACAACTCGTTTCTAGAAATGGGTTCTAAGAGGTGGCTGTAAGAGGTTCATTTAAAGAGGACATTAAATATTAGTAAGATAAAAAGAACTGATCTCCATGGAGGGGAAAGGTGGGGAACTTATTTCAGGCAGTGGGAAGAAAGCGAGAGGACACACACTCTGTCAGTCAGGCTCAGCTGGAATCCTCAGTCAGGGAGCTTACAAAGCTCCCCTCACACGGGTGCTGCAAAGTTGCCGCTGGTGATTGCTTTTATTGTTTGTTTGTTTGTTTCTTGATATAACAATGCTTTCCAGTTCTGTCAACAGAGCCGATCCCCAGTCCCCCCTCTCCGAGCTGACCCCTCCCCAGAGCCATACACCTGCTAGATCTCCTAAGAACTTAAACAGAGACTTCAGGAAGAAGGGGGACCAGAAGTCCCACCCACCTTCGTTCGAGTCTCATCACTTACCGCATCCTCCCGTGCTGTCAAACTCAAAACTGCACGGGTGCCGTCGAGCCCTCACACACGGGCTCTGGCCGTGGTCCTGAATCTGTTGGCCGGTGAGACTCAGCGTCTCTGGACATCACGGCCGAGCAGCCCCAAAGGGCAGCAGAACCCAGCCTCAGCTCCAGCAGCATGCAGCCTGCGGGGCTCCACTGGCTGGCCCGGGGCTACGGGCCCCAAAGCACAGGGATGAAGGCAGCTGGGGGAGGAGGGGAAGGATCTGTTTGTGTTTCTATTTTTCAGCTCTTCAGGAAAAAGAAAAGAAGACTCTGGCTCGGAGCTGGTGCCCTGCCAATCCTCCCCCCCCACCCCTCGCTAGCCCAGGCACTCCACCACCTGTGTGCCCTGCAAAACAGCAACTTCCGCAAACACGCCGAGAAGTCAGGCCAGACCAGAGGCACTGGGCTCCTGGTATCTGTGTGGTGGGGCTTCAGGGATTTCGTTTTTCCCCTTATTTCTTAGGAAACTGC
Organism: Vicugna pacos; assembly: GCF_048564905.1. NCBI lineage: Eukaryota > Metazoa > Chordata > Mammalia > Artiodactyla > Camelidae > Vicugna > Vicugna pacos. The sequence continues at coordinate 15,609,291 of NC_133014.1, forward strand.
CAGCTCTTTGAAGCACATCTGTTATCGACAGCTTCTGTTTGCAAAATGAGACTGAAGGTATCCCCTCCAGAGAAATTCCCGAATCTTCTCTGTAGCTCAACGCTTCCACTGACAGTTTGGCCCACCAAGTAGGGCGGTGGTAAATATTAAAGCACGTTAATAAAAATGAGATGAAGCACACCGGGATCTTTTTCCTTTTCCAGATTTCGCTTTGCTCACTACTAAAGTTTATCTTGACAGAAAATTTACTTCTCTGATCCACATCATTTCCCAAAGCAACTTTCCGATGGCAAACACAAATTGGCGGGGATTGGGAAGAGGGTTTTTTCAATCTCTGTGCCAAGGAGGCCACGGGGTTTCACCTGTTTGTCTCACCTTCAGGTAAGTAGCCCTCACTCGGGACACGGTCACTGGGGGACCCTGGGCAGCGACTTGGGGCAGAAGCCTGAGCACGAGCTCTTAGGCTTCGGACATAAACGGGCTGAGTGGGGAGGTGGTTTGAGTTTCAAGGCCAAATCTTGAGCAGGTAATTAAGTCACTAACTAAGAAAATCACTGCTTAAGCCCACAGAGCTGTGTTCTCAAACGGGAAGCAGCACTAAGCAGATGAAATGCCTTTATCCCGTACTGAACTCTGACCTGGTTGCCACAGGTGACAGGTCCCCCTGTCAGAGGTGTGGGTTTAAGCACATATCATGAAATAAAGTTTGTGTTCTTCTTTTGGTTGTGTTTGCTTTGCCCTCAGCCTTGAGGGCTCTAGGGGATGGAACATGACTGGGTTTTGACGCCTAGACTTGAGTCCCGGCCCCACCATCCCCCAGGTGAGTGATATGGGACAAGGGATACGGGACAAGCAACTCCGTCTCCATCAGACGGATGGTTTCAAATTTCTCCCTTGAAGTTTTGGGGAAGAGTAGTTTTAATGCATGGAAAACATTTTGCACATGCTGGGCACAGAGAGAGCGTTCAGTAAGCACGGTTAGCATCATCAGAATCCTCTTCATCATTATCCCCCTCATCATCATTATGCTGGGTACCAGACGTGTCTGTTACCACCGAGTTACATCTTGACTTTGTACACAGTGCGTCTCCTTCCCAGTGCTATTTGCAACCGAGTGGAATATTCAGCCTCGGAATATCCCTAGATGGAATCACATAAAGTGATACACGTGACAGCACTTTGTAAGTTGTGAGGCTTGATGAAAACAGAAGCCACCCTTGTGGGGGGTCTCCCAGATGTGTCCAAACCAACCCACAGATGCTGAAGTCATATCCATCTTCCTCCCCATGCCCATGGCTTCTCTGCTCTGTCCTTTTCTTTCCAGTGACTCAAATTTTCATGACGATACAACACTCATTTCCGGTTCCGAAGATATTTAAGAAGCCACCCCCAACGTCATCAGCTCTCTGTGGTTCTCTATCTCACCACCAGAAGGTGCTGGAATCTTCACTGACCTTAGCACCATATTTACCAGTCTGGATTGCCCCAGGATGTCTCCTGTTCATTGTCTATGTTATTAATTTACCATATAGCATGCATATATGATCTGTGTCCCATTATACACTATTCATGGTCAGGAGTCAACGTATTTGCATTAATTCCATGTAGTCAGTTTCTAGGCACCATCAAAGCGAAGAGAGCAAGACAAGACACGGCCCTGCTCTCAAATGGGCTGATACAGATACAGGGCCCACACATACAAGGACACCCAGAGGTGGCGAAGGACGCATGCTGTAACGCAGGGGTCTCACAGTCTTCCAAGGACACAGCAAAAAGAGAGGGTTGTCCTAACTCAGGAAATGGGGTTGGAGGTAGAAGAGGTCTTGATAAAGAAGGCAGACTGTGCACTAGGTCTAGGTAGCTGGGTGGGACCTGACATGCAGAATGGAAGGAATGGGTCTGCCAAGAGAACAAGCCACTGTGTGCAGCAGGATGGACGCAGGCAGCTGAAAGGGAGGCATGAGCCAAATGCACCGGCAAGGTGCTTCCCAACACCATCATGATTTGATTTGTTATAAGCAGATACTCAATCAGCACGACAATCTAGAATCGAATTTTGTTCCATTTCAGCAAGGAACACGTCCTACTGATCGCAGGATGAGTTGGTGAGAAGAAAACTAACCACTCTCACGTCTTCCCCTGTTCGCATTGCTAGAAGTAGGAGAGAGTCCAGAGAGGAGTCTCCTAAGGCTTCTTGAAGGGAGGTTCTGCAAAATCATCTCATTAATTATTAAACAGAAGCAAATATTGGAAGGGGGTCATTGGAACACTCAGAGCAGACAGAGGTTTTAGAGAATGTCTTCTGAGATTGGAAGGGTACCATGGCTACAAACAGCAGGGATCTGAGGACGCGGCAGGCTCCTACGGCAAAATGGCTATGCGGGTGGCTCCTAAAGAGACTGGGTCCATCCTCAGAAAAGATCCAGGGACAAAGCATGGCAGAAACAGCAGATCCACCTGCTTTTCAGGGACCACGTGAACACAGACACTGATCAGGCAAGTGGATGCCCCCTGCTCCTAGGGTCAGAGCGCCAGTCCCGAGAGCCCTGGATCGATATGGGGCCTCTAGCACCTCCGTGTAATCAGGAGGGGTTGATACGGTGCAAGAATCCTTATAGCAATTGACAGTTAATCTCCTTGGTAAGAGAGAAAGCTCCAAGTAGATTAGATGCAATTTTAAAAGAAAACAAAAGCCATGTGAGACATTTTCATTCTTGTTGTGAAGTGCATATCCATTACACTGTCCTTTATCACACCAGCTACGCCTGTGGGGACCATGCAAACAGAGGGGCTGAAATGTTCCTGGTATTCTTCAGAAATTCACGTTTGGAGGCTCAACAGTCAGGAGACCGTTTAATTCCGTATCAGACTTCGAGTGTGTCCTAAGCTTCCTTGAGACGACCCTAATTTGCAGTCACACTGGGAGTCTTGCCTGGGCTGTCTGAGCTTTATCTATTGGTATGAGTACCCACTGGGGCAAAAACAGGGACTGTTGACTGGTCCGCAGACTATGACTCTTGTACAAAGACCAGAAGGAAAAGTGACCGTCAGTCTCTCCACGGGTGCCCTGGAAGGAAGGACAAATCGCTCTGAGGTGTGGTGTGAAGGCACCTGCGCTTGACGAGGCATCGGTTGACTCATCAGGAACGGACACTTTGGCAGCTGACACTGGATGGCCTCTTCCCAGGGGAAGTGTCCCCAGACCCAGGGGAGAATGAAAATTATAACAGGAAAGAGACCAGTGTGGAAGATGCTGTTGGCAACCTGTTCAACAGCCATCCCCCGTCTTCTTTGTCCCTGATGGAAGAATCTGTCACCGTGACAAAGGCTAAAACAGGCGTGGGCTGGTTTCCCCAGCTTCCGTGAAGCCAGGTCATGGCTCACCAGCAGGACAGATGTCTGGTGGGGAACTTCTCCGTGATATTTTATTACTAAAAAAAGGGGGGGCACGTATTAGGAACCTCTGTTTTTGGGCCATGGACAGCCATCCTGAATCTTGCAACGAACAAGCACGTGGACTAGGTGAGGCACCAGGGCTGAGAAACGGAAGGAGACCGGGTCCCTGATGACACTGCTGTGCCCCAGGGTCTAGGCTAAGGAACACAGACCGTGTGTTGTGTGAGATAATAAACAGTCGTTTTTCAAGTCACTGGGAAGCGAGTGGTTCTATTGCTGGCAACCCTAAGCATCTTATCTGATACAACAGGATTCTAGATGGAATGGGGTAGAGACTGCGAAGACTGAAAAGCTAAAGCCATAAGGCTCATGTCTGAAGGAGCCGGAGAAAACAATGTCCTCCAGGGGGCAGGGACGCATCTCCCTCCCGACTCTGTGAGGACTCTGACGGATTCTCAGAGACGGTAAGGCGACTGAAGGTCAGAGTTGATGGAAGGGATGGTGTTGATGGTTGCACAGCAGTGGAGAGGGGAGTGGCCGCCACTTCTGTGCTGCGCAGGCTCAGTCATGAGAGAGGAGAAGCTGGAGAAACTACTCCGCACGGGGCTCAGAACTGAAAAGCGCGGCCACGCCTCCGCAACTGTGCCAAGTGTCAGCGCTCAGCACTCAGTGTGCAAGCCAGTCGGTACCCTGGAGATAGTACTGAACATGTATTTGCAGTATGAAGAGACAAATGGAAGAAATCTAACTCCCTGGGACAAGCCTGGCACCCCTGACCTGCGTCACATCACCAGGACACGGAGCGGGGTAGGGTGGGCGGGCCTGAGCTGCAGGCCGTCCTCTGCTCCTCTTGCCCGGATGGGGCATGAGGCTACCAAGGATGCTTGAATCAGTGACCTTTTTCCCAGATTGCCTGGCAGCTTCCCACCTCCTTCCTCTCTCCCTCTCTTAGGTACACAAACAACTGCCCCCGACACATCCAACTACACACACACACACATATGCGATAAAGTGCAAAGTCACTAATGAGCCAAGAGATATACACAAATGCAGTCTCTGATGGAGTCATCTACCCTTCACTACTGCCTTCAGAACGGTTTCTTAGGAAGAGGATTTTAGTCTGGGGTAGGTAAGATTAGCCTCAATTTTCCCTCCATCCATAACCTGTGGCATTTCTGATCCACACCAGCTCCGGACTCCCTCTGGCCAATGAGACAGCAGCAAACATGGCACCAGTGGAGACACAGAAAGCACTTGCCCCATAGGACATGTCCTTTTGCTGGTCCTGGGGACCCCGAGGCCGCCACCACGTGAACTAGCGCAAGCTGGCTTGATGGGTAAGACGGACACCTGGCCAGAACCACAGCCTGCAGCCAGCCAGCCACCAAGCACGTGGGTGAGACGTGCAGTCAACGGCAGATGGCAAGCGCACGAGGGAGCCCGCCCGGGAGCATCAGAACGTCAGGGAGAGCCCAGCCCACGGGGCCAGCACACACAACAGTGAGATAATACCTTGCTTTTTTTTTTTAATTTAAGCTATTAAAGGATTCTGTTTTGTTTTGTTTGTACAGCAAATGCTAACAGATAAAGTACCCTGATAATATGTCATATAAATAAATACTTGTTCTATCGGGAGCACTGTCCTACTTCACATGAATTTCACCATCTCTGGGGGAGTTCTTAATACCCTCACTTTATAGAGGAGGAAGCTGAGGTTCAGGGAGGTGACTTCACCTCCATACCTAGTAAATGGCAAGCAGCACTTCCAATCCCAGTCTCTGTGATGTCACAACAGGTTCTCTTCACCACCTTCCGATGCAGACAGACGATTTCAGAGACACAGGATCTCGGAACCGCATGCTCTGAAGAATGTGGGCAAGGATTGGCTTGGTTTACCCTGTGGAAAGCAGACTCTCCGGGGCCAGGGGAGAAACTTTCCCTCTTCTGGAGACTGTCTTATGGAGGAGAGAACTGAGACCTCTGAGGAGAAGGTAGCGGTTTCTGGCTGGCAGCAAGAGAGATTCTTGTCCTAAAGGAGCGGTGCAGAATGGAACAGGTGCATTCAAGGTAAGATGAGCTCCCTGCACCCAGATACTCAAGGAAAGAAATGTAATCCATCCACGAACATCTCCAACTTCTTTCTGCCCCATATTTACTCATTTTGTTCTTCTCATCAAGGAGGCGCTCTGCTCTCTCCTCTTCAAGACCTCGTCGGAGTCCACCCCTTTTCCACAAAGCCTCTGCTGACTCTCCCCATCCCACTGAGCTCCCTTTCTCAGAACTCGCACCAGTCGTTCCAGTGCCCTCTTCTGTCGATATGACTCAACTCCAGTCTGCATTTAGAATGTGGAGCGGTGGACAATTACAGTTTCGGAAATGGACAGACCTGCACTCGGACCTAACAGTGTGTTTTCACTTACCCTCCGGACTACTGTATGAGGCTGTTATGGGGAGACAGTGAGAACACATGCGCCCACTGCACGAGCTGGGTAGTTCCTAGAGGTACAGAGTTTCACCAGATGGTGCTGACCTGGTTCCCTGAAACGGACCTTGAAGCAGGCGCCGTGCCTTACACTTCCAGGACCCCATCTCCTCCCAAGGCTGGTGCTAAGCACATGCAAGACGCCTAGAGCATGTCACTTCCACTGACTTATTAGCCACCCCAAAATCCCAAGCCAAGACACTTTTATCAAATAAGTCTGTGGTATTAAAAAAAAAAGTATCTGGTCTTTGTCCCTGGTTTCTGGCTAAGGGCTTCAGAACCCCTCGGAATGTCCTGAGTGATAGGCTGCCTTTATTATGCTAACGCGGCAACTCTGGGTGGGGCTCTGAGAGTCTCAGGATGGGGGCGGGTGATCAAAGACACCAACCGCACGGTTAGAGGGTTGGAACTTTGGGCCCCTAGGCCCCCAAGGAGGGAAGAGGGACTGGAGAATGGATTCAAGCACGTGGCCAATGATTTAACTTATCGTGCCTGTGTAACAAAATCCCAGAAAAAACTCGGGACACCAGGAGCTTCCTGGCTGGTGAACACACTGATGTGCTGGGAGAATGATGTGCCCAGGTCATCAAGAGGAGGCGGCGGGAAGCTCTGGGTCCCCACCTCTCTCAGACCCTGTCCTGTGCATTTCCTCCATTTGGTGGTTCTTAAGATGTATCTCTCTTTCTCTTTTCGTGTTTTTTTTTAATTGAGGTATAGTTGGTTTACAGTGTGTTACTTTCTGGTGCACAGCACAGTGATTCAGTTACACACATTCCTTCCCGTATTCTTCCTCCTTACAGGTCACTACAAGATACTGAGCATAGCTCCCTGTGCTGCACAGTAGGACCTCGTTGTTTGTCTGTTTTATATAGAGTAGTGTGTATGTGCAAACCCCAGGCTCTGAATTTATCCCCCCAACCCCTCCCCTTCCCCTCTGGTAACCGTACGTTTGTTTACTACGCCTGTGAGTCAGTTTCCGTGGTGTGTCCTTCATAACAAAACAGTCCTCTTACGTCCAGCACTTCTAATGCATCCTGCGAGTTGTTCTAGCAAATAACGGCCCCAAGGAAGTTGTGGGAACGTGCGATGTTTTAGCCAGTTGGTCAGAAGCACAGGGGACCCCAGACTTGCAGGTGGGGTCTGAAGTGAAGGCAGTCTTGTGAAGGACTTTGCCCTCAACCTGGGGTCTCCAGGTAATGTCAGAAGTGAATGCAACTGCAGAATACTCAGCGTCAGAGAATTAGGGTCAGAACCAAAAGCCAAAAAACCAAGCATCCTGGGCATTACGCTATGTCTTCCAGGATCAGAAAAATAAACATTCCAATGAGCTGTATTAAAAATATACACACTTAGAATGGTTTTCTTTTACAAAAAGAATCCCAACATTAATTGCCCCCAATTTTTCCTCTATTATCAAGTTAGTCCTCAGCATCCCAAAGAACGTTGCTGACAGAAATGAAAAAAAAAAATCTCCGGATGAAATTCACTCGGAAGAAAATATTATGACATACAACTTAAAGTATCAATTCTTAATTTTGAAAAAGAAAAACATATGCTATTAAGTAAATCTGATATTTCTACAACATGTCATCATGTAGACCATGGATTTTCTTTAACAGATTAGTTTTGCCTGAGTGCGAAAGTACAATTCAGAATTTTTACTTTCAAAGATTACACGTCGTCATTCATTCACTCTCTCACGCTCTTGCTCCCTCTCCGTTTCCAGCGCTCTCTCTCAATCTCTTACTCTCTCAAGGAAAAATTCTGTACGGAGTGACAGCCTAACATTCTCTGCAATTTCCCAGGGTAGCGTTACTGGGGTAAATGAGGTGTCAGGTTCTATGCTAATTCATCACTTATTAATTAACAATATCAACAACGCTTTTTTCATTACTGATAACACATTTTACTGACTACCAGAGGATTTTTTTTATTACAAAACTTATCTCAAAAGCTCTTTCCTGTTATCGACGGCAATAATAAAAAGAAAAAAAAATCATCAATCATCATTTTAATGACTGATCATTTTTCCCCTCACTAAAATTAAATCATAAAAGCCATTTAATTAAATTGAATGGTAACTGAATGACTTTAATCATGCAAAAAAATTAAAACGAAGGATGCCTTCTCTCAAAGCTTGACAACATGGAATGACGCGATTTGACCGATGTGGCCAATCCTGAGAGTAAGCAGAAGGTTGACGATTATCTTGCCTTTTGGTTTCATCAGCAGAAGAGCTACCGTGAGAAAAACGCTTTGCCTCTTCCCGCTTTGGGGCAGGGTCCCACCGACACATCTGCTCACGAGCAAGAAAGGGTCATGGGGTCTGATTTGGGGGGGTTCTTGTGACGGACCAAGTAAAGCTCCAGAGAACTCTATCTCAAGGAGCAAGAATAGGTTTCTCCGAAGTTTCCAAAATAACTCACCTAATATGCACTTACTGTATACCTTCTGTACGCTGTACCTGGTGGCAGAGATGCAAAGAGGCTCTCCTGGTCTTCCAGGGGAGACAGACACACCAACAAAACATCATCACGCGCTAAGTGCTGGGTCAGCTGTCTGTGTAAAGTGTCGTGAGCTCCTCAGGGAAACACTAGTAAATGCTCCCGGGAGAAATCTATTTAATTCACTAGGGCAGTTTCACATGAGTTGAGTTTTGAGAGCTGAGAAGTTCTCGAGGCAACGAAGCCTATTCCAGGACGGGTAAGAGGACCCGCAAGCAGAGCAGACGCTCGGGGCAGCTGGCCTGCAGGAAGGACAGAAGGGCAAGCGGACAGGGAAGCGGGTGAGGTGGCTGCAGCCCCCGCAGGGAGAAACGGCAGTCTACCCGCTGGATGGTGATGCGGCTTGATTTGTTTCTCATGAGGCTCTTCTTGGAATCAGTGTCCTTAAGAGGCCTGGGAATTGAGAACTGAGCACAGAGGGGAAGAGAAGAGAGAGAAGACGCATGAGAGAAAGACGCGCAGGAAACTAGCCGCCACCGGACAAGGCGGCAGTGACGCCACAGCCCAGACACCAAGACCGGATTTTAATGATCGTAATGTCTTCCCACGTCCTGGTGACGACAAGGGAGCCCCAGAGTGGAGACTACTGATGCATAATTCATAGTTACGAGACAAATGGATACTTCTGGAATCCAATCTTGCAAAAGGACAAGACTTGGCCAAGTTGTGAAGTGCCTCTATTACCTTCCTGGGCATCCAAAATCCTCACGTTGACCTGCCTATTCACCTGTCTCCTTATTGTCTTGCTTTTTAACATCTCCTGCCATGACGCCTGGACCTTCTGCAGAATGAGACCCCGCCATCACAATGTACGAGTCCTCAATCTCATTCTCCCAAGATCCTTCTCTCTGCAGACAGGTATCCAATCCGTACAGAAAATTTGTTAAAAACTGTTACTGGCTCACTCATTCATCCAACAAATATTTATGGGGCAGTTTCCATGAGCCAAGCACAACGCACTGGATACAGCAATAACCAAGATACACAAGAGCAACAGTGAAAATCCAGCATCTTCACAGAGCTTACGTTCTAGGGGAAGGGGCAAGCAATAACAGGATCAAGAAGGAAAAGACAGAGTCAGGCAGTGGTACACGCCATGAAGAGAAGAGCAAAGAAAGAAAGTGGGTGGGGAGGGTTGCAACGACTACGAACGAGGCAATGGAATGAAAGCTTGGAGGTGATGGAGCAAACCATGCAGATACCGGGGCTAAGCAGAGGGAACACAGCTGCAAAGTTCCCTTGGCAGGGCTGGAGGACCCGAGTGGCAGGGAAAGGGTGACGGGAGGCACTGGAGGAGCTGAGCTCAGTCGGGGACCACGGAGGAGTGCGGGGCTGGTCCTGCACTGTTAGGACCCAACCTGAGTGAGGCGGACACCGTTGAAGGCCTCGAAGTGACATCTCAGACTTGGGTTCCCACAAGATCCATCAGGAGGCTGTGTAGGGAGTAAACTGAGAAGGGCAGTGGCAGAAGAGAGAGAGAAAGCGGGCAGAAGGCTGCTGAAGTAATTCAGGGAAGAAATCACGGCATCCTGGGCCAAACTGTTGGCAGCGGAGATTGTAGGAAGCGGACAGGTTCTGGCTCTATTTTGAAGGTAGAGTTGACATCATTTACTGTTGGATTGGATTTGGAATGTGAGAGAAATGGAGGCGTCAAGAATGACTCCAGGACTTTTGGCTTCAGTAACCAAAGGGGTCAGTCGGCAAGTTAACCTTCTTCCGTCTCCACCCACGCTGTTAATATTGATGCTTAAAAGCAGAAAATAAAATAGCATACAACAGTCACTGTGTTTACCCTTCCTCCCCTCCTCTTTCTTCCCCTCTATCAGGCTGGTGAGTGCAAGGAAGCAGCACCACCTCCATGCTCTACACTTGGGAACCACGGAAGGGCTTTCCCAACTGAAACATCTCTCTAACCATCCTTGAAATGTGCCCAAAATTCCACCAGAAGAGGCTCATTTTTGGAGACCTTAAAGAGCTTGGTCTTTAGGACTTTTTAATTAGTAACAGTGACTTTGGAAAGAGTAGCTTTGATGCTATTTTTCAAACACGTTTCTTGACAAAATAATTGTCTTGCAGGTTGGGTGGGCAGATTTAGTAGATACTGATGCAGAACATCCAGCTCAATTTGAGTTTCAGATAAACAATGGATTATTTTTAGTGTTAAGTATGTCTCAAGTTTTGTATGGGATGTACTTACACTAAAACAAGAAAACCAAAAACTGTTGTTCACCTGAAGTTCCTATGCAACTGGGGCTCTGAGGTTCTACCTAACAGTCTATTTGGAAGTGAAAACACTGGAGTTGTTCGCAGCTAGTTCAGGACCGAAGAAGGAGGAGAGAAAAGGCGGTGAGAGGATGGAGATGACAGCTTTGCCCATTTTCACTGCACCCTGAATCCCAACCCTTAGACCTGCAGCAGCCAGTGATTCTAAGACTGCAATATGTAGCCACCACGATGGTCCTTGGAGGAAATAAACATGGAGAGATTTAAACAAAACTTTCAGCCCTCGGACATCACATTTTGAAAATGTAACCAACTCTGTAATTAAGTTCCAAATTATTTGCTGCAGTCAGTTTGGCTAACAGATGGGATGGTATTTCTGTTCGTCTTTTATCCCTGGAGTCAGTTTCCAGACATCCTGAGTGGGGCGTCTCACGATCACTGCCTGAGTGACAGTCACATGTGGCTAACAGCTTACTCAAATCAATGGATTTCTTTAAGTGAACTCAGTAAACTGTTATTTACACAGATATGAATAATACATTTATAAGGGGGAAAGAGGCAGTTGGGAAGTACTTTTTGAGATGGTGTATTGTGGTCATGACAAGTAATTATACATCGGCACACTGCTTGCTGATAAGATCTAACTGGTGCTATTTCAAGCAGTCTTTTCCCCAGTGGTCCTCTGTGATCCGCATCACAGTGGGATCCAGTCCCTCCATCTACACGGCAGACAGCAGTCACAGAAAGGTTCCTGTGCAGATTGGTTTGATGTAAGGCATTTGCCAGGGTCGGGGGTAGAGCTCGGTGGTAGAGCCTGTGACTGGTATGCACAAGGTCCAGGGTTCAATCCCCATTAAGTGCAAGATTTGAAAATATTAAGTAGTATATAAAAATTGATAAATAATCTCTTCTGTAGAGCACTGGGAACCATATTCAACATCTTGTAGTAACCTGTACTGAAAAAGAATATGAAAATGAATATATGTATGTGCATGCATGACTGAAACATTGTGCTGTACACCGGACATTGACACAATGTAATTGACTATACTTCAACAAAAATAAATGAATAAAAATAAAACATTTGCCAGATGAGACCCTCCAAGGCTTTAAACTGTTCTATTTTAATCCAATCCTTAAATGTGATTTTCTCCCAGATATTTACTTAGTGTTTACTATTCAGACCTGGGTTATTTACCTCTCGAGACGGTCATCCTCATATCACCATTTTATATAAAAGAAAAGTGATGCTCTGAGGATAAAGAAACTTGCCTGTTGTCTTATAACTGGTGTTTGGAAGACCCTTCTCATCACGACTTTATATGATCGGATCTAACTAACTGGAGGCCCTTCCCAACCTCAGTGTAAACATACACACATCCCACACGCACCATCACCACTGTGAACTTTAAACATACAGTTGTCAGACTTACACGGGCAAAGGGGGACTGGAGAGCAGTTCTTGCTGTTGGATACAAACTCATTTCTGTAGAGTTATGCTTTCCATCACATTGAAATCTCTGTCCCTAGAGGGGCACTGGACGTTACAGGACAGACTGGGGCTGAGAACCTGCGTGTAATTATGAGTTTGTGTTTCTCGGGGGAGGGCACCTCATATTTTCAAAGAAAACTTTTCCTGGCAGTAGCTTGCATGTGCGTATCTGTGCCCTCTACTTAACCACTCACTCCAATTCTCAAACTGCCAAAAGTCTCATTAACAACCATCTCAATATACCAGGGGGGCTGGCGTTTAATTATTCAGCCCTTTGGTAAGCAGAATGAACCGTGGTCATGTAAACACACTCCCTCCATATTTTGTTTGAGTTTTTGTAAATTATACTGTCTTAAGGAAGTCCCCGCCATGAAAACCTGTTACGTCATAGGCAAAACTGAGTTGTCAAAGGCTGGAATTACCTGAGTTAAAAAGTATATCACCCAAGAAAATTGTGGTACACTTTCTCACATACCAATTCTCATCAGACTCAAAAACAGTGACTTGGAGAGTCTGTGACATGCCAAAGCAAACCACCAAGGGCCCTGTGAAGACATCAGCTAAATTTTATTAAATTTCCGTGTCCCCCACCCCCTCCCCCGCAAATGTCTTCACTGCGGTTGGAGCTTGGGTGAGTTATTTCACAGGCTGGCGGCCCACAGTTGATCACGCAAAAGATGACCGGTTCCTTCCTCGCCAAGTTGGAGAGATGGTCAAGCTCCGTACTCCCCCAATGGTCTTGAGATACCGGGAGAAATCGCTAACTCTTCTCTTTTGTATCATCCAAAGCAATGTTTAGGACACAAAACTAGGGTTTTAGTGTAGTTTGAACTTAATAACAACAGCAACAAAAGTACAAGAATCACAAACTCTGGTGTCCAAGCAGGAAGCATAAAGGGATGACAAGGCAAATGGGAACAATAGGGAACGGTGGAGCCTGCGGCAAAAAGGGAACCGTTTCCCCTGAGGAGTTCACCTTCATATCTAAATAAAAACTGTATTAGCCAAATAAGCACCTGCACTTGCTCCCCTTGTAGTCAGCTTTATGACCCCCGGTTTATGGCCCTGGTTGTAGCCCCTTGTCTACAATCCCTGATTTCTTAGGTGGGGGCTCTTGCTAAGCTAAGTTTGTCAAAGCCACCTTGGTTGCTGGAATTCAGACACGGATGGCGCCTGCAGCACTCGAAGAAAATTCTAGAGGCATTTCAAGATACAAAAATAATTTACAAGAACCTTCTGATTTAGTTTTTAAAAATAGCTTAATCATAATACATTAATATTAACAAGAATGAGTGGAAAAACCATCAATCTGCGCCGTATCGCCGGAGGGAAGAGTACTCGGAATTTTGCAGTTCAGAGTAGAAGGACCATTTCGTAGTCAGACTGTAAATGGTCCTTATAAATAAACATATTTCTGTTTCTGAAGCGAGTAGAGAAATTTCATAGTTAAATCTGTTGGGCTTGTGTTCGATGAAAACAATTACTTTCTTGTTTTGTCTGAATGATAGAGAACGATACACTTTTTCAAGGAAGAACTAATTGTGGGAGCAGTTAGGCAATTAAAACTCAGGTGTGCTTTGAATATAAAGCCCCAGGTTCCAGCAGCAAAAGGGACGACGCACTCTGTCAAGCCTTCATGGTACGTGACAGACACGAAAATCTTGCTGTGTTAGGAGAGAGCGAGCTCTCCCACTGCTGCATGGAAACACACAGACCGCGCGCTCCCGGGGCCTCTCCTGCCTGAAAGATGGGCTAGAGGAGTCCTCATTTTCAACAAAGGGTTGCAGGCGAGTCAAGGAGCCCCCGGCATTTCCAACACCTGGACGGCTTCCGGGTGTGTTTTATCAATTTCTGGCGTGGGACTAGTGCAGTGGTCACCAGTTTACATAAAAAAGCTGAAACATTGATTTTTCTTTTTATTGTGATGGTCTAGCCTCCTCAGAGTTGTCATATGCACCCATACCCATGATTCAGAGTGCAATAAAACACCCCTAATGGGCGTGAGCTAAATTAAATCTTTCTCCCATGATTTACAAGGCAGCATGGGATAATTCTGAAGAATATAAATTTTCATTACATAGGAGCCGAGATGGGAGAAAAACGTGTAAGAAATTAGACCAAAGCTCGTCTTCAATTTGTCTTTCTGAGTTTTCTGATTTCCCTTTTCTTGCCATTTTCCTCCAGATGGAAGGTCTGGGTCCTCATTAGAGGCTCAGTCCTGAATAAGAATTAGCAAGGAAAACAGGAAAGCCGATGTATGGGCTGCGAACTCTGATAAGTCATTTAATTTCTCTGTAACATGGTTCTATCTCCTGTAAAAGGGAGATGGTGTGTAGCCATCAAATGACATAAAAATAGATGTAGAACAGGTCTGCGGATTTTAAAACACTACAAAAGGAGGCACAGATCTCTTTAGAACTGATAGCATTCGACACCCACCCCTCCACTTTCCATTCTCGGGTTGTAATTTTGCTTGAAAATTGTGCCCACCTGTGCTTGCTTGCAGTTGGGGTCCAGGGCCATCAGGATTACTGGGCCTGGCCTGGGTGCCATCCTCAGGGCAGCAGCAGCCACTCCAACTCTCGCTGGGGTAGACTTTTCCAGAGAAGCAGGAGCTGGGCTCTGTGGGTTACAGCTTTGCCCAGACGCTGGCCTCCTGCCCGTTTTCCAGAGCAGCCACTTCCAAGCATAAACTCAGTTCCTCGTCTACCTGGGTTCGATGAGCATCATCAAGGCAGCCTCCATCTGGTACATTCCTTCCGACCACGAGAGGAAACGGAAGACGCAGCAACCTTGCCCTGCCTCCAACCCCTCTTGGCCTCTCCCTGAAAAACCCACTTACTCAGTGTCCTGTTCACTTCCCTGGGAATATTTCAGCTCCTGCCTTGGTCCTTGGGTCTAGTGCGTATCTGCTCTTCCTTCCGGTCGCTCCTCAAATGCACCTTTCTCAGGAAGGCTCTTCCAGGTTCCCCAGACTAGCCCAGGAACCCCACCGTCTGGCCTCACAGCAGCTGGAACTCTCCCCCCAGCACACCTGGTCATCGGTAAGGGTGCCTGTGTGTCCCTACGAGACTGCAAGCCCCACGAGGGCAGGGGCCGCTTCTGCCTCGGCATTACAGCCTCAGATGCCAGCAGTGTTCCCAGTATGAGAGTGACACCAGGCCAAGCCCAGTTTGGCCGCTGGGCAGGAAGGGCGTCACATACTGGGGCCAGCATTTGGCTCTTTGTCAGTATAAGCCGGTCTTGCTCTCCATCCTGTTTCTCAGTCCTTCCTTTTAGTTTTTCACCCCTCTTTCTACTCTCCACCCTGCTATACCTCCCGTATTCTGGGACTGCTGTTCAGAGGGTTTAACAGATTTATTAAAGGTCTCCCCCTCCCTGCACGGGGCATCCTCTGAGAATGGTACGTCCTCAGAGAACTCGTGGGGAGAGGCTGGGGTGAGTATGTCGGGGGAGGGGGGAGAAGGAGGGATGGAGAGGACAGGGTGCTGTCGGGAGGATCAGTCCAGGAGCGTGGATGAAGGCAGGACTCTAGCCCTCAGGGAACAGTGGCCTAAGGTGGTGTCCCTCAGGGCCCTGGGGGCCCAGACAGAGCTCTGCCTCAGCTGGTTTCTCCTTGATCCTCAGAACACGTAGAGATTTGAGCGACTCTCCATTCTCCCAGGGATGGTAGCAGGGAACATAACAAAAAAGAAGCTGACTCACTCATACAGAGTCATCAGGAGACGCGAACCCCTTACACACGATGGATGCCTGAAGGCATCTTAACTGTCTTGCAGAATACCAGGGGAGCACTGCCGCTCAGAAGGCAGGACATCCAGAGGGGTAGGAAGACCCTGCTCTGTTCTGGGAGCAGGTGGCAGGATCCCGCCCTTACTGGGGTGTTGGGCCCCTGGGTCCCTCATTTCGGATCAGTGTTCCATCCGTCGCTTTACTTTGCAGCCCAGTTCAGCACCAACAGCTCCATGAGAAACTTTTCCCCTGAATTACAGCCAGGAAGGCAAAACAGATTTTAAAAAAAATTTTTTTTAAATACTAAGCATCAGTGACTCTTTATCTGCAGTGGTTAATAAGAAGGAGCTGGCTGTCGAGCTGGCACAGGAGAATGCCTACTAGCTCCCGATCGAAGAGGAGGGCACAGCAAAACCGCGATGAGTCACCGGGCTGGTAGCACACCTGAGGCGTGGGCCAGGCACCAACCAAGGAGGCGCCGTGGGCGAAAAGCTGGCAAGAGGCAGGGGCACAGCTGATGTTGGCCCACGGGCTTCTGAAGGGCCCCCTACACACCCTTGGCCACCTACCACCATCTGTGCTGCGCTGAGGCCCCTCAACCACGCGTGTCTGTGGGCGACGGCATCAGACATCAGTTCTCCCGGCCGTGTGCCCATCCAGCCCCCGCACAGGGAGAATCCCCAGGCAGGAGGACCGCCCCCGCCAGGGAGTATGGCAGGGACCCCGGCACGAAGGCCTGCAGGGCAATACCTTCAGGAAAAGACAGTAATACACACTCAGCTCCCAGGATGAGGGGTTAGTTACGTCCCCGGAAGCATCCTCATTGAGGTATAGCCCCGTGACTGATGGATGCAGCCTTGGCACCTCCTCCCTCAATACTGTGATTTCTCAAATGAGGACATTTGAGACCCTGAAAGTTCAGCGCCTTGATGGGTACCACAGGGTCGGACAAGATCAGAGTCAGAATTAGGAACTCTGCCCAGAGTTTAAAAGACCAGGCTGGCCATCAGAATCAGCTGAAAGTTTATAAAAAGCAAAACAAAAAACCAGACCCCCTCCTAGAGCCGCTCAATCCAAAGCACCAAAACTGGGAACAAAGAGCCTTAATTTCTCAAAAGCTCCCATCTGATCTGTCAGATTTGGGAAGCACAATCTCAGACTTATCATATCAACTGTTACCTGTGTCCCTAGAGGATGCTAGAGGGAGGTCCCCGAGGTCTCCGACTGCTAGAAGCCTCTGTACCTGCGGAGGGGACCAGGCACGCGTGGGAGGAAAGGTAGGGCCCAGCACAGAATCCTATTGCCGGCTGGGCTGGGGAAGGGAGGTGGGGGCAGGGGTCAACCCACCTGTAGGAAGAGAAGGATGCTCTGTGCCACTGTGCACGTCTGGGAAAGGGCTCAGCGACTGGACTCTGAAGCACGTCTATTCAAACACGTGAAGAGGGAAGGCTGGGTAACTTCCAAATGTCTCCTGAATCCCTGTGCATTTTCCCATTTCCAATCCATGGCCAGCATCTGTGTTCCGACCTTTGAAATCTCTTGCTCTGGTTTTACCGGCAAATGCCTAACTGGCACCCCTTCCTTCAGAACCACTCTTCTCCCATCTCTCCTTCGTACTGTTGCAGGAGAAACCTTTCACATGTACAATGTTTTCATGGTGCTCCTCTGCTGAAACTCTTACAACGCCCTTTCTATTTATAAACGAAAGCCCCAAAGCCTTATAAATGCAATCAGGGCCCTTCTTAATGCGTCTTTGGGTTATTTCTTTAATTTCGTTTTCAGAGCTGTCCTCTTCACGCCTCGAGTTCCACAGAAGTTGCTGTCCCCCAGAGAGATCACTGGGTCTTTGCACATGTCTTTCCTCCACGCAGAATGCTCTTCTTGCCTCTCTGTCCTCTCTTCCTAATTTCTATTTAGAAAAACAACATGTATCCTTCAAGTTCCCGCTGAAATGCCATCTTCTGTGAATGATATCAGTCTACTCCAGAGACATCCTCATGTTAATAGGAAGAAAAGTTCAAGAAATGGAAATTGACGGCATTGCCGGCATCAACCAACAATGAAGATGCTGTTGGGCAACCAAGCCACTAAAACCACACCTTCTGGACAAACATTTCTGTTGCCAGTGGACGGAGTCAAAATCAAGTGGGAAAGAGGTGGGTGTCAGGGCATCAGACAACTTCCGACGCGTTTTCACCTGGAGCCGAGGCAAACGCCTTCTTGTGGGGTTGGCGAACGTACAGCTACTGATACTGGCAGGCCTGGTAGCCGGATCCAGGTTAAGTGTTTGGACTAATTTAGGGAAAGAGGTAATCTGCGAAATGCAGTTGCGATTTGCAAATCACGTTGCTGTAACCTTCTCCTCCAATATCGTTCAAAAGCAAAATGCAACTGATCCTATTTGAGCTACGAGCAGAAGAAAATAACTCCTTGTGGCAGCAAGCATCTGTCAAGGGGTTTGATGTTCTCCAAATACTCCTTGGTATTACGCAGGCCATTTTTCACTTCTGAAGGGGATTCTCATTGACACGCATGAGCTCGGCACTCTATTATTTATGGTTAAGTGCAAATTGGTATGTTTAAGAAAAATGCAAAATTAAAGGACATGTATATTAAAAGACCTGAGGTGGTAATTACGCATCCCGTGCGGATAATTTAAGCAGAGTGACATTACAATATGCTTCAGTAATCCTAGGCGTGGCTTAAGAATGCAATAATGCATTGCTTTTAAAAGGTCCGCACACAAACTTACAAGAAGCCAGGTTGCTCTGGAAGGCATTCTGCGGCTGTGAAAAAATGCTTCAGCAGAGACTGCAGAGAGGAATTAGTGTTAGACTGTAGGTTAAACAGTCGAGCTGCCCGGCAGAATTTTCTGCAATGATAGAAATGTTCTATAACATTCTGTAGCAATTTCTCTAACAATGTGGTAGCCATTAGCCACATGTGGTCATAAAACACTTTTTAAGTGGCTAGAATGACTAAGGAATGGAATTTTAAATTCGATTTAATTTAAATTATAAATTTAAACCTAGTCTGCTGTGACTAGCGGATGGCATACGTACTGAAGACTGCTCAGGCTCGCCCCTTAACATGCGATTCACACAAAAGTACGGTGACTGTCTAACTAATCTTTCCAGTTCTCAGTGTATTTAACAAAATAATATCTAATGGTCTGGGGATTTATAGATTTTAAATTCTTCCCGCCACCTCCCCCCACCATCAAGTAAAACAGAAAACAGATACGAATCAATAAGGACATTCTACTGGGATCGAGAAAACGATTCAGCAGTTACGCACACGCACCCCGCCCCCCGTCAAACGGGTATTCTGAAATTCCTTTCTAAGGAAATTCCTTTCTCATGGGGCACGTTAGATAAAGCAGGCCTGGAGCATCGGAACTTCTGTTGGCTGTCATTACGCCTCTAATTTAAACATTTTGTCAATATCGTTGCTGTGGACAGGCTAGGCAGTCTTTTTGTTAGGTTTTGAAAATTCTGTAAAGGATCCGAATTTTTCGTTCTTAAGAACCTTCTGGAGGCTGGAGCTAAAAGGGCGTGCTAATAATTAGCGGGGACAACGTACGGCCTTGCTGCCAAGAGAGCAGGGATGGCGCTGAAAGTCCCAGATGCTGCGGAGCTTGCGGAGGGAACAGACACGCCGAACTGCGCCACACAAGCATCGTCACAGTCGCGAAAGCTGGGCAGCTATCCCTAAGCCTAACGATGAGGAACGGGTTAATAGCGAAATCTACAGAATGGAACACGGCAGCCAATAAAACTTGTATTCAGGACGAATAGGAAAACAAAAATATTTAAAAATTTGTCATACACAGTATAAAATAAGTGAAAATACGCATTGAGGAATATGATCTCTCTCTCTCTACATATGTATACAGTGCATATTATATATATAAACTAGATTCTAAAACTAGACATATTTAAAAAAAATTAATTCATTACAGTCCCATATCCTACCACCTGGAGATAATTACTATTAATATTTTGGTATCTATTTATATATTAGTATATATTTTTCAAAATTACCATGTATTGATAGTTAAAAGAAAAATTATTCATCTTACTTGAAAATCGCCTTTTAAGAAGTTGAAGGTTCCAGTGCAACAACAGAAGAGTAAGTGGTTAGCTTAGCCGCCACGCTGTGCAGAGCTGGGTGGTCGGTGTAGTAACAAACCTTGGGGAACCACAAAGTGGTTCATAGTCTGTCTAAAGCACCCTACTTAGACACAGGGAGAAAACTGGGTTCATTTGATGACTGATACATACTAATAAATGGCTATAAGTTTTCATCAACATCAATTGTCTTTGGTTTTATGTAAACCATAAGTATCATTTTCAAATGGCTATGAGCACTCACTCTTTATCCGCCCTTAGAAAAAGCAGTGACTAACACAGTGATCTGTTTACAGCTCTGAAGGTGGCTGCTGAAGTATGCAAAGGGTTATCTCTAGCCATATTACCAGCAAAGGTCCCCAACCACCTGGACGCTACAGGGGAAATCCATTTCAGGGACTTTCTTTTTTAAATCTTGGCCATTTAACGGGGCCAACCTGCCTCTCCTACTACATAGAAATAGCTCACAAGAACTAGAAACTGCTGTTAAAAATATATTAAAGTGCTGGAGAACATGAAAGCCGCTCTGCAATGAAGCCATTAAACGGAGTGAAGCTAATTTCTGAGGTACATTCGAACCTACAACCTAAGTCAGCAAGCAGAAGCCAATAAACTTTTATGGGGTTCTGTAACCAAGCCATCCCTAGGAGTTAAATTACCAATGCCCATTACAAGGTGCGTTTGACCAGCAAAACCTGAAGTGACACTTGCCGCACATACACAGAAATAAAGTTGGCAAATGGACATCTTAATTTGCTGCTAACTCTATGGGTGCTTATGCCATGTGCGGAGAGCTGTATTTATATGTGAACCGAGAAGCAACTACTGCATCCTGCTTTGGACAATTAACATAAAGCCAAGCAATTTGAGCAAGGTTTGGAAAGCAAACACTGCAAATGTTTAGAACGGTGCCCCTGTGGTGCCACCAGGTGCTCGGGTGAAACATTAGACCTTCAGCACCACGAGCAGAGACGGGGTCTGCCTTTCAACAGCTGGTGCCCAGTACCTGCACTGGGCCGGGCAGGTGACGAAGGTCACCTAGATATTTTGGAAGAAACGCCTGGGTGGACATCAGGAAAAGAGGCAACCCAAAAGGTGAGGTGTATATCTTTAGATCCTTAATTCAATTACCAATTATTAATTAAGCCTTCTTCCTCAACCCTGGGGATTTCCACTAAATAGACAGAATGGCGCATATCACCACGTGTGGTGTGGATGGCTCCACTCTCTGCTCTCCTGCACACGTGACTTACCTTTCCTGCTCTGAGAACCTGAGAGCAGTTTCCCAACCCCTGGCCCCTTCCTGAGTCTTGGTTCCCTCGACTTCTTCCATTGGTTTACGTGAGTGAGGTCACAGCCGTTACTTTAAAAGTCCCCTTCTGAAACCAAATTAAACCAAACCAAAGAACCAAAGATGTGAATTTTCTTCAATGAGTGGAAATGAACAGATGTAACCTCTGCTTTGTGAAAACACTTCCCAGGAATCGTTAGGACTAGAAAAGACCTAACCAGTCCATTCCAGAGCCTCCAGGCAGAGAAAGAGCCCTGGACACCAGCAAATGCGATCTATTCAGACAGTCAAGTTCTTGGGAATGTCAGTGCTAAGGGCCCAGAAACAATTTCTACAAAATACACACGGACGGTTAACCCTCCATCATTTCCCTTCATTGTCAGGTTAACAGAACATTCATCTTTCAGGTAGATGTTTAATTACTCTTATTATTATTAGTATTAATTGCTTTATTATTGAGAAATAGCATAGTGAGATGGTTAGGAGCACGGGCTCAGGCCTGGGCCCAGACTTGAAAACTGGCTCTATCAGAGGACTGGAAGACTAGGAAACATTGCCAACTATTAGAAGTCTCCATAAAAATGGAATAAAACTCCACCAAGCTCCCTAGGTTACAACGAAGATTAAAAGAGACAGAGTGTGAGAAGTACTCAGCACAGCACCTGGAGCGTATTAAGGGCCTCAGAGTTGGCCACTGTTACTATTCTGATTGTCCACATATTGATACTATGGTTCAAGGTAACAGAAACACGGCTTTTTGACTTCCAAGCCAAGTGCACAGCCCTGATCTCACTGAATGCTCCCATCAGCTCTCTCATTTAGCCGGGAGAAATATCAGTAAAGACAAAGAATTGAATCCTTTGTCGCTTGTTACCTAGTAACTCAGCTGAGGCACGGAGCTTGAAGCCGGCATCTTCGACATCGTGGCTCAGCCCCTCTCTCTGCCACACGACGCTGAAGACAAGTGAAGTTTAACGAGTTCGATTATATGGCTTGAGACAAAATGGTAGCAAAGGAGATTCTGGGTTTCGGTGTGTCTCGGGGCCGTCCTGTGGGAGCCACAGGGAACCTGGGTGGGCCGAGCCTTCTGGCAAGGGGCAGCGCTGGGCACTTCGGACCCCATGCAGCCCCTTCCTGGGCCAGGAGCCCGTGGGACAGAAGGGAAGGCCACGGCAAAGAGCAGTGCACGGCGGACCACTACCCGAGGCAGCCCACGGCCCCGTGACCACCTTCAGCGCACCCTCAGCAGCTGGCAAGACCCAGGCAGGGTCAAAGCAACCGCAGAGGGTGCAGTTTTGCGGACATCACAAGCCTCAGTCACTCAGGGCAGCTCCAGCCCTCCCGCTCGCCGGTGTCTGCTTGCACCTTCTCAGAACCCTGACACTCAGTGAGCGGTGGAGTAAATAGGGTCAATGTTAGGGATGATGTCTGAGCTGCAAAGCATCCTCGAATGGGCCGGTCCAATCTGTATAATGCTACCCAGTGTCTAGACACTGCCGGGCACGGAAATCAGGAGTCAGGGCTCTTGCCTGAATGGAGAAGGTCTAACTGGGCATTGAGCCAGCCACACCTGGAGCGGCTAGAGAATCTCCCGGGGCAGCACAGAGGCCGAGATGGGGTTTCAGACCCTGCATCCCAGCCAGCTCAGGCGCGGACACTCAACGCCGCTCAGCGGACGTCAGTCAGAGCCTTCTCCTCCTCCACTGACCTCCTGCTCCGCAGCAGTGGACTCCATCCTGATGCTAACAGCAGTCTCAGCGCTGACGGCCTCCAGGGAGCGGGGAAGCCACAGCAGATGCCCCACCCCGGCCCCGCAGGCCGGCCCTGTCCAACTCAATGCGTGTCGTCGTACTCGGTGGGGGAATCCGGGCTCTACACTGACTCCCACTGCCGTCCCTCCAGGCCGTGGCCGTGATGCCTGCGAAACGTGCCCTGAAGACGATCCAGTGGAAGCAGTCCTCAGACGGAGAACCACGTGTGGAGCAGTTTCAGGGCTCCCCCCAAGGTGGTCTGGAAACTGAGGGAGGGTCTGTGTGTCACAGATGACTCAGTGAGACTCGCCCCTCCCTGATCAAGTCTACCTCAGCCCCTCCAGGGCACACACCATCACCTCCGCCGTCTGTGAACTCCACCACCCCACCCACATTCCCGGACGCTCAGTGAAGGTCTGAGCTGCATTCTGCTTCGTGCTGCTGTACGTCCGGGGACCCTGCTCCACTTCCCTAAGAACGGGGCTCTGCCGGCACAGGCTGAACAAATTGAGTTGACTTTTCAGGCACTGAATTTACTTTTCATTTAGGAATAGATAATACTTTCTTTTTTTAAAATATTCCATCTACTTGCATCTGTTTCTTTTTATTTATTTATTTATTTATTTATTTAATTTATTGAGTTATAGTCAGTTTACAATGTTGTGTCAATTTCTGGGGTACAGCACAGTTTTTCAGTCATACATGAATATACATAGATTCATTTTCATATTCTTTTTTTAACATTTTTTATTGATTTATAATCATTTTACAATGTATCAAATTCCAGTGTGGAGCACAAATTTTCAGTTATACATGAACATGTATATATTCATGGTCACATTTTTTTCTCTGTGAGCTACCATAAGATCTTGTATATATCTCCCTGTGCTACACAGTATAATCTTGTTTATTTATTCTATATATACCTGTCAGTATCAACAAATCTCAAAATCCCAGTCTGTCCCTTCTCATGCCCCTTGCCCCTGGCAACCACAAGTTTGTATTCTATGTCTGTGAGTCTGTTTCTGTTTTATATTTAAGTTCATTTGCCTTTTTTTTTTAACATTCCACACATGAGCAATCTCATATGGTATTTTTCTTTCTCTTTCTGGCTTACTTCACTTAGAATGACATTCTCCAGGGACATCCATGTTGCTGCAAATGACGTTATCTTGTCAATTTTTTATGACTGAGTAGTATTCCATTGTATAAATATACCACAACTTCTTTATCCAGTCATCTGTCGATGGACAGTTAGGCTGTTTCCATGTCCTGGCTATTGTAAATAGTGCTGCTATGAACATTGGGGTGCGGGTGTCTTTCTGAATTAAGGTTCCTTCTGGATATATACTTTTATTTAGGAATAGCTTCCCACATATAGAAATAACCTGAAGATTCTCCATCGAAGATTTTCACAAGGAAGTTTTGCTCACTTCAGTCTAAGAAGAGTGGACCACCACTCTGCCCAAAGTAGGAAGAGCTCACATACAGGGCTCACAGGAAGAGCAGTAAAACTCTAAAGTGAGAGAAATGTGTTCTTTCAGCTGGCCCATACAGCACATCACTTTACTTACAACTATTAGAAACGTGTTATGAAATGTTGGATTCCTAGAAAAAGACACTTTAGGAAAACCGTCACGATAAATCCACGAATCTCTAGTATTTACGGTGTGCCTGATACACCCTAACCTTGTGCAGTGTACAACCTGTACAACTGGATATGACACCCACTGCTAAGCTTTACCACAGAAAGGATTACTGCCTCTTGGGGCTCCTGTCTTGCTGTTTGGATGCAAATAAAATTTAGAATGCAAGTTGCAGTTAATCATGTTGCTGATTGCTAGGATGTGGATTTGACCACATCCAAGAGTGTGGACGCTGGAGGAGAAGACAGATCCATGTGATTCACTTAGGACTACTATATATAAAATAGATAAACAAGTTTCTTCTGTGTAGCACAGGGAACTATATTCAATATCTTACAGTAACCTATAATGAAAAAGAATATGAGAAGGAATATATGTACGTAAATGTATGACTGAACTATTATGCTGTACAACAGAAACTGACACAATATTGTAAACTGATCAGACTTTAATCGAAAAAAGGAAAAAGAGAAAGACCAAGTTGCATGGTGCACAGTAACTAACTGTCCAGAAACTGGCTGGCTGGGTTGGGGTAAGCATGGGCTTCAGCCTGGATCCCGTCCTGCATTCAAATCTGGGTATATTCCCTGACAGCCGGGATCTGTGCATCACATACTCACTGAAATGCCTCTTTGAAGATCTACCTTTTGCTTTCCCTCCCTGCACTGCATTCATCGGGTGGCTACACTCAGGCCACAGAATATGATGAAGGGTCCTCTTTTTTATCTGCTTTCTCCTATAGCAAAAAGACCACCATTAACATTCACCAGATTCTTGGTATTTTTAGAAGTCATTTCATCATGTGTATCATCTTAAAATTGGTTCCCTGTGGTGATGCTCTGTGGGAGGGCTCATTAATTTTCTCACTGTAAAGCTTAGTTAAATGACTTTCTGGCAGTAACATAACCAAAACAGGATAGCTTTATGTCCAGCCATTAAGCTTCTGACTCCTAATTATCATGTGTTCATATACACACACACACACATTTACATTTATGTATTCACACATACATATGTACTTTACATGCTTGTAAAATTATAACCACCTATCCTGGAATTAAGAAGAGGCAGAAGGAATAGGTAAGGAGGACACAGAAGCACAGGGTCAAGACAAGGTTGCCGTGAAGAATAAAATGAGCCCCTTCTGGTATATCTGACTCCCCAGAGCGTCCCAGAGTATACAGAACGGTCTGTTTTTCAACACGATATGTCCCCTTAAACGAAAGAGCAAACACTGGGTCACGGCCATAGGTTCTATTTGACTGAGGTCATCCTTGGCACAAAAAGCCTCAATGAAATGTTGAACAGAACCCTCCTTGAGCAAACTGGGCATTCTAGACGGATGGGCACCTTCCACTGAGAGCCCAGGAGAGAACGGCCAATGGTGCTGTTCACGCACAGGTCGGCTTCTCGCGCTCAGTGCTGCTCACCTTGCAGACTAACCATTCGCACACAGCTGCGCAGGAATCCACCCCGCCTGACTTCAGCATGAAGTTTCTGCTTAACAGAGAAGCATGTGTCTCACGTTCTGCGCTTCCGATGACGGACTTGGCCTTTCTCTGCACCCGGATGGCTCTGCTTCAGTGAAGTTGTTCAAGGAAGCACGAGGGCACCTCTTTTTCATGTGACTGCTCAAGATTTGAACTAAGCTACTCTTCCCTCCCGTATCCTATGATCCACACTATTTGGCATTAAAAATACAGAAGAATAAATTTATCTTAAAAACCATGATAATCTCACTAAAAAAAAATGTATACTGTAATTATGTGATGAGATGGCTGTGTTAACTAACCTCATTGCAGTAATCATTTTCACAACAAACACATGTATTAGATCATCACTTTGTGCATCAAACTGACACAATTTTATATGTCAATTATATATTAATAAATGTAGGAGTAAGAAAAACAATGATATGACCTAAAAATAAAATTTATTTCATAAGTTAAAAAAAAAAGGCTGAATAAGCACTTTCTAGGGATGGCCCACGTGGAAGCTGAGTGGATCCTTGAATAGGCAGCCAGCTTCTATCCAGAAGCAGGGGTTTCTTGTAAATGGGGTAACAAACGTGTCAGCGACAGAGTTCCCAGGAGCTTCCTAGGACCCTGGATGCTTTCAGGGCAAGAGAGGCTCCTTTTTGCCATCTTCTCTTAGTTTCTAACGATCCTGTCTTCCCACGTGCTGCAGCTGTCCAAGCTCCCAGGGAGATGAAAGCAGCCTCGAGGAGCCAGTAAAACATCCCTGGGCAAACGGCCTCGGGCGCAGGACCTCAGAGGCAGAGCCAGCGGCAGAGTGCTGCCGGCTGGACAGAACCCACGCGCCTCGTCCTGACGAGAACGTCCCCTGACACAGAGGATGCAAACGTCGTTCGCACTGCGCGGCGGAGGGCGGTGCCTCCTGATGGGGCTCTGAAAGCACTGCCTCCCTTGCCTCGGGCGAGGATGCCCGTCAACTAAGGGAGGGTGGCCGGTGCCCGGCCACCGAGAGCGGGGCCGCGCCGGCAGGAAGCTTGCTGCGCTTACCGCGTGCCCGTCCACACCGCCACAGCTGCACTTCGCAGCAGGGCTCCTGCTGACACAGAGGGGCTCCAGGCGGGCAGGAGCCGGAGTCCGAGCCCTTGGGAACATGCCGCCTGCGTGGGGAGGGGTGGCGGCAGGTGCAGTCTTAAAAGGACCTGTATCTTGCGCATGAAACCCAGTCTTAGCGCTGTCCTGGCTGCTAAAAGACACTGACAGACGCCTGTCACCTCAGCTAATGCCAACGGGGGTGAGAATGTGAAACCCCGCGTGTCGTATACACACATACAACCCAAACACCTACACGTAGTAAATACAGTGTATACACGCATACATACACACCGGGGCTGAACAAACCCACCCCTTCCTGGAACAGCCGTGAACCCCTTCAGTTATTGCCAAGGTAGCTTTTCCTTTTAAAAGCATTGTTTTCCCCTCAGGGAAATGTGAGTCATTTCACTCAGACATGACAAAATGTGAGGGGGGAGGGGGCCGGCGGGAGAAGGACTGAATCTCAAGAAAAAGCATGAGAGTCTGGCGGACAAATTTTCTTTCTGACACAGTGAGTCATTTGTCTCCCGGGACCATTTCATTACGAACAAGACGCAGAAAGTCAATTTTTTTTAAAGAAATCAGCATTATAAAGTATAAATATAGGGCTGAAACCCAGCAATTAGGCTTCATTTAGATCGGTCTGTATTTTTCCTTCTGAGAGAAGGGAAAAAGAGAAGGAACAGCAGTCGGATGTGAGAGAGGAGCTCCAGGCTATGTGTGCAAGGGGCTTTGGCTATCTTTGTGCAGACAACGGGGGTGAGAATGCTGTCTTGCACACACCCCAGGGTTCACAGCAGCACACATACAACGGCATATACACAACAGCTGAGACATGGATGCAACAGAGAGAAAACAGAAAAAAAAAAAAAAAAGAAAAGAGAGTGGATTCATGGCTTGGAATTCTAACACCAATGGATCATCCTGTGGTCCCAAGAGGATGGTGCCTGGGAGCGCCTTAGAAACAGGAGAAGTACACATATTAATTCCAAAAGAGACATGCCCCACAATGTTCACAGGGGCATCTTCACAATAGCATAGCATTTACAACAGCAATAGCATTTTTACAGTTTACAATAGCCAAGACATGGATGCAACCTAAATGTCCGTGGACAGATGACTGGACAAAGAAGCTGTGGTATATTTATATAATGGAATACTACTCGGCCGTAAAAAGGAATAAAATAATGCCACTTGCAGCAAGGTGGATGGACCTGGAGATCATCATTCTAAGTGAAGTAAGCCAGAAAGAGAAAGAAAAATACCATATGATAGCACTCATATGTGGAATCCAAAAGGAAAAAAAGAAAAAAGACACTAACGAACTCATCTACAAAACAGAAACAGACTCACAGACATAATAAACAATCTTATGGTTACTGGGGAAAGGGGGTGGAAAGGGATAAATATGGGAGTTTCAGATTTGCAAATGTTAATCACTATAGATAAAAACAGACAAAAATCAGATTTCTTCTGTGGAGCACCGGGAACTATATTCAATATCTTATAAATCAATATATTATAATAACCTTTAATGAAAAAGAACATGAAAATGAATATGTGTATGTATATGTATGACCGGGACACTGTGCTGTGCACCAGGAATTAACACACGGTAACTGACTATACGTCTATGAAAAAAAAAGTAAAACAAAAGAAAACTAAAACAATGCTCTCTTGCTCCTAATCTTCTGGGTTCACACTGAAACTGTAAGTGAAATTATCTTGAAACAGCAACACCAATGTAAGATGTATCTGAATATTCTGTAAGTCATGAAACCACTGAGAAATCGGTGTGCTCAAGCAGAACATGGGAAAGAAGACTGAGTTGTGACTCAGGAAGGCTGGTGTGGGGGGGAAGGGGGACGTGTATTTATGAAGCTCCCGCCATGTGTCTGGGCTGTTTCACATCCCTGGGAGTCTGGGCTCGTGTCCATTTTCCACAGGAACAGCCGAGTAAGAGGAGGAACGTAAAACCAGCCCGAGCCGTAGGGAGACTCAGGCCCTTTGCACTGCGCCTGGAGTTTAGCCTAACTCTGCCCATCGCTGACGGCGTGACCTTTACCAAGTCAACTTCTTCCTTTCAAAAACAAAGGGATTTCTGGAAAACCTTGTAATTGGAATAATACCTTCCTGATTTTTCCTAAATCCAAAGACTATCCATCCTAGCATTTAATGAATACTCTTCTAAGTTTAACAGGACCCTATTACTTCCGCAAATGAGAAATTAGTGCCTTTCTAACACACGATTAAAATACACAGGAACATTTCCAACACACAATAAGATACCCAGGTATTACAGTAAACAGGCGCCATCTACCTCCTCGGCTCCCCATCTGGGGAAACACTGGGTCAGACTCTCCCCAGCTCAGCTCTGGAAATCTGTGTTCTGTGAAATCAAAGGGCTGACTCAGTGTAGCACCAGGCACCAGCTACCGCTTTCCCTGGCCTCTCTATTACAGTGGCGTCTTGCTCTGTTTTAAACACTTCTTCTCCATTGTTCCTACAGTTTTCTCAACTCTCAACTTCTAGGCACCTTCAAAGCAAACTTTAGCACGCCTTTCACTGAGAATCAACATGCGCAGAAGCCTGTGGTAGGCGTTACCGGGGCTTATAAAACGAATAATGCATGCCGGTAATATACTCGAGTCGAGAGTCAAGACAGACAGAGCAGTTCACGAAAAATCGTGCAAAGGAACGCCGCAGCACACACACCGCAGAACGCCTAGGAGGGACACAGCACAGTCAGAGAAGAGAACCGATATTCAGAGAGCAGCCCTTGGAGCTTGAAAGGCACCGCAGAGGCCCCTGGACTCAGTGGCCTCGTGTTTGAATTCGGCTGGCGCGCCTGTTTGGTGTCTCAGGCTAATTACTTTAAAAGAGAAGTGATGGGACAGCTCTCCTGTTAACCTCAGTCTCCGCCAGCCCCTGTGATCTTCCCCCCGGCCTGCTCCAGTGTCACAGCCTCCACCTGCTCACGAAGACGTCTGGGACCACGTTCTCTGACGTGCTTGGTCCCCGCCCCAGTCAGCAAGCATCAGACGAGAGGAGGAAAGAGAGGCCAAAAGTGCCCAACAGCCTCGCGGTCAGAGCAGGGCTGGGACTAGAGCCCCACAGCTCTGGACGGTCACTGAAGCCCTTTATGAAGCTCAGTCCGCAGTGATGCTTCCAGGGGAGAGGCCGATAGCTCAGGGGTAGAGCACGTGCCTAGCAGGCAGGAGGTCCTGGGTTCAATCCCCGGTACCTCCATTAAAAACATTAACAAATAAACTAACTCCCTGGGCTCCAAACAACAGCAACAACAAGGTGTACATGCGTGGTGACGCAAAGTCTACAACCAAACACCTGTGTGAGCAAAGACGCAGTCAGTACTATCGCAGAAACCATTTACAGTGATGCTTCCAGACTCTTCCAGGAGGTTCTGAAAGAGACGTCACTGAATCGGATTTTGGAAGAAGAGATATTAGTTGAGGAAGGCTGAAGAGAAAAGAAGCTGAGGAGAAAGGGTGGAGGAGTCTGAGGGATGGGGAAGGAGCTGTACGTGAAAACGAGGCAAGCGCAAAAGGAGAGCGCGCAGGTGGACATGCAGACTCAACCCCACCCTGGAAGGTGAGGAAAATGGGGGACACGCAAGGTGAGAGAGTGTGGGGCGGGAGAGCCCACTCTCCCTAAAAGGATCCCAGAGTTAACTTCAGAAACGCCCTGCAGGTACAGAAGGACCCGTGCTGATGGGAAATCAGGCTAGAAAAGCAGGGAAGTCCAGGGATCGGCAGGGTTTGCAAACTAATCGAGGTGTCTGAGAAGGTTGATGGGCAGAAGGATCTTCAAGATCACGTGCAATCCTGTTTCTTTTCAAGGACAGACAACGGCCCCAGAAGGGCTGTGCAACGCACTTGGGTCTACCCGTCTGGGGAGACACGGAGGGAGACTGGGTGCCTGGCCTCTTCACTTCCAGTCTGGCGCGTTTTGAGTTGGACTGGGTTGAGTACACTCAGCAATAGGAGAATGACGGTGCAGAAGTGTAGTTTGAGGCAATGGCATTTGAGACCACATTCGGGAACAGGAGGGGTAGAGCGTGAACAGAAGGAGACAAGCAAAATCAGCTGTTCTTACTTCCAGGTCTCGCAAGGCCAGGGCATCCTCCTAGTCACCCTGCACTTCTTCCCAAGAACCTGAGAGATACAGCTGAAATCTCTTCTTTGCAAAAGCCACCGACTTACCTTTGCCACCCACCCTGCCCATCACGCCTCCTGCAGAGACGTCACCTTGCCAACAAGTCACCTCCCACAGGGCCTCCTGTACCCCCGTGAGCTTGCATAAGCTCCATGAGAGCACCGGGGAGCGAAGGCAAAGTCAGCCGCGAGACGCAATGAAAAGCACTGCGGGCGTACCTCTGAGCAGCAGAGAGCCTTTTCTTCCTCCTGTCTGCCCAGACACGTGTCGCCAGCTCGCTTTCTGACTTCTGAAATCTCACAGAGTTTCTGTTGACCGGAATTTATCGAGCTGTTTTAGAAAACACCCAATGTCAGCAAAGGGAACTATTTTTATCACTGTATGTTGTTTAACAGCCCTTGATGGTGATCAAATTTACAGCCCCCATAAAAGGCAGGACGGCCCAAGGGGCTGAGCCAAGAGCTTTGATTTCTAAAGGACTAAGCCTTACACAGCAAAGATTCTAGCTAGCACTTCAGAAACTAGGGAGAACGGGGTGTCACAGAAAAGTAAAGGCATAAAGAATGGGCGTATCGCCAAATGAGCAAGCATTTAAATTGTCTTCTTAATACTGACTCCTCCAAGTTGAGCAATCCAGCCACTATTTACTGATTGGTTCTGATATACAGGGTACTGTTCTAGATATTAAGAGGTAAAAATGATAAATAAGTTACACTTAGTCCCTTATCTTCAAGAGCTCCCCATATACGGGGGATGGAAAGGTGTACATTAATTACTGTAACGTACAGAGGGACATTTTAAGTATCACAGGGGCCAGTGGCCCAAATGATGTGCTAGAGATGCTCAGGCCAATTGATTCAAGAAAGTTCACGTCGAGGGGAGGGTCTAGCTCAGTGGTAGGGCACATGCTTAGCATGCACGAGGTCCTGGGTTCAATCCCCAGTACCTCCATTAAAAAGAAATATGTAAGTAAATCTAATTATGTCCCCGCCCCCAATTTTTTTAAAAAAAGAAAGCTCAAGTCTGATTATTACATAAACAAAATCTTGCAAATTATAAGCAAAGATGTGGACAGAATCACATTCTTTTGACTGAAAATTAATTAAAACGATGAAAAGCCTAAGCCATGTATAATCTTGACATTTTATCTGTGATTTCATTAATAGGAGAGCACTTTAAAAATGTGAAGGCAATTTTCTCGTGAATGGTGGCTATTCTCAAACCGAAAAGCAAAAGCTGTTATCTTTAATGACTCTTAAACGTTTCCAGGTAATGCGAGATTCCCCAGGTAACTAGACTGATGCAGAACCCAAAGCAGGTTTTGCTCTCTGGTACTTCCTTTCCTTCTGAGCCTTCTCAGAATTAAAAAAATAAACAATCATTCAGTAACAAAGAGGGACAGAGCCAATTGGATTGGAAGATGCTGGCTGACTGTCGGGGAAGGTACATCACCTGCAGAACGCTGCTCGGGTTTGCTTGGCTTCCTTTAGAATGTGATGGGGGCAGTTCATCTATCTGGTTCAACAGGAGTCACTTGGGTCTTTTCCCATTTATCACTGCAGTTCAGTGGGGTTCAGCCAAGGTTTCTTTCTCGGCGTGGCCTCCATTTCTCAAACTGGAGAAGTTGGGGGTTTCTGAATAAGGGTCAGCGATGGGAGTGGTAGTGTCAGAGCAGGCAGACACTAGATATGAGCAGAGAGAGGGGGACGCAGGCCACATGGCAGGAACTGGGCAGAAAGGCGGGGCACAGGCCAAATGCAGGGAACCACACATCATGTAAACAGTGGGGGTCCTTGGGCAGACAGAGAAAAGCAGGAATCTCAGGACTGACAGGAGATCACACATTTTGGGGTGACTAGCGTCCTGGAGGCAGACAAAGAAAGGTGGGAAAAGGCAGGAATCTCCAGGGTCCGAATGTAACCTTTTGCTCATCATGCCCTCATTTCAATAAAATCAGCCTTGCAGATCAGATACTTCTGATCATGCACAGACGCCAGGACACTTCCGATCCAGACTAAATAAGGACAAAAATCCCTCCTCCCTTTGGGAAGGTGCAGTTGGGATGATAATCAGGGAATATGACCCCAAACCCTTCCCTCCTCACTGAATATTCCGCCCATTCATTTTACACCCTCTGTGACCAACTTGCCAAAGAAACTCAGGGCGGCCGCTCCCCCCTTGAGAGGGCACTATGCCTCCTTTAATATATTCTCACTTTACTTTTTTAACCACTACGTCTCGTCCCTGAATTCCTTCTGGGGCGGGACAGGAGCCCGAACACCGGCGGCGCCCGCCGGCCACAGAAGCGCACAGGAAGGAGCGGGTGGCAAGTGCTGAACTCTCAGCAAACCTCTGTGGTACCAACTGGACGGCTGCTGCCATCATTTTTTTTTTTTTTAACAAATTGCAAGATACAAAGTTTAAGGCGTGTGCTGGAAGCCACACAGAGATCATTCCCAGATGTAGATCCTAGAGATCCCTGCTCCTGAGGACTCGCTTAGACCTCTCTGTCAGCGGATGGCAAGAGGCACTTCTGACGAGACAGTGAAAAGCTGCAGTACTTACCATTTACCAACCTTTCATCAAACTGCCGGATGTCAACAGCAATGCTCAGGAACCCGATACCCGACCTCCCCTCCGACTCCGCTGGCTCACAATCTGAGAGGCACTTTAGGGTCACCGGTCCCCTTGAAGTGTCTGTCTTGGCTGGCTGGGGGCAGCCTCCCGCCCCCGGGCAGCCTCGCACCCACGGCACTAGAACTGGAGAGCGTTCCAGACGTGACTCCATCGGCTCCCCTCAACGGCCCAGCCCCCGGAACGGAGGCCCAGCAGGACTGAGCGCCTCACCGTGGGGATTTTCACCTCGGGAAGCACGCCGTAGCCCTTCCGAGCCTCAGTTCCGTGAGCGGTCCTTGCGGAGTCTGAGCAGTGCGCCCGGCAGAGCTGACGGGCCCGGCTGGGCGCTGGCTCAGCCTACCCGTGTCACAGCGGGAAGGAGCCGGCTGCCCCTGCACCTTGCATTTGGTCCTCAGCCACACCCCTGCGTCCTGCATGCTCATTATCCCAGTGGTATCGCACTTCTTAAGGTCCCCACTAGCCTGAAGCGTCAGATCTAGGGGACACTTTCCAGGCACGTTCTCCAAAGCATCGCAGCTTCCTGAAACTCCATCAAATGGCATGGCTCCTTGCTCTCAATCTTCCTCAACTATTCCAAGCACTTTTCCTTACTCTCTGACACTGAACCCTACAACACCAGTGTTCAGTACAGTCTCATCTTCAGTCAGCTGCTCGTCCATCTTTACACTTAACTCCCAGGGACGTCCCTGCGTCTCTGCAGCCTTCCCCTGTGGGGGCTGTGCTCATGATTCCTAACGCAGTGTCTGTAGGCCAGACGGGACTCCAGAAATGCGGGCCCGACTCTCCTCCACCCCCAGACATCTCCACATGCTCTCTAAAGTCACTCAAATCTAACATGTTACAAACTTCTTAGAAGATACATCTACATACCCACTCTTGTAGATACATGGATGGAGAGAGAGAGATTGTGCCCTGTGATAGAAATAATATAGTTGTAAAAAATGTTTTTGAACCTCAAGTTAAATACACAGAAACTAAGAAAGAACCTGAGATAAAGAAGATAAAGAACCTGAGATAAAGATAAACTATTCATCTTATATGCTAGGAAGTGGAGCTAGAACATTGTTCAATTTCGGCCATGAACAATTAGTTGAATATAAGTTTAAAGAGGCATGCCAACAACTCATAATGACAGTATCAAGATGTCTAACTGCAAATTGCTTCAGAAAGTGACAGAAACACAACAGAATACACAGAGGGAAAAGCAGAGAAGGAGAACATCAAAGCAACAGAAACAACAGACCCCACAGAGCAAGATGACAGACGTAAGACTATAGGCTATTAATACGGTGATTATGAAGAATTTTTAATAATGAGGATGCTTATGGTTGTTGATAACAAGCAATGCCTCGTGAAAAACCGAACGGCATGCACAAACGGTCACAATTATGTACAACACGCACGGATGTCTGTCCGCAGCACAGCACAGGAAGAACATGCATTTTAGAATCCACGGACCCAGATTTGAATTCGTGATCCACGGCTTAACCACGTGAGCTGGAGTCAGCTATCAAGCCCACTGTACTTTCGTTTTTTAAATTGTGTTTTTATTAAAGAGAAGTCAGTTCACAATGTTAGTTTCAGCTGTACAGCAAGGCGATTCAGTTATACACATACCTAACCTACATTTATAGAAATTTTTTAGATCAATTTCCTTTTTTTTTAAATAACGATAATAATGATTCCCACTCAAGAGTTTGTTGGCGATGCTTAAACTAAAACGACTTGCAAGCTTTAGAAAAGTGCCAGGCACACAGGACATGCTCAGCCGGCGGGAAGGATGATCACACCATTACCTCCCGGATAAACAGCATCCTGTCAGTCACCTGCGTCCCATTCCCCAAGGGCTTCCTCTGCACAGAAATACGGCGCCGGAGCTTGGGTGGGGAGTCTGGAGGCCTGGTTTCTGAGCTCTGTGACCTCGGGTAACCCGCGTGCGCGCCCGGGGCAAAGAGGGGCGAGCGAGTCTCAGTGTTCTCGCAGGTTCTTTAAAACTCTACTGTGGCGGAAAGGCACATGAGGAAAGACACGTGAAGCAAAGAATCACGATGCTGAACTCGGCCTCTAACACACTCTCTCCAGGCTTAGGTCTGCCCTGCCTGCCAGGTTCCTCTGCGGGAACAAGAACCTGCCAGGGAAGTGGAACCACGCCATCACCCTCTCTGCCCAGGGAGCCCCCGGCGATGGGGGAGGGGACGGCACCGGGGCCCCACCACCTGCCGGTACAGTCAGAGCGCCAGCACGGTCGGTGATGCGGACTTCCTCTTCTGTCAGGCAGCCCCCCTTTGCCTCTGTTACTTCCTCGTCAGTAGCAGTGCTGGTGAGGTCCAACGTTCAGACATTTTACTCATTA
The DNA here is from genome assembly GCF_048564905.1 of Vicugna pacos. Classification (NCBI taxonomy): domain Eukaryota; kingdom Metazoa; phylum Chordata; class Mammalia; order Artiodactyla; family Camelidae; genus Vicugna; species Vicugna pacos. The sequence goes on from NC_133014.1 coordinate 15,645,668, forward strand.
AATAATTTGTTTTTAATTACTTAAAGAAACCTTGTTGCTTTACTCCAGAAACCGGGCCTGAGATGGCTTTTAGCCGTTTCTCTTCCTTCTAGGGGACAACATCCTGTGTTCTAAGGGCGTACTCACCACCACGGGAGGTGGGAAGCGAGCCGGCCAGCCGCGGCCACCTCCACCGAGCGACATGGCGCCTCCCCTGGGGCAGGTCTTCAAGGAACCAGCCTGTGATGCCCTCCTGCAGCTGGAAGACGGCCAGCAAGAACCAGGCTACAGAGTTTGTTTTCCGATACACTTGGCGAAACGGGACCATCATGGAACAAAACAAATTTTTAGGCAATAAGTCTCAAGAAATGAAAAGCCTCTGTAAACCCTTAGTCAGACACTACGGGCGAGGATGAGAAACAAATCAGGGGTCAGAACTCCAGAACGTCTTCTACCCAACAAACAAATAGCAGCTCTTAATTTCCTCTGGCAGGAGATTGATGATCGCATCTGAATCAACAAGGAGAACCTGTGAGCTGTTTCCAAAGCAGATGGAGAGACGCTTCACTTCAGATTAAGTCTAGAATTCCATCCATCTTGACGAGAGCTTGCTAACCGACTGAACCCCTGCTCCTCAGGCTGGGCGAAAAAGAGGCTATGACAGAAATGGTGAGAGATGCTCTGAAATAATAAAGGCGGACGGAGGCGCTGACTGGCCAGTCAACACCTTTAAGGGGTAAAGAGGCCACGGGCACAGCCCCTGTTCCCAGTACGAAGTCCCAAGTCCCGAAAAGTCAAGCCCCCCCATAAAAGAAAAAAAAACTACATTTGTGCCCGCTTAAAGGGCTTTTACCACCCTAACAACACGCAGACTGCTTCAGTGAAAATTCTAGATTCCAATAACCTGCAGAGTGAGACCACCTGGGATATTTGTTCTGACTTTCTGGTATCCAACCAGTGTAAGAATCAATTTAGCTTTTCTAATTTTCCTTTTCTCTAGACTTCAGGCCTTATTAAATCTTGGATATCCCCTTACATGATATATTACACAGGCTTCAGGGTGAGGGTTCTGTACATGCCAAAGAAAACGTATTTATAAGGGACCAGAAGGCTGGGTGTACGTGACGGAGGAAGGACAGTGCGGAGAATTCTAAAATGGAGGGAAGGGGTGGGTAGGACTTGAGGAACCAGAACAGTGTGATTGGAAGGGAACAAGATAAAAGCAAAGAAACTCCGAGCTGTCTGCCTAGTCACATAAGGTGGACCTGCTCAGGGTGTGGCGCTGGACAGACTAACTGGCACTCCAAGGTCAGGAAGTGATGGGCGGCTCCGCAATCAGGCAGGTGGGGGAGGTTCACAGAAGGGAGCTGTGACTGATCAGATGGCGGGAGATGATCAGGAAACGGTGAGGCTCGCAGGTGTCCGAGGTGTCAAGTCTCCAGCCTCCTCGTTCAGTGGGCGCGGGAAATAAGCCCAAGTCTATTGGTTGACCTTACGTAGTAAAAACGGTCACTATGGTTGCTATTGGCAACCGAGCGCCCCAGGTTTCCCAGCTTAACGCTCCTGTCCCTGCTGAACCCGCCAGGCGTCAGCACCCGCGCCTCGTTCTCGTCCCCATGTTATCTGAACGGTCTGCCCCTTGTCACAGAGCCCGTGAACTCCAGCAAGACCTTCAAGCTGTCTCTGTCCTCCCCTTGCAGTGTGTCACTCTCGCTCTCGGTTTTCCTTCTGACTTTGGCCACCTCCTCCTCTCCTTTGCTTCCCCCTAAACCTGTCCCTTAAAATGTGCATGACTTCCAGGCTCCCATCCTTCAGCTTCTCATCTCTCTTGAGACATACACTACACTTAAGCTAAGAAATTACAAAAAAAAAAACCAAAAAACCAAAAAACTATGTTTCTGGCTCCCAGAGTGCAGACAGATTTCAGGTTCCAACTTGAGGCAAGAGGAGTGGGCATCTAACCTGCGTGCCTACTAATCTCCCTGAGGTAACTCCTCCTCCCATTCACAGGCTGACACACCGGCAGACAAGGGCCATTCTGCCTACAGATCGCCTAAAATCCATATTATAAATCTATAAAATATATGAAACATTTATTTATTGACTTTCTTTATATTAGGATATTCTGATATCTTAAAAAAGGAGGGGGGAAGGGTACAGCTCAAGTGGTAGAGCGCGTGCTTAGCATGCATGAGGTCCTGGGTTCAATCCCCAGTGCTTCCTCTAAGAATAAATAAATAACCCTAATTACCTCCCTCTCCCCACCAAGAAAAAAAAAAGTAATCTTAAAAAGCAAAAACAAAACACAGCCTCCCTAGCTGGGGAGAGAGTGCCCCTCCCAGAGCTAGTTAACTCCGAGAGACAGCAAAGGAGCCAGCGGGGAGCACGTCTGGGGTTTGCAGACTGCGCAGTCCAGGGCCACATCACTTCCATCTGGCCAGGAGCCCTGGAGGAAATATTCCTCTGCCTCCATCGTCCTGAGACCAAGAGCTAGAGACTAACTGGTCAGCTAAAGATGGTTACAGCCTGAAGCCACCCCAAATTACTCAAAGCACCCAACCCCAAACTTCTCACCCTGCCCAGCCTCTACCTTGTTGCTCCCGAGACACAGAAGTAAAGGCTCTGGACAAAATCTCCCCTCCCTTCCCGTCCTCTGCCTCCTAGTCCCCTCGCTCTTTCCCACAAGGTCCCATGCGGCGTTCCGTGCCTCCCGTCTCTACGACCGTGAGTCTGAGAAACTTTGCTTTCCTCGCCCTGTCTGTCTGTCTCCTCTTGTGGCCACACCTGACCGACCATCTCACAAGAGAATACGAAATACATTCAATGTTCTGTGCTTTCTCCCGTCATGGACCAAACCGGTAACCCTCATTAGAACAGTTCCCACGCTTCAATTTTATAAGAACCACTTAAGTGCTGTATTCAAGTACAGATTTTGAATCTCCATCCAGCCTTTCCACCTCCAGAGATTTCAGTGATTCAACAGACAGGGGAGGTGCTGAAGCCTGTATTTTGATCTGTGCTTCCAGGAGATTCGGATTCGGAAGGATTCACAGATTTGAAGAGAATGGATATTTTAAGCTGTGACACAGAGCATGGCTCTGCCTTATGTTTCTTTGCTCCTCCTGGTAAGGGTGCCGGACACCATGCAGAGCACACCAAGTGATGGCCTCTCAAAGATCTCCAGAAGATCCTGTGTGTCCAGCGAGGTGCTTCCCCTTTGGAATACCAGATCCTGTGCAGGGCTCAGTGGAACTGTGTTTCAGAGGACATGCTAAGGTTCCAGAGGGCTTGGTTCCTGACCTAGATGACCTGGGCTTCGGGCTCTCAGCAGTTCTGTCATCTACATCTTAGTGTCCGTGGCCCAGAGGTTGGGCTGGGAAACAGGTGCAGATGCCCAGAAGTGGTGCCTGAACACCCCTTGTCTTCTCATAGCGCTTCCTGTTTGCAAAGGGATTCAGGATCCAGCACCACGCCCAATGCACCCAAGTGGATTCCCCAAGGCTGGGTGGGTTTCAGAGAGGAACATCACACTTACGACACATCCTTTGGTATTACGACATCACGACCGCCTGACTTCTGGTTTTGGCTGCATAAGGACTCTTCATTCATTTGGGCACATAACTATCCATGGGGTCCACACGCTGCCTTTGCAGTGATGTTACAAAGGCCTTCCAAACAAGGATTTGCTTACCTGCTGATTTAAAGTTATGCTCAATTCATTTGTTCAGTCTTTATTAAACAAGTTATTTCTGTACTGGCAAAAGGTCAATTTAATTGCACCAGTAACTTTGAAAAAGACAGTTTAATCAATACAATTGTATTATATATGTGCAGTAAAATGTGGCTTGCTACTTCCAGGAGCAAATTGCAAACAAGAGCAGTTAACAGCAGTTTATTCCTGCTTTTCCGTAACTCCCTCATTTCCTAGTCTCCCTGAACGAGCTCTTGTGAGTGTGTTCATGAACGGGGGCTTGAAATCTGCCCTCTTTTACTTCCTTTTCTTTTCTTTTTTTAATGGCAGTACTGGGATTGAATGCAGGACCTTGTGCACGTTAGGCATGCGATCTACCACTGAGCTCTACCCTCCCTGCTGAGATCAGCCCTCTTGCCAGGACGTCATTTAGCCAGTTGTGGGGCAGCTGTTGGGAAAGGGGAAGCAATGAGCTCAAGTGCATGCCTCACTTTTAGCAACTGATTATTCAGCTGTGTGTTTTTGAAATCAATTAATCGATTAATCAAGTCGAGAAATCCTTCCACAAGGCCCATCTAGTGGGAAAACAAGCAGGTGGGGCCCGTGACCTGAGGGGGCGCAGGGCTGTGACGGGTACCCAATAGGTCTGAAGGGGTGCCTGCCTTACTTCAGGAGGCCAGAGATAAATAGGTAAGAAGTTAAATAGTGGTAACAATTCTAAAGTACTATCCAAGATAAAAAAAATAGAAGAGATGTTATAAAGCATTGATTAGCCGTCGGATGAATAGAACCGAACACAACTAGCAGACTCAGGGTAAAAAGAGGTCTTGTTTGGCTTCAGTGGCTTCATAAGGGCTAGAGAAAGAGAAGGAATTCAGGTGCTAAATGGCAAGCAGGACTGGGATGGAGAAAATAAAAACAAAGGCTCAGGAGGCAGACGAGAAGTGACATGTCTGTGGGACTACGAGGAGAGGATTTCCCAGAAGAGTGGTCATGGACGGATTTCTTCTGTGGGTGTGATCCAGACATTCATGCAGGATTAAAACCCTTCCAATTAAAGACTGCATAAATGCAGGTGATGCAGGTTAGGAAAAGTGCTAACAAAGTGCCTTCAGATAAAGGGAGCTTTCCGAGAACACACGATACCAAAACAAGTGGCCGGGAATGGGCCCCAAATTAATACTTTATATAAGAGCTCCCCCTCGGGCAGTGGCCTAAAAGAAGAGGCAGAGGTTGTCGACGAAGAACTTGCGAAGAGCGCAGCTTGCTCTGGACGCCGCGGCCGCGGCAGGTGACCCCCAGCAACCGCACATCTTCAGCTCAGCCGCCTTGGCTGTCGAAGCCAAATGCCGCCCTGAGATAATGAATTCCAAACGGGGAGCTCAAGTGTGAACACTGTGCAGGGCTCAGCAACGTGGAAAATCCCTCTGTGCACTTCATAATTTTCTGTTTGTTTTATTCTCCGGATGGTAAAAACGTCTGCTTTGTCTCAGGCACACAGCCAAGTTCCAGGGGCAGGGCAGGCCCTCCACCTGGCTCCCGTCGCAGGCACACGCTAGGCTCTCCGCGAAGACGTCCCCATTTATCTGCTGAGATGAGCGATGCGGTGCGGAAAGAGGACCTTACGGTGTTTCTGTATGAGCGCCACGCTGGGGGCCGCAGGTTCTTCACTGGGCTGCGGGCAGAGCTGAAGCACACTGATGAGATCCCAGTGGCCCTCACATCTGCTTGGGTTCAACTCTCTTTCCATCCCACAAACATCCCGTCTGGTTTAGCTTTGGGACAACAGGATTCTGGAGTTCACTGTGAAGACCACTGACCAGAGAGGCAGAACCAACGTCTTACATATAGAACTGTGGCCTCCCTCTTTCTGTCATTATTTCCCCAGATTTTAACATGAAATATCTAAAATTGTTGGCATGGGTACCAGAAAGAGCCTGGGCCTTGAAGTTAGACCCGGGACAAAATCATAACCTAGATTTAGGACCTTGGGAAAGTTATTTCATTCTGTCTGCAGAGTGGAAATAATCATACTATGGCGTAGGATTGAAAATCAGATTCAATCAGATAAATTACAAAATAACTTTACTTAATAGAGTGCCTGGCAATAAATACTCACCCCCTTTCTATACGCCTTTCCCTGTGGACATTCATTTAAAATGCCTTTGTGTGCCTGTGGTCTGAACATCACCTTAGAGCTTTAGCAAAGCATATAATTTTCATGATGTCATCACTTACGAGTTAATAAAATATAATTTTAAGGATGATACCACTTAATAGTCAATAAGATATGTAGATTAAATAATATATAAGTATCTTAATACTTGGTTAGAGTTGCCTATGGAATTCTGCAAAATATTTTACTCAGTGCTTTGCTCATATCTTGGACAAACTTTGTTGAAATAAATGTGCGAGTGATAGCAGATTGGGGAAAAAATAAGGAGGCTTCTGTAAGATACAGGCATACCTCAGAGGTATCGTGGGCTTGGTTCCAGACCACCACAATAAAGCGAATACTGCAATTAATGTTTAGCTTCCCAATGCACATTAATGGTCTGTTTATACTACACTGTGGTCTGTTAAGTGTGCAATAAATACCATGATGTCTGAAAAAATAACGTAGGTACCTCAATTTAAATACTTCACTGCTAAAAAATATTAACCGTCATTTGAGTTTTCAGAGTTGCAATCCCTTTGCTAATGGAAGGTCTTGCCTCTGTGCTGACAGCTACGGACTGATCAGGGCGGTGGTTGCTGAAGCTTAGGGTGCCCGTGGCAATTTCCTAAAGGAAGACAACTTCTTTCAAAATTGGAGTCAACCCGCTCAAGCCCGCCTCTGCTGTGTCAGCTGAGTTCATGGAATATTCTAAATGCTTTGTTGCCGCTGTGACAGTCTCCATGGCCTCTTCACGAGAAGCAGATTCCGTCTCAAGAAACCACTTTCTCTGCTCGTCCACGAGAAGCGCTTCTCATCCCACAGAGCTCCGCCCTGAGGTCTCAGCAGCTCAGCCCCACCTTCAGGCTCCGCGTCTAATTCTGGTTCTCATGCTGTTTCCACCACATCTGCTGTGACTTCCCCCACTGACTTCTTGAGCCCCTCAATGGCATCCATGAGAGTTGAAATAAACTTCTTCCAAATTCCTGTTAATGTTAATTATTTTGGCCGCTTTCCATGAATCACGAATGTTCTTTGTGACATCTAGGATGGGAAATCCTTTCCAGAAGGTTTTCAATTGACGTTGCCCAGATCCATCACAGGAATTAGTATCGATGGCAGTTATAGCCTTTAAAAAATGTATTTCTTAAATAACACATCTTGGAATTGAAATTACTCCTCGATCTACGGGCTGTAGAATGAATGTTGTGATAGTGGGTGTGAAAACAACATTAATCTCTTTGTTCACCTCCATCAGATTTGGGTAGCCAGGTGCGTTGTCAATGAGCACTAATATTTTGAAAAGAATCTTTGTTTCTGAGCAGTAGGTCTCAACAGTGGGGTTAAAATTTTCAGTAAACCATATTGCAAATGGATGCACTGTCATCCAGGCTTCATTGAACCATTTATAGAGCACAGGCAGAACAGATTTTAGCATAACTGTTCAGGGCCCTAAGAGTTTTAGAGCGGCAAATGATCACTGGCTTCAGCTGAAAGTCACCAGCTGCATTAGCCCCAAACAAGAGAGTCAGCCTGTCCTTTGAAGCTTTGAAGCCAGGCATTGACTTCTCCTCTCTAGCTACGAAAGCTCGAGATAGTATCATCTCCCAATAGAAGGCTTTTTTGTTTATGTTGAAAACGTGTTGTTTAATGTAACCACTTTCAATAATTTTCTGAAGCTGGATTGTCTGGATAACTTGCTGCAGCTTCTACACAGCACTTGCTGCTTCGTTTTGCACTATTATGTGATGGAGACGGGTTCTTTCCTTAAGCCTCAAGAACCAACCTCTGCTACCTTCAAACTTTTCTTCTGCAGCTTCCTCACCTCTCGGCTTTCAAACAATTGAAGACAGTTGGGACCTAGCTCTGGATTCGTCTCTGGCTTAACAGAATGTCGTGGGCTTGTCTGATCTCCTATCCAGACCACTGAAGTTTCCTTCATTTCCACAGAACGTTGTTTTGCTTTCTTATCACTCATGTGTTCACTAGAGTAACACCTTTAGCTTCCCTCAAGGATCTGCCCCTTTGCATTCACAACTCACTGTATGGCTCCAGAGGTCTGGCTTTTGGCCTGTATGGGCTTTCAACATGCCTTCCTCACTGAGCTTAATCATTTCAAGCATTTGGCTTAAAGTGAGACACATGCAATTCTTCCATTCACTTGAACCCTTAAGAGGCCACGGCAGGGTTCCTAACTGGCCTAATACCAATATTGCTGTGTCTCAGGGAATAGGGAGGCCCAAGGAGAGGGAGAGAGATGGAGGAATGCCAGTCAGTGGGGCAGCTGGAACACACACAACATTTATTAACTAAGTTCGCTATCTTACATGGATGTAGCTTGTGGCACCCCCAAAACAGCACCATCCAAGGTCACTGATCACAGGTCACCACTACAAATACCATAATAATACCACAAACCTTCAGATTGGGGAAAAAACGCAATATATGCAAAACACAACAAAGTGAAGCACAGTAAGACGAGGTACGCCTGCATTGGAGGCATGTTCCTAGTCCCTGACGTCTCCTCAATACCGGGGCACTCCAGCTTGGCCACGGTGCCCGAGAGCCAACAGAAGGGACCTGATGTCTCACCAGCTCCAGCCAACTGAACTTTTCTGCCATTTAATGGCTATTTCCTGTTCTGCTCCTGCACCATGTTGCTTCAGCGTTAAGTAGGAACGATGCATTTGTCAACACCGTCATTCTCCTCTTTGAAAGATCTTTTCCATACTCTCTGCAGGAAACACAAAGAAGACCCTCAGACCACACACACACACACACACACACTCACACACACACACACAGATCTAATCACCGTAGGGGACCTGGTGGTGACTCTCATTAGTTGTTCTGACTTGGGTCTCTTTACTCAGTGGGAGGCACCAGAGGAAAGAAATCACAGGTAGACAGACAGAACGGGCATAAATATGTCAGAGCAGATGGTTTGGCTGAGTGCTGTGTTCTTGTATTTGTTTTTGTGTTCTCATGTTGATATTATTATGTCGTGGTGCCTTCGGTGATCCACGGAGGGACTGGCTAATGTCACGTAAGCGACAGAACAGCACACGCTTTAGAGGTAACCACGCATGGTCTCCTCTCTTTATTTTGTTAGCCTGGAAATTGAAGACGAGATGTGGGCCTATGAAAGTAGCAGCAATCCAGCTTCTAGAAGCCCCGTGTTCGAGCCCCAGCTCCACTGCTAACAGCATGACCTCAAGCAGCAGCAAATCACACCTCCTCTTGAGGTCTCGGGCTCCCCATCCGCCATATGAGAGTTAGACACGCTCAGTGGTTTTCAATTTTTTTGAAGTGGTTTGGACTCTCATCTTAAGAAACTCTTACAGAGACCTTCTGTTCGTAAAGCATATGGACAAAGAACAAACAACGCTAGTTTTCTCATTTTCTCCCTCCCTCCAGTTCCAAATCTGAGTGCCAGGAATACAATATGAGAGTTGCTGGACCAGATGAGCTGTAAGACACTACCTGGCTGTATGAGTCTAAGATGTACAAGGCAAGATAAGTAGAAGGAATGTTATTTTCTGGCCTACCTTGGCTTCCTCACACAATACTGTCCACCTGCTCTAGTGGAGCAGTGCTGCGTGAAGTGTCTGATTCTGCATTACCTCACATGCCCAGGCCAGCAGCTCCTAACTCCTTAGATGAAAATCTGGTCCATGAACAGAACGCTTGACCTCAGAGAGAAAGCTTTCCAGGATGTAGTGAGCTTGTGGTCACAAATTCAGAGAGGATGTACCAGGGATTCCTCCCCTGGGCAATTGAGCTAAGTGGCCCCACTCAGAAACAGTTTCTTTTAGCAAAGAGCAGTCTAAAGTACATTTTTCTACCTCTGAGAATCACGTTCTAGTCCATATGCAAACACTACTGACTGAATGTCATAAAATGAAAGACAAAACACACTTCGTTTCCTTTCTTCTTACAGAACAGTGGTCAGGAATTTTGATCTGTATTAATTTACTACTCCATGATTCTGACTAAGACCATAGGGCAAACAGTCCTTAGTTCTCTGGAATCTCACAAAACAAACAGTTTCTGCCAATGTGAGGTCACGGATACCCAGAGTTCCGTGCCTTCCTTCTTTGTCCAGCCCAAACTTTGACTCTTTGATGTGGGACCAGAGACAAGACGCCTCAGGTGATGCAGACGGCCATGGGGTTAGTCAGGCGTCTCACAACAGAGATGACAGCAATAAGTCACTGAGATGTGGAGAAACGGGGACTCTTGGCTGGTGGGACTATACATAAATAGTATAGTCTCTTTGGAACAAAGCTTGTTAGTTTCTTAAAAAGTTAAGAAAATTTTATATGACCCAGCTATTCTATTCCCAGGTATTTTCCCCACAGAAATGAAGGTTTTCAAAAACTTGTCCATTGCATCATTATTGGTAATCACCCCAGACTAAAAACAACTCAAATGTCCATCAACAGGTGAGTGGATTACAGCATATCCACATGCTGCAAGGGTACTGATCAATAAAACAGAAGAAACTGTTCATACGTGAAGCAGTATGGCTAAAACTCAAAATATTTATGCTGAGGGAAAGAAGCTAAACAGAAGAACATATATTGTCTGATGCCATTTATATAAAAATCTAGAAAATAAAGGCTAATATACAGTGACAGGAAACAGACCGGTGGTTGCCCAGGAGATGGGAGTGGGATGGGGAGGGGGAGGGTGGAGGGAGTCCAGACGCCACCAGGAAACTATAAAGCGTAATGGATATATTTATTATCCTGATGGTGGTGATAGTGTCCTGGGTGAATACCTATAAAAACTTACCCAAAGTGTGCACTTTAAATATGCGCAGTTCATTGAATGTCAATTATGCCTCAATAAAGCTGGTTTTGTACAAGATCAAGGGAAGAGCTTAGAAGAAAAAGAGAGAGACGCAGAAATGCCCCCATCGTGTCTGTGGGATGGACTCCCAGAAAGCATCTTTCCAATCACCACTGAAATGAAAGTCCAACCCAAACAACATTCTCACGTTAGAAGAAGGACACTCATAAAATAACGTTCTGTGGAAACACATTGGTCTGTTCTCTGAACAGCCCGGCTCAGTCGTGTAGGTTCACTCCCTTGTTTAGAGCCTAGTTCTGCTCCGCTCAGGGACCTATATTGGAATTATTTCTCCTTTGCACTTTCAGAACCTGTTCCCTGCTCTTTGCTGCTTGCTCTGCCTCCCTCTTCCTGGGGGTCCAGGGGGAAGCCCACGGGCCAGGCTTTAGTGGCAGCACAGTGATTCTGCTCCATCTAGTGGGATCCCTGCAGAACGAAGACACACCCCACCAGTCATCGTCCATCAAGAGGAGGGAACAGATATGGCCTGGCGAAAAGTCAGCTGGGCCCAGGCTGCTCCTTAGCTTCGATCTCCAGATCAGGGAGCCGACCCTGAATGGGAAGCACTGTCATTAGACCTGACACTGGGAGCGGGAGGGCCAGGACAGATGGAAAAGCTCCCTGCGCAGTGCCACACGGCAGGGCCACGGGGAGGCTGGCAACTTTGATTTGACTCTCATGGCACCAGAAGAAAAGCCAGCAATGCTGAGCTATTTTTAATGTTCAAAGAGCCTAGCAAAAGATTTATGACTACAAATACATAGTGTGGGAGAGATAAATTGAAGCTGGGCTCTCCCAGCTCCAACAGAGGAGTCAGTCTGCCAGGCTGGTCAATAAAGTATTTAAGCCCTGAGTGCTGTGTGGGTTGTCACAGATGAAAATTTGAAAATCTTTTATGGTGTAACAAGGTCTTTAATTATAACTCTGGGCTTTGGATCATGTGTAGGTTGTGCAAACAGCAAGAGTTATGCGGCAGAGGACATCCTTGGCTACAATAGCCTTTAAATCCAACGTGCATGAGAGAAAACACTCAGTTCTCAAGTTTGGAGTTTTGTCCCAGAATAAAAGAGCCTGATAGATTTCTACCATAAAACCATCCTGTCTCAACTGAACTTGATATTTTTCTGTCTTACAGGACATTCAGAGAATCTAATGAGCTGGCTGCAGTTTCGAGGTGATTTAGCTTTCAACCCTTTTTTCTTTTGTCATTGTATTGCTAAAACATTCTCATTCTTCCTGAAATTTAAGATGCATGATAATTCACTCACCATGGATTTCAGCTTCTGATGAATGTCTTTGGCTGGTGGTTACTAGATCAACAATTTCTCTTGGAACAAAGGAATCTTGAATAACTCCTAGGACTTGATTGGCAAAACAATTTAACTATCATCAATAGATCATGCTAGAGTAGTTTTGATTCTTGAAAAGCAACTGGCATTAATCTAGAGCAATGTTAACAGCATCTTTAGGCTCCAATTTTAGGACTCACGTCTGGTTCCAACGGCCTTATGATCAATAAACTCAGAGCATCACTAACCCAGCTTAACAGTCCTGTATTATTAAATAAATCTTACCTTATAATACACACACACACACACACACATACATATCCCTTAATGATCACACATTCCCACATGAACTTACCTGGCATCTGTATTATAAATTAATTACACCAAGGGGCTAAGACATCAGTATTGATGATGAGGAAGTAGGAAAAGTAAAATCATGAGTATAATACAGAAAAGAAATCTTTTTCCATGAGATCTCATGTTGTGTAGGGAGCAAAGAGAAATAAGAATCTGGCCATGGAATACATAAGAATATATGTTAATGGAGCGTGTGAGCCAGAGAGATCGTACAGGACCCCAGTCAAGCGATAAGTTGTGCAAGTGACATGGGAAGGAGCCGGATTAGGGTGTACACATCTGTGGGTGTGGCTGGGGGCAGGAAGGATGCGCTGTGTGAGTGGAGATCACTAGAGACAGAGGGCGGCCGGGAAGCTGCGAAGCACTGACCACATACAAGCTCTCAAGTCCAGTTTGGGTTCAAGTCATTGTGTGTATTCCCTAAGATGTCTTCAAGCCAAGGCCATTCGATGAGTTACATGGTTGATCATTACCTCAGGCAGTCTTAGTTTCCACCTTTGGATTGGACAGGGGCTTTGTTCATCCTTCTCTACTATCCCTCACTGGGATGGACCAGAAGTCAGCTCACTGAGGGTGTTCAAGAAACACTCATTGTTCGGTTCCTTCAATACCTCCTGAAAAGTATGTATGAGTACCCGTAATTGCTTTAATGTAAGAAATATATTTATACATATGTGCCCCCCCAAATATTGCACAAATTATTGTGCAAATATCCTTGCACAATAAATGAATTATTTTTCTGACAATCACCCAGTTTTTGCATAACTAAGCTGGATGGTCACCCAAGTTTCAGCTCCCAGCTGAAAGCTGCTTTCAGCATGTTGATGATTTTCCCAGTATGAGAGCATGCTTTTCAATTTACATCAAAAGTAAGATCTCATAGAAGAATTATATCCAGTACAGCCATTTGAAAGATAGCATATTAATTGCAATCTCCAAGTACATACATGGATTGAAGACATAGGAGTTACCGTATTCATCTATGCTCATATTTAAGATCATCTAATCTGGAAATACCTTAAACCCCCTCTTACTCAGATTTTTACAAAACTTAGCTTCTGTTGTGAATAAGGTCTTTTATAAAGGCTCCCAGGGACACAGCACCCATCAATCAGCATGCTGTTCCCCCTTCTGCCACTAGGGGGCCAGGACTAAGTCCTGCAATTCGTGGCTGGGGGGTGAACTCCCCCGAGTGGGTCCTGGAGATTCTGCACGTTTCTGCTGCATTCCTGCCTTGTGGCCTCAGAGGCTCGTTGCACTTTTCCTGACGACTATGTTCCTCCCCACCCCCGGCCCCGCCACCCCCACTTCCGTCTCCCCATTTCTCTTCCAGAGCTGAAGTGCTTCTTAACTCAGACGTCAGTCCCTGCACCTGGTCTGTAAGTTAAGTGGCTCGTTTTCTTAAAACCGAGCCAAGCGACTTGCCCGGAAGTCCTTATTTCTCAAGAGCCTGGGGCTCATGGGAGTCTCGGAATTTTCCCGGAGCGAATCTCCTTCTGCGGAGGCCTCCCTCCTGGCACTGCCGGCGGGGTCTCGTCTGCGTCTGCCTGCAAAGCATCTCCCATGCCTCCCCCTGTGCAGCCCTTTCCCAGCTTCGTAATGAAAAGGCACAGCGGTCTGTAACAATACCTATCAAGACTCAAGGGCTTCTAATTAACTGCTTCTGAGGCTGGTTCTTACAGCCATTAAGTTCTGGGGACACTGCACCTCCATGCCAACGCCAGCTCTTGGCCCCTGCGGAGTGGGAGCCGGCCGTGCAGGAAGTGCTCAGGCCTCTAGCAGCCCCCTCCTTGCCTGGCGTGTCGCCATCAGCTCTCGCTCTGGGGCCTCAAATGATCTTGAGCAAAGCCTACGCCCTGAGGCCACACTGTCAGGAATGTGACAGAAAAGCAGCTTGGCCCACTCTGCGGCCAAACGCACAATGCTCTGTGCACGAACCACCGAGCCACCAACTCCACACCAAAGAGCATATTTGGGGTGGGGGAGACAGGGGACTCCCCAGGCAACTTCCTTTTCTCAAAGTTTTTCAAGATTCCCAGTATCTGAGCCACACAATAATTTCATAATTGAATAAAGCATGGAGTTCTTCTCCACGGGGGTCCTGGAACAGACGCTCTATGTTTGGGATTTTGTGTTTACATAATCAGTAAGCGGCCAAACATCCACGGTTTTCTTGGTTCTCTCAGACAAGTCATAAATGTCGTCTTCACTCTGCTTCTTCATCCATCAACCCCGTCCGCATCTGGGGTCCAGGGGAGCGGAACCACTGTGGGCGAGCTGCACGTGGGAGAGGCTGCCCGCCCGCGTGACCAGGGCCGCGGCAGCGTTCATGGATAATCAGCACCGATGGCAGAACTTGGGCTCACATCCAGGGATGCAGAGAGCCATCAGCAAAGTCAAGAATCAGCTCCTGAGTGTGCTTGTGCTGCGAAGGGTAATTATCTGATAGCAGGAGTCAGTGCCTGCGAATGTCCTTGGGCGGGGGGGCAGAGCATCACAGTAGGAGACAAACGCTCCTGAACTTAGGAGTCAGACCAAACTTGGACAAGCTTCTAGGGGTTCATTTATAAAATGAAGATGATATTGTCCCCTGGATGGTACCCCATGAGGAAAAAATAACGTCAGAAGATATATTAAAAATTGATCACTCTGTGTGCAGGTAGACGTGTGACTGAAACACAATGTTGTCCACCAGAAGCTGACGCAATACTGTAAACTCACTATACTTCAATTTAAAAAAAATGGAAACAAAACCAAATTCATCGTTCAGCACCTGACCTGGCAAGCATTCAGAAAAATAGTCATGCTTATTATTTTGATAATTAATGCCCAAAAGTGTCCCTTCTTAAAAACA
Organism: Vicugna pacos; assembly: GCF_048564905.1. Lineage (NCBI taxonomy): Eukaryota > Metazoa > Chordata > Mammalia > Artiodactyla > Camelidae > Vicugna > Vicugna pacos. Next base: position 15,660,847 of record NC_133014.1, read on the forward strand.
CAGGCCTATGACAATTCACCCAGAGCTGTGAAATCCAACTAACTTGTACTGACTCGGCACCAAGAAATAATAAAGGGATCCTTAAGAGGAGGTGCGGGGTGAACGACCCGTCTTCATGTCATCCTAAAAACGGGTGATGTGTGACGTGTCACCCTGTGCATGCATGTCACATGGTATCTCCTGAAGCTGTTCCCAGCCCGGTTTAGCACCCGTGATAATATACACTCACTTCTGCAAGCCGGAATTTTCCAGGGTTGATTTTTAAATGAAATAAAGGTGAAGTGGAGTGGGGCTTGGGGCGGAGCAGGAGAAGAAATGTTCTTCAACATGGAGACGAGTCGGGAAGTGAGGCGTCCAGGGAGAGGGGTGGGGTGGGATGTGAGAAGGAAGTGGACGTGTTTTGACCACATATTTTAGTCATTTACGTGATGTCAGGTCACCTCGGTCACCAGTGTCATGTAGCATCTCTGGGCAATTTTGTCAGTCCGGGCCACTCAAACCCAGGGGAGAAAGCTGGGTGGAGAGAGACTGAAAAATAAGGCAGGAGGCAGCATGTCCGCTGTCTACCACTGTGCGCGAGGTGCACTGCATCATCCCAGGAGGACCGTTCTAACCAGAGCGTATGTGAACGGTACCCCCGTTGAGCTGGATCGGGCAGGATACACAAAATTACACACAGAGGTCCTGTAAACTGTCAGGGACACTGTGCGCCACCTGGGCCAGCAGTGTCTGCTACTACAAACACATCTGAACAGCAGCACCCCAAGCTTCCGGGCTGCCGTGGGACCTCGGACCTCCATAAGTGCTCATCGTGGGCTGCGACCTCCTCCAGCGCGTTCTATTCTAACCACGCCCTTTTCCCTTTGTCATGAAGTCATAGTTCTTCATTCATCCAATCAGGAAAGAACAACTGTAATTACTCAAAGGAGCTGTTTGGCTTTAACCTGCAATCTAGGCGTGTTCCAGGGAACACACGCTCCCACAAGCTGAAGCCACTGAAAGTGATCATAAGGATGGAATATCTCAATCCTCATCTAACGATGGATGGCAGAGGAAAAAAATCAGGTTTTTGAAGGGCTTAGTGCTGGGAATGATCAATTAAAAACCACGATAGAGAAAAAAATCATTATACAGGAAAAGGTTAATAACACATTTTCTGAATTGAGATCAAGAATGGATCGAACGTGCTCAGTATGCCTAATTATCAGAGAAATGCAAATCAAAATTACAATGAGGTATCTACAACCTCACACCAGTCAGAATGGGCATCGTTAAAAAGTCCACAAACAATAAATGCTGGAGAGGCTACGGAGAAAAAGAGAGCCCTCCTACACGTTGGTAGGAAAGCAGATTGATGCGGCCGCTGTGGAACACAGTAAGGAGTTTCCTTAAAGAAACTAAAAATAGACTTACCCTGTGATCCAGCAATCCCACTCCTGGGCATATATCCAGAGGGAACTCTAATTTGAAAAGGTACATGCACCCTAATGTTCATAGCAGCACTATTTACAACAGCCAAGACATGGAATAGCCACCTAAATGTCCATCGACAGATGACTGGATAAAGAAGCTGTGTTGTACACACACACACACACACACACACACACACACACACACACACACAATGGAATATTGCTCAGCCATAGAAAGACATGCAGCATTTGCAGCAACATGGATGGAACTGGAGATTGTCATACTAAGTGAATTAAGCCAGAAAGAGAAAGAAAAATATATGATATCATTTATATGTGGAATCTGAAAAAAAAACACAAAATAGACAAATGAACTGATTTACAAAACAGACACAGACTCACAGACATAGAAAGCAAACTTAACAGTTATCAGAGGGGAAGGGCAGAGGGAGGAAAAAATTGGGAGTTCAGGATTTGTAGATACAAACTACTACATATAAAATAGATGAACAACAAGGTCCTATTACACAGCACAGGGAAGTATATTCAATACCTTGTAATGGTCTCTTAATGTAAAAGAATATGGAAAGGAATATATTTATGTGCATAAATGAATCACTAGGCTCTACACCAGAAATTAACACAGCATTGTAAACCGACCATACTTCAATAAAAAAAAAATGATTCTTAGAATCTAATCAGTATTTTTTTTTGTTGTTAGAGCTATTACTTAAAAACAACAGGAATCCACCATCAGATAAACACTAACAGTACAGCCAAAGGAAATTGAAATTGATTCTGCCCTAGCTTGCACTGGGATCAACACATTTCATTTCTCTAGGATCCCATTGCTTTGACTCATAGCTGGATGGGATACAAAGTAACTGTTTTAATAAAATCTAATTCTGCAGGGAAAAAAATTACCATCCTAGATTTATGTCTCAGTTAGTGGGAAAGTAAGTCTGACAGGGCCATTATATGTTATTCTATATACGTAGCTGTTTTCATTGAAGTTACTCCAAGATGTTTTCCTTCCATAGCAATGGAGAATTTTTTTCCCAAAAAATTAAAAATAGGGAATTGCTGCTATAAAACATCTACATCGCAAAGGACTCATATTCTGCATTTTTCTTAAACCACTTACCATAAAACCTTCATTTTTTATCGCCAACTCAGTACTGATTTCATGATTTGCAGCTAGAAACAACCGACTTTAAAGCATCAGTCAGTCATAAATCTTAAGAAGCCTAAATTCCAAACCCCAAAGCAGTGCCCAGAGACACAAATGAGATTTCTCCCCACAAAGTGTGACTTGTGTTAGCGGCTTTGATTAAAAGGAACAAAGCTGGGCAAACGGCCTCTGCGTCCTCCTTTTCCACTGTTTAGGAAAACGTTTAAAGTTTTTTTTCAGAGCAGAAGCCATGATTAGGACGGAGCTCTGGGAGTGGACTTGTTCCAGGGAACTATATTCAATTTCTTGTGACGGGTTATACTGGGAAAAGAATCTGAAAAAAAAATTATATATATACACATGTATATGTAAAACTGAATCACTTGGCTGTGTACCTCAAACCAACACTGTAAATCAACTACACTTCAATAAAAATTAAAATTTAAAAAAGCACTGGTTTTATTATAAGGCAATTTAGATAAAAAGGAAACCTTCAATTTAAAGCCAGACAACTAGCGGTGATTGAACCTGCGTGATTAAACTCCAGGATATAAAATCCTATGACTAGCAATCCAGCAGAAGGACTGGTCTTGCACACATTTTGACCATCAATCTGAATGCACTTCAGCTGTCTGACACCACTTCCCCCTTTATTTCATCCACTCGATTGCTCGGGAGGTCTAGAAGACGTCTAGGACGAGGAGAATCAGACCCCACTAGCCCAGTGTCTGATCCGTTTCTCCCTTCTTTCATGAAATTTTTGTTGATTCAGGGGAAGAGGTCCAGATGGAAGAAAGCAAGCTGAATGCCAGGAAACTAGCCTCGCAGGAATGAGCGGCTTATGAAGGAGGGGATGCACACTCAGCCTGCATGTTCTAACAGTCGCTGGAATGGCTAATAGTCACCTTCCACTCAGCCGTTCCTGGGATATAGTGATCCCGTGAAGCGGAGCAGAGCTGTAAGCCCCAGCTGCGGGGGAGCGCAGTGAGAAAGTCCTGTCCAACCTGCAAGCTGGCCTGAGGTCCCCATACCAGCTCCACCCTACATGCCTCAATGGCAGGAGAAAGCAGATTGGAGCCCTGAGCAAAGAGCCAAAGTGTCAGCGCCTCCTACGCTGATAGGGAAGCATGTGTGCTAAACAGAACACTCTGGTGGGCAATCTAAGATCGAGCATCCCTAAAAACAATGAAACCCTAAAAAAACGAACAGTCAGTAAGGTGGGGGAGAGGAAAGAGGAGACATTATAATCAGTGATGCCTTATAATACTTACAGGCAATATGTTTTATCTTTCTTCATAAGATAATAGAACATCTTACAATTGATGTTCCTTAGATTTGATGAAATACAGCATCATTCTGTTTTTAAAACCATTAAGAGCCCTTTTCTAAAGCCCACAGAAGCTCCAGAGTTTTCCCTATCGGGCTCAGAGGTAGGAGTTAAGTTGAAGAGAGGCAAGTAGGGGTGGGGGTGGGGGCCCCAAGTAACATGTTCTGAAACAACGCTCGCATAGCAAGATCATAGTTTTAACTGAGATTTCCTTTGCGGGATCTTCATGGGAAGATTGATGCAGATCAGAGGACTTGTCTTGAAAAGTCGTCGGCAGAGCAAAAGCTGCTAGCGTTACGTACGCTGTGTGTGTTTGCGGGGTCAGGGCGTCAAGGGGCCTTCTCCTCCCCAAGAGCCCCTTCTGTGAAGGGGCTGGAAGGAGAGGTAAGGGAGGGAGGCTTGGATCTAGCAATGCCGTTATGCCTGGTCTGAAAACCTTCCAAGAAAAGACTCAGCTAAGATGGCCATGCTCTTAAGCTGCATTACAAAGGTGAGATGTGTTTATTTTTATTTTATTTTACTTTAATAAAAGGTGCAGAGGTTTTAGAAAATGCTTAAGAAAACACAGGCTTACAAAACACAGTTCAAACTCCCTAACCAGACACTGAGGGCCTTCCAGGATGCACCTCCCACCCCAGTGGTCAACCTTCTTTGACTTCTCTCCTTTCAGGATCCAAGACAACGTTCACATGTAACTTCCAGCTAACACAGTTCTTTTAACAGGCACGTGCATCTCCTCATACTTACACGTATCTAACTCACACCCATCTTTTAAAGGGCACTTTGCCCGTCTCAGTGACAGACTCTCTGATCCTCCATCCAAGATGGCCATAATCTCTGACCTTTGAAAATCAAGAGAGAATGGACATACCTCTCCAGCTCTCTTAGAGCATTTATCTACCTCGTGTTGCACTCACTTATGTACCTATTTTGTTCCTCTACTGGACGGAAATAACCTGAGACAAGGATTTTTTTTTTTTCTGACGTCTTGAAGACACCTCAGCTTGGGTGAGAGCTGGTAGAATTCTATCATGCTGGGCGTTCCTGACAGGGTGGTGCGGGAGGCCACCACAGCAGTCTCTGCGCAAAAGGGACTGGAGAGAGGCGCCTTGGAGAGAGCCCATGTGGAGGGAGGGGCTCTGGGCAGACCACCCGGTCACAGCGAGAGAGCCTTAGTCCTTGAAAGAGAGCAGTCACTCCACTCAGTGAGGGTTCAGACCCCATGAGCTTGATTCGCAGCTGTAGGGACCTGGTGGGCTTCCGGAAAAACGAACAGCAAGAGACGTTGTTGCTAACAAAGCTTTAAGGTACCAACACTGAGGTTCTCGTACGGAAAACGTGCAAACATGAAGATTCACACTACTTTCTACCTCTGATGAGAGGAGTTCACAGATGGGCTTCAGCACCTACGTGGTGAGATCCAGCATTCAGCAGCAGGAGGCCCAGGAGATGCAGCAAACATGATAGAAATCACTGGAGGCCGTGACAGTCGTGCCCAGAAACATGGGTGACGTCCCAAGGAGGGAAAAATGGCGGGTGCCATTTGAAAGCTGATTAATCTCGTGTGTGTGTGTGTGTGTGTGTGTGTGTGTGTATTTTTTATATTACTATTTATCTTAGCATCTCTAATATAATATATAATATATATAATATTACATATAATGATTAACCATATGTATACAATTTCATATATATTATATATACACCATATATATGTATGTATATATATGGTAGACCTCTTGAATGTGTGAAAAATATTTAATATGATTCCAAGAGGCTAAGAAGACAGCAGTACAGTGAAATTTTTTTCCAGGTATCAGGCATAGACTTATGCTTACTGTCTTGATGCTAGAGGAAAAGGAAAAGGAACTTATTTAAATGATCAACATTTTTGTTTTAGGGTTTTTCTCTGGGGGGATAATTAGGTATTTATCTATCTATCATCTATCTATCTATCTCTCTGTTTAGTTTAGAGGAGACACCGGGGACCGAGGCCAGGACCTCGTGCGTGCTGAGCATGCACTCTACCACTTGAGATCTACCCTCCCCTTTAAATGATGAACTTTTACAAGGTTATTTTTACAAAAAAGACTGCAGCATGTACCTTCAGCAGTCAGAACAAAGGCAAGGTATTAAAGTAATGCAGTTTTGGAGACTTTCTTTTTGTTGGTTGGCTGGTTTTTTGGTTGTTGTTGCTTTGTTTTGTTTCAACTTAATGTACTGTAATGCAAGGGATAAACATACATCTGTTATATCCTAAAAATGGAAACAAATAACATAAAATGCAAAGTAATTAAAAATGAAGTTGCACAGAGAAACCTATCTTGAAGGGGTTACATTGAGTGGAGAGAAAATAGAAGAGTTAAATGAAAACAGCACTGGTTAAGAAACCAGAGGGCTAGAAATAAGAACTAGGCTGACGGACACTTAAAAGATTAAGGCTTTGTCATGAACTTCATGCTTATTATGTAGAGATATTTTCTGTTAGTCAAACCTCTTTCTAAATCTAGGCATTAAGAATACACAACAAGTGAAGAGGAGGAAAGTACAGGCTTCGACTCTTCGATGTAACGGGCACAATCAAGGATGTGGGTGGGCTGCTGGCTGGTGAGTCTTTTTGACTCAGACTCGCATCTCAGACTTCACATGCTTAAAACAAATGTAACATAAAATAAACATTTTGATTCTTGCCCAGCTAACTTAGAGGGATTCAGTGAGGTTGAATCAAATCAATCAAATAAAAATTCCTTAAAAATTACCACCAAATACCCCAGAAATATTTTATATTAAAACATTAATAATACAGTGCCTCAAGTCCAGTAGGTGCCCAATAATTTGGCTGCATTAAATGGATACAGCTGAATCCTTTCTCTCTAGGCAGAATCGTGGGGAAATACTGGGACACTGAACAAAGTTTACTGCACAGAATTACTGGAATCAAAAACGGCATTGTAGACGATGTATTCAAAATTATACTGTCACAGAATACGAGGGCGCAGGGTGTTGTGTAAGTTCAATCTGGTTGTATTTCTTTGAGCTCCTGAGAATGGATCTCACCATCTCCACTATTAACTACTGCCGCAGCCAGATCCTATGTGCGGTATACAGAGGTGATGACACTTCAGTTGTGGATCCTTAGCATATGATCCGACATAGTATTAAATTCAAGTTTTAATGTGTGTGATCATCTGCTACTAAATGATAAAATTAAATAGTTCTGCTAAGTATCATCCTATACCTCAGATGATTCCAAGCATTAAAGAAATTGCAGTATTAATTCAATGACACTAAGTACTCTTAAATATATTTTCACTCCGTCAACGGGAAAGGACGTTGAATGTCTAAGGAAGCCAAATGAATGCTAATAGCTTTGCTCATCGAGTCCTTACGATGTGTCGGGTCCGGGGCAAAGGGGCTTTGCCTGCATTATGTCTTTGAAATCTCACAACAACCCCGTGAGTAAATACTCCTACTCTCCCCATTTTACAGGCCAGAGAACTGAGTCTAACAGAGGGTAAGGGGTTCGCTCGAGGTCACAGAGCTAATCATTTCAGAGTTCAGTTCCAAGCTCTTCTGAGTCCAGAGCTCTCCCCCTCAACCACTCTGTTATACCGCATGCCTTGGATCGCCGAGGGCGCCCCCTTTAAGTGTAGACTGCTTGGTCTTTGCATTAATCCCCAGACTGGTGTAATTAACACAGGCTGTCCCGACGACCTGCGCACTTCCGGGCACCGCAAGAACTCTCTCCCCAGTACTGACCGCCCTTCCTCTCCTCCCATAAGATGGGGCACAGGTAGAGACCCACAGCCTTCTTCTTCTCTTCTTTCCTCTTGAAGCCCCAAACAGTTCGCTGCCCTGTGGGCAGAGCCAGAGTGATAGGCAGGCGGGAGAGAAGGCTTCCCACAGTCCATGAAAGGAGGTATTGGGAAGAACACGACGTCTCAGCTTTCCCACACTTCCAACTCCACCCCAACTTTTGTTTAACTGAAATCTAGCTAGTTTACAATGTTGTGTCAATTTCTGGAGTACGGCATAATAGTTCAGTCATATATACACATACATATATTCCTTTTCATTATAGGTCACTACAAGATATTGAATAGAGTTCCCTGTGCTACACAGTAGAAACCTGTTGTTCATCTATTTCACATATAGTAGTATCTGCAAATCTCAAACTCCCAATGTATCCCTTCCCACCTCCTCTCCACCCTGGTAACCCCACTCAAAACAAAACAAAACACAAAAAACCAATGTGTACACACTGATGAGGAGAAATGGCCAGGATGCACTGTCTGAAAATTGTGAACCAAAATACATGCTTAAGGTCCTATTAAAAATATGTACTGATGTGTGTTTATTCTTGCATGGGAAAAGTTCCGCCCAAAACCACAGCAAGCAGTTAATGACAGTTACCTCTGGGAACAGAATTACTGAAGATATTCATTTCCAGGATTACATTTTTCTGTAACAGTTTAATTTTATATAATAGGTATACTGATATTTTTGCAATTAGAAAAACAATAAAGACATAATATTAAATACCCATGCTAGCATCCTGATCTTTCAGTGTTTTTCCTTATCATCTGCAGTTTTACCCATGTTGTTAGCTGAAGAAACGAATGGATTAAAGTCATTTGCAGGTACCCCAGAGCAGTAGAACATTTTCCTTCGTGCAACCACAGATGTGAAATATTTTTGATGGTCGACTCCAGGCAATTTGACAATCACCCAGTTTTTACCGTTGCTGGGTGGGCTACGACAAAAAAAGTTCACATGAGAATGAGATCTGAATATTGGCTGTACAGAGAACTCAAAAAAAAAAAAAAACTGTGGGCAAAAATACCCTGAAAGGCCAGTTTTCAGTTAAACAGGTCATTTTTCCGAACGATTATTTTGTTCATCTCAAAGGTGTTGCTGGTGTTTCATGATGATGAAGTGTCAGGCTTCCTTACTCCTGGCGACAGTGTGTCGTTGACTCTAGAATTCCCTTCCGCAAAGACGGTGAGATTTTGCACATGTCCTTTAGTTTAAGCTCCACTCACAGGGTGGCCTGTCACCTTAATCAGGAATCCAACCACTCAGAGCGGTCACGCGCACTCCCGACAGAAGGTCACACACCAGAGGTGGGCACGGTCAGTGCTTCTGACCGTAGCTCAGTCAACACCAGGGGCTTCCTGTGACGAACAGTAGACACGGGCTTTCCCTGGTAAATGGCAGGTTTGTTAGCTAACGCGATGGCCGAGCCACCATTGAAAATACTGGTGTTCAGCACTGTGGACCGGCTCAGGTGTTTTACAGACACTGCTCACAACTGCAGGAACAACCAAGCGTACAGCGAGGCCTGGGGACCGGATTCTTAGAAATGACACCTGAGGCTCGAGCTCTGAACGCTTTGCGCTCAGAGACTAGGATGCAGGAGTTCTGCTTCCTTGCTGACTCCTGGGAGGTAACAGTGCTGTCTCTGCAAGGCTGCCATGTTGACTTCAGGTGAACCTTTCATTCAAGGTGTTCTTGAAAGCTCGGTGCCAGGACAGAATTTTTCAATACATTTGAGAATTGCTTTGATGGTAACTGTTAGCAGCATTGCTAGGGAGTAGCTAAAGCTCTCATGCCTCCAACAGTTTCATAGCTCCTGCCTGTCTATCTATTGATCGATCGATCCATCTATCTACCTACCTATGCACCCATCCACCCCACCCACCCATTGATCTATAAATCTAAGCAGTTGTGCATGACCAAACTGGCTTGTCAGATTAACTTTCAACACTCCTCTTTAAAAATAAAACAAAATAAAGCAGATTAGAATCGAGGTCACAATGATCTTGGCAGAGAAACAGACAGACAGGTTGACCTATGTGTATTTGCACAAGGGTAATCTTTCTGTAATTAAAGTCAACACAGAAACTTTGGCAGGTCACCCCTGTACAGGGATGGACCTTGCTTTAAGCAGCAGACGCTTTCTGAAAACACATCTGGCTTCTTTCCCACGTCCTCATCCAAATCCACAAACAGCTGGACGACTCCCATTCTGTTGGATCTGCTCTCTCTCTCCACGCGTCATTGCTGACAAGTTCTTTTCCTTGCGACTCCCCCCTTCTTGTTTTCTCCTCTCAGCACCTGACTGTTCTTTCTCGGTTTCCGTCTTAGGTTCCCTTTCTCACTTGCTCCCTAAGTTCCGCTCCTTCCCAGAGTTCCAGGCTCTGCTCTCCTCCTTTCTCTCCTTGGGCCGTCTCATCAACCCCACGACCCGAACAGCCTGACTTACATACGGTGTGCTGTTGGGTTCCAGATCTATAGCTACACCCCTCACCCCGCTCTCATGCTGCAGACACTTACAGAAAACTGTTAACGCTGCCAGTGTGCCCTCAGACTCAGCTCGTCCCACTCTGAAATTAGGACCTCTTCCTGTCTTCTTCACCTGACACGTCATCTGGGAAGGCACCCACCTCTGCACCTTACACTTCTGTTCCTTACACATCTCCTTGCCTCCCCATCCCTAATGCCAAAACCCTATTTAGGCAAGCACCGTCTCCTCCCTGGATGATTACAAAGCATCCTACCACATCTCCATTTGCCTGCTCCATTCTCCACACGGTCTCAGCTGGATCCTTAAAGCATGTCAGTTCTGAGCTCTCCACTGCCTTCGGCATAAACTCCAAACATTTTAGCAAAAGGAGGCCAAGGGCCCTGAAAGCCTGAAAACAGTATTCGCACCTGCACTTCCCTCCGTCCGGAGCTCCTCCCCCGCCCTCCTCCTTCCCCCCACAGGCTTAAATAAATAAATCCCTAATGACTCTTTGTGCAAGGGGCAAACGAATAATGAAAACTTATTTTAGTGGATTTAAAAAGTACATTTAAAAATATCCCCCATTTGAGATGGCCGAGATGGCGGAATAGAAGGACGCAGAGCTCGCCCCACCCCCACGAACACACAAAAACAACACCTGCATACAGAACAGTTCTCACAGAGAGCCTCCTGAGCTTCGCAGGCCACCCCTTACAGTCGGACGTACAAGGAAATCCTCGCAAAGCCAGAGAAACAAGAAGTTTCTAAAGCACAGCACAAGGAACTAGATCCAATATCGTCTAGTAACCCAGAGTGAAAAAGAATAGGAAAAGGAATGTATGTATGTATATGGATGATTGAGACATTATGCTGCACACCAGAAATTGATGCAATATTGTAAACTGACCATACTTCAATTAAAAAAAAATTCTCCATTGATTTTTTCCATGTCCATTTCAGAACGAGCCCTGTGCAAAAACAAAAAACAAAAAACAAAAAAAAACTTCACTTAATCTTCACTTAACAAGTCACCAAACTAAATCTTAGAAAAATTCCGTGGCCAGATGGGTACACCATGAAGCAAAAATCAGATCCTTCAAATCTCTAACCTTCAAAAAAGAAGCCTTCAGATGCCAATACCGCGTCTTCTGACTGTAAATCAGTACTAGGAAAACACTTACAGAGGAAGCCTCAACTTTTCGCCAGGCCAGCTTCTGTATCAGTTGGCAAAGAAGGAATGAATTCTGCATTTAGAAGTAATCCATCATGACCAAGGAAAGCATTTAGTGATTAATAAAACACAAAATGGCCTATCAATTCTAATGTTTCCAGGCAAAAATCATATCAAGTAAATGTGATAGACTTTTGAGAGCATTCAAAATGTGGGAAATGTGACAGCCAAAATCAGAATGAGCACAAAAGCCACATAACACAGACGATAAAACATCGACTTAAAAACCGCTTGCTCCTCTCTGCCCCTCACTGTATATAGAGTCTGTCTTCTCTCTCTTCACTGTGAAAAACCGTATGCTTTTATTGCCTCTCCAAGAAAGGTTATCAAATATTTGAATTTCAAAACTGATTAGGATTCATTTTTAAAAAAAATTGAATGTGATGTGACAGCATTTTACAAATACAAAGATCTTCCCTCCGAGTTCCATAGCAGCATATTCCGTTTGGCACGTGCCTCACATTGTCCTAAATCCCAGTGTGTGAGCCTCTCTCCCCAAGAAGACTTCATACGAAGTCAAGGCTTCCTTGGGGCCTACACGATAATGATGTTTAGACCAGGGTCGAGGACACAATACTATTTCCAAGAATACACACTCTGTTTTGAAGAATCCGTATCTCCATCTGAAATGATATGGTTGGAAATTCTGAGATTCTTACGTCTCTGCATTCAGTAACGCTGTGGGCAGAGAAATAACAGATTTCAGCATTATTAAGAGGAGTATGCTGATAATAATTATGGGAAAAGGCAATGATGAGTCAGATTATTATGGTAATTGTAGGAAGGAAACGGATTACCATGACAAGAAAGGTGAACAAAATATACTTCACCATAACGTGAAAGGCCACATCTTAAAGCCAGTAGGTGACCCAGATAAAGCACTTCATAAATATGTTTCAAACGCGTTGTCTTGAATCAATTTTGAAAACTCCTAGTGCCTGTTACTGTTCGTATTCAAGATGGCAGAACTTTGCTTTTTAAACGGGCATTTCACCTTTCTCAGAAGGTTACCAAAAAAAAGTGGTAAGGAAATACTGCTGACAGAAGAAACCACTTTCCTTTTTGAAGCCATCGGGGCCACCTTCTACCTGAGGAGTGTGCTAAGAAATCTAGAAGGGTCACAACCGTGACTTTCTGCCTTTCTGGGAAACTGTAAAAGTGACAGTAAATTGACACAAGAAACCCAAAAAGTCATCATCACCCACCACCAACCACGGGCGTATAAGAGTGTTAAACACGTGTGGTCGCCTGCTGATTGAAGTTCACTTCTGCTAAGAGAACTATCTTATTACAAAATATTCGTTTCTATGGACATTTTTCTACCATGAATTATGCAACTTCCTTACTTTCGGAAATAAAGCTCCCTGAATCTAAAAGAAAAGGCCTTTACCTGCTGACTCTGGCCGTTAAGGTTAACGCCAGCACGCAGGGGCGACTGTGGGCGTGACCGAGCCAGCCGCCCATGGCTACTTCTTCTCCCGGGTCTGCTGGTTTCCACGGTGTTTGCTAATTTGTGTGATGCTTTTGGTTTGTTTCCTTGTTCATTATTCAGGGACTGGGAGTCACTTTGCCCTGGGGTGAGGTTATGTTCCTTCAAAGAACTCTCAGCCCTTTAGGTCTGGTTAGTTTGGATCTGATGGCAGCCCAAGATGTCAGAAACACATGAATGTCTGAATTAGGTGTGATAGACACTGACACTGGAGAAAGAGGCTTTCAGGACTCTTTAAAAAGCATGCGATCAGCTCTGGGCTTGTGGGCAGCTCCTTCCTTCCTTCCTTCCTCCCTCCCTCCCCTCCTTCCCTCCTTTGTGACTTAGAAGCCAAGTCCTTTTCTCCGGACTCAACAGCTGGCTTAATTAGCTGGGCTTTGCTCTATTTTAATTAACACGCTATTTCTCACATGGGCATGTCAAAGTACCTCGTAACATGTTTTAATTGAAACATTACTTAGCTGTAGAAAAGGGATGCAAGAGAGGTCAATATCACTGATTATCAAGTGCTATGAATGCAAACGAACTGTGGGATGCAAGCCGTTTGTTGACCTACTACCTACGGCCAATCGCTCCCAACGCCAGTCATCCCAGGAAGCCTTCTGCGCCCCTAGGCTGGCGTGGGAGCGCCTCCTCTCTCCTCCCGTCCTCCCGCAATTCCTTCTTCTAGTCTGGACTCTTGCCGGTGCTGCATTTTTATTATAATCATCTATTTTCAGACCGTGAATTCCCGGAGACCAGGATTCATGCTTCAACGTCAGCAGGGGAGGTGCTGAGTTACGTCTGGTAGATTAATTAATCCATCAACTGATCACAGGCATGTAGAGGACCGGAGATAGGGAGAAAGAAGTAACGGGGAACACATCAAGCAGGGAAGGAGGGAGGAAAAGAGGAGGCCAGGTGGTGATGTGCGGACCCCGCTGGTAATGAAAAGTAAATGTAATGCCACGCATGGTCACGCGCAGTGGGGAGAACCGGGTGCAAAAGAGCAGGAGGAGGATGAGAAGGGTGCAGGGATGACAGTGTTCGCTCCGCTTAGCTGGGGTGGCGAAGGGAGTAGAGAATAGGGATAAATTAGACCCATTAACACGTGGAGAGGGAGGAAATTAATGTCGCCTCCAGAAAGGTAGCAGTCCTGGGTTTATTCTTTAATTAGTGTTTAACAGAGAAAAGAAAATTGGGCAATTAGGGGGAAAAACAACGACTCGGCAAAAACATCTCCTGGAAAAACGCTCAGGAAGAGAGCGACTCTGCATTAACCAGGAGACCGTTCCTCTAGGCTGGGATATTAGGGGCTTTGGCATGTTTGCTGAACACTTTTCTATGATTAGAAAAAGAAATCTTGTGGATCTGGTAAAACATGTCCAAACAGTCTTCAATGCAAAGGCTGAATAAGCCCACGTTTGGGACAGAAATACCTCCCTTCTTTTTCTTCTCTGGGAACATCATTTTTTTGTTACGTCTTCAGGTATTACGGCTCCCACCCAGGAGCACACTGGGGAAGGTACAGGAAGGAAAGCCAAGGTTAATGAAGAAACAGTCACTCATTTCAGTACGTCCATGCCTGGGCTGATACACAATACACGCGCACGCACACACGCTACTCTCGCACAAAGTGGAATTAGGCGGGAAGTTTCACGAACTGCAGATACCAATGCAGAATGGCATAACGATAATGGGAAGGGACCCAGATTTTGGAATTAAAGAGCTTGTCTTCCCATCCTGGCTTCACCCCTTCTGAACCCATAAACTTGCATTTGTCGCCGCATGCCTCTACTTCTCATCTGCAGAAAGGCAGCGACAATGGGACAGATCGCTGGGAGGTAATGTGTACAGAGTACGTGGCTCATTGTATAAACGGGCTCAGTAAATGTTAATTGCCTTTCTTTCATTCTCCATGATCAAAAATGGGAGCGTGGTGCTGATTAAATTTTCTTCTGGATCATTTCTATCCCGAAATGTAGCCAAGGAGGTAGCCAGGGATAGCAAATTGGCTGTCACTTTACTTAAAACATTCAGATTGTCCTCAGTAAGGGGACGAACACCTGCTCAGATCGCACCTATTCTCTGGGCCAGCTTTGCTATGCGTTTTCTAAGTAGTCAAGAATCAACAGTCCCCTTTCCTTCTGCTGATGGACCCATCTAATGGGAACATATATACCACATTCAACCTCCTTCCACTCTCCTGAGCAGCACGCTGTCCCAGAAAGGACCAAGGCCAAACAGATCTCCAACTTGAGATTCCAGAGTCCCAACCCTGAAACTCAGATTGGCCAGCGAGATGGTCCAAGTAGCATTTCATTCTTCAGATGTCTTCCTTTGCCTTTCTCTTTTGAAATCATCTGCCAATTCCCCCATTCTGTTCTCATTTTCCAGGTGCAGCTGTTGCTCATACATTAATCTGAGAACTTTATGACCAGAGACTTATTAACAAGTTACTGCCCTCAGGAATATTTGCATTTCTTAAAGTGTTCCAGATAGAGATGATCTGAGAAATGGCAGCTAAACTGCTCATTAACAAGGATGTTAAATGAAGCAATGATGAAGCCCCTGAACATTCTCTTAGTCCTAACTCCTGCCGAATTCAAGGATCATGTCTCTGAGTTGCTAGCCATGGGGCCAGATTAGACAGCTGAAAAAACATGGCAGCCATGTCTTGACTTTTCCAAATGAAAGAGTTTAGCACTGCTCTTGGGAACTACATAGTTCTAAAGGACAAATTCACTCATTGAAGGGAAGAAAAAAATCTGATGTTGGACATATGAGAAATAAATCAGTAAACACAATAATGAGCAATGACATCACGGGCAATAAGCCTCATGGATGTACTCAACATAAATCCTCTTCCAAGCTCTTTGGGATGGGGTCATAAAAGTAGTGAATTCAGCAATGAAAGATGTTTCATATTTCAGCTTTGAAAGGGAATAAACCACTCTGTCTTGTGGCATTTCAATTGCAAATTCGATTCTAATTTGATTGGTTAAAAACAGCCTCACTCATTGAAAACTGAAAAATGCAATGTTGAAAAAAATCAGATTAAGTGGAAATCTCATAAAGTGAAGAGAGGTGAACATTATGGCTAATTAGCAGAGGAGGGAGCTACCCAACAAAGACATATTCTCTAGGTAATAATGACTTATATTTTATCAGAGGTCAGCTTTCACTCATCTCACTAATTTAGGCTCATTGATACTGATTTTTTTTAACCTCCTCATGGATGTGATTGTCCAGAATTTAATCAGTTTGAAAGCAGTCCCTTTTCTGAAGTCCCCACATTCCTATAAATCTGAACGAGCAAAGACCTCAAGGAAGGGTACGAGCAGAACACGGCCATGATGTAACTGGCGAGCTCACTTCCTGACGCGTCGTGGATGTTCTGGTATCATGCTTGAATTTTAACAGCAGTGATTCTGTCGTGGGCTCTCCCCAGCAACATCTTCATTAGCTTATTGTTTTTATCAGCTTTATCCATGTGTTTGAGTGGTGATAATGTTAGAGTGGGCAGACAGCTCGATATGAGCCCAGAAAAGGGGGCACAGGAAACCCTACAGCTTGTGAAGAGGAGCCCTTAGACAGACAGAGAAAAGCAGGAACCTCTGGACTGATAAGAAACCACACATTTTGGGGTGTCAAGTGTCCTAGAGGCAAATAGAGACAGGTGGGAAAAGGCAAGACTCTCCAGTGTCTGAATGTAACCTTTTGCTCATTACGCCCTCATCACAGTAAAATTAGCCTTGAAGATGAGAAATACCCATCATGCACTGACACCATGACACTTCAGATCAAGACTAAATAAGGAAAAAAATCCCCCTTCCCCTCGGGAAGGAGGAGCTGGGATGAAAATCAAGGAATATTAACCCAAACCCTTCCCTCTCCAACAAATATTCTACCCATTCATTTGTACACCCCAATAATTAGCTGGCCAAAGAAACTCAGTGCAGCTACTCACCTGAGTCCACCCGCTGTCCCCTTGAAAGCATCCTGTCTATCCCTTAATGAATCTTCACTTTACTTTCCTGACCTGTCTCATCCTTGAATTCTTTCTGCAATAAGACAAGAACCTACCCTCTGGTAACAATAAGAGAGCAGAGCAATTATTATTCAAAATCCCAAACTGTGTAGTAGAAAATATCACCTTCCCTGAATGCCTTCTCATAGCTTTCCTGGTATTTCAGAGTGATTACCACCACAGTCGTAACTGTTCCCCGCGTGGGACGCAGGTAGGCGTGGGACAGCCTGAGCCCATCCACATTAGAGGTATAATTAGGTCATAGCTATAACCAGAATAGGAGGGGCCGGGTCTGCCCAACTAAACAGAGTGGCAGCACATCTCTGGTCTCCAAACAGCAAGCATGAGCGATGGCTGCTGGACTTTCTTTACCAGAGACAATTCCACGTCGGAGTGAGAGACTAGAGGGAGGCAGACTGGGCCCAGCAGGGCTGATGGACCCATCAGGGGCCGGGCGGGCGCTTGGAGAAGGCTTAGCAGCAGACGTCTACTGAGAGAACCAAGTTCAGCCCTAAATGATGGACTTTCTGAGGGACAGCCCCTCATGGTGAGGAGAGCACAGGCTTCGGAGAAAAACAGACCCAGAGTAGAATTCTGCCTTCATTTAACTCGTTTTGGAACTTGGAAGCAATCACTATGTGTTTCTCAAATCACTTCTTGTTGTTTAACATGGGAATCACAGGATCTACCTTCTACTGGGACCGTGAGCAGTCAGGGCAACGTATGCCGATTTCTCGGTGCAGAAGACTGGCTGCAACAAATTATTAGGCGAGGAGGGAAAGAGACAATGTATTATGGTCCGGGTAGATCATCTGTTCATTTGGTCACTTAGACACGAAGTTTACTAACTAACCTACTCTCCAGGTGAGGCAATTTGCTAAGATTTGGGTTGTCTGGTAGTGAACAAAGGCCCTGGCTTCACACACTCCATCAACTGAGCAGCCATTAAGTAAGAAACACACATATAAATGTTTAATTACAGGTTGCGCTACATGCTTTGAATAGAATCCTCAGAGAGAAAACAACAGCGTGTACCAAGGAAAGAATGCACTCACAGACCTGCAAGATGATCAGACAGGAATCCTCAGAGCTCCCTTGGACGGCATCTTTAGAGACGCAACATTGTGAGCACCAAGAGAAGCTGCAAGAAAAAGGCCCATGGCTGTGAGGGTTGAAAGCAGTCAGGGAGTAAGACAGGGAACGAGCTGGGGAGAATGAGGCCCAGGCATTTAAATGATCTTTCCAGAAGCTGGAGGAAGGTGTTGAGGTGGATGGTTGGAAGAGAAAGGAGAGAGAGAGAGATTACTGTAGCAGTTAGAGAGATCATGGGGACTTAGCCTGAGGCGGTGGTGGCAGGTGGCTTCCGAGAAGCTCGAGAAGGCGTGATCGCGGGTTATTCCAGCAGCCGGATGAAACTTCTCACCAGGACACCGAAAGTCAGGCAATGGAAGAGGAAATCAAAGCAAGAGACAGCAGGCACTGGGGTTGTTGGAAAATCGGCCTCAGCGCCACAGCGGAGTCGGTGTGCGTCAGACCAAAGCGGGGTTCCGCTCTCTACTAAATCCGGGGAGGTGCAAAGAGATCAAAATGGGGGTTAGTTGTGAAGCGCACGTTTCCGCGGCTGGATGTAAGTTGCTGGAAGGGGGCACGAGTTCACAGGAAATCATATAGCTCACCCTACGCTGAATCGTCTAAAGTGATGGCTTGGGATTCACTCAGCGTCCTGTAACTAGGACTAGGACTGGCTCCGACAGCAGGGGACAGCCAGCCAGGAGACGCAAAATGAGCAAAACAGAGGACCCGGCTGACCCAAGGCAGACAGAAGGCACATTATTCCTCTCCGTTACTTTAATCCAGATGAGCCTTCTTAACACTCTCCTAGTTAGGAAATTTTCTAATTACACACATTTTCCAAAAAAAGGATACAAGATCAGGTAAAGCATAAAGACATGCAAAAGATAAAACTTCAGTACCCTGCCCTGCAGACACAAACAGCACATCGATTAATATTCAGTAGTATGGTGATCTGTCACTCACTGTCTCATAATGACGTAAATCCAATCCCTCACGAACGTGGAGAGCTCTGGGTGCTACCATGTCTGGACCTTGTCTTCCATGCAGTTTCAAGGTGGCTTATTCCCAGCACAGGGCTACTTCCAGTCAGCCAGCAGGACAAGGGGCAGTCTCTCTCATGTCCTTCCATTAATACTGAGGGGAAAGAAAAGCAGGCCTCCTTCTTTGCTTGTTTGCTTTCAAGAGCAAAGGACTTTCCCCTGACCTCTTCTCTATTTTTTATTTTCTAAATCGTAATGAGATACTAAGGGGGGATTTTTTTTTCGTTTCCCACTATGGGCTCAGATGGACCATCACATTGGATTACCTCTAAAGTCACTGACGGCCAATCAGAAGGACTCTGCCTGTAAATTTTGACTTGCGCTGTTAGAATAAACAGGCTCTGTCTTTGTCCAAGTGGGATCTTTAGGTTTACCTTCCAAATTTGTTAGGTCAAGGTTTGCAGACCTAAAGATCACATGTATATGTTCTATGCTGTTAGATTTTCTTCCCCTAAGGCATGAAAATCTAATTATTGCAAGGAATACAAATTGATAAAGCCCTTGTTCTCAAAGAACTAAAATATAAAAAGCAAAATAAAATACAGATTTTTTGCATTAAAGTAGGTACGAGAAAAGAGAAGTAGGTTTGAATTACGTTGAATAATTCAAATTATTTTGAATATAGGTCACTCCTCGAAGCAGGAATCTGAAGTTAAGTAATGTATATATAAATACATAAACACATATATACAATCTATACATCTGTTAAATGAATGCATCAATTACAATGTATATTAATATCTGCATAATTAGTATTAATAAACAGTATATTAACGCATGTTTTTCCTCAGATAAACAAAAGGTTGCTTGTCACCTCAATAGTATAAAGAGACCCTCAACTCATGAATTTCCTTATCTTTTATTTTTTTTTACCACCTGTAGGTAAATGCCTGGCTCTAGTTCTAAGCTACAGCAGAAACACATACAGCCTTGCAGGCACACCCACCTACCACCCTCCACCACCACGACCTGCACACCCTAGTGTGAAAAAGCAATCCGCCACGTAACACAAAATAAGATTTTAAAATTATACTAGACTCGTCTCCAATTCAAGATATTTTAAGATGCAGCTAAACTTGGTGTATTTGCTATAGAACAAAACCTCCAGTTAATGTCTCTCTGTCCGAAAACAGCGATGCTCCGCTTTGGCCAGCCAAGGGACCGGTCTTCCCAGGGCACCGCAATGCAAGGACTCGTGGCCTGAAGCACGAGCATGCGCGGGGGGCCTGCCGATGTGCGCCACCTTTAATAATTCAGCGTGCTGGCTCATACTTTCCACACGAGCAGTCCTGTCTTCACAGCAGTAAATACAGCCACCAAGCAGTGAGGAATGGCAACTGGCTGAGGGCACTAATTACACTGCCTCGACGTGAATTAAAATTGCTAAACAGCAAATGAAATTACCGGCCTAAAGATAACCTTAATTTACATGCGAGGCTGCGTTTATCTCATCTACAATGTAATTTTCCAGAGGTGCAGAAAAATACAATTTTAATGGAAATCCATTGTTTAAAAATATAATTAAAGTCCCTGGTCCTTCCCTCTGCCCCCTCTTTGATTTTGCTCTACAGACAAGATGTGCGGACTGATTCAGAGGTCAGGATGAAAACATTCAGATCGTGTCTTCTTGGCCAGACATTACTTTGAGTACCAACCTCATCTTTAAGGATCAGGCGCTGGCGGTGGGATAAGTAAATGCCCAAGGGGTGGGCTGGGGGTGGGGGAAGGGAAAACGACCTTTTCCAGTCCCTGGAGCTATAAGGACTCCTACAAACTGTAGGAACTCAACTCCACCATTTGATTGATGGGGAAGCCCAAGGCCCAGAGAAGCCGAGTGATTTTTCCAAGAACACAGAGCAAACAGGCGGCGCTGTCCAACGGGGAAGAGTTGGCCTGACATTTGGAGCCAGAAAATCTAGGTCTGAATCCTGCCTCTTGTACTTACTGGTAGTAAGTACGGGCCACGTATGATCTCTGAGGCTCACTTTTTATGTTGGTAAAGTGGAGATGGAAAGAAGTCCAAGCTCACAAGTCAGTGAGAATTTACACACATGCTCAATAGAAGACGATTTTTTTTCTTTTGGTGGAGACTTCCCAAGACCAGAAGGCAAACATCCAGATTCCAAGCCCAAGTCTCTTTCGATGACACTGTTTTCCTTTTCCCCACCCCTGAGACGATCATCACACTCTCACGAGTCACACTGGACGTCTGCGGTATGTGTGAGTGGAGGGGTGTCAACCTGCGAGGAATACTTGTGAATTCGTATTTCCTAGTGGTCGATATGACTCAAAACTCTATTTGCTAATTACACAATGTACTATGACAACTAAAAACACTAAGACTTTAAGATAAAGGTCCAGGGGTTCTGTTTATCCGTTTCATGAATATTAATGCACCCACAAAGAAAACAGAGCTGAAGAGTGATCGCTAAGAGTTGGGGAAGAGACAGTGATTTCAGGATTTCAGTAGTTCCTCCTTTTCAACGACATACTCCTATGTACACTCCACGCACGTACAAACACACACGTATCCCTGCTTGCACACTGCCTCCCACACACACGCCCCACAGTAGTGAACCCCTCCCATCGCTGTAGGCTGAGTGGAGGCGTGGCTGAACCCCCACGGGCTCTTGAAAGTGATTCCTCTGAGAGCAGCAGACAAGAGGTGGACTCTTAGAAAAGATCAGTACATAAGCCAATTCTAAGTTTTTTCTGCTCTTCTCAGGAATGAGACAGAAGAGACAGTGCATGACAAAAGGGAAGACGGAAGACAAGAGGGAGGAAAACAGGAAGGAGTTAAATTATGATGCTTACGGCGCGGCAGGGTTCCCTTTGCAGAGGATAACAAGGTGGCTTTGGTTAACGTACAGCTTGGGCCACCGTGGAAACCACCTTGAATTAGAAGAAGGGGGGCCCCGTTGCTAACTTCAATCTTGTCCACGTTTAGCTGCATGACCTTTGACAGACGCTGACAACTTCTGATGCTTCTCTGGAAAATGAGGAAGCTTCCTCTTCTGTGGGAAATGACACAGATTACCCCCGAAGTAGCTCTTGAAATTCCATGACTCCATGGATGTGCACAACTGCTGGAAACAGAGATCACTTCCTTCTGAAGGTCAGAGACCCCGTATCTCCAATGTGCCAATTTAGGGAAGTTTCACGGACCAGGTTGAATAAGGCAGAGCCTTTCACGGAGTCCTCGTGCTTTTCTAGAAGGGGTCCTGACTTTTAATTCATCGTGTTCTCCTTGTGGCTTGACTGTGTGCCTCACCCTGTGAAAGATGTCCACGTTTGCACGTATTTAACCATATTCTAAACTCTGAGTTGTTCCCAAGAAGACAAAGGAGGTATTGTTTGCAGTTGAAACACTCCTGGTCCCCAAATTGTGCACTGGGATGGCAGGACGCCCAATATTAACGCCTCCTCCCGCAAAGAGATGTATTGGTAAGACATTTTTAGTTCAAAAAGAACGTTTTTATTACTCTTGATATTTCTAAGTTTCTTCAAACAGTCCTTGGTGTCCTAGTCTAAACTCTAAGATAAATCAAGGGAATGTGTCTGAAGCCGAGCAATGCTGGCATCGGTCATTCTCCTGCTCTCCCAACGAGGAGTGAAGGGAAAGGTGGAGGAGGGTCAGAGGAGGGCAAGTGAATGGGGAGACGCGTGACTCACTTCCTCTTCCAAACTGAACTCAGCCCCGAAACGGGCCTCGCGGGGACCGCGTCTCACGTGTCTTCAGCGCCACTTCTGGCACACAGTGAGGACTCAATGAATGCTCGCTGGGGGACTGACGGCTCTACATCCAGAAACTTAGCCAACAAGGCAGACGGATCTAATTTGATGCTGGGATTCGCTGGAATCTTGATACGAAATGTCAGTCAAGTCTTATCAAGGTTTCTTCTTCTCCTAAGCTAGTGGCCTGTCTCCCATCTTCCTCTTCGATGACGCTTGTCTCTACCCTTTAAAAATAATGGCAATCTGCGTATTTCCTCGGCCCATGAAAGCAGAAGAGCGCTCACTGCACAGCACAGCAGCTGAGGAAAACACGATCTGATTCGATCGTCACATTGTAAAGGACTACACGTCAAAAAAAAAAACCATTTCGAATGGTGTAAACTCTGACTGTGAAAAAGGCTGTCTCACCAGAGAAAGTTTTGAGGCCACCATGCATTTAAAAGTCCAGCGATCAATACACCACAGCAGTTGCAGCCTGAATTAAATGAGTTGGAGCAACCTGCATGCCGGGTCATGGAAACTGGCTGGTTTCTTCTGCCTCCTCCCGGGTCTGCTCATGTATGAGAGAACGACCAGCGATCACAGCTGGACAAGCAGGTTTCTCAGGGACGCACATCACCGCTGCCAAAGGGTTCCCATCATCTAGAAATTAAGGGACCGTAAGGGAGTCTTTGGGAGGAAGAGACGCCACGGGGCATTCAGATGCAGTGCTTCCCAGAAGACAGCACTTGGGCCCGAAGCCCCCGCACCCTGGGTCCGACCCTTGTCGCTGACCTCGCCAGTTACCTAACGAGTCACGTGGAAACTGCATCTCTATGGCCAGGCCGTTAAAGCATTAGTGACGAGGCTGGATTTCGCCATCCGTGGCTCCTCTGACCTCACGGTCTTACCGGCTCAGTGTGTGCTTTTCATGAAGGCGTGTTCCCATTTCAACATCTTCTGAGATTAATTAAGGATTAATTTTTTTTAATTTAAAAAAAAACTTCTTATTTAGTTCTTGTAGTACAAATGCTCCCGGGCTATTTGACTTTACACTCCTATCTGGAAAATGTGCCTGGAAGTGAAGATGCCTTTCATGGTGGAGGTCCGTGTGGTGTACTAGTTGAGGTCATCTCCAGTTTGGCGCCGTGTGGTGGAATTACGCCACACAGGCCCAGGGTCAGGCCTGGGAGTCTGTGGGTCCCAGGTTTGCATGAGTTTTGCTAAATTAGTTCCCTTCTCTGTGTCCTAGATTTTGCTTCTTTAGGAAAGGGAGAGACAGGGACGACAAACTGGCTGCTGTCTTGGCGCGCTAGCACGCTACTGCCCCCTGGAGGTCCGCCTTGATGACTGCTGTGAAAATCTCCCCGGCTTGTGTTGGGGGGGAGGGGACCAGATTTCATGAGCATCAGAAAGGAATCCAAGACTGGACTCAGCTTTCCCTTGTGGCTATCTCCGCTGGAAACTGGCCGTGAAACCTGACAAGGCAACTGGTTCCCACTGGTCACAGCAGAGAAACAGCGCTCCGTGCTGGTGGAAGTATCTGACCAGGCCTGGTAGCGCTGTTCACCAAGGCCGTTTAATAGACAGTGACCACCAGCATGGGACACATGAGGTCGGAAAGAGTTTCTTTTCTAGTTGGTGCCTGTGGTAGGCAGGATGATCGTCCCCCTTCTCCAAAGGCGGCCCCATCCTAATCTGGGGAGTTTCTGACTGTGTCACCTTACCTGGCAGAAAGGATTAACGGAGGTGATTAAATTAAAGGCGTCCCACTAGGATGCGACCTCACCTGTCCAGGTGGGCTCAGTCTAAACCCCACAAGTCCTGAAAGACGCAGTGTCCTTCCCGCCTGCAGAGACGGCAGAGTGAGAAGGACCTGGCCCACGGCTGCTGGCTTGGAAGATGGGATAAGGGGGCCGTGAGTCAAGGAATGTGGGTGGCCTCATGAAGCCGGGAAAGGCAAAGGATCGGGGTCTTCCCCAGGGACTCCAGAAGGAATGCAGCCCTGCCAGCACCTTGATTTTAGCCCCATAAGACTCACTTTGGACTTCCGATCTCCAGACACGGATGGCACTAACTTCGTGTTGTTGGAAGTCACCAAGCTCGTGGTAATTTGAGACAGCAGCAGTGGGAGACGAACACAGAGCCACCAGCTGGACGTGTCTAGGGACCCAAAGTGCTCAGGTCTTGGCACACCGTCAGGCCACGTGCAGAGGTGTCTCCTTTACTCACTTCTTAGTTTGCAACTTTTCTCCCTCACAAGGAATTTCACACCAACATATTCAGACTCAGAAAAGGGCCTAAGATACAATCCCACTGGATTATAAGTATAGGAGTGACTGACACCAGCTTCCAATACGCAGTTTCACTGTATCATGGACCAAAGCTTTGGGATAAGAGGTGAACTTCCAAAATTTTGTTCTCAAAGTACAGCCAGTGATAGAGAAAGAATAGGGGTGGGGGCAGAGGGCCTTGTCAGGACGTTGAAGTATTCCACAGACAGGTACGGACGCTCTCCGCCCTTAAGGCTGCATCTGCACATCCTGGAGATGTTTGCTGCTTTTTGTGTACACAGCATGCTCTGTCCAGGCTAGTGGTCTTAATCATATAATGTAAATTGGCAATGAGAACTTAGGGAAGGAGGGAAAACACATATTGGTAGTGGGGTGGGGAGGGGAGCAAAAGGAATGAAAATGAGGGGAAAAAAACCTTTTTTTTTTTAGTGTTTAAATTTCTCAAAGATGTAGATATTTAAGGTGTTAAAAATTGAGCGGAATCTGTGATAACTGTGAGCATCATTTTCTCTGCCGTTCCCTGCCACCTGCCTCCTCTCCCTTCTTCCTCTGCGATGTTCTTTCCCTCTCCTTTTCTACCTGATGCCCTGCCATTCGCCTTATAAAGTTCATAGGGCCAGAGGTCTTATTTTATCCCACCTCTGCACCCAAAGCCCCGGACTAAGACCACATCACAAAAGCGCCTTCTGTAAGACAGAAAGGAAAGGCCCACGTGACGTGCGGACGAGCACACACACAGTTGATTTACACACCGAACCAGAAGTCTGTGGCAGCACTCTGTCACACGGCGTGCATAAAACTTACAAGTTACCATTTGGTCCACTATCTCCGAACTGTGCACTATTTTTCATTGCCTTATCTTTCCTCACCTCCTCCTCTTCCATTATAAATTAGTACCATATCCTGGCACTTTTCAGACACAACAGATGTAACGCTATCAACATTCTGATAATGCTGAAGTCACCAGGAGCTCCAGGCATACGGTTTGCTGTCAGTGATCCAGTGTTTTTATTCTAACTTTCTCTAAGGCACTGAGGCGTGTAATTTATAGAAATATGTGGACTGCAATACCAATTGGCCATGAACCCATAGGAGCACACGGAGGCGTCTGCTCACCTTCCAAAGGTGTTAATGGATAAATAATTTCCAAAAGCATTGGGAGCAAGCTTGGTAATTCACTGCGGTTTCCAATACCTTATCTAGTTAAATTCTGGGTACTCCAGCCTCGCATACATTAGTACTAAGGCAATAAATACTCCACCAAGACCATCCTTTCCTAGATTTCTGGTGGGGTCATTTTACTGAAAGAACGGCTAATAAAATTGCAGGAGGCATGAGGAAGGAAGAAACACAGATACGTCAATAAATGAAACACACGTGCATTTACACGAAAGAAGATTTAACCTAATCCACAGGGACTGCAAAGAAGCAGGTTCAGCATGAAAGAAATACGAAACATCTGAACATTTCATTCTATCCCCTCTGCCCCATCTTTAGGGACACACAAAATACTTTTCACAAGCGGCAGAGAATGACAGAGTGAATAATTTTCAGGCTGAAACACACATAAACATTCTTTTTTTTAAATTGAAATATAGTTGATTTACAATGTTGTGTTAGATTCTGGTGTCCATCAAAGTTATTCCACTATATACATACATACATACATATATATATACACACACACATATATATATTTCATTATTTTTCATTAAAAGTTATAAGATATTGAATATAGTTCCCTGTGCTATACATTGGGTCCTTGTTGTTTATCTGTTTTATACACAGTAGTTTGTATCTGCTAATCCCAGACTCCTAATTTATCTCTACATAACCTTTCCCCCTTTGGTAACCATAATTTTTCTTTCTATGCATGTGAGCGTATTTCCGTTTTGTAAGTAAGTTCATTTGTATCATATTTTAGATTCCACATAGAAGTGATGTCGTATATTTGTCTTGCTCTGTCTGACCTACTTCACTTAGTATGATCATCTCTAGGTCCATTCATGTTACTGCAAATGGCATTCTTTCATTCTTCTTTATGGCTGAGTAGTATTCTGTGTGTGTGTGTGTGTGTGTGTGTGTGTGTGTGTGTGTAGACTACATCTTCTTTATCCAGTCATCTGTTGAGGGACATTTTGGTTGCTTCTATGTCTTGACTGCTGTAAACAGTGCTGCTATGAACACTGGGGTGCATGCATCTCTTCAAGTTAAGAGTTCCAGATATATGTCCAGGTGTGGGACTGCTAGAGCATATGGTAACCCCATTTTTAGATTTTTAAGGAACTTCCATATTGATTTCCTTAATGGCTGCACCAAATTACGTTCCCACCAATAGTGTAGGAGGGTTCCCCAAAAGAACATTCTTAATGTGTTCAGACATGTAACTAAAACCTATCAATTACTATGCCGATGCCCTCCCGCCCTTCATGCCCGTGACATTCAACTCAGAACGCAAAGCACCAGAATCCGTTTACAAGGATGCACCAGACACTGCATTCGACGGCACTGGAGAAGGATATGCAGACACGTGATGTCTAGGCCTCTGAGAAGGCTATTAAATGCCCAGACAAGAAGCTGAATAGTAACGTAGTCCTTCCATACATGAACTGCTGCAACACAGCATTAAGATTTATTTTTAAAGGAGAGACATGGGCAAAAAGTAAAAAAAAACCTTGAGTCAAGATGTTTCCAGCAGCAGTTGACAGCCTTTTTAAAGGTGATGTGTGAAGGGTCTAACATCTTTCTTTCTAGAGTTAAGTGGATACCGGTGACCTTTCAGCTCCTACAAGGATGCGGGAAGGGTGCTAGGAATGTAAGTGGCGGATAGGTTTCTGCCGTCCCCAGAGGCTGAAGGGAGAGCACCACCTAGGGGCTGGTATGCGTGATGGCTGGCTCTCAACTACCGATGGACTCAGCATGAAGTCATACACTTTCACTTATAAAGCTATGCTTCCAGCAGATGATGCAGAAGGTGACCCAACCGAAGTCATCACAGTGGTGGCGTAAACAAACCCGGGGCAACTGAGCAAGGTGGAAAGAGCCTCAGAGCTTCACCCCCAGTGGCCTCTCGCTTTACAAGCAACCCCAAGGCAGCTCTCCAGTCCTGGTAGCATCACGCGTCAAGTGACGACGTGGGGCAACAGTTCTGCAAATATTCTGAGGGAGGACAGGCAAGTAGGCCACTCTTCAACAAGAAGGACTCAGTGGACAAACAGGACTGAGAATCACCCCCACCGTATTCCCCGCCCCCTTCCCTTCCGGCGTGGAGACTCACAACGCAGTTAACATGCTCAAGACGCTGAAAGGTGCTGTGGGAACCTGAACAGATACTGGAATTTTGCAGTCTTTTCTGATCTTCAAACTCTCAACATTCCTACCTGTGAGAGAGCGCTTCTGAGCGTCTCTCAGTGATTCCCCACCACTTCCTGATTTTCAAGCACTTGGGGAGTCTCTCCCCTTGAGTGAGGGCTGGCCCCAGTGATTAGCTTCTAATGAACAGAATAGGGCAAAAGCGATGGGGTGTCACTTCCAAGATCAGGTTATAAATTACTAAACTCACAGGTACGGAGAACAGATTAGTGATTGCCAGAGGTGGGGGGGGGGTGGAAGAATGGGCAAAGGGAGCCAGAAGATAAGGACAAAGAAAAGAATTAAAGTAGACCCAGCTGTACAAAAAAGGCGTATTTGCCAAAACTGACGTTCTGTATTAATATCACAACCACCAACTTTTTAACTACTGTTGCTTGGTCAATTTTCTCTCCTTTGGAGAAAACGGGTATTCTAATAAAAAACTGACATAGAAAAATATTCCCATCTTCTGAGTACTCCCTTTCTTGCCTCCTTACTTGCTCGGTCTGATGAAGCCATGCACCATGTTGTGAGCTGACCTATGGAACAGCCCTGCTGACAAGGAACTGAAGATAGCCTGTGGCCAGTGGTCAGCAGGGAACTAGAGCCTGCCGACAATCGTGTTAATGAACTTGAAAGCGAGTCCTCTCCAAGCCAAGCCTTAACATGACAGGAGCCCCAGCTAAGACCTTGCTTGCAGCCTTTTGAAACACCTTGAGCCACCAAATCCAGCTAAGCCAGATAAGTGATTCACAGAAACTTCTGAGATGATAAACATCATTGTTGTAAACCGCTAATTTGTTGGGGTAACTGGTTCACAGAGTAATTAGCAAAACTAACACAAGAGCGTGTAGAACCACTCTACGGGAAACTCACTTTGGAAAGTGCTGACGGGATTTTTAAGGTTACTTCTTACATACCTTTTAAATGTACGGAATAAAGCAAATCACTGGGAAACAGACTTTCCTAAATGCAACAGAGAAAAAAATTACTTAAGCCTTTAAATTATATGAACTCAACTGAGACTCAGTTAAAATGACTGAGCTGAGATTTATCTTTTCATTTTCCATGAGACAGGGCCCATCCAACAAAAGTATGCGAAAGAGAGGTGCAAGCTTTTCAAGCACTTTGGATAGACCCCAATCCATGGGGTTCTCACTGCAAACTGCAATCTATCCGTTAAGGCAGGTCCTCAAAAGACCTCTTCTTGTCCACACACTTTTAGATCAGTTTAAGGCTTGATACAAAACACAGTATTGAAATTGTATTTCATTAAGACTGCTCTTCCATCTAATAGGTCCCTGATTCACGCAAGCCTTGCAGATCATTGAAATTGCTCTGCCAAATGAAGCTAAGATTCAATATTGTATGGTCTCATGTTGTAAAAAAAAAAAAAAGCTAGAATAACTCTGAAGCACTGAGTACGTGATGGTACATAATACACATTTAAATGTTAGTATTATCATCATCATCTTATCACACTTAATGACTATATTAACGTATAGATAAAAATAAATACGCAAGTGTCTGTCAATGACATGCTAAAATTAATGCAGCTGATTTCCTAACAAATACACACAAAATGTGCAAAGGCAAAGGAGGACTGTCTCCTTCAAAGACATCACAACAAACCTCTCTATGCCTTCTTTCCTCATGAAGCTGTCACAGTTGAGGGTTTTTTTTTTTTTGCAGAATTTCCTTTGAGATTACTTTTATAAAATAACTTTTTGGTGGAGAGTATTATTGTTATTATTATTAAACCCTCAAATAGTAAAATCCAATTTTCTTATCCATCTCATTCAACAAAATTTGCCTTGAATGATTTTTGGTTGTTTCAAAAAATAAGGCACAGGTCACAAATTGATGATGTGCTAATGACTTAAGATCTCCCCAGGGGTATCCCATGTGATACCTTTACACACACAGTCCTACACCCACGAAGCACACACTTCCATATCTTATTTTTTTAATTGCAAAGTTACTCTAAAGCAAATGACACTGAAGTTGTACTGATGTTTAAACAGCTAATAAGCAAAGTAAAAAATTAAACAACAGTCATATCTTCTTTTAAATATCAAGTGATTTACTCCGGCACAAATGCACAGGGAGCTGAAGCCGTAAGTTATTTTGTATCTGAGTGATAATATACAATGCGTTTTGGCAGATTCAATATTACCAACAGCATCAGTGAGCAACTGAGGAATGTGTATTTCATTAAATGAAACTTACTTGTCTGAAGCAGCACTGAACACAAGGTTGGCTTTCAAGCTTACCTTCCCTCAAAGCACAGATAAGGACCGTTAAAATAAAACGTCAGCCACAGAAATCTGAATTTATCAAAGAGGAAAATCAGGAGAAGCGGCTTTTTTTTTTTTGTACACAGTATTTTTATGGTTTTGGTGTGCTTGCGTCTTAGTTGCCAAAACCAACTATGACTAGGGCAAAAAAAAAAAAAAAGAGATGGGTGATAATTCTGCTGCAGTAAAAATCACACTAGCCACGGAGTCAGGAAAGACCGCGATCTGCCACTGATTTTCTCCTCTTGATTGGGCCTCAGTTTCCACGGCTGTAAAATGAGAAAGTTCCAGTCATTTTAATCAAGATCAGGACTACCTCTTACTGACAAGTGGAAAAGTGTGCATGTATGTGAGGAGGAGAGGCTGTTGACATTTCTGGATCAACAGTGTCTGCACATCCACGGGCATTCATCATGGGAAGCGGGCAGGTCCTCCACCGGCCCAATGCCTGGGCCACCCCTGGGGTTGCAGTCTACATAAAGGCGCCCCCTGGAGGAAGGGGAGGCAGCAGCAGGGAGGTCAGGACTGATCAACCACCCAGCGTGTGACAACAGACCTGCGTAACACACGGCCCCAACCAAGCACCAAAGCTCCCCCTTTGAAAAAGATGACTTTCGAAGGCAGCCTCTAATCTCACATCCGTGACTCTAAGTGACACACTGGAACTGACTATACTTCAATTAAAAAAAAAAAAGCCCATCGGGGAAGAGATGCCGAATAAAGTAGCTGAGTTTAAAAAGAAAAAAAAAATAGCTTTTTAACTAAATGATTGATGGGCCCATCTCATATTCGAAATCTCATGAGAGGTCCAGCAAACTACATAGCATAGAAAGAAAAATAAATCTGATTATAAGAGAGCCGGGATTGCAATGGCAATTAAAAGAAGAAAAAGAAAAAGACTGTTGAACGTTCTGCCCGGTCTTGGCGCCTGAGCGTCCATCAGGGAAGGATGCCCCCAGCGGAGACAGCACAGCCCCACACTCATCAGCTCGGGCAGCTGCATCCCTGGGGTGGAGGTACCAAGAGACTGCGGACACGCGCATCTGTGAAAGCAAAGGTATAAAGTGAGAGCAAATGTCACAGATGCACCGTCTCCTTTTTAAAGTGTCCGTTTCTCCCTGTGGTTGCATCACACATCCTCAGACACAGCAGGTGTTAGCAAATTAGAAGAACTACCTTCCCTGGGCCTGATTCTGGCAGTGTCCACATCACCAGAACAGCTGAGGAAAAAAAAAAAATGGAAAGAAACCGTTCATCCGCCCAAAGCTCTGCTCGATATGGTTTTGATAAACAAACACACAAAAAAATGGTCACGAATCTTCACTTGCCTGCTGACCTGATCTGATGCGACGCAGACACACATCTAACGGGAGGTGACCTGGGGTTTTTCCAGTCATCTTACAATCACGTTTAAGGCCCCATGATGACACTTAGGGACCCACCACCAAGGGGACCTTCCCATTCTGGCTGAGCTTACTGAGAACTGCACACGAATCACCCCTCACACAAAGCAGCCCTCCGCCTTCCTGCTCCACATAAATGCCAGTGGGGAGAAAGGTGGGAGCATTTTTGGAAATTGCAGTTTTCATTAAAAGCAGCTCTTTGCTTCACTCCTCCCCACTTGTGGAACGGAAGATCGTGTTTTCCTACCCAGAGACCAAGAGGACCACCTGGGAATACTGCATCAAGGACAGATGTGCATTCAGTCCCTTCTTGCTATATGCGCACTCAGCCAGCGGGCTCGCTCACCCGCACTTGCACCCGCAGAATGAGAAAAGCAGGACTGGAGACAGAAGACGTGGTGGGGAGGCGCAGACAAAGAAGTGCAGACTCCCTCTCCTCCCGCTGAGTTCCTCATTCTGGAGAGGCAGGAACCCTAGACCTTGCCTAGGTTCAAAGGCCTGAGAACTTTGGGGACCTCGCTGCTTCCAAGAGAGCTCCAGTTCCAGGGTTAGGAGGGCTGCTACCAACTAGGGGGTGCAGGCAGAGGGGTTAGCACAACCAGGAAGACGCACCGCTCATCCGCAGGGCACGTGGTCCCCACCACCCATCTGCACGGGGTCCCTGGACAGTGAGCCCACACAGAGTCATGGCCACCCAAGAGCGTGGAACTCAGCCCAGGCAAGTGACAAGTCTCTCTCTTCTGTTCCCTCTCCAGTCTCCCCAGCCCACCAGCACCAGGACTGAAAGGGGCCATATGTAAGAGCCAAACCAAAATCCCCTTTTTTTCCCCTTTCCCCCCCTCTAGCCTCAGCTGCCCTAGGGGAGAGATGACCAGCTCTGAAGCAAACGGAAGACTGAATCTTACAAGGTTAGAAGTCAAAGTTTTAACTTAAAAAGTGAATGAAAGCAACTGAAAAATTACAGACTCTGATGAATTCTGTGAAAAGAGTTATTGCCAACTGTGAAAGGGGGATTCATCCTTCCAGGTGCTGGGAAGCTATAAGAAAAACTGAAAGCCATCACGTTTACATCTTGAATTATTAACATCTTCAGATACGCTGGTGATACAGAGTTTGCAGTGGACAGGATTCACAATGAGTTTTGAAGAGCTGGCTGGAGGTAAACAAGAGGCTAAAGTCTCTTCTGAAATAAGACACAAACCATCAAGAGGAATGGTCCTCCCAGAGCATATGTGATTAAACTTAGTCTTATCATTCAAGGTGTGGTCCAGGACCAGCAGCATGTGCATCACTTTGAAGCTTCTCTCAGAAATGCAGAATCTCAGCAACCCCCAGACCTACTAAATGAGAATGTGCATTTCCAGGCAGCTCTCCAAGTGATTCATACGGACACGAAGATTTGGCCAGTAGTGGCCTAAAGCACTGAGTAGAAGAAGACTGGTGGAGAGGCTCCCAGGCAGGCATGGACACAGACAGTTCCAGAAGCCCAAGGTGCATCATCTCTACCTGACAACCAAGAAGAGCTTTGAGGGAACAGGTCGTATGAGCGGGCTGGCTGGAAAACCATGAACTCTAGATCCAAATCGAAGGGAAAAGATATCCAGGACCAATTAATTTTAGGAGGGTTCAGAATATCCTAGAAGGGCACAGCTACAGCAGAGAGAGAGCGAGAGAAAGATACAACAACCAAGAGTGAAGAGTCACACGGGCACTGAGGGCAGCTCAAGTCTTGCCACCAGCCTCAGCCCTGCCTGGTATCCCACCTTCTGAACTAACTCCCACTGAGTCTGATCCCCTTACCTGCAGGCCAGCATTTCAGGAAAAGAACAGGTCATTTGCAAGCATGCGAGGAGGGAAACGATGCCACCAAGAAATATTACCAAGTTGACAATTTCATGGTAGAGACAGAGGTTCCCGACAAATATTCCATCTGTTTTCTCTTATTTCCCAGACACCCTCAAAGTTAAGGATCTGTTATGAGTTCCACGCAACGGGTAACGTGTAAGTGACTCAGGTCCTTGCCGAGTCGAGGCACCAAAGGGCTGGAGGATAAGTCCCCATCTGTCTTGTCCTCAGCCACAGTGACGGGAGACGTTCTAGGTCAGCAGTCCTCCAAGTGTGATCTGAGGACCCCCGAGATTCCTCAAGACCCTTGTGGGGGGAGGTTCTGGAAAGTGCTCTCTTTTCTAACTGCGTATCTACAAGAGGCCACCCTTTCTGTACATACTTAAAGGAAAACAGCGCATTGCCACAGACAGACGGCAGAAGCGGCCCTGAGACTCAGCCGTCTTCTATGAAGCCAGGCAGTAAAGAGATCGGTACAAAGCTACTCTTTTCAATAGTTTTGCTCGTTTGTTTCCCATAAAAAGGTTATTTACATTAACATGCAATACTATAAGTATAAAACAAAACCCTATTTTATTAAGCATTTTTTAAAATTAATAGTTAATTGACAATGTTGTGTTAGTCTCTGGTGTACAGCACAGTGATTCATTTATTTATATACATACACACACATACTTTTTCCTATCTTTTTTCACCATAGGATATTACAAGCTATTGAATATAGTTGCCTGTATACAGAGGACCTTGTTGTTTAGCTGTTTTATAGACAGTATTTTTTTTTTAGCTGAAGTATATATATATAGTCAGTTACAGTGTGTCAATTTCTGGTGCACAGCATGATGTGACACCCAGTTTTATAGGCTACCTTGACATCTGGGGGAAACTGGGAGGGTCTCAAATTACCTGACCGCCAGTCCCCTGCCTACTCTGCTCCCGAGGATAAGGCCCCTTTTCAAGGAACCAGGTTTGGTTCCTGCTTATCCCTGAGTGGTGGTTTCTCTTCTCTGCCCCCTTAGTGGAATTCTTCACACAAGCCCGTCCCAGCCTCCCACGGGAACCAGTGGTCCACCCTCTTGGTGCTACCAAGCCTGCCTCGCACCTTGTCCGCTCTGTTCCAGAGCAGCCTCCTCCCACAGGCTGTGTGCGTGCGTGTGTGTGTGTGTGTGTGTGCGTGTGAGACTGATAAACTGCTGTCACCCTCTTCCGCCCAGAGTCAGGTGATGAGTGTTGGACCATCGCCAGGACCCTCGAGAGGAAGCCCCCCTTCATCAACGGGGTGGACAGGAGGTGACAAGAACACTGGAGCTTCTCATCACTTTTACATGAACTTATAAATGTACCTTTAATCTCAGTTTTAATGCACAAGGCGGTACATCAATATAAATAGACCCACATACACAAAAGTGCCCTGGGAACCTCAGTCTTCTCTAAGAATGTGCAAGAGCCCAGGGGCCTTACAGAGCCTGAGAATCACCGTGGAA
Source organism: Vicugna pacos (assembly GCF_048564905.1). Classification (NCBI taxonomy): domain Eukaryota; kingdom Metazoa; phylum Chordata; class Mammalia; order Artiodactyla; family Camelidae; genus Vicugna; species Vicugna pacos. Next base: position 15,696,271 of record NC_133014.1, read on the forward strand.
CCACAGGTGGAGGCTCCATCAGGCAAGACCTCTGAGCTAGTGTGTGGAGAGACGTCAGAACCCACCCCCGAGTGAGTCCCACCTGACAGGTGACTGGACTGGAAATAAATCCCCGGGGTATCAAGCCACTGGGCCTGGAGGTCTGTTGGTTTCTCGGCGCACTCTGGCCTATCCTGGCAAATGCACAAAGCACCCACGGAGGCTTGAAGTGATTTCCAGGACCAGAAGAGCTAAGAGGACAGGACTTTCTGTCCCTGAGAAAACCACTTTCACGTCACGTGCTTTCAGGCGCCCCTTCCCTCGTAACCACTCTCAGTGCCCAGAATACACTTCCCAGTTCTGTTTATCCCTGGGACGTGGCTGCTGGCCCCGGGGAAACCCACAGCTTGGCAAGACAGCGCCTTCTTAGCAACAGCTCTTCAGAAGCATCATCTCATTTTCCAGGGCTCCACCTGAAAATATCTCTTCTAATTAAAACACTGGGCAATTCACCTTGCCAATAGCTAGAGGCCCTTCTGAGATGTCACTTTATATCCTTCTCAAATACCACCAGAAAAAAAAAAAAAAAGCTTCACGGCCAAAAGCCACAGGTCTTGTCTACAGAAAAGAAAACAAGAAATCAAACCAAAAACAGAAGTCAGTCTGGGTGGCGGTACCTAAATAATAATGATTATAATAGCAAATCTCAGAGTCATGGCCAATGCTTGCCGAGCACTAACTATGTGTCAGGCACAATTCTAGGCCTGCCTTCATTTACAGTTTCCTAATAATCCTGTGAGACAGACGCCAGTATCATCTCCATGTTACAGATGTAGCGACTGAAGCACAGAGAGGCGGAGTAACTTGTCCGAGGTTGCACAGCCAGGAAATAGAGTCAAGGGGGGAACTGGCGTCCTTATCATGACATTATACCGCCTCTCAGATTTCAGGGAAAACTATGCAATTTGAATTTAATTACGCTCCCCCTTGTTCTCACATTGATTCCAAATCTCAAACAACGCCCCCAAAATTTCAAAGTTTTCTCCCTCAAGGTTTCTGTTTCTTCTCCTTCCCCTTTCAAATCGCCTGGACCCCCCTGTCCGAGTTCCTGCCTCATCTGCTCCCTTTACCCTCAGGATAAAGCCTCATTCATACGGTCTGTGTCATGGTCACTATCTAGCCCACAGGCGTGGAAATCCGGGGGGGTCAGGGGGTGCAGGGAGGAAGGAAAAACGGGAGAAGCTGCACGGATGAAGCAAGCACTTGCCGTTTCCAGGACGGTCAGATCCCCTCCTCCAAACGAGGGGACACCTGGCACAGCCACGACCATACTTCAGCCAGTGCAAGGAACTGTCCTGCCCCGGGGGGTGATACCCCAGGAGGGGTCGGCTTCATCTAATTAAAACCACCGATCATCTCCTGCCTTAGCCTTGGGGGCAATGGCACTCAGGAGGGGCCAGATGACAAGTAGTGAGAAGGACAAGAACACAGGCTGCTCTCAGGAAGGAAAGACCCCTCTGAGCGAGCCCCTGGGGACAGTGGCAGAATCAGACGACAGCCGTCAGCCTCGGGCACTGGCGTCTTTCGCAGGGACGCATCCTAAACACACAGAAGTGCTGCCTTTCCTGGGCATGAGCCTCGAAGGCAGTGTCATCAGGGCGCATCAGTGGCCTGGCTGCCAATCGCCGTGCTGGGGGTGCCTGGAGACTTCACCGAAGTGATCTGGGGGAGCAGGAGGGAAGGGTCAAAGAGCCACACAGTCGTCCAAACGGCTGCTTTTAGAAACACAGCTCAGCCAAGCTGGAGCCTTCTGCAGAAATTTGGGAAGGCTGCAGGGGGCTGGAGTTCTCAAAGGGAAAGTGCAGGAAAAACAGGGCAAATTCAGTGACTCGGGGTTTACTGCTACCCAGTTCTTAACAGTTATGCCTGAAGATTCCTGAATTCTAGAGGGAAAGTAGCCGGGATCTGGGAGATACGTAAGCCCCAACTTCCTCTCCACCTCACCGGTATTCTGAGAACAACAAAACCCATTTTGTGGCAGAGGGAAAATTTTCTTTCCTTTTCTTTTTTTTTAAAGCACAATAAAGGCAAAGTGGGGACATCAGATTCATTTGCACTTCTTTGATTTCTCTTGTCCTTTCTGGTAAGTTTTAATGTGCTGACTGGGGGGGGGGAGTTGCTGTAAGATATTAAGCACTTTGTTCCTAACCATTTGGAGCTTTTAATCATAAAAAGTGCTCTGAATGGAAAACTTAAAGGAAGAATTTCTTCATCAAACATTTAGGGATTCCCACAGCTTGGCATCAGAGAACCTGCTTGGGGGTTCACGGAATTACAATTAGCACTAGCCCCTGCTCTGAAAAACTTGTAGCGCTAACAGGAGATACAGAAACCACACACACACACCCATGCACAAACACGTGCTCAAGTGCACACACGTGATCAAAATGTCAGGAGACCTTGGTTCGCCTCTGGGACCTGCCACAAGCTTATGCCATCTGCCTTAGGCCAGCCACTCAGAGGTCCTAAGTTTCCAAAAAAAAAGATGCACAAACTGCGCAAATATGAAGGGACCTTGGAGAGCCCTTAATTCATCTTTCAAAAACATCTTGCCTAGAAAGGCCAGAAATACACATGGCAACTTTCTCGCCCCGGGGCTCACCGCCCTTTAGAGCACTCCATCCTCTGCTCTCGCCCCTGCGTGGAGAGCCTGCATCCTCCGGAGAGGGAGAAACACACAAGGGGTCAGAGCGCCCCCCGGCTCAGCCCCCCGGGCCCTTGCCTGATGCCTGGGGCAACGCAGCGATAAAAGAGCAAGCGGAAGTGAGGTCACAGTGCCAGTAGCATCGGGGGCTTTGGTGGCAGCGGCAGCAATGCTGGCGGAAGCAGCAAAGGCATGAAAGGGGTGGAGCTGGCAACACCAGGGGCGGCCATGGCACCCCGGACACCGGCACGGCGACCCCTTGTCAAAAACACGGGTGCCGCTAGCCATCACACAGAAACGGGGGCCAGGAGGCGCCACGCGGACTTTGGCGCAGCTCAGCCACCAGCGGTGACGCGTGCCACGGATGCTGGTGGCCTTGCTGCCACGCTGGGCGTTAGCTCGGGTCGCAGTGAGAAGCAGCAGGAAGGAACGAGCCAGTGGGAGAGATGCTGTGTGTCGAGCATGAGTATGTTCTGTAGCATGTGCAGGAAACCTCGGGCAATGCTCAGAGCTACGTGGGAAGCCTGGCAGGCGGCGCGTCCGTAGAGACATTCAGCTTTGGGGTTCCTGCTGCGTATTTCACGATCATCTTATAGCCGGAGCTCCTGGTCCAAAGCCCTTGACTGCCCACCCCAGCCCAGGCTGCAGCCCTACAGAAAGCACGCCTGTCCACTCGGGAGGACAGAAGACCGTTTCTAGATACGTGTCTCAGTTTGGTGCGAACTTCAACTTAGATGGACGAGGTACCCGTATCCTCAGTATCATGGCTGCAGGCAAAGAGGGTCGGCGTGTTGGCTTGGAGGAGAAGTACAGGTGGATCTAGCAGAATGATCCGTGGGCTTCTGGGCAGCTTGAAGGCATCAAATCTGGGCGGAAACTGCACAGCAAGGAGGCGTGAAGAGAAGGGCATGACAGAGAGAGGAAGCAGACCCACTCCCACCTTTTTACACCTTTTCCCAGGGCGGGTGCTCTTTAAGAAGCAAGACCAATGGGAGACTGTCTCCTCTGCGCGTCCCAGAAGGCTTCCCATTTGCTATCAGATCCAGCATTAAAGAGCAAATAGTTCCGTGATCTGCATGAAAATGAAAGGGTGGCGTATTTTTCCAAGTTGAATAAAAAATATACTGTGTCAGTATAAATATCATTTTTCAGAAGCCACAAAGGGAAACAGGGCACAATTTCTGGCTGGTACTGCATTCTGCTTTAAGTAGGCAACTGCAGGTAGAGTGCTCTCAACCAACACCAGTGTTCGTTTAAATGCAACGATACACCTTGTGGGTTTTTTTCCCAGACAGTCCCGAGAGATGGTAAAGCCTTTTCCTAAAGCACAGAGATTCCAAGCTCTGAGAATCCTTAAAACTACAGCTTGGCATTGAAAACACATGACTAACAGAGATTCTGCATTGCTTAAAGAAGCCACGCTCCCTTGGTGTGGCATTCTAGGTTCTCCCAGGCTGAGCCCAACGGTCTGACGCAGGAGCCTCAGTTTCCATCACTTCCTGAGCAGGAAGAGGTGAGGCCAGTGTGTTAGCAACCCGGCAGAGTGGGCCGGCCTCAAGGCTGAAGAAGGATGGCACCAAGGAGACTGTGACCCCGAGGCCAGGGAGCCACAGCTGAGGTCTCCAAGGACTGGGCGTTTGACGTACAACTTAGACGTCGGCAAGAGGTGACTTGAGAAGAGATCATGAGAAGAGAGGGAGGTGTCGGGGGGAGAGAGACAGACACTGAGCTTAGCCCCGGGGGATGAGTAATTAATTCCCTAACATTCAAGCCAAAGAAGGTACCATCACAGTGATACGCCTGGTGGAGGCAGCACCACAGGCATGGCCAGCTCAGAAAGGGCTCTGCGGGATCTAAAAAACAAAACAAAGGGACAGACAAAGACAAACTCACAGATACAGGGAACAAAATGGTGCCTGCCACAGGGGAGAGGGCACAGGAGGCGGTCACAGTGGGTGAAGCAGGTTAAGAGGCGCAAACTTCCAGTTATAAAATAAGTAAGTCACCGGGTGTAACGTGCAGCAAGGTGACCGCAGTCAGTAATGTCTGAGTGCGTGTTTGAAAGCTGCCAAGAGAGTAAATCTTGAATCATTTTCATTATGAGAAAATGAAATGTAACTTTGTATGGTGACAGGTGGTAACCAGGCTAGTGGTGGCCAGTTTGCAACGAACACAAACATCGAATCTGCTGCTGTGTGCGTGAGAGCAACGTAATGCTGCATGTCAGTTACACCTCCGTGGGAAAAGGCCTTCCCCCATGTGGCCAGAAATCGCTTCATCACATCACCGGGCCCCGAGCGGTTGTTCTGAGACCCCCTGGAGTCCGGGGATGGCCAGCCCGAGACTGAAGACATCAACAGGCCTGGGGGGTGGTTTGGATGACAAAGAACTGGCCCGCGGTGGACACGGTGGCTTCCACTACTCACCTGTCAGCCAGACACAAGTCCAGACTGTGTCTTAATATCGTTAATTCATCATCTGTGTCTTAAGTCATTGTCTAATAAATTTTCATATAGCAAATATATTGTGTTTCTGTTGTATTTTTTTATTCTTAATTCTGATATCCTATCTAGCTGATTATCCCCCGAGCCTAGAGGTGAAGACACTCAGGCCCTACTAACCCACATGACCTGGGAAGGACTCAGCCACCTGACATTCCAGCACCCACCCAGGCGCTGGCTTTGATTAAGGCTGCCAGACCTGCCATTACACAGGCAGGTGACATGAGTGGTGCACACTCAGGGGTCTTCCCACTCTTAATGCCTAGAGAGCCACAGGGTCTGAGACTAGAGAAAAGTCCTGACATGGAGGAAGGAGGAGTGAGAACTGGGTGTGGAAAACAGGGGAGGGGACATTCGAGTACTGAGTTGAGCCTTGTCGAACGGCTATGGTGTGTGCGTCCACATCGTTCTCCAGAGACAAAAGTCTTCACGAAAGTGTGAGCAGTGCCCTCTCTAGAGGCAGCGAGTCCTAGGACAAGACAAAATAAGTAAGTACAAAAAAAATACGAAAACAAATGTATGTATGTACATGCACGGCTGGGACATCGTGCTGTACACCAGGAACTGATACGTTGTGATTGACTGGACTTCAATTAAAAAAATAAAATTAACTAACTAACTAAATAAAAATCTCTAACATCTCCAGAGAAAGAGATTCCACCAAGTAAACTGAAACTAGAGACACTGAGACATTAGCAATGGAAAGAAGAAGAGAGAGAACAAAAAGTCTACGTTATAAATGTTCAGAGGATCAGGACATTTCATGAGTTGGGATGCTGAGAATTTTCTGAGGTTTCCTTTCATTTATTTGTCTTTTAATCTGGTAAATCCCAGCTTGCTCAGCCGCGCAAATGATGCATCAAAGGAAAGAGGTTTGTGTGCGCTCAGCAAGCGGAAAGCCCGAATCAGGGCACCCCCCTGCTCACCTGCAGAAGCTCTTCCCAGGGCCACGCGTCGGAGATTCTGGGGTTTACTTTGAGAAGGAAGACGGTTTTCTCACATGAAGCCTCATGGAACTACCACATCTATAGCACACCTTCACACATTTCCATACCCTCAGAGACACAGAGCTCAAATTCGGCGAAGGACCTGGGCCAACCACGCCCACCCAGAAGCAAGTTTCACAAAGTGACAGCCAGGGACCGGGCCAAGCCGGCCTGGTGGGAAGGCCCCCCCTTTGCTTCTGGTGCTGTTCTGAGTCTCTCCCACCTGCACCCCCGCCTCGTCCCAGGACTGTGCCCCAGCTGTGTGAGCACCTGCCGCACTCTGCCCCTCCAGCCCTAGAGGCCTCCTGGTGGCAGATGTTTTTGCGAGGATTGGAGCCCACCACGTGGATCAGGGGCCATCTGACGGCTGGCTTGTCCATGTCCAGTTCCTGGGTTTCACGTGATGACTCCTCCTCCCAACTCTCCTGTCTAGCCTTTCCCGTCACTGCGGCCACCTTTCACAGCCCCTGCATTCAGACAAGACTGGCCACGTTCACACTCGCACAGAAAAAGCCTGCCAATGTCTTTTAAAGGTAAAAGAAAACCTCCGAACACCTCCACCTGAAAAGACCCCACCAACTCAACTGAGAATAGAGATGTTCAGACATTAACAAAGTAAGAAAGAGGGGAGAAAGGAAGAAAGCCTATGCTATAAACTGAGCCATGTACGTTAACTAAAAAGAAAACAAAACCAAGTCCTTGGCTCTGAAGAATGACATTAAAAAGTTAAGCCGTGCTTACTCTTATCTAAAACGTCATTCTTGTTCAGTGTGACTGTTAGACATTTAATGCAGACACATGAGCCACACTGACTCCATGAAGACAAAACGTCCCCCCGTGCACCCTCTCTAAAAGCTTTTAAAACCACTCTGTCAGGAGCAATTTGACAGCATATCAATCCTGTTTGCCAGCTGAACCCCTTACTGCACGTGACAAATGAACGTCATAACAGGACTGGGTGGCGGGAGTAGGGGCTGAGAAGTCCGCCGCGTGGTATCCACGGCTCTAACACAAGACAGCCCCAGTAAAACCAGAGCAGGGATGCATCAGCCTGCTGCAGGGAGCTCGGGTTGACCGTTAAATATTTCATAGAAGAAAAGCATGCACGGTGCTGAAACAGGGCGAGGCTGAGATCTAGGGATCCAGAGTCTCCTAAAAATGATGTATGAGGGCAGTTTTGTGAGAAAGTCTGAGAGGGAGTCTTGCAGGAGTGCATCGTGGCTGCTGAGTGGTTGTTTCCCCATCTTAACGCCCCTCAGCTAGGACCACGGCTCCCACCAGGGGAGTCTGTATCCATTTGCCATTTTTATCTTGAGTCTTTACCCCACGCTGGCCACATCCCTGTGATTAAAAACCAAGGACAGCTCTCTTTTCCATTTTCAAATGTCTTTATTAGAAATTGATTCTGGGAAATTCAGTCTTTTGGGTTAACTAGTTAAAGTGGGGGGTTGTAAGTCAAAACCTAAATTCAAGCAAGAGCCAAGAGCTGGAAAGTACTGGAGGCTGATCCATTTCTTTCCCAAAGGGACGACAATTTGTGAATGACAGAAAAAAACTTGAACTGAGAAGCTAAATTTAAACCCCATACTTGGGACAGTGAACCAGGCCAATAGGCATTTTGACTTCTTAATGAGCAGAGAGTTCCAAGGAAACAAAATTTCAGGACAAACTGTCTTGGTTGGCTGTTAAATTTACTGATGAGTAACAATCAGCCCCACAATTCTGCGGCTTACAACAAAATGGATTATTTGTTCAGATTTCCACAATGTGGGGAAGCCCAACAAGAGCAGGTCATCTGTGTTCCACAAAGTATGGGCTGGGGCCCTAAGACACTGGGAGATCCAAGACGGCGCCACTCACACGGCTGCCAGGTGCAGCTCACTGTTGTTGGAGGATTCGGCTAGAGCTCTCAGTCAGAGAGCCTCCCCTCTCCTCTGCAGGTCTGGAGGTTCCCATTGTACGGGAGCTGGCTTCTGAGAGAAAGTATCCGGAAGGGATGAAAGGAGCAGCTTCAGAGCTCTTAAACCCGAGCCTTGGAAGTTACACAGCTTGCTTCTGTCGTATCACAGGTCAAGCCAGGAGATGCAAGAGGAAAGGAAATCGACTCCACTTCTCAATGGGAGAAGTGGTAAATAAACTGCCAGCATCTTTAATCCGCTGCAGCAACTAAGACCAGGTTAAGAGCGTGTAAGTTGCAAATGAAGAATTTTGGAGAGAAAAAAGAAACGCCCTCGCTGAAGTCATACACACACGGCATCCGCGGGGATGAGTCTCTGTGGCAGCCACTAGGAACGGGGCTCTGCTGCAGACTTCGATCTGCCGGGAAAACGCTCCCAGTGCTTCTGAAACAGGATGTCCGGTCAAGTGAAAGATACATCCCATTATTTTCCCCTGTGTGCCTCACAAAGGGTAGGCACTAATTAAGTTCCTGTTTAATTGGATCATGGATTTCCAAGCCTCTCGTGTACTCCATATGGAGTGGGCACATGGCAGTTACACAGACAGGCTCTGGGGAGCAGCGTGGTGCTCTGTAAATGAACAGCTTTTAACCTCCCCCAGCAGTGGCTAGCAGTTGGTGATGGAGGTAATGGATAAAACTAAACAAAGCGAGGAAAGGAAACCACCATGATAACATGCCTGGGACCCAGTGGACTATTAAATATTTGTTGGATGAATGGATGAATGACTCTGGAGGAAAAGCGTTTTGAGGGCAGACCGAAGGATCTTCAAGGGAGAACTTAATTCAGAAAATGCCTTTTGCTGCCATCTACAGCCTTGTGGATCTGTAATATCTTCCCAGTATGAAGATTTTTTAACAGATCATTCGTCTCAGGCAGCACACGTTGGCTAGTAACCAAGGAGACGTTCTTACGTCCACATTTTACACTGTATGCATTTGTACGATTTTGACATTTTGTTCACTCCTGGATCCAGTATCCAATCACAGGACAGTGATTGACAAAAAGGAGTGGTTTTCACCCCCGGGGTGATCTGGTCCCCCAGAGGATAGGTGGCTATATCTGGAGACACTTCTGGCTGTCACAGATCGGGGAGAAGTGTTACTCACATCTAGCGGGTAAAGACAAAGGATGCTGCTGCCCATCCTACAACGCACAGGGCAGTTTCCTACAACAGAGAATTATTCGGCTTAGAAAGTGAATGGTGCTGCACATACACAGTCCTGACAGAATAAGTATTCTCTAAATATTTTTAGGAGAGGCGAATGAATGAATAAGAAACAAACAAAGAGCAGGAGAAATGCAGTTAATGAAGACTGTGTGATTAAGGCAAAATATCTCAGGACGATTGGTCAATTGCAGATAGAGAGACGGACCTACCTGGGTTAGGAACTACCTGGCCGGAGTTAAACTTAGAAGTCACAATGGATGTCAGATAAAAAAAGAGGAAATTCAAGAATAAGAGATGCTCAGGTCCAGGACAGGGACAAGACCCTCAGCACTGCCCTGTAAGGGGTCCGGTGATGATTAAGGAAGGAAAGGCTGGTGGACAGCTCTGGGATGACGCATGGCTTACAAGGTGTTGTGTTCTTGAATTTGCACTTAAAATTCACTTTGTAGTATGGGTTCGATATCTTGAAAAAATATATATGTATTTAAAAATATATATATATATATAAATTTTTTAAAAAATTTTTACAGACTCACAAGGTCTATGGCTCCCTTCTGCAATTGTTAAGGAGGAAGCTGTATCTTCACCAGGCGAGTCTATGGGACACCTGCGGTGACTGCCCTGGGGGCCCAGTTAGACCTCTTTTGCCTCTTACAATCCCATGTTGCCAACCTCTCCTTTAGGGCTTCAAATTTTTGTCATTTGCTGGGTGACTAGATGCATAACCTCCCGAGTGAACATCACGACCGCCTCATGTTGTCTCGATACACCAAGATTTCTAAGATTCTTACAAGTACGAGACACTTGAGTGAGAGCTCAAAAAAAAAACCAAAAAACAAAAAACCCCAACTGCCTGCTGCCAAAATGACAGAAAACTAAAGCAGCAGCAGCACCACATGGAAAGGACAGAGGGCGCCGAACCCCTTTTGGCCTCAGTCTTCTCATCTTCTAAATGGGCACGAACCCCTCGCCCTAAGACTTCAGACAATCCTTAATGGCAACTAAACTCAGTGAGACATGCGACTGCTTTCTGTGCCATGCCAGTATGTTTCAGAATCTAATTTTTCTCCATCAAGTGAAATGTGAACTCATGTTTTGACAAGGAAGTTCCTAGGTCCCTGGAACTGATTTTTTTTCTTTTTTTTGCCACTTGACTATTTGGCAAAACAGATTCTCACTGCAGCTCTGTGATCCCTCCCCTGAGCGGTTTGCAGCTACACCTCGGGCTGCTGGGCTCCGATTTTCCCACTTCTTTTCCATTGCCTTCTTCTTCTTGAAAGGGGGGTAGAAGAGCAGATGTTTGGAGATATGAAACCTATCTTCTACCCCAGATCACTCAAGAAGGCCCTTCACTGCCCTTGCTGACGTTCTCTTTGCTTGGGAGTAAACACTGGGGAACATGCGCTGAGGAAGGACAGCTGCAGGTTAGAGCACAGAGACTTAACATCCGAGAGCTTTCACAGCCACTCAGCATCAGCGCATGGAGTCGAAGACTGGGCCGCTGGAGAACGAGGCGCTGCTAAGTGCCATTCATCTGGATGGGACACCTAAGGGACGATCCGACGGCGCTCTGCCACTCTACCGTTGTGGCAGTTCAGATACATGGGGTATTCCACGGACTGGCACCTGCTTTCTCCTCTGATGATGGTGTACCCTTGCTCCTGATTCTTAGGCCTTCCAGGACATCCTCAAATATCCTACTGCTGGTGGAACTCAAGCCACAGAAACTGCTGTTCATGTGGTTTATGCCGCCTGCCCCAACCCAGGCTGGCTCTCCCAGCCATTAAGGCTGGGCAGAGGCTAATCTCAGGAGAAGCACATTTGACCTTTGGTGGGTTTCCTTCCTCCCTCCAATGCCCCTTCTTCCCTCCCAGGGGCTCCCAAGGATCCGCCACTGTGTTGTTTATCTCAGTCTTGCTCCCCTTAACCGGCTTCTTTGAACCCTGCTGATCTTACACGTGAGCTTCTCCTTGCTCAGTCTGTTTACAGCTGACGGAACAGGGCTCTGGCAATGCCTCCAAGGGAACTGAACTGTGGATTCTAGGAAGCAGAGACTGATCATTCTTCATGGTTACTCTCTCACGGTGGAGATTCTAAGAAAGGAAAGCTCTACACAGCAATCCCTCCATGTGGCCGATTCTGCCCCCCTCTTCTCAAAGATGCCCACCCCAACAGAGGTGGGATACATCCTAAACTAGTAACAAGGGAGGGAGAGCAGGGTTAAAAAAAGAAGGAAAAAAAAAGAAAGAAAAACATTAAGTCAGCAGAGACAACAGAACAACATCCTTGAAACTCTCCAAGAGTAGATATTGTATAATTAAACCCAAGTCCCAGTCTAGGGCCATTTTTCATCAGGTGGCTTTTGACAGCTCCTCGCTGCAAAGAGGTTTAATGATTTCATTGAGTAAGAGGCGGTGGACTCAAGATGTGCGCGTTTGCTGGGAGATAATTGCACTTAATGAAAGGCACAGCCCCAGGTTTGGGGAGGCAAGTGATCAATCTTCCTCCGGAGCCAGTGGATCAGTCATATTCCAACTGATGAGCGGTTGGGGGCATCAATTAATAATCAGGGTGAGAACAGTACTTTTCACCTGTAATTTTCCTCAGGTCGCTCGGAGCAACTTTATAAACATGAACATCCATCTCCGTGGTCCTCTCGGGAAGCGGGCATTCCGTCACATTGTCCCTAGATACGCAACCTGGAAACTGAGGTGCGGGGAACTGACTGGCTGTGGTGGCCGCGAGGGGGGGACGGGGCAAGGGGAAAGTGGACACACACTGGCATTTTCTATCAGCATTTTGAATATTTATTATGCCAACGTCTACTGACCTCTAATGATAATATCAGCGAACCGTTTTAATGGCTGGCTCTGTGTTCAATTAAATGCTTTGCACGTACTATCAGAATTGGCTCTCCTCGATTCACAGATGAGAAAACCGACGACAAGGAAGTTAAGTACCGCGCAGATGGCCCCTCAATGGAACCAGAATGGGAGCCAAAGGAGTTCAGCTCCAGTCGGAGCTCCTACACCTCACCCGTGCTGTGCATCACGCCTGTCCTGGGACGGGTACCGACACTGCACACGTCCTGTCCTCAAGAAGCGCCCAGTGAGCGGGGGCGGGGCAGACAGCCAGTACTGTCACTGGCAGCGGGCCGGACGCTGCCCTACACGCTTGATACACATGTTGACACATCTCGTCTTCAGAACAACGGGAAGAGCTCGGGGTTATTACCACCATCACCATTTACGATGAGGAAACGGAGGCACGGACAGGCAACGTAACTGCTCCGACATCAGCACTTGTCCCCCAGGCAGAAGGGTTCTAGAGCTGGTGCTGCGGAGTCTTCAGCTGCCTTCTTTTCCACGCTAGGGAATTGGGTGTCAGATGGAAGGTGATCAGGGAAAGCGGAAGGATTTTAAGCAAAGCGGTCGCTCAGATTCCAGTTCTCTAAGGCCACGCTGGTGACCCTGGGAGGAACGGATTGCTTCATTCCCCTTCCGCAGTGTAAGATACTTATGCATTTTAATAGAGTTCAAAGGACGGAAGGACTGTCACACTTCCAGGAGGATGGGTGGAATCCCGTATGACTTTTCCTGTATTTACCACCCCTAATCCTTCCACTTATAAGACTTCCACAAAACTAAGTTTGAACATATACCCATGCCACCAGGAGTGCCCTGTAGCTCCAGCAACCACCCCTTCCCATCACCAGGCCACGCCGGAGTGGAGCACGCGTCCCCAGCAAAACGCCATGAGACACTGGAGCCCAGACCACTCCGTCCACAACCCTCTGCTGTCTACACGCCAGCACTGGGAGGTTCAAGTGTCAGAAAACAAACAGCTCCCAACAGAAATGCCCCAGTTTATCTGAACGGCTAGAGAACTTAGAACGGACCAAGGCAGAAGATCCGGGTGTTCCAAAATCCATCCCGTGGACTCCTGCGTGCACGGCCCCAGATCCGGCAGCAGTCAAAGCCCCTAACTCATTCTGCCCCACCCACTGCCTGTGAGGTCCGCCTCACTGTTCTCCGCTTAAGCAGCACCTTCCTCGTTAATGAGACCTTCCGGTTCCATTTCTCCGAGGATCATTCCCATCACATGCAAGTCCAGGGAGTCGAAGTCTCTCAGGATTTGAGACTTTACAGCTCACCTTGCTAATTCACTTTCAGTTCATGAATCTTGAAATGCTCCCATCAAATATCTTATTATCTCCTTTGACACGATCTCACCATTTCCCCAAGCAACTTCAATATTTGAGCAGCTCTCGACAGTTTTAAAGCTCATCCTTACACTCGGTCAAAAATCAGTTGCCCATAACCTCCCTGACAGCAGTCTCCCAGAACAAAACTCTAAATCAGATTCACTGCAGGGTGAACAAGGCCCTTCTTTACCCCCCGAGGCTAGGGTAGGTTTCTCAAAGTGCCTGTATTCAGCCTTACCAGCTCACAGGTCAGATTATACGCAACTTCTGGCTATCAACTGAATGTCTGTGTCTCCCGAAATTCCTATGTTGCAACCAAGGTGATGGTATTTGGATGTGAGGACTTTGGGAGGTGCTTGGATCATAAGGATGGAGCCTCCATGAATGGGACAGTGTGCTTGCCAGAGGAGGCCAGAGAACGCCCTTGCCCCCATCATGTGAGGTTACAGCTGAAGAGAGCTGTTCTGAAGCAGGAAGTGGGCCTCAGCAGACACTGAACATGCCAGCACCTTGATCTTGGCTTTCCCAGCCTCCGGACCAATGAGAAGCATACTTCTGTTGTCGATAAGCCACCCAGTGTGTAATATTTTGTTACAGCAGCCCATACAGACCCAGACAATCCCTGTGTGCTTCCTGGCCTCCTCCAGTCAACTCTAAGCTTCACAAGGACAGGTGCCATGTCGTGTCTTTCTCTGAACTCCAGTAGCGAGCACGATTCCTGGCACAGAAATGGCAACTGGACACTGCTGTGCCTGGATTACATCGGGGTGGCCTTCCAGGAAGAAAGACCCACTTAAAGAAAGAGAAAACAAACATGGTGCGAGGGAAGCGATGACACAGCAGAGTGGTGTGCCGCCGTGTCAATGAAGTGAGCACGGGTCTCCCGTTCAACAGGCCTCTGTCCAGTAGGGAAGTTGAGCAGAAGCAATAAAGCCAATGACACTGGACTTCATTAGCACTTAAGTAGTAGCTTCATTAATAAACATGGTAGGTGGCCAGTGTACAACTTAATTAACAGGGTGAAGGAAAATAAAATAAGGACATAAAGATCACTGGCCCCACTTTTTACAATGACCCAAGGAGTATAGAACAAAAAAAAAAGTTATCAGAGAAAAGAACAGGAAAGAACACAGGCAAGATAGAAATGTCCACAGTAGGAAAATCCCTGGGAAGGAAGACCCAGGATCAGAAGCCAACACCAAAGAGGGTTAGTTGTGAAGATAAAGGATGGTTATGATGCTGGGAGAAAACCGTGCAAGAGCTCACGTGTGGGGAATAGCAAGAAGGGAGATTTCAGAGCAGTGCTACTGACTCTCCACAGGAAAGGGCCACCAAAGTCAGCAGTGGCACTGGATGCCCACGGCAACGAATCACAGCATCTTCCTGCGAGAAGGGCCCTGAGGGCTCCTCTAGCCCAAACCCTCATTTCATAAACAAGGGTTTTGCGGGCCAGAGGTGAAGTATTCTGACAGTGCCAGGACTCGCCAAAGCCCCCCAGATCCTGGATGGCTACACAGCACTCTTGCCTCCTCCCCTGGTCTGCACACGGCCCTTTGTTAATTTCTGGGCAATGACCAGGATCTTCATAACTGTTGTCTCATCTAAATGCTACGATGGCCATAGGGAGAACCAAGGGGTATCTCTCCACGTGCACAGTAGTCTCCAGCCACCTGCCCAGCATCCCATAAATAGGAAAGGGAAGATTTGGGATTCCTATTCTGGATGGTTCTCCCTCAAAATCTGCCTTCCTCTAGACCACACTTCCTTGTAGCACAAACTGCAAAGCATAATGATTCAGAAGAGCAGGGAGTATCTTCAAATGGACAGAGAGCCACGGCTCTCCACCCCGGAGTCCCGAGTCACGCACAAGGAGAAAAGGCGGGTGAGCCGCATTCTCCACGAGCAATACTGAAAGTGGCGTCGGACCTTACAGCAGACCAGGAGAGCACCCCTTCCAGGCCAGGTTAGGTGGTTTGTTGGGACCAGAAGTATCCCAAAGCAGTTTCCAGAATCTCAAGTAGAAGTTCCTGGAGGGCAAGGATGTGTTCCTGGCACCTGGCCCCATGGGCGACGCAACATGGCTCACCATCTAGCTGTTAAACCAGATGGTACCCAAACGCCTATCGGAGGTCAGGACAGATTTACAGATCACAACCCTCCCCTGGCCAAGGGCAAAGCGACAGTGATGCCACCCTGCACCCTGAGAGGGTGGAGACAGACCTGGCACCCCTGCTCACATCTCAGTCAAGGCAGAGTTCACTTGCAGACCTCCAGACGCCGGCTCTAACAGACACCTGTGGTCTCTGGACAGCGCATCGCGAACACTCCAGGATGGAGGAAGAAGAGCCTCCGTCTCCTGTCCTGAGCCCTCCTCCCTCTGTCTCTGTACTGCTTTTCTGGAGCTCCTGACCTGTGGCCTTTGAGCCCCTGACATCAGGACCCCGTCTATCAGTCCTCCTGCCAAGTTCATGGCCTGCTGGCTGCTGGGAGTAGCGGGGGTTGGTCCTGCTCGCTGGGCCCGCGGCTCGGGCCTCTTTCTGGTGGTCATGAACTACATCACCCAGGCCCGATCCCCCAGCCAGACCACAAATCCTCCGGCCGCCTGGGAAATACTTCCAGGCTCTTTGAAGCAAAGTCTTATATTTAACGTTCTGCTTTTGTACAGATAAGCGGAACATGAAAAGAGAAAAATATGTAGATCATAAATAAACATGGAATACTGCACCTGGCATCTAGCTACAAAAATAATGTCACCTGCTCCGCGAGAGCAGCAAGAAAGCCACCATGACAATAACAATTGTCGGAATTCAGGAAACCAAGATGTTTTGAATTATGTTATAATTAGAAAGCCGATAAACAAACAGGAACATCATTTCTTCATTAAAACTGTGCAAACGGAAAAACCTACTTAATCAGTTTCTTTGTACAGTGTCTGTAAACTCCTTCGGGGAGGAAATCTGAGGAGCAGTCTCAGGCCCAGAGCAGATGACACAGACGCAGCTCTGAAACGCAACCAGCACGGCAACTGGTGGTGGGCGCTGAAAGCGCTGTGTTTTGAATGAGATCACTGAGAGGCCGGCCAGCCTCATGGAGGGGACGGCGCGGGCAGCCAGTCCTGACTGTGCTTTCCTCCTTTTTGTCCGGAGCGTCTGAGTAATGCCCAGCCCACCCCTCTTTCTTCCCCTCCCCTCAGAAGTGAGGTCTCTGGCTGAAACAGAAGGAACTGCAGTGGACGGAAGGACTCTCTCAGGAAGGCTTAGAAGCTGGGTCACTGGCAGGTTTCACAGCTACCATGGCCGTCATTACACCAAGCAATGACTTGGAGCAACGTCAACTGACCTTGGGCCCAAATCTCTCTCCCCTGCCTCCTCCCTCCCAGGCCCGACTCTCACTCACTTTTTTGTGTTACTCCACGGCCTTCCTCTTAGCCTAGCTTGTCCCAGACTCTGGCCTGTAATTGCCCCGCCTTACTTTCATCTTAAAATGAGTCCAATGTTAAGAGTTAGTAATATGATTGCGGAGTTAATCTGTGGTTGCCTAATACTTGATAATGTACAAAGCTCCCACTGAGTCTCGAAGTTAAGTCTCCCCACACTCTCTAAGCTAATAATAGCCATGATGGAGATTACTTATTGAATGCTCCGAGTCCCTCATTGCCAAGTACTCTGCACGCATTATCTCCTTCAACCCTCGCCTGCAGACCTCACGGGTGGCTTTATTAACATTCCTCCCATCTTACAAACAGGGAAGAGAGGCACCGTGTGGTTAAGTTTCTAAAATATCACCCATTCAGTCAGTAGAGTGTGTCTTAAATCTGACTCTCCATTATTTTTATTTCCTTTTCTTTTTTTAAATGAGCATTTGTATTCAGGGTTTTAAAATTGGGTTTTGTTTGTTTGTTTTTGCTTTGTTGGTCTTTCAAGAAAATCTTTGTGTTTTATTCCAAAGCAACCCATGGTCTAGAAGACACCCCTCAAGGTTATCTGACACCGACGCCAACGAGAGCTATTTTGGAACTCTGTAAATTTAGATAAACAGAGTGCAGTGCAAAATCATGTTTGTCTCTGCACATGCAAACTGTGCTCTTCCAGCAGAGGTTCAAGTTGGCTTACCTATCCTTTCGTTTAGGCCATATAAATGTGCCCTTTTTTTGAACTGGTTCTAACACCACATGGGTTTCCTCATTAATGAGTTAAATAAAACCTTTCATGTGTGTATTAGCTCTCTCAGGGTGCCATGACAAAGTACCACCAAATGAGTGGCTTATCACAACAGGACTTTATTCTGTCCTGGTTCTGGGGGAGGGAAGACCTAAATTAAGATGTCCTCAGGGCCATGTTCCCTAAGATTCCTCTTTGGGAGGATCCTTCCAGCTCTGGTGGCCCGAGGCATCCCTTGGCTGTGGCTGTCTCTGCCTCCAGTCACATGGCCACCTTCCCTTTGTCTGTGTTCTGCCTTCACATGGCATTCTTCCTGCATGTCTGAGTCTACATCTTCCTCTTCTTATTAGGACAACAGCCATATTGGTTTAGGGTCCACTCTGCTGACCTCATCTCAACCTGATGACCTCTGCAGACACCCTATTTCCAAACAAGGTCATGTTCACAGGTACCAGAGGCTGGAAATTCAACATATCTTTTAAGGGAACGCAGTGCAACCCATAATAATGTGTTTGTTTTTTACATCTGTATGAGACCCATGATTTTACTTTTTTTTTGGAAATCATAACATCTAATAGACGTTGACAATAGAGTGGAATACAGAATTTCTTACCTTTTCCTCTTTTAACTTTTTTTTTCCTTAGAAAATGTCAAACACACATAAACAAAACAGAGGACACAGCGGTACATTATTAACGTCACAATGGATCCCCGTGCATCCATCACAGGAACACCAGTAACGATCAACGCTCTGCCAATCTTATCTGACTCCCACCGAAGACTGGATTTATAGGCTTTCTGATCTCAACCCACGACTTCCTCCTCCCATTCCAGGTAACTGCTAGGTATCTGGTGCTGTGGAGAGTTGCTTGTTACTTGAAATAGATTTAAGGAATTAGCTCATGATAAGGCAGTAACAATGGCAAGATCTTAACATTGCCCCTTCCAAGAGGCAGTTATACTGTTCTTGGTTAGAATATCATACATGTGTACTAATGAGGCAATTTATCTGTCCCTAGGTACCCTGTATATTTTAAAACTGGCGTTAATCTGGAGGAAAAGACCCATAAAAGGAGTCTTGAAACAGGTGGGGGCCCGTTTTGTTCCTACCACCCTTCAAAGCCCTGCGTAGGAGAGACCTCCCCTCCCAGCTCCATGCAGGGATAAGATGAAAACACACTCTCTCCACTTTAGTAAAGGCGCAGTCATGGCAGAAGTCCTCCGTGAGACCGGGAAGGTCTTGTCCACGCCCTGCATTTCATCCCATCGTTACCATTTTTAAACTTTGTATTCTGAAATAACACGAAGCCACCAGAAGTTACAAAAATAGTGCAGTGCGTTCCTGTGTGGGCTCACCCAGTTCCCCTCCATGAGAACCTCTTACACGACCGCACAGCACATTGTCAAAACCAGGAAACTGACATTGGCACAATACAATTAATTAAACTATACACCTTTTCAAGATTTCACCAGTTTTGGGTGGGGGGTATAGAGCTCAGTGACAGAGTGCATGCCTAGTCTGCATGAGGTCATGGGTTCAAATCCCTGGTACCTCCATTAAAATAAATAAATAAACCTAATTACCTCCCCCCAAAACAAACAAACAAAAAACTCCCCCCAAAATTAAAAAAAGATTTCCCCAACTTTTAATTGCATTCTTCTTTTGTGCTCTATGAAATGTTCTCTCATGGATTCATTATTAGTATTTTTTTAATCACAAGGTGAATTGGTCCATTTTCCCAGCGTTGGCCCAGTTTCGTGAACCTCATTTTCCATCCCTTCCTCATGTGGGCTTCATGCATTCTTTTCCTTTTTCCATCAACAATTTAAAAACTAATCTCATATTGAGAAAATACGGAAAATATCCAGGAATATAAGAAATAACATAATAAACATGGACCCCACATCAAAATTGCTGATTTGTTAACGTATTTGTTTAAAGCGCTCTCCATCCTCCTAGGTCTGGTCCCTTCCCCTGCATTCATTCAGAGACAACCACCATCACGGGCTGATGGTGCTCCCTTCCATTTAATCTTTTTCACCTTTTACATGCACCTTTGGTATATACGTGACTTAACTCTTCACTACAGTGATTTTCAACCATTTTCCCCCTCTGATACACACATAGCAGATGACAGTCAAGTAGGAGAGCAGGAGACACTCCCCACTCCAACTCCCAGAGCACCAGTCATAACTCTCTTTTTTCTCCCACTCACAAAAAATAGTTGGAATATACGACAGACGGCACCATAAAGGGAATCGCCTTGAATTATGTTCCCATTTACAGAAACAGCAAAGCCTTCAGAAATGCCAAAACTTTATTTGTAGTAGTTATTTGAACTATACCTTGTGATTGATCTCCATGCAATATTACGGCTTTAAACGGCTGTTTTAATAAACATAAGCTTCCCAGGCAATCAGATCTTATCTTAAAATAACAGAGCTTAGAGGCGAGAAGGTACAGCTCAGTGATGGAGCGCGTGCTTAGTATGTACCAGGTCCTGGGTTCCATCCCCAGTACCTCCGTTAAATAAATAAATAAATAGACCTACCTGCCCCCTCCCCCCAAAAAAGAAGGAAGGAGAAGAAGAAGAAAGAAGAAGATGCAGAAGGAGAAGAAGAAGAAAAAAAATTCTTAAAACAAAAAACAGCAGCGCTTGATCAGGGCACTGAATAGAAATTCTGAACACATGAAAGGGCCATGGGTTCCCTCCCTCTGGCACTGCCCGGTGGTCTATGCGGATTTCCCCCCTTCCTTTGACTAGATGGGTAACCTGCCTCATCCTGCAGGACCGAGCTCCAGTTCATCTCAGTGGTCTGGGCACTTCTCACACTAAGCCGTATCGTAATTTTCGGTTTAGAGCTCAGTTGCGCCACCAGAATGAGTTCCTTGAGAAAAACAGTCCACCTGATGAAGACAAAACCCCCAGCCCCTCGCACAGCGCCAGGGTCACTAGAGGCCTCAGGGGATGTGCACTGCAGGGACAGAAGTGCAGCAGAGTCATCAAGCGACCAGGCTGACTGGGGTCTGAATGGCATTGCCACCACTCACAGCTCTGTGACTTTGAACACGTTACCTATCTCGTGAGTTTCATCAGCAAAATGGAGCTTTGCACCATCGTTCCAGCAGAGGGTTGTGATAAGGATGAGCTGACGTCACCCACGTGTCAGTTAGCACAGTGCCTTGCCGGGTGGAGCAGTGCTCCCAAGGAACTCATTCTGGCTGTGCGATATTCTCCTTTTCCGTTTGAAAATAGCCAGGCGATGGTTCCTGGTCCCTGTATCCATGACTGGTCTCACCACAGATAGACAGTTTTGGGAAATCACTTTTGAAGCCACACAGAGGGAACAGATCAGATACCAGAAGACACCGCCTCACGACGTGAACAGGAGACCATGCATTCTTTGCAGATTACTCCTGGTACCTGGGCTTCTGATCTTCCTGGGTTTTAGCAGCACCATTTCCTGTAACATTTCTGATGCTCAGAATTGGCTTATAAGCTATACACACCATGCACAGAGCTTTAAATTTGGTCCATTATGTCCCCATCTCTTAACTTCAATGCTTTAAAACACCCCTGTGTGGCAGAGGGGCAGACACCATTATCTCAGGCTTATTTATTGGGATGGTGTAGCCCAGAGGTGGGACCAGACTGAGCCCGCAGAGGCCAGGTGAGAACCCTCCTGCAGGTCTCAGCTGTGCTGACTCCCTGAACTGAGCACCTTTCCCGCTGCTAAGCTGAGAACCATCTAGCACCAGCCACTCAAATGAGTAGACACACATTTGGGGCTACTGAAATTAAATCTTTCTGTCACCCGGCTTTTGTTTTCACAGCCTAACTGGCTCTGGCTTTTGTATCATCAAACACATTTCACACCCAGCCATAATGTCTGCTTCTGGCTGATACCCTGACGTTTATTATTTCTTTTCTGTAGCTTCCCAAATTTCTTCCTTCCCCCAAAAAACTTATCGTCTTGATCACTTCCCCTGAGTAGAACCTGGCTACTTTCATCAGTGTATCACATCAAAATCACTGAGCAGAGAGAGCTGACAGTTGCCCGGTTCCAAAAGCCTGCAAAAAGTATCACTGAATGGAATTGACATGTTAGGAAATCAATGGATTTAATGAGAGATTTTTGACCAATAAGAACTCTCCCACAGAGATCATATTAAGCCAAGAACAGCTGCCCTCTACTCCTAATAAAAATGTCCCTCTTGTAGGCTAACAATCCCGCAAATCCCACACTAATTGACAGCCCAGAGTTCTAGAGGGCTGCATTTCAGTAAATGGTCAGAAGGACACATTTGGCCTTAATGTTTTTACTCTGTCTCCCTCAAGTCCAATTTCCTTTTAAAATCACCCCAGCGAGAGAACCATCTCAGCTCCTAATTTGCAGTCACGGACTTCTACTGTATTATCTGTTTGCATTCTTCAGGGCCAGGAAGAAAAGGGTGGGTGCTGAGAGTCCAGTATTTACAGATGCTGCACACAGGACTGGCCATCACCTAGCTCCCGGCGCATAACTGACTACCAGATTTTCATGCTGGTTGGAAGGTAGGGCTGATCATTTTGAAACTACGTGAAGTCAGGCTGCAGTGTTGGCCACTTCTGTGTTGGTTTCCATTTCTACTCCTGACGGCATTGTTCATTGCTCTGAAAGGCACAGAGTTCCCCCCCCCCCTCTGGATAGTAAGCTAAGGTGTTTGGCTAATAACAAGCATACAGCAGCTAACATTTAACAATCTCTTATTTGCAGCTTCCTGTGGAGACCAAAAAGAGCTTTTTGATCGAAAGCAGTAAACAGTGATGGCAAAAAGGCTAAAGTGTTGAATCTGGGGACAGATACGCCTGTCCAGGGCTCCCTAAACTACAATGAAAGCGCCCGTTTACCTGGCTACTTCGTGAGGTCAGCCTGGTCAAAGCATGGAACGTAGTTCTCATTTCCGTTTTCTCCAGGAAGGAAACGTTTCCTGGCTTTGGTCAGAAGAGGCCACGGTTCACCACGCCGTGAACCACAGCCACATCCCACACGTGTGACTAGGAGTGGCTGTTTAAAGGAAAAACAGCTGAAGGAAACACAGACGGGGCTCCCATTCCCACACCTCCTTCTCCCCAGGAGATTTTCTTAAGCTTGCGTGGCTCCTGCAGACAGTCCATGTGACTGGGGTCGGGGTGGGGGGGATGTCCTGATTTAACCAGGCACCAAGGCAAATGGTGGTGCTGAAGGACGGACCTAGAGGTGTTAGATACTGGGGCCGGGGGTGGTGGGGAGTTGAGGAAGGAAGGAGGGAAGAAAGGAGAGGAGAGAGAACCTGAGGAGTAAAGAGAGAGAGAGGAGCCTGGAAGAGTAGGAGGTGGATTAGAAACCAAGAGAAGCGAGAAGAGAAGACAGAGGAGGAAGGAGAGGTGATCACACTGGCGAGATCCCTCTTTATCGCCTGCTTTTTGCACACACACTGCAGAATCATTTGGGTAAAAAGAGGGTCTATCAAATAATGCTTTAAAATAGACTTTTAAAAACTTGTTGAGGGTCTCAAGGCCCAGCTAAATCCCAGACTCCAGCTCTCAAGCCACCGCTCCCTCCAATGGGCATCTGAGCAACACTGGGAGTGTCGCTGGCCTGGGGACCCACTGAGATGGCAGGTGGCTAGGGCTGGCCCTGAGGCAAAGACCTAAATGAGCCTGCAGACAGCTCTTGGACGAGGGTAGACTGATTGTACCAGATCATTCTACAGCCATACAGCCACCCACCCAATCAAACATTCAAACTTGAATGCTGAATTCAAGTACTGTTGACCAGATAACAGGAGGATGAGAAAATCTCTGTAACAGGCAAAAAAAAAAAAAAAAGAGGGCGCACCATGGCTAGACGGCTTACTGTGGACGAGTTACAGTATCACGCACTTTCCGACCTTTAGCTTTGGGGACCCCCATCCTGCAGGTATGTGATGGCCACGCCTTTCTATCTCAGCGGCATCACTGGCCTGTGTGTGGACTTCACTTTGTGGTTCACAAAGATTTCCTGGTGGCGGGTGCAGAGCTCAGAGATGGTGGCACCTGTATCAAGAATATCAAATAGATACTTCCAACTTCACTGCCCACGCCAACTCCGACTGCCTGAAGCCAGCTTCCAGAAAGGCTCTAATTAGAAGCGCTCTTTTGCCAACCAGGACAAGTAGGGAATACTGAAACGTCTACATAGTGACACCTGTCCTATGCACAGGATGACAGAGGCTGCGTGTGTCCCAGGGAGCTGCCTCTCCTGCCAGAGACGGAATGAATGGTCAGCCCCGTGGGTTACTAACCCTCCCGACAGGCTGTGGAATGATCTGCTGCAGTGAGTCTGCCCGCATCTAAGGGCTGTCTGCAGGTCATTTAAATCTTTGCAGCAGGGACAGTCCTCGTCGCCTGTCCCCTCTGTGGGTGCCCAGGCCACAGGTGCTGTCTGTGCTGCTCAGGTTCCAGGTGCAATGAGCAGCGGGTCGGGAGTGGGAGCCTGGGATTTAGCTCTGCCTTGTCACCCTCAGTGACACTTCAGCTTCCTCTACTAAAGAATGCCATCTGAGCCAAATGACACGGGACCTAAAATTCCAAAATGTCGATGCCCCAGCTTTGCCCTACTTCAGTCATTTCAGGCCAGACCTGGACCTGGTTCTCATCCAAACTGGCTCACTGCTGTCTTTTCCTGAAACATTCTGTGAAGTGTGTGAATGGGTCCCGGTAACCTCTCCCGGGCCTGCAAATCAGCACTGACTGTCCCTTGAATGGGCCATGCTAACTGTCACCTCTGCCTTGGCCGCTGCTCCTCCGTTAGCCCCTCCGCTTGCTCTCCAAGTCAAATCATTTTCTTGTTTGACTTCCTCTGCAAAACTACCAGTGGCCTTGGCATGCTCCCCGTCCTCTCCTGCAGATGGCCAAAGCTTGATGGGGTCTTTTGAGGACCCTTGACAGCTGCGTGTTTATTCAGAAGAGGAGAGGGAGACCTGAGTCAACCCTTGGGACAAGCAATCCACCAGAGCTCTGTACAGTTAAGTACTGAGCTTGAATCTTCAGTTTGACCAGGTGTCTTAAACTCTGTAGAATCTGGTTCCCAAGAACCTTGGGTGAGAAGCAACTACTAATGAACGTCTTCAGAGTACTTCATTCTTTTTATACTGTGTCTCGGAAAATATTTAGTATAATATGCAATGAAAAAGAAAAGGGAAGATGCTTTAATGGAGAATATATGTAATAAAGGATATAAAGTCATATTTGGCTACAAACCCCAGACTTTCCTTCTTGACTTTCACGTCTGTCTCTTTCTTAACATATGAGCTTGTGAAACTGGCTTAAGGCGTCGGCACGCCGACGTCTGCGCAGGGAAATGAGAAGAATAACATCCTTAGATTGTGACGAGGACTCAGGGAGACACAGTTCACGGGCACCTAGCAGAGGCCCTAGGTTATGACTGTGACGCAGAGATGGCTCCCGGGACCAGACGCTCTGGACAGTTTCAGAAACGGAAGGCAGAGACTGGGAAACGAGGAGACAGAATCTGGACATGGATCTGGGGCATCAGGCTCAAAAAGGAACACGACATTTCACCAAGACTTCTCTCCATGACATGTTTCCTGCCCAGGGCAAGACCTATGCTACAGGCTGGCTGGTTCTAAACAAAAAATCTAAAATATCTTGATGGAGGCGAGAGGCAGAGGACAGGGGAATTTGTGACAAGCACTGAGGCTGCTTCTGGATGTCTAATTCATCTTCCAGCTGGTCTGGAAACCTCCAACCTCAGTGTGTAAAGAAGGATGAGTCACTGCTGGCTTGGGCCGGGTCCTTGGTCAGGGTCCGCATGTGAATGAGTGCGGCCAACCTGAGCCCCACTCCTGCCCCCTTCAGGTCCTGAATTCAGCCGGTCAGCCTGCTAAGGTTCTGTGCTCATCTGTTTTTCCTTCTGGTGATGTCTTCACTTAACTGGCAGGATGGACGAGTTAGCCACGCTCCCCAGCCCGCTGCGGCAGGGGGTCCTGTGCGGATGTCTGCAGACAAGAGGCATCCAGGGACGTCCTGGTGAAGTCCCACTTTGCTTCTCCGCGAGCTTCTTTCACAAGTGCCCGTTATGCTGTCAGCCCTCAAAGCTCTTTGCAAGACCTACTATGAGTATTTTCGTCATAAAAATAGGAAAGAGAGCAGGACAAGGCCAATATACACAGAACAAGAAATGAGAAAATCGGATTTGAGGAACCACTGCTCACTGACACGTTCTTTAGACGTTTGGAGCTACCAGTTTCGTTCAACTATTTCCAGCCCAATTTCCAGAGAACTCCCATTGAACACCCTGGCTTCTTAATGCCTCTTTCTTTCAGATCTCTTTTTCTACCAGGAGTACTTTTCCTGTGCCTCTGAACAACTCAAATGCTACCCCGTCTCGTCAAGGACACGTTCTCCGTGTCCTTCTTTGTCCTCTCCCCGCTTCTGCAGGCCAGTCTGGTCATCTCGGAACCATCGTGCCTCCTTCTCCACCCTGTAAGCCGTCACTCACCTGCTCCACTGCACTGTTTTCTGCCAGGGAGGCAACAAGGGTAACGCGTTTCCTCCAGATTGGACACAAAACAGCAAGGAAAGAAAGCAATGCCCAGGAGTGGGTTCCCCTAGCAGACAGAGGGAATTCCAGCCAACAATTAAGCAGAAAGCAGGAGGCAGTCCTGAGGCCGGCCTCTCCCTCCGTTTCTGTCCCCCGTAAGTAAGGGCTGACTGGAGACTGAATGAGAGCAAGCTGGCCTCGTCCCCAGAAGGGGAGCGGGGGTGGGACACACACCACAGCACACCACACCACACCGAGAGGTGGAAGCACTCAGGCTGTTCCACTGGAAGCGGATCAGCTTTGGCTCGGGTTCCCCAGGCACCGTGCAGAGCTCTGCCTTTTCTGGATGATGGACAATGCCGACGGCTGAGGCGCTGACTCCAGGCTCTGCTTAGGAAGCCAACAGACACGTTCCCCTTGCATCTTCCAACCCCGCTTAGTGTGCGAGTCTTCACTCTGCAGTGGGATTCTGTCAGTTAAGTAAGTGTTTCCTAAACATGCCTGCAAGCAGCAATTACTTAGAAACTTCGCGGGGGGAGGAGGGAGGGAGGGAGACAGAGAGAGAGAGAAATTGACTGATTCTCAGCCTCAAGCCAGACCCACTGAGTTCCTTAGGAAAAGCAAGGTTTGCAGGGTGTGGCTTTATCTACCATCCTGGACGGCTAAGCCGGAAGAGTAAGCCACTCCCCTAAGGTCGCAGGCGGCGGCTCGGCCCCGAGGACTGAGCGCCCCTGCCCTGGCGCCTTGCCTGTCGCCCGCCCTGCCTCGCCGCCCTGCGGCGCCGGCTTAGTGTGAAGCCTGGATTTTGTTACTGCCGTCGGCATCTGTCCTAGGCGCACGTCTCACCTTCCTCAAGACCTGGAAGCAGCTCCAAGGCAGGGAGGAACTTACTGTTCCCCAGTGGACGTTACACCAGGCTGAGCAGGCGCTGGATGCTCAGGAACCATCCACGGGTTGGTTCACCGCGGTGAGGCTTTTTGACTGTAGAATTATGCCGCTCCCTTTCCCTGCAGGTTCTCTTCCAGAAACGCAACCTGGTGATCAAGAGGGAATACGCCATGACAAGAGGGGCGGCTCCAACTTCCAGTTCTGCCGCTGCTGGGAGAATTGCGAACACCACGGGGCGTCCGTTCACAATGAGGGAACTGTTGCAGGTCTTCCTAGACCCCTGTCAGCACTTCCTGTGGTTCTAAGACTCTCATGTGGAAAGTTGTCTTCCGATATAACTAGTTTTGGGGTATTTTGTTTTGCTATGCAGTTCTGCTAGGTATTAATAATAATCCCATAGACGTACATAGTGCTATACTGTTCCCCCAAAACGTCACCTGTATTACCGCACTCCTCAAAAACCATGTGGAATTAATAACGATGATTATTTTCGCTATACGTACTAGTAAGTTGAGGCACAGAGAAGGTATGCGGCTTGTTCAAGGGCACATAACTAACAAGGTGTGGAACTTACACACTCACTGAAGTCTTTTGACCTCGGGCGCTGTGTCCAATGGTTTGCCTTCGGGGAGAATGCTGTTCTCACGTAGGAGATGAATACTGCCTCAGAGTAGGTCTTGAAGCAGAGCTCCATGTTTAAACCAAGTGAGAACTCCGAAATGATTTTCCCTGGCATTTTCTGTAAATTTAAGCCATACCTTCTGGATGTCCAGGTGCCCCAGCGAGCAGACGCCCTCGTTAGCCATGCTGGGCCACGTGGAGAGGACCCAGAGCTGGCGTCAGGCTCCACTGCATTCTCCACTGACGCCTTCGTTTCATCCAAGATGCCCATCGCTGAGGCACATGGGACAGGGCTGTCCCAAGGCAATTAAACCAAAGGCCAGTGGCTCCACTTCTGAACCAACCATTTCTGCAATCAGTGACAAACAACCTGATTCAACACACAAGTCTAGGTATGTGCCCTCTAGAGCACCTCAGAAAAATAAAGTTAAAAAAAAAAAGCCCTGAAATACAGAGTCACTGGTGAGGAGGTGGACATTGTCCAACTTGCCATGGAGATTCAAGACCAGTCTGACCCCTGAATCACGGCCATAACTTCTCAGCAGCCCAAGGAAGGAAAACACAAAAACCTTTACACAGCCCATCACCCAGACAGCAGACGTCCACTGAGCGGCTGCCACGCCCACAGCCTCATGCCAGGCATGGGAGATAATCAGAAAGGGCTGGTTAGAAGGCATCTGCCTAATCTCCACGTGACTCTCAGTCTTGGAACAAATTTAAAATCCTCCCTGAGTCTGAATTTCATCAGTTCTAACAAGAAAGAGCAGGATCCAGTGAGAGCTAAGGTTCCCTCTGTTTCTGTTCATCTACGTCCTTGTCAGCCCACAGGTATCCCAAAGGAGATCTGCAGGGTACGTCAGGAAAATCTGATGATCACTCTCCAGAAACAGTATTTTATTTCTCAGAACAGAAATAAAACAGTGGACTTGCACCCACATACTCACAGAATTTATACTGAAAATTATTTACAGAAATTATTTATGAACGCTTAGCCAAGCAGACTTAAACCAAGCTCTTAACTCTTAATGAATGAAAGTCAACTGGCTGTAATCAGTCAGTTTAGTTGTGAAAGGGAAGTAAAACATTATCAGACAAATTAAAACGACTATTTAAAAAGCATCGAGGAACTCTGGTTCAGGAAAGAGAGTGAAATTAAGAATGGCCCTCCTCACCAACGCAGGGCCTCTTAGCAATGACCCACCGTGTTATCAGCACCGTGATTGACTAAACCTTTTGTGGGTAATGGGCACTTCAGTCAAAACCAAAGGCTACTGTTTTACAGAGTGCCAGAGGCTTTTAATTTCCTTCTGGCACATTAAAACATGTCAGCCTTTGCCACATGCTAACCTTGTTTAGCACCCATTGTTGCATTTTAAATTCACTGTCTTGCATGGTCCACTGGAGATATCGTTAAGAATTGTCATCATGGTATTCCCACGACTGAAGTTTTAACCCCTCCTCCCCTTACAGCATATACAAATTTAGTTACCGATGTCTGCCTGTCGCCAATTCTTTTAAACATTATTCTGAATTAATTCACATTGAGTATCAGCAAATATAAAGGCTTAAGGAACCCCTGAAAGGAACAAATACAGTTACGTTGTGTGTTCTTTGTGTGCCTTATTTATGTATGTCAGCTAACAGATCTGTTTCTAAAGCTAACAGGATCAGTGATCTTGACCTGTAAGTTCATTTTCCAAATAGTTTCACGCCTGCGTGAACACATCTCAGCAAGTGATGAGCCCTGAGTGGGGCAGCAGACCCGGGTGTCAGCTTCTCCAACAGCCATTCTCTAGCCACCTCGTCCTCTTCCCCGAGATGCTTTCTTCAGTAGAAGAACCTGCCGGTTATTCGTCTCCCCCACCACCCCCCTCTGCCACGTCGCAGGCATGTAACCCAGTACAGGCTAATGAGACGTGTAGGGGGAGACAGCCAGAGATTCTAGGAGAGGACTTCCTCCCTGGTGGATGCAGAGCGGGGGACGCTCCTTTTTGTCAGACAGGGTTGGCCATTCTGCCTTCATGAGGAACCAAAGCTACGGCTCAAGCCTGTGAATGTCAGAGCAGCAGACAGCTAGGTACGAGCAGAGAAAGGGAGGCACAGGCCAAAGGGTGGGAACTGGGCAAAAGGAGGGGCACGGGCCAAAGGCAGGAAACCCCATGTCATGTCAACACCAGGGGTCCCTGGGCAGAGAAAGGAAAGCGGGAACCTCTGGGCTGGTAAGTGGTCATACATCTGGGGGTGACAAGGTGCCTGGAGGCTGACAAAGACAGGTGGGAAAAGGCAGGAGTTTCCAGTGTCCAAATGTGACCTTTTGCTCATTATGCCCTCATTTCAATAAAATCAGCCTTGCAGATCAGAGGTACCCATCCTGCACCGATGCCAGGACATTCGGATCCAGACGAAACAAGGACAAAAATCCCTCCTGCCTTTGGGAAGGTGGAGCTGGGATGATAATCAGGGAATATGACCGCAAACCACTCACTCCCCAGTGAATATTCTGCCCACTTACTTCTACATCCTCTGTGACCAACCTGCCAAAGAAACTCAGGGCAGCCGCTCCTCAAGCCTGCCCACCCTCCCCTTGAGCGTGTCCTGTCCACCCCTTAGTGAATCCCCACTGTACTCTGTTAACCTCCACGTCTTGTCTCAATCCTTCCTGCGACGAGAATCTAATTCCCGGCATCATGAACTGAGGCTGGAAGAAGTGTGGGTGGCCGATGGCAGCACTGAATGAGCCTGGACCTGCCTGCTTTCAGATTTCAGGCGGCCTGCCACCTAAAGCATGTGATCTGATGACAATACAGGCACTCTGCTGAGTGTACGTGTGACTCAGCCTTTGCCCTTACACACCCAGGGAAGTGGACACACTCGGTGGGAGAGGTAGGTGAGATGGCTGGTGGCCATCAGCTGGAGACAAAGGTAAGGAACAGAGATGCTCTCACTGGGACCTCGAATCAAGCTTTGCTGGGGCCGCTAGCAGCCAGGCTGTTCTGGCAGGGGCCCCACAGGTCTCTGCTCGGGATGGTGATTTTACCTTCCTAGGTAGCTGCTAAAGATCAACCACGCCCTGGGTTACTACACAAAGGAGAACTGGTGAACTTCCTTCTCATGCTTTCTGCTTCCTTTGTTAAAGAGGACATGGATTCACTTCACTGAAATATGATCTACTTTAATTAAAGCCAGTGGCATTGTGCAAATTAGAACATAATTGCATTTTCCACGAATCTCACACAGCTTGCATTTCACCACAAGGAACCCAGTTTCGGTCGATGCTGGTGTGCTGACACCTGCAGTCAAGGTCTTGTTAAACTAAACAAATCATGTCTTCACGGAAGTTAAGGAAGCGCAAATGCAAGGCCAATTCATACACTTTCCACTTTCTGCTGTTCGGAAAGGCGGAGTTCGGAAGGAGCAGTTCGAAAGGGAAACTTTCTTTCAAAGCAAATCATCTCAGAAAGCCTAGACTTCCTCCGTTTCAACCACGCTTCGCCCTAGAAGGCTTCTGTCTCTGTGACTTTTTTCCCCTCCATTTAGTTTCAATGATGCAATTTCAAGATAGTGGTAAAAGGAAGCTCCTGAATTTGGGATTTGGTCAGTAGAAGAATACCAATTTTATAACAGTGTATTCTCAAAACAAGGAACCATTTTAAACTCCTTTTATTTTTTGTGGGGAGGCAATTAGGGTTATTTTTATTTATTTATTGGTCCTGGGGATTGAACCCAGGAGCTGGTGCATGCCAAGCACGCCGTCTACCACTGAGCGACACCCTCCCCACTGAAAATTCCTGTATGACATGGAAATGCTAAGGACGAGGGAGAGGAGCCTGTCTCGCTGATGAAGAGTCTGGGCTGTAACTTCTGTCTATAGCTTGCCTTTCCACTTACACGCTGTGTAACACCCTTTCTATGTTTCATTTTTCCTCAACAGTGATGGCAGATAAAAACACTAGCCACCAGAGAGGGTTATGGCTAGGATTAGACACTGTAAAGATAGGCAAGTAGTGGTAAATGCAATTAGTCCTTCTCTCCGCAGTCAGAGGCACGACTGCAGACACACACACTGCCGTAGCACACGGACCACTGGGTTACGAGCTCCATGAAGTAGGGGGTTATGAGCTGAAGTCTCATTTGAACTCTTAACTTTCAACTTCCCTCTTGGAAGACTAAGAGCGACTACCTACACGATGAACACTGCTTACTCAGTCCCCTCGGTGGAACAGTGACACTGTTTCCCGAGGCCCCAGAAGGTACCCTCACGTCCATCCAGCCACTGGCCTGGGAAAGCGAGCTGTGGCTCCACAGGGGGTGGGGGCACGAAGCTCTCTATGAATCGGCAGAAATCTACCTCCATCACAACATCCGTGCCAGCTCGGCCAGAACTGTGCATTTCAGCAAGTCATGTTTGGAATCAGTTGCTGAGGCATGTTGTGTGCACACACACCCCGCACATGCACACACACACACACACAGGAGCCATCTACACTAGATGAAAAAAACACCAAACGAGAACTCACAAACAGCCAAGGGAAATCCCAGGTGGGTGTGTCAGTGGGACCACCCATATACAAACAGTATTTATGCAAAATGTGTACCTTCATGGGCAAGGCAAGTACTGCTACTCTGTGGAAGCCCTTCATTAGTGTACAGAGGTGCAATCTGAGCGTCTGTGCCTTGTTTTCTATTCACTTCTCTCCACTTCTTCATGTAAAGAAGGCCCTTCAACCCGGCCTGGGTCCAACAGAAAGATACTTCCTTGGCAATCTTCAGCTTTGACCAAATTCTTCCCGATAATCCATTAAACAGCTTGTAACTAAAACTTGACAGCTTTACAGCAGAAATACATTCTTGCATTTGAAAAACGCTTCTGAAGAGGTTTTGGTGCTGATAGGTTCGAACCAACATTTAAAATTTTCTTTCTCCCGGTTGCCAGCACTGCCACGGCTGTCTGGGTATCTTAACATTAATACATGGATACATGAGCTAAAATATGTCTGCACACATACAATATTGCCTTCCCATCTCCTCTCTGAAATCGGATTAGTAATTTACCAATGCTTTCCACACTTGTGTCTACAGACTTTGTCTCTTCCGAACCTCAAGATGCCTACAAGAAAGCTTACTTCACAGGCCCACCAGCCTCACCCTGTCCTCAGCCAAAGGCAGCATCTTCCCCGAGCCCGCTCCTCCGGCAGCTATCCTTTCAGCCACTCAGGAAGAAGCCCAGCTGTCATCCAAAATATCTAAGTGTTCTCTCTTCTCTACTTCCAGTGCCTAGCTGATCCCAGGCTCTCAGTCTCTCGACTATTTCAGCAGCCTTTAGGGTCATCTCAGTTCTTGCAATACTAACACACATTACATGTGCCATGAGCAGGAGGACCCTGGGGGGCCTTCCCGGAACAGAGCCCTCCCCCACGTCCTCTGCTGCAGCTCCTCTGAAGCACCCAGATAACAGTATCTCGTGTCTATTTCCTGAGTTGTTCGGATGCTAAAACCCACCAGCAAATGGAAGAAATGAACGACTTGATCAGCAAGAGCACGTGGCCCCCGAGATCTTCTGGCGCCTGGGGGGTTGATAGTCTTGACAGCCCTGTTTCCTCAACATCAGCCAATTAGAGACTGTGCAGGAGCTGATCACATACCCTGAGATCCCCCCACCCCATCCCTTACCTGGTCTTTAAATACGCTTTGCTGAAACCCTTCTCGGAGTTCGGGGTTTTCTTGGGCACAAGCCACCCCATCCTCCTTGCTCAGACTGAAATAAAGCTTTCTCTGCTCCAAACTCAGACACTTCAGTTTGTTTGCCCTCAGTGTGCATTGAGTGCATGAACTTGCGTTCAGTAACACACATACTATACACAGACACACACAGACACACACACACATCACACACAGTCACACACTTTGGAAGCTCCTCCACTCTGTCCCGAGAGCTTTCTTTTCTTCTCAATTCTGAAATCCAGTTGGGTCACTCTCTAGCTTAGCAATTACGGCAGGATTTGTTAATGAATCCCCCGCACCCAATCTTGCAACACACACGAACCCATAAAGTCCAGAACAAACTCCACATTCTAAAACAGGGGTCAGTAAAACTGGGGCTCACAGACCAAACCCAGCCCATAATCCATGTTTGTAAATAAAGTTTTATTGGAACACAGCCACACCCACTTGCTCACGCACAGTCTGGCTGCTTTCAGGCTCTCACAGCAGAGCGGGGCAGTGGCCACAGGGGCTGTGAGTAACCCACGACCTGAAACAGTCACTCTCTGGCCTTTTACAGAAAAACGTTTACTGAACTCTGTTCTATACCATGAGACTTTTTTTTTTTTACAACGTGTCCAAATGTCATCACCATAAATACAAATTGAGCGCTTAATATGCGTTAGCCACTACTTCAGGCGGATGGAGATCCTATTTCATATTCCTATTGGATGGAGACACAGAGGCACCGAGAAGTGAAGTTACTTGTACAGAGAAGTCTTGCAGCAATAAAGTGGATCTAAACTCTGGTCCGTGAGGGTCCAGACTTCTTTTTCTTAAGTGTTATAATCACCCTCGTCTTCTTCATCTTCCCCAACTATCTGGAACAATTATCCATCCCCAGAACCCGGCCCTTTCACATGGCTGTGTTCTGCCCACGCTGATCTCTCTCCTGGAACAGCTTCCTCCGTGGAGCACCCCATCAGTGAGGCGTCCATTCTCCCAGGGTTCAGGCTGCACCGTGTTATTCATGCGTGGTTGCTGACTTCCGTCTCTGTCTGCTCCCCTCCCCCTCCACCATGTTTTAAGATTGCCATCTTGCTCTCACTGGTTCAGTTAATTTAGTATTTTCTGTTCTAGCCATTAGGGAATGAAGACAATGGTCTTGAAAAACTTCCCAATTCTCAGTTCCTTGACAGCTCAGTCTTCAGAAGATGCAGTTCACTGCCGCCTCCCTCTATATTTTCAACTGTCAGGCAAATAACGTCTTCTTCGATGGGTAGATTGCCCCGTCTCAACCAATTATCCCAAGTTCACATCATATCCCATAGCACACAGGACCACACCTCACAAATGCAATGACTCATTTGCTGAATGAACGAGGGGGTGAATGAATGCTCCTCAGGCCAACAAGGGCTGGCCCACACAGCCGGGGAGGCCTGGACAGAAACGGAAACAGCACTGAAACTGGCAGCCCACAAAGCATGGCGCCTGAGTCAGGCCTCAGCTCTTACACTACATTCTCTAACAAAGCGCCTGTGTAAGTATCACCGGCCCCCAGATGCCCACTTCTGCATCCAACGCCGATCCCATCACATCGGCCGCTCCCCACCTCACTTCTGCAGGCAGGTCTGGAAGGACAAGCCCATTTCCCAGCGTGTGAACACAGCTCCCAGTGGTGCCAGCCTTCTGAGACGGGCCAGTTCCCGGGAGCACAGGGGGTCAGCCACAAAGCTCCCTTACACGTTGCCCCTGCAAGCTTTCGCTTCCGGAGGTGAGGACACAAACCGACACTCTGGGTGGAAAACGGTGCAAAGTCCAAGCTGCGTGGGAGGACATGTCCGGGCAGCTGAATACAAGGACAGGAGGTATAGCCACAGGGCTGGAAAACAGGCCTGTGTAAAAAGCTTACAATAAAGAAAGAAAATTGACTTCATGCAAATAAAACCGAGCAAAACCTATGTATTTGAGGCTACATTTTCATCTTTTGAAAATGAGTATCAAAACAAACAAACAAACAAAAAACTTGCCCCAGGTTTTTTTTTTTTTTATGTATTTGGATAAAACTCTGGATTTGACTTCCTGAAATCAGCATGGCTTTCCCGTTCAGGAACCTATTTCCTATTGTATAAAAGAGGGTAGATCTGAAATGGTTTTCAAATAAATTACATTGCTAAATATTGTCCATCTTCTCTTAGCAACAAGGAGAAGATATGCCTGGGGAACAGAAGAGCATAAATTTAGCTCATTTACAGGAGAGTATTTTCTGTGTGTTCAAATTCTTAAGCTCTTGGATCCTCACCAAGTGCCCGTCAGAAAGCACTCAAAAACATCTCATGATGCAGACAGTAAAACAGTGATAAACACTTGGAGAGTTTCCTCGAAAAAAATAAAAGTTCCTTTAAGTAGGTTGAATAAATGGCTGGCCTTAGAGGTGAAGGAATGATATGCACAAATAACAAAATATCCCTGAGCTCTGTTATTCCAGAATTTGACACAATATCCAAAATTAATACACCAGAATCCCATAAATAGCTTTGTCGTATTTTCATACTTCTCATCAGCTACTACTTAAATGTTTACGACACACTGGGCTTTAAATACCTGCAAACCACCCTTGTCCTTGGGAAAACAGTCATCTACAGCAAGGGTCAGCATGTTTTCTCAGAAATGAACCAGACAGCAAATGCTTTGGGGTTGAGTGACAGGTCGTTTCTGACACAACTACTCAACTCTGCCATTGCAAGTGCGAAAGCAGACACAGTGAGTCAATGACAAGTGTGGCTGTGTTTCAATAAAACTTTATTTACCAAAACAGGCGGAGGGCCAGATTTGGCCCTCGAGCTGTAGTTTGTCAGCTCCTGATCCAGATGGATGACTCCTAATCTACGGGCTGCACACTCCTGGGGGAATCTGTAATTTATAGAAGCGAGTATCCAAATCCTTACGTGCACCAAGCGCGGTTTACTGAATGAAGATAACTCCGCATGTCTGCACTGTTATTTTCACAATGTATGCCGATACTAGTGTGATTAACACGTTTTTAAAAAATAGCTGTGCTTGCCATTAATTATTTTATCAGTCATCTGCTGTTGAACTATATTTACTCCTGTGTGAAGATTTTGGACAAAATCAGACGGACACCCCAAAGGCTGAAAGCTACAGCTCCATATTGTCACATGCAATTCATATGTTCCCTGAGTTTTAAAAAAAACTATTCTCTGACTTTTAATTTTTTTTTTCCTCTTGGATAAAATGTGATACATGCTTCCAGGAGTCTGCCTGAAAAGGCTCCAACGTCTGTGTTAAGCACACCCCGGGACTGGGGGGTGACAGCTGCACGGGACTGACTCTGATGGATGGATGGCATCGGGCTAATTATTTCACCAGGCAGCCTTCTCAAACCCATGTGGAAGCTACTGCTCCAGCCCCAGGCACAGCCAGCTTCTCCAATGGGGGGAGCACTGAGGCAGAAAATCCCAAACAATAGGTGATCCGAGTGTCATTCATATTTGGTTCAGTAAATGACCTTATTTTGTATGGGTCTTACCTTCATAATTATGTTCTCCTTAGACTAACACAAGTCATTGGCGCACGCCATCTGATGACGGAATGAGGTGCACAGGACTCTGGGTCGGGGGCAGAGAGAAGCTGGGTCGGATACAAACCTTGCTGTGAGTACCTGAACAAATGCAACTGACAGGGAGACACTTGACTGTACCATTCAGAGAGTCACGAAATCAAGCAGGAATGGCCTTCGTCATTTATTTTTTTACTTTTCAAAAAAAAAAGACTTTATTTTTAGAGCATTTTTATATTCACATCAAACTTACGTGGAAAGTTGCCGTGAACTTCCTGCCTGCCTGCCTGCCTCCTTCCTGCCCCTAGTTCCCCTAGTATCACCATTGTCCACTGGAGCGGTTCATTTGTTACAGTGGGTAAACTACACTGACACATCACTATTATCCAAACTCCATAGCTTAGAATAGGATTCACTCTTGGGGCTGTACATTCTGTGAGTATTAACAAATATAGAACGGCATGTAGCCATCATTTATACAGTTTTACAGAATAGTTTCTCTGCCCTAAAAATTCTATGTGCTCTGCCTACTCCCCCCTTTCTTCCGTAACCCCTGCAAACCACTGATCCTTTTACTGTCTTCATAGTTTTGTCTTTTCCAGAACGTCATATATTTGGAATCATACGGTATGGAGATTAGCTTCTTTCAGTATGTACATTGCAAATGGAGTAAATGCATTTAAGAGTCTTTCGTGTCTTTTTATGGCTTGATAGCGCATGTATTTTTAGCACTGAATATTATTCTATTATGCAGAAGTACCATAGCTTATTTATCCACGGGCCAACTGAAGGATATTTTGGTTGCTTCCAGTTTGGGGCAATTGTAAAGAAAGCTGCTATAAATATCCATGCACAGGTTATTATGTTGGGCATAAGTTTTCAACTTATTTGAGAAAATACCAAGGACCGTGACTGCTGGATCACACAGTGAAAGCGTGAAACATGAAAGTAAAGTATGTTTACTTTCGTAAGGAGATGTCAAACTATCTTCCCAAACGGCTTTACAATTTTGCATTCCCACCATCACTGTCAGTGATTTAGACTTTTGTCATTTTAATAGGTGTGCGGTGGGATCTCACTGTTCTTTCCATTTGCATTTCTCGGATAACATGATGTTGAACACATCTTCATACACTTATTGGTCATTTGTGAATTTTCTTTGCTAAGGTGTCAAGTTTTTGACCCATTTTAAAAAGAATCTGTTCGTTTACTTAGTGTTGAGTTTTAAGAGTTCTTTGTGTATTTAGGATAACAGTCCTTTATGAAATGTACTTTTTGCAAATATTTTCCCCTAGTCTGTGGCTTGTCTTATTCTTTTCAAAGTATCTCTCACAGATCAGAAGTTTTTTCTTTTAATTAAGTCCAACTTAAAATTATTTTATTGATCATCCTTTAGATGTTTTATCTAAAATGTCATCGCCAGACCTAAGGTCATTTATATTTTCTCCTACCCTTCCTTATCTTCTGGAATTTTTATAGTTTTTTATTTTACACTTTTTAAACATTTTAAGTTTTCTAAATTCAATTTTTTAATTAAAAATAATAATTGAAGTATATATAATTGACTTGCAATATTATATTAGTTTCAGGTTGTACAACATAGTGACTTGATACGTTTATACGTTTCAAAATGATCACCATGGTTAAGTCTAGCGAACCATCTGTCCGCATACAAAATCATTTCAATATTTTTGACTGTATTCACTATGATGTTCCACTTTACATCCCTGTGATTTATTTATTTTATAAGCTGAAGTTTGTACCTCTTAATCCCCTTCACCTTTTTTGGCCATTCCTCCACCCTTCTCTCTGATAATTGCCAGTTACTTCTCCGTACAAGTCTATTTCCGTTTTGTTTCATTTTTTCATTTGTTTTGTAGATTCCACATATAAGTGAAATCATATGCAATTTGTCTTTCTCTGTCTCATTTATTTCACTTAGCATCTAAGTGAATCTATGTCATTGCAAATGGCAAAGCTTTATTCTTTTTACTATTATTTATTTATTTTAAAATATTTTATTTTTTAATTTTTATTGATTTATTATTGCATTATTTTATTATTTTTGGCAGGGGGGCAGGTAATTAGACTTATTTATTTTTAACAGAGATACTGGGGAGTGAACCCAGAACCTCATGCGTGCTAAGCATGTGCTCTACCACTGAGCTAAACCTTCCCCAGTAGGCTTCATTCTTTTTAATGGCAGAGTAATATTCCATTATATTATATAATGAATATTCTTTATTGCAGTATACATCTTTATCCATTCATCTATCAATGGGTTCTTACGTTGCTTTGCTTCTCCATCTTGGCTATTGTAAATAGTGCTGCCATGAACACTAGGGTGCATCATTTATAATTCGTGTTTTTATCTTCTTTGCATTAATATCCAGAAATGGAATTCCTGGATTGTATGGTAGTTCTATTTTTAATTTTTTGAGGAACCTCCATACTGTTTCCCACAGTGGCTGTTACCGGTTTACAGTCCCACCAACAGTGCGTGAGGGCTCCCTTTTCCCCACACCCTCATCAACACTTGTTATTTCTTGTCTTTTTGCTGTCATACTGCGAGGGGTGAGGTCATATCCCATTGTGACTGGTTGGCATGAGAATGGTCTTTAAAGTTGATCCAGTCCAAACGAGACAATGGGCTAAGTGCTTATCAGGGATTACTCAGCTAGAAGACATAAAAAATACCAATGATGACAACAGTAATGAAGACCCGCCCTGCTCAAACTACAGCCCCGTTACTCTCTGTCGCAAGGATCAGCTGACTCTTTCTGTGAAAGGTCAAACAGTAAATATTTTACATTCTCTCTTGCAATGACTCAACTCTGCCGCTGACTGAGCATGGCTGTGTTCCACAGAGCCATATTGCGTAGACATTTGCATGTCAGATACTGAATATTAAAAGAAGTTAAAAGATCTCCATATGCCATTCCTCCAAGCAGTTCCAACCAAACTGGGTTCCAGGGAGTTTCTAAGATGGCTCAGTCGGCGTCTGCCATGCTCCGGACAACTGTCTACACCACCACGGTCGTGCTGCCCGAGACAGAGGCAGGTGGGCAGATTCTGGGGGCATAAGGATGGAGAGCCAGCTCTGACGCTGATGCTCCCAAGCAGCTCCAGGTCTGTATGGTCCATGTCACTGCTTTCCCCCTCCCCTGCACCCTGGGAGGGGGCTGCTACACTCCACAGACTATGCAACAAAACCCTGACAACCTCTTGAGCAGCTTTCGGCTCCTCTCCTTTAACCAATGAATTCTCACAGCGTTTGTTGAGCATCCTAGGCAGGATGTGCCCTGAGCCATGGGTCCTGGGGACCCATGGGATATACAGGAAAAACATGGACTTCAGCATCCAGGCAATCAGCGTCCAAATCACTGATCTGTCATTATCGTCGACTTCATGACCTTGTACAAATGACTTACAGTTCAGTCTCTCAAATGAGATTATTCCTACGCTTTGTGGTTATTATGGCAATTAAAGGAGAGAACGTACTGCCCAGCCTAGTTTCTGGCGGCTCAACAGACACCCAGTCAATGACTGTTTCCTTCTAGACTCCAAGATATGTACCCTGTAACGGAGAATAACACGGATTTTTGTCAGTGCTTGTCTGGGCAACTGGAATTGGTAGGTAGCTCTGCCATTATTCAGCACGGCACCTTTGTGTGACTTAATGAAAAGTGCCCTTGCTTCAAGGCACTTTGCTATCATGTCCTGGAACATTGTGGTAACAACTAGAAAAATCTACAGGGACAACCATGTGAATGGCATCTCGACAACGGCAAGCATGTGAACGTGATACAGTCAACCACACGAAGCAGCCCTTGCCTAAATGAATACGGGCTAGGCTGCTCAGGGACGGCCACACAGCAACACGGCTTCAGTGAGATTTTAAGTGGGCAACAACTGGAGCTGCGGTGAGGCCAGCAAGGGAAGCGTCTCGCTGGGCCCGTGCGCGGGTGGCCAGGGGGGCTCCGGGGAGTCGGCCCGGCTCTGAACGCCAACGCAGTTCTCAGAAGAGTGCCCCGCGAATACTCCCACGGTGCGTTGTTTGGGTGAAGAGCCACACACAGACCGACCTGCCGTCCAGAGCAGAGCATGCATTTCTGTGCCAAACAGAAGGTTCTGGAAGAGTAGAGAGTATGATGCTGCACTTGGCCGCTTCCTGGAATTCAGAGGACCAAACATGCTGGAAGTACACCTACACCCCCCAGTCACAATACAGAGGTGGCCTGGGGGCCAGAGGCTCTACGTGACGGAAGACTCCAGGAGTCAGCATGACTGGCCATGAATCCTCTCTCAACATGGCAGGCCATACGAAAAGCCCCGGTCATGGACCAACCCTAAAACCAGGGTTCACCTGGACTCTGCTGTCACTGAAACCAATTGTTTATTTCACTGACCGGGGTCCCCAGCGGCTGAAGGCAGGTGGAGTATCTCAGATGAGCCCAACTCAGGCTACTCCAAGCCCTCTGCAAAGGAAAGCAGCATCAAACTGAAAACCTTACTGGAAGACTACTGCTGTGTGTTCACAGCTTCTTAAGAACGTGAAAAACTAAACTAAACAAAGTTAAAACTCTAGCTTCAGGGAAGCAGCTTGATGGAGCAGGAAAGCCCAGGGTTTGGAAAAGTCAGGCTCCATTCCGAGCTGTCCTTCTGCAGTGAACCATCTGAGTGACTCTGGGCAAGCTCTACGTGACCCCTCTAAGGGGAGTCTTCTAGTCAGTAAAACGGGAGAGGGCACTGCTTCCTGCAGATCTGTTTAGGACCTGCCGATCACAGCCCTAGGAAGACCAACAGATGCCATCACATTAGCACCATGTGATGGCGCAAGAACAGCTGCCTGGGAGGCTGGGTTGAGAAGGATCCCGAGTCTGTGAGCGGGCTCAGTGGGAACGGCGCCTGCCAGGCAAGGGAGCGAGGGTCCCACCACCACCGCTGACGGTGGGCTCTCCCTGCATCGAAGCGCCGAGGAGACAGGCAGCGGGCAGAGAGGTGAGTTCACTGAGTGGTCTGGTTAACGTGGGCTCTGATGTGCAAACGCCAGTCTCTACCCACATGCCTGATGCATATGGAACAAAGAAGGTTCCACGTGACAGCCGCTGGGAATGAAAAATATTGCCGGCCATCTCCATAAACAAAGGATGCTGTGGCCTTCGAGTCATCAGCCACCACCACTGCCCCAGACACCCAGGACGCAGACCAGCAGGAAGCCTGCCTCTGCCGCACCCCCAGCGGTGCCCCTGAGGGAACTCAGGGTGTGGAAGCACAGGACGCTGGCCCTAGACAGCTAGGTGCACATCAAAGGAGGGAGTTCAGTGAGCGCAGACCTCTGCACCGTCCCACACACAGAAAAGCGCTGAATTCCTTAACCTGGGGTGTCTGGCTTTCTTTAACATTAACATTGTAATGTTCCAACTACCTGGTCTTTGTTGCAAAACACCACCACCACCACCACCACCACCACCACCACCAACAACAACAACAAAAACAAACCAAAAAAACAAACTCCTGTTTATCCCGGCCCCTCCCTGGCCTGGCGGAACAGTCTCTCGGAGCGATCTGAGAGGCCACCTCCCGGGCTCGAGTCCTCAGAAAGCGCGCCGAATAAAAGCTTCCAGGCTGTGCATTCTCATTTCCGTCGACCTCTCCTCGCCAGGTCAGTGGAGATCACCCTTCTCCGTGCTGAGAAGCCACAGCTGCTCCAGGGCTGCTCTGCTCCGGGTCCACATATTTGTGCTTCGCCAGAAGACCTCTCCTTCCTCTGGCTTCTCACTCTGCTTGGTCCTCATTAAAACGAAGAGTCTTCTGGGACAAGGAACTCATCCAACCCACTCCCAGGAAGCTCCTGAAACGTTCCTTCCTTCTCTCTAGCAGAATCCGCGAGGGCGGCAGGCGAGGCACCGGGCAGCGAGGGAAGACGGCACTGCCGGGGACGCTGCGTGGTCGGGGGATGAGCGCTGTAATTCACCCTTTGGGTGAAGATGAGGCCAGCAGGCTGGCGCCGGGTATCACAGCCAGCGTGGTTGCCGCATCGGCACGCGCTCCAGCTAGGGGACAGGAAGGGGCTCTTCCCGACCAGAACCCCCACAGGACAAGCATTCTAGGTCCCACTTTGGTGCCGGGATGCTTACCGGGGTGCTTCTCACAGCCTGTCAGTGAATATTCTGCTCTCACTTTGCTCCGGGCTCTTCTCTGGGAGCCCCCTTGAGATCCTCAGCATCGCTAGGAATCCGATGTTGCAGGCGTCTGTCAGCTAAAGGCAGGGCCCAGGCCTCCCTGATGATTGTTAGTCTGAGAAAACAGGGGCTCACGGCGGAGGAACGCATGGGCTCCAGGCATGCGCAGTCGGGGCAAAGGGTGGAAACCGCCCATCACAGAGAAAGAGGGGAGCAAGTTTCCAAGAAAGAACTATCATTCGTGGAGCACGTCCCGTGCTGGACGACGACACGGGCTGCTCCCACTGCACAGCCTCTCCCCTTGGCAGGGTTAGCCATCCCTTCTTTGGAAAACCAAAGTTCAGAAAGGCTAACTATCTCCCTCGTGGCCACTGAGATAGTGAGAACTTGGCTTAACTTTCAAGACTCTATTATTTCCTGTGTGCAGCCCTGAACGCTGATTAGCTGGTAAGGTCGGGGGTTCAACACACAAGTGACCCGCACAT
Source organism: Vicugna pacos (assembly GCF_048564905.1). Lineage (NCBI taxonomy): Eukaryota > Metazoa > Chordata > Mammalia > Artiodactyla > Camelidae > Vicugna > Vicugna pacos. The sequence continues at coordinate 15,739,961 of NC_133014.1, forward strand.
GGGGAAGCGGAAACAGAGGTCGAATAAAAGGATTTGCTGATTGTAACTCTGGGTTTCCAGATGCATCTTAAGTTCAGATCTTCACAGTTCCACCTGCTAAACCCCCTGCCCAGGCGATTCTTAACTCCTGGTGCCAAAGAAGAACACTGGCATGAATGAATCAAACCAGCATTTAGTTTCAGAGACCTTCTCATATGTTAATCGGGACCTCAGCACACAGTGTAAGACAGAGGCGTGAAACTGCCTCCCACGTGCTGGCCTGGAGAACTGATGATGAAATGTCTTCTGTGTATATTTGATTCAACATGACCAATAATTCTGCTGGTGTGATTTCCCTGGCAAGAATTTCACGCAGAATAGCAAGGAGCTGACCAAAACATTTCATTAGGCAATTGCTGGTCCTGAAAGCCCCATTACAACTGTCTTCCTTTCATGTTTAAGAAGCACTAAATCCTTAAGAATAGCAACAAAACTGGAAAACTGTTGACAATCAGCAAATCTCCCGGCAAGTTTACCATCATCCATTCTGCTTCGTTATAATCATTGAGATTTTAGGTCACACAAGAGCCATCTGTGAAGCAGCCTCCCCTGATGACTACAACACTCCTGTACCATGTACATTTACAAATTGAAAATTAATGAGGAAACATGTTTAAAAATTGACTATAGCTACCCAAGGGTTTACAAACACTTTAAAATGCATAACGAAATCACTTGGCAATGCAGTCCTCCTTAGTGACAAACACGTTACATTTCTTCTCAGAATTCCTCCTGCCGAATTGGCTTTTCAACGTGTTGGTTATTACGGCCGAATATCAACATCGTATTTCAAAAAGTCCTAATACAAATCGTATCACCCCCGACTCCTGTCCTCCGGGCTAATTCATTTTGCATCTTTCCAACTCAAGGTAAATGACCCAGGACAAAGCAAAGATAATCCCTCGTGAACGACTGGTACACGACAGACACGATTGTTCTCTGCCACTGGGAATGGCCTATTCTAGGCTCAAAGTTTCTCTAGGGTTCCTGGCAGCAAATACAAAATAGACTTGTCAGCCCTTCCTGGACAACAGAGGTTCCCTGCGTGGTGGCTTCAGTCAGGCACTCCACCTGGCGCTCTATCTTCGGAGACAGAGAGGAAGGAGAAGACGTAATTCTCGGCCTCCGGGACTCAGCGGGTTAGCCGTGGAGGCAGGGGCTGGGGTGCAGAGCCGACCTTTGCCCAGTGCCGAGTAGACGCTCGAACGGGGCTGGGTGCTCGGCATGCATTACTGCCTTCAATCCTCCCCGCAGGCCTGTGAGGCAGCAACCTGGTACCACTGTTTGCAGTGAAAAACCCCAGGCTTGGAGGGTTATGTAGATTGCCCGGGGCCGCAGCCGACACTGTGGCGGGTGGACGAGCCTCAGGTGAGCCCCCGCACCATGAAAGGACCACCACGTGCAAATCAGCAGCAGACGCTCAGCGCTACAAACACGTGAGCCAAGGGCCGCTGGGCTGGCGAGGTGGGGACAGACTCTGGCCGGGCGATGCGACTGGCAGGTGCAGCCCACCGAGGCTGCTGTGGGCTGAGTTGCCTCATCCACCCCCAAAGCTCATGTCAAAGCCCTCACCCCCAGTGTGGCTGTACTTAGAGAGAGGGCCAGGAAGGAGGTGATAAAGGTTACGTGAGGTCATAGGCTGGGCCTTAACCAACAGGACGGGTGCCCTCGTAAGAGTGGGACACGAGAGCTCGCTCTCTCCGTGTGCCTGCACACGAAAGACAGGCCGTGCGAGGACAGGGTGAGAAGGCGGCCACCTGCCGGCCAGGAAGAGAGCCCTCACTGGAAACTGAAATTTCTGCTGCCCCGATCTTAGACCTGTAGCCTCCAGGGCTGTGAGGAAATAAATGCCTGTTGTTCGAGGCACCCAGTTTGTGGCGCGGTGTCATGGGAGTCTATGCAAGGACACCGAGACTCAAAAACAGGAAGCTCAGTCACACATGACTGGAGGTCAGTGCCGGGGCAGGGGAGCGGCCAGCGGCCTCTGCACGCGGGCACCGAGCACTGAAGCAGGAGTCCCCCGCCTCCTCTCCTTTGTCTCCAGTAGCACCGGTCTCCCCTGAGCAAGAACTTGTGTTGCATCACATCGTGACTGTTTCTAGCTCTGCTTCCCCTGCCCTTGACTGTGAGTGTCTCTACAGGAAGAAACTGCGCCTCATTCATCCGTTCACCCCCTCACTGTCCCTGACACACAGCAGCTGCTCTTGGTATTTCTTCAGTGGACTGAGGGCTGGGTCTCTGAGAAACAGGGCAGGCCTTCAGGAGGAAGAACGTCTGTGAGTACCAGGGACTTGCAGGGGTGAAGCGCCAGCCAGGCTGACATGATCGCAACGACTGGAGACGATGAGTCTGGAAGCAGCTTACGGGACAGGGCAGAGGTGGGAGGGACTCAGACACGTGGCCTTCCGGAGGCTGGGCCAAAATGAGTCCAGACACACTCAGAAGGTAACTGGACAGTGGCCCCGGGACGAGGAAGACAGGAGAAAGATTATGAAGGAAAACGCAGCTGTAACTATTGAATGGATGCCTTCATTAATTCAACCAACATCCATTGACTGCCGGCTTCCTCGCAGGCACTCGGCGCTGTCAGAGATGCTGTAACTCAGGAGAGAGCAAAACCACTCACACGGCACCTGCCTTTGGAGAGCTGATCAGTGGAAACAGAAAGGAATCAGAGAACCACAGAAATCATTTTGTGATGAACGGCAGTGAGCAGGAACAGGCAGCGACGGTGCGTGGTCCGGCAAGAGCCCACAACAGCAGCGCCTCCCTTGTCTAGGACGCTCATCCATCCCCGGAACCTCAGGCTGGGACTCCCTCCCTAATTACCGTGGCGAACAAGAGGTGAGCAGAACCCCTCTCTGCACCCCCAGCACAGAGACGTAGTGAATCTGCACTGGAAACTCTTCAAGAACAACGTAGATCCCTTTCTCTAGTGCAAGCACGCGTAATCCACCCAGCTGCCTCTGAAACACACCACCGGTCACACGAGGATCCAGAGAGATGACATGGACGCCTGCCGTTCCCCACCCCTGCTGCAGGTGACAGGGTGCAGAGCAGGCATCCCACCCATAATGCATTTCTGCGTCACTTCGGTGATGCCTCCTTTGCTGCTAGGAGGAGAACTGGGATTAGGCTACAGGCAGGCACTTTGCTAAGTACATGTATTCCTTTCAGGGCTCTGAATAAAAATTGCAGAAGAAGATAATTAAAAAAAAAGAATCAGTTCAAGTGAAAACTGCCACAGGTGTGACATTTATTTGTAATTTCATGAGTTAGTGTGAGATGGCATGGCAAGTTAAAATCATAACGTATAGTGTCACCTGTTTCAATGTTACCAATTCAGCGTCTGCAGAATTTATTCTGACAATGAGAGGCTGTCACCTGACACTCACAAAGCACTTTAGAAGCGCACCGTGAACATGTTCTAAAAGGGACATGCATCAAAATGGACATCTTCAAGACCTTTTTGTTGTGATCATTAATATGCTAAGGCATGTTCTCCAGATATTTCACAAAAGTAAATTCACTTTGATAATTTTATTTCCTATCAAATGCTACTCTCCTTTCCAATCGGACTTACTTCAGCAAGAAGTCCCGGAAACAAACACATCAAGAGAGCAAACTGCAGTGAGGCTTGGGGAAAACAAAGGGATATGGGGATGGATCTGATTTTACAGCAGGTGTTTTGCAGGGTTTGTTCTAAGAAGACTCAAGGAGAATCCTGACCTGACAAACAGAAGTTAGAGAGAGACTGATATTCACCCCAAATAATGAAGAAGTCAAACTTGCCCAAAGATGGACGTGGAGCAGGTGTGCCCGGAAGGCTGTAAGTTCCCAGCAGGGGTGCTGGGGATGCTGGGCTCTGCTGAGCCACTCGGTGCAAGATTCAAGCCTCAGATGGCGAGTTGACCTAAATGACCTAAACTGCCCCTTGAAGCACCACACCCCGGAACTGCTTGGCCGGGGCACCATGCTGAGGGCCTCAGACCCCCTTCTTACCTGCCGGGGAGAGAAGACCCAAATGCGTTAAGTGACAGAGAAACATAAACTGTGCAAAAGAGTCGTGCCATGGTACCGACTGTAACGATGTTAGGATTTGTGATGAAAGGGGAAAACAGCCGCCGGGGAGCGCCTGAAGCCATGAAGACACTGAGACCTGGAGGGCTCCCGAAACGGCGACTGGAGAGAAAAGCTGAAGGTGAGACAGGCAGGACTGTCAAATTCAGGGCCTTGAAACTACTGGTGAGGAATGTAGACTCTAGAAACCAGCGTCTCAGTTCTTCAACCAGGGATGAAGGCAGCATTTGTCAAAAGACCTGCTGGTCAGACTCAGGATGGGTTTGAGCTACAGAGTGTCTGAAAACTTGAGCGACATCAGTAAAACCTATTCAAAATGCAGATTCAAGGGCCACAAGCCCTGAGACTCTAATTCAGTAGGTCTAGGGTTGGGCCCAGGAATCTGAATATGTGCCTTCCCTCTGGCCAGCTCTACGCTTTCAGAAGCAGGTGGTCCCCATAGTTTGACTAAGCAGGTTTACATCCAACTTAAGCTTGGCAACTGTTACTGCAGTGGAGGCACCAGTAAATGAAGTCTGAATGACTCTGCTGAAAGTTCTTTACACTGATCTGAAATCTGTGCTCATTAAGTACACCACAGTGGGAGTTCTGCTCTCTGAGATCCCATGTAATATATTTCCTCTCTCGTGCACGTGCCGGTCTCGCAAATGTTCAAGCGTAACACGGTTCTCTCAAGTAAACTCATCTCCAGGATGAATTCAAACACTGCTTCAACTACGTCTCACAGGAGACGATTTCTAACCACCGCTCACCTTCGCTCACTTTCTTCTTTTCTTTTTCCAGACTCCTGATTTATCCCTCCCACCCGCTGCGTTCGGCTCCCTGGCAGCCCTGAGTTGTTTTTTCCCTACGTCTGTGAGTCTGTTTCTGTCTTGTAAATAAGTTCATTTGTGCCCCGCTGTTTTGTTTTTTGTTTGTTTGTTTGTTTTTAAGATCTCCTTCCAGAAGGAGAAGAAAGAGAAAAGGGGATTGAAAACACATTTGAAGAAATTATGGCTAAAAATTTCCCAGACCTAAAGAAGAAAACAGATCTCGAGGTAGAGGAAGCACAGAGGGTCCCAAACAAGATGAACCCAAACAGACCTGCATCAAGACGTATTATAAGTAATACGGCCAAAGTGAAAGGTAAAGAGGAAACTCTAAAGGCAGCAAGAGAAAAACAGAGCCAGTTACAAGGAATCCCCCATAAGGCTGTCAGCTGATTTTTCTACAGAAACGTTGCTCGCTGTCTTCCGATAACCTCCCGGGTGATCAGTCTCTTCCTTTAAGGTGCACGCGCACCGGGGAATGCAACATTCCTTTACCGGGTCTAGGCAGGCGGAGGGCATTCTCCTGCCTTGTTCTGGCCACCTTGTTCCTATCAACGCAATCCAAGATCTCACTAGCTTTTTGTGTAATGTCCAAGCCAGCTAGCAAACAGTAAACTGGGAGAAAAAGAAAACGATCTCAGCTTAGAATTTCTTCCTGAGTGAACCTATCTATGGTTTCTGACAACCATAATCCTCCAAACAACTCCTTCAAGGGTAACAAGTAACACAGGCACTTTTCTTATCTCTGATGTTAGTGTTTTAAATCGGGGTTTATAAAATATAGATGCGCATAATTCAATGAAGATTTAATTTTAAAAATAGGTCCTCTGGCTCTTGTTGCCTGTCCTTTAAAACCTCTAAATTAATCTTGTCCCCTCCAGGAGAATCTCAGGATGGGACAGCAGCTGTCCTGACCAGAGGAGAAGATGCAGTCTGCTCAGTGAGAGACCTTGACGTCAGCTAGACCAGTAAGGAGTGGCCCCCCAGACTACTGATGGAGCAGTCTGTAACCATGGCAATGGTCTTGGATTCCGGGAAGGGTTAGTGGGGTGGGAGGCACAGTCTTCCCTGCTGAGAAATAAAATAAAATAAAATAAAATAAATAAATAAATAAATAAATAAATAAAATAATAAAAAAATGAATGAATGAATGAATGCATGTTGAAATGAAACAGAGCTCTTACCAGTTCTTTCTTCACGTCACCTAACAGGGACTGTCAGTGCCAGTTTCTCACCTTAAGCAGTTCATCTCTCTAAAGACAACCCACCTGGGGCCCTAAACCCCTCCCTCAAGTCAAACAACACGTGAAAGCGTCAGGATCCGGGGGACGAGGAGACTGGGGCGATGGGTGCACGCCTGATTTCCTTCTACTGAATTTAGATTGTTGTTTCCACTTGCTACTCACAACAGGGGGCGCTGTCTCTTACACTTGGCGCTGAGGAATGCAAGTTCTTTCCTCCAACAAGTATTTGCAACGCAACTACTTATTTGCCCCTATGCAGACCTGTGAGGGCTGAACTTGCCGGATTCTAAGAAACCACGGCCTAATTGTTTCCAGGGACCAGGAGCCTGAGGGAGAAGCGACTGGAGGAACTCCACTAAAGGGGATCACAGGCAGTAGGGGAGTCAGTCCAGATGCAGGGAAAAACACAATTCACATGCACACGCACACACATCTATTGCTAATGAGGATTCACTGTGGTTGGCAGAGACATAAAAACAAATCAGACACATTTCTGAGCACCAAGAACTTCTTCGCTGATTTTAAAAAAGGAAAATTAAGTTAACAAACACTGGGTTTTTAAAAAAATTGGGGGGGAGGGGTCAATTAGGTTTATTTATTTAATGGAGGTACTGGGGATTGAACTCAGGACCTCATGCATGCGAGGCATGTGCACTACCACTGAGCTATACCTTCCCCCCAACACTGGGGTATTTCTAATTCATTATGTGGATTGGGTGTTGGGTGCGTTCTTGTAACAAACGTTCAACTCAGAACAACAGTTGCGCTGGCCGGAGAATCTTGTGCTGAAGTCTTGCAACAACTGGTCAGGATATGCTCCTGGATTGTCCATCCATGTTTCTTTAAATCAGCTGACTGCTTCTGCTCCACCAGGCCAGTCTCTTACGGTGCCCATCGGGCACGTCTCAAACCCCTAGATCTCAAAGTAGTCTGTTCTCCGTCTTTCTACTGTCCCAGACGTCTGCCGCCCTCAGCTCCTTCTCTGCTCTTCCCCCTTGCTTCCAGCTGGTGTAGGCTAAGCAGTTCTTACTGCTCCTCTGCAATCTCCCTCTAATGTGCCTGGCATAACCCCCCTCCCCAGCCTGGCTTGCTCCCCAGGACCCTGTCCCAGCGCCCTCCCAGGTGTCCAGTTCTGGCCTGATTTAGCCCAGACTGTTGACAAGGAGAGGCATGCTGATTCTTGCCCAAATCCCTGCAGCGATCACCAGGTTCTCCAATTATTTTTGCAACCTCTCTCTGCCTCACACATCTGAGTGTTTCTGACAAGAGAGGGTAGGCCACAAACCATCGTGCCTGCTACTTTTCCCACACTGCATCCAGGCCTGCCTGCAGACCTTGGAAAAATAATTATTACTTTTCATAATAGCCTGTGACTAAATGTGACGTGTCGGTGGACAATGGCCCTTAAACCTTCAAAGAAAGCCAGAAAACAAGTCTAACCACAACAGTAACCAGTCCTACTGATAAACTGAAGCTCCAAGCTGCATAAGTGCTTATTCACTGACCAGGAGGCCTGCAATTTATTTTACTTTATTAGGTGCTGAATCTTCCAAAAAAAAAAAAACTGCTGGAATTCCAAAAGCTCTGAATCTCATCATCATAAGTATGTTTAATCAAACCTTTGAAGTGACTTGCTGAAGTCTGGATGAGATTAGGCCTCTCTGCCACTCACTATGTTGATACCATTCTTCAGCTCTGTGAGGACAAAGTAAGACCCCACCTTGAAAACAAAGCAATGTTTTCCATTTTAAAAAACTTCTGCAGGTAATTCTTCCCCTGACCGTTACTGATACCCTACTCATCTCATCCTGGGGAATCCAGCATAAAGCAGTCCAGAAAGACAGTTGCAAATACAAACTGGATCTCAGCTCTGGAAAAGACCTTAAAAGGTCACTTTATTATCTGATGTTTGGATTACCTCTACTGTATTCAAGTCAAGGAAGCATCCATCCTACGCACGGGTATTTTCGGCCTCAGAGCGCTGTCATCAATGCTATCTTTGCATATCCCTGACAATAACAAAGCGGATTCTTACATAAACTTGTTTTATAACAACGTTGAGCTTATCCTCACACACACACAGACACCGCATAGGATTAGGTTCAAGCACTGAACACGCAGCTGCAATCAATTTCAAAAGCCCAGAGAGCCCCATGCTATGCACTTCACAAGAGCCATCGCGCCCTGGATCTCAGAACAGATTCACAACAGCAAGCTTCCAAGTTATTACCAAAGGCACCCGCCAGAAGCAGGGCTTCCGACTTGTTCAGTCCCAGACCCCCTGTGATCCTTGCGCTACGCTCCTTCGACGGCGGCCGGGGTAGGGGGGGCCGGGCAAGGTGGATTCTCTGTGCCGCTGACTCCTCTCTGCTAGGCCAAACAGCCTACACACCACACGCTGAGCCCATGCAAACACATACACGCACGCGGACTGAGTGTGTGTTCGACCAGCAGAATGCACACACTCCCAACACAGAGAGCCTCCCTTCTTCCCCCACCATGGTCACTGCCATCTCTCCACTTCAACCTCTAAGTTACAATTTGACAAACCTCTCTTGAGGACGCCCCGGAGGTCCCTCCCTACAGATCGACAATTTTTTATAGTTCTAACCCTCTGCCTGGGTGACAGAAAACGTCTGGGGGCTTCATTACGGGATAAAGCAGAGACCCAGGGAAATGAAAGTCCCCCAGTTTGGAGGACCCCAGAGATCTCACTGGACAAAAAAGCGCTCTTCTGTTCATCTGGTGAAGTTCGTAGCTCCTGGCTGGGAAGATCAAGATTCTGAAGAAAATGTCCCTAAGATCTTCCCTAAAGCAAGGTCTGATGAAGAGAAAGAACAAAAAAGACACTGGGGTGGTTGCTTATGGACAACACACTCATAATAAAAGCAACAGCTGAGGAGTATGTGTGTGTGTGTGTGCATGATGGGGACATTGTGCTGTGCACCAGAAACTGACACACTGTAACTGACTGTACTTCAGTTGAAAAAAAAAATTAAAAAAAAGCAAGGAGTGGAGGCCGAATGTTGCTTTCACTACAAAATGGAGTCAGCAACTCAAGATCTGGGCACTTGGAGAGGAATTTCTAACTTTTCAAAAATTTTATTATTTGTTTTCTGGTCGAGAGAAACGGAATCCTTAAAATGAAAAGTGCCTGTGCAGGGGCGTATCCTGGTGAAAGCAAGAAAAGGACAGCTGGGGACACTGAGGTCAGCGGGCAGGTCAAAAGGCAAAGGACCCCACGGAAAACAAAGCTGGCTGCTGGGATGCGGGCAGAGCACCGGGGCGGGGACCGAGAGGCCGATCCCCCACGGCCTCCGGCCAGGTGCTGGCTTCCTCAGAACCTCCTTCTCTTGGCTCCGTGTGAGTGAGAAACGGGCTGTCTCTGGTGGGCAGCCCTTCCTGTTCAGACCAGCTTTCCACTTCTGCTCCTACAATTCTAGGAAAGAAAATTTAAGAACTGGCCCACACTGTGAGGTCCTTGAATTTACACGATTCCTCTACTAGGAAAACCAAGTTTGGAAAAGCCAGCTAAGCGGAGGGAAAGTGCCGACTCCTCTAAAGCGTTCCCTACAGAGCAATTCCCGGGCCGCCTGGGGCTGGAACGGGTCTTCCAAGGAAGAGTGTTTCCGTGGCCAGATTGGGCTGGGCTTTTCACGGCTTCAGCTCTTGGGATCTTCAGCATGCTGGTGTCCGTTGTCTGTCTCCAAGCGGGGCTGGGGGTCTCGTGTGCACAGAAACTCTGCCCAAAGCGAGAGGAACACTAACCGAAGACAGACAGCTGTTTAGGGCCTCAGCTGACAACTGTGTAAGGCAGGCAACCCTTCAGGATCCCTCCAACATGTTTGGGTCTCGCTGTCCTCTTAGGATGATCCGAATGACAGGTCTTGCTTTCCTCCTCTACTTCCCTTTCTAGTCGCTCTTTATTTTCTCCCACGGTTGAATAAATACCAACTGAGCATCTATGTGCAAGTAACCCTGTTCCTGATGTAAAACAAAACCAAAATTAGAGCCAAAATACCTTTTGGAGGCAAATGGACCCTTTCTTCTTTCCCTCTCTCTTTTTATAAATTGAAGTATAGCTGACATAACACTAAATTGGTTTCAGGTGTACAACATCATGGTTCAATATTTGTATATATTGCAAGATGGTAAGCGTACGAACTCCAGTTAACACTCATCACCACACAGTTACAATTTTTTTTTCTTATGATGAGAATTTTCAAGTTCCACTCTCCTAGCTATGCCCTTTTTCTTAAAAACAAAACAAAAACTATGCTGTATTTATTCCAAGTGCAACAGATTACATTTAACGATATTGCTGCGGTTTGAATATCTGTGTCTCCCCAACGCTCATATGTTGAAATCCTAACCCCCTAAAGGTGGTGGTATTAATAGGTGGAGCCACTGGGAGGTGCTTAAAACACCCATTTATGGTAAAACTCTTACCAAACTGAGTATAGAGGGAACATATCTCAACATAATAAAAGCTATTTATGACAAACTCACAGCCAGCATAACAATCAACGGTGAAGAACTGAATGCCTTCCCACTAAAATCTGGAACAAGACAAGGATGCCCGCTCTCACTGCTTCTGTTCAACAGTTTTGGAAGTCCTAGCCTCAGCAATCAGGCAAAGAAAGAAAGAAAAGGGATCCAAATTGGCAGAGAAGAGGTAAAATTGTCACTATATGCGGACGACACGATACTATATATAGAGAACCCTGAAAGCTCCACACAGAGACTACTAGAGCTGATCAAAGAACTCAGCACGGTAGCAGGATACAAGACTAACATACAGAAATCAGTTGCATTTCTTTACACTAACAATGAAATATCAGAAGAAGAGAATAAAGAAACAATCCCTTTTAAAACTGCATCCACAACAATAAAATACTCAGGAGTAAATCTGACCAAGGAGGTGAAAGGCTCATACACAGAGAACTACAAGACATTGATTAAGGAAATTAAAGATGACTTAAAGAGACGGAAAGACATCCCATGCTCTTGGATTGGAAGAATCAACATTGTTAACATGGTCACACTGCCCAAGGCAATCTACAGACTTAATGCGATCCCTATCAAATTACCCAGGACACTTTTCACAGAACTAGAACAAATCATCCTAAAACTTGTGTGGGAGGCGCTTAAGTCATGAGGGCGGAGCCCTCGTGGACCTTATAAAAGAGGTCCCTCACGGCTCCCTAGCCCTTTCCACCAAGTGAAGACAGAGCAAGAAGGTTCTGGATACAAACTCACTCACGCTGGGGCCATGCTCTTGGACTTCCAAGTTCCAAGAACAGTGAGCTATAAATTCCTATTTTTTTTATAAGATGCCTAGTTCGTAATGCTCTGTTCTATCAGCCAAAAGGGACTGAGACCGATACAGCACAGACTTGATGATTTAATATGTCTACTCCCACAGATTCCACAAATATATGCTGATCCTCCCGTCTGTCCTTGTGCAAATAATCAAGGAGAAACAGAACGCCCGCAGGTTAAAAGCTGGCCTGACCATCACCGCGAGGATGCATCAGAGACTGGGCTCTGGCGTCGAGCTTAGAGCCCTTGTCTGTAAGGGATGGGAAATTACAGGGTCTGTGCTGTAGGACTGACATAGGAACTACGTAAGATGATTTCCGTGCAACACAGGACAGAGCAAGCTCAGTAAAGGGCAAGCGTTATTATCAGGTCTGCACGTCCGTTTTGGCTTAAACGGGAATTCTACTTCTTCTCTAAGAAAGCAGCACAAAGATGATGACGGTCTGGACAGGGAGCTTCTCTGAACTCAGCGGTCCTTTCTGTGGTTTAAAAGTTCTCCTGCTCCTGGGACAGCAGAGCCACAGCCAAGAGACGGAGGCCTTCCGTGGGAAAGAAGTCTCAGACGTGGTCGCCCGCCGCCCCGGAGAACCGGGCGACCGGCAGGCTCTGCACTGATTACTACCCATTCCTCTGTCTCTTCTGGAAACTCTAGGAGCTCTTTCCAGTTGCCAGAATGGCTACGGAGAGAGAAAGAGAGAGAGCGAGCCTCGTACCTCTAGCCAGGACTGAAAACATGGGGGTTCCTTTGCCGCTCCAGATGGGGGCTGGGAACCAGCCATTTGGGAATCACCGTGGAGCTTGTTACAAGTGCAGGTGTCAGGCCCCAGCCCAGACCGCCTGAAAAAAATTGGCAATTTAATCAGATCCCCAGGTGACTTCCATGCACATTAATGTTTGCAAGATGCTACCTTAGAGCACCTCCATTTTCCCTGCAGTTGCCAACTCTGATCGCTCCAGAGAGAAGCCCACGTGCGGGAGGGAACCTACCCACACCGAGAGGGCGCCCTCCAACCAGAAGGAAGGGCGGGGAGCCTCAGACCTTCGTCTACAGAGACAGCCGTCCGGAACTCGACGCAAAGCTGCCCAGCTGGCTGTGGGCGCGATGCTGTTAACACCGCCTGATGAGACCTGCTTCCTCGCAACAGGCCTGAAATGGGGTTGCTTCCTGGAAGTGGGCAGAGTTCGCCCCCGCCGCCTTTCCTCTGCCCGTTTGCTCAGCACACAATATTCGGTTTGCCACGTGTTGCGCACTCACGTTCTGTGCGCCGTGAGCAGCACACAGTACCTCCATCATTTGGGTTTTCAGCTTTGTGACTGCCGCCCTCGGTTCAGGATGCACGTAGTAAACCAGTCACAGAATGGCTTGCAACCTGAAGGGAGTCTGCAGGGCCGCGGCTGCTGCCTCACAGTGAAAAATGACTTCCCAAATGTTCAGAGGGCCTTTCGTAACGGGCCTAACGGTTGTCGGTATCCGCCGGAGGAAGGCTGGCACGGCAAAGTAAGGGGCGTCCGGCCTGCCTCGTAACAGGATTAGGGCACGGGCCGGTGGGTCTGACTGCTCTGTAACGGCTGCTCGGTTAGTAATCCTCAGAGCATCAGCTGGGAACACATTTGAGTCACTGTATTTATTTTGAAAAGTCTCTGATAGACACGCTGGTAATCCTCGCCTCCCAAGGAGTATGTTTGTGTTGCAAAACCAGATCAGTTTCTTGAGGCCATTTGGAAAATGTCACCATCTTCGTGAAACACTTTGCAATGTACCCAAAGCTTTCACATACATTCCTTCACTCGGCTTCCTCCCTAAGGTGGCCAGGGCAACTGCACCCCACCCTGCACACTCCAAGCCTTTCCCCACAGATGAAGAATCTCAAGCTAAGTAGGTTGACGTGAAGTTGATGTCTTAACTTAGAGGGTCATGACCTGTCCAGCGTCTCAAGGCTGGTAGATGACAGACACCACCAGCCCAGCTGCTGGATTCCTCAGTCAGATTCCTTTTCCCAGTGGTGATTCCACACGCCACACGCGGGTGTCCAGACAGTCGCGCCTCCAACCAAAACTGCCAGGATCACATTAACTGGGTCTTTCAAAGACCCTCGGGTTCGCCATCGCGTCCTCGTTATACTTTGTGAAGGAGTCCAAGTCAGCACAGGCAGGAGTATGAGCGTCTGTGCGCTTCTGGATTATTGAGAACAAACCTAGGACTCCCTATAAAGGGGGGAACTTGGTCCTTCTCAGCGTGTGGGTGTTACTTTTGGAAAACCAGGAAACACCTACCTTTCTTTAAATTCATTCATTCGTTGGACAGATGTTTTTGACTGCTCAGTAATGCCAGAGCGGGGCATCTGGGTCACGGTCATCGATCCAGTGAATAGTGCGTTTTTAGATAGCCAGTACTATTAATGGTTTATATCACTTGCGACAAGTTAAAAGCTCTGGGAAAGATCTGAAATCATTGATTTCAAGTCGGATATTCACATCCCCCTGCACATAGAGGTGATTTAAAAAAAAAACTACATAAAAAGCTATTTCTTCCTCTTACGTTTACCCCGGAGGTCTACCTGCGCCCACCAAGGTCACCTGAATTCTCTGCTCTTTCTGTTAACCCTCTATGCCGGCTCTTTGCCTCATGCAGATTCAATCAACGTCGCCCCTCTCCCACCTCCTCTCTTTTTCTTCCTGTTTAATCCAAGTCATTAATAAAAATACTGAGCAAAACTGACCCCAGGAGGAAGCCCCACGCCTCTTCACAAGAGGCTTCTCTCCACGTGTCTCCAAGGTAATTCATCAACACAGGTGAAACGTGACAGCTTCAAAAAGGAGCCACAAGCAAGATGCAAAAAAAAAAAAAAAAACGAGGGGAGGGACATGATGTCTTCAGTAAATCCCTCTAAACTTTTAAGAAAATTGTGCCTTTTCAAAATCACCCAGCATTTAGAACTCAACTGTGATACAGAACTCAAGAAGGTTTCCTGGGTGCCACCCCCTGGCATAATTTTTAAGCCATCATTTTCCTCTCATGATCTGAAGTGGACATTAGCAGAGCTGTTCTGAAATGACCCGACTCGCTTTTTGCACCCATCGTGAGATCGAATGCCGCCGCCCCCTTTTCAGTCTGGCATGGCAACAGCAACATGACTTGCTTTGGCCAATGAAATGTGACTAGAAGAGACGTCTGCCACCCTCAGGCCAAAGCTCTAGGAGCCTGCGTGTTACCTGCCACATGCCCTTCTCCCGTGACTTTCAGAAAACATGTGTCAGGAAGGACACATGACCACCCCGGGCCCCTCAGTGACTATGATGAGCAGAGACCCCGCCCACCCACGTTCGTTATGGAGGATGAATGACGAGAAAACAGTCGTTGCATCAAGACGCCGAGATGCGGGGCAGGATGCTGGTCACCTCAGGCCAACCTGGCCTGTCCTTGCCGATACTTCTGGAATGACCGATGGCTTCTCCCTGCTCAGAAAAAGCACTGAACTCCCCTTCTGATATTAAAATCTTCTCTAACTTGACTTGGGATTTATCACCACCACTCAGGTAGTTCTAACTGCTTCTTCCAGGGACCCAGCTCTTCTGAACTGCACCTCGAAATCCCGTTTCTGCCGGGCACTGAGCTGGGGACCACAGCTGAGGAGCTGCTCATGCCTCCTGTTTCCTCATCTTCATTCCTGCATCCAAAACATCACAGGTGGAAGTGAAGTACGGGTAATCTTTCCCCTGATGGTTTCCTCTGCTTCATCCACATACATAAGTGCCTCAGGAACCGCCAACCGAAGAGCACGCAAAATACACCACACCAGAGAGGAAGTGTCGGAAGCAGCTAACGGACACGCTCCATGCAGCCCGGCTCCACACTGACTCAAGTGCATGAGAAGCATCATTGCGCTAGAAGTCCTGCTCCCTTTAGTTAATTCAGAAAGCGGTGTAATTACCACTCATCATGACTCCTGAAGTTGTCTTTGGCAAATTCACCGTGAGCTGCAGTTGGGTGTGTCAGTTCTTAGAAAAGGACTGTCACGTATAACGACCCAGAGCCGATGTGTCGGACGTTCCTCAAAGAGTGATTTGGAGTCAATTAAAATTTTTAAAAAAGGGCTTTATAACAACAGGATCTCCCCCCACAAAGGAACACCCTGCCTACAGAAAGCACCGCATGTGCCCCGGGTCGACGGAAACGTCTCGCACAGGACGCATCTATCAGGGACGTCGCACACCCAGCTCCAGCCCGCGTGGTGCTCCTGCCGGGTGACTGCTCTGGTGTCTTTCTGCTTTCCGCATCTGTGATTTTATTTCTCCCATTTCCTTGTGTCTACCTCTCCATATTTCCTGCCATTCCCATCTGGCTTGCTCCTAAACCCCATTACAGAGCATAGATCAGGGGCCAAGAAAGAGGGCTTCATCCTGTCCGTGGTAATGTGGGGCCACCTGAAGAGGTACTTACGTGTGTGATTTAAGGGGAGCCCAGGAGATTGGGCTGGCGCAGGAGAAGGGAGCTGGTGGAACGCTGCAAATAAACCCTCTTCCCCAAGCGCTCTCTCGTCTCACCGAGATACATTACCTCTCTGTGGGAAAGCCAGTGAGCTCGCATTTACTATTTTGAGATTAGGATCCACTTTCCATTCTACGGCTAGCATCCTTATATTCCTCCCAGAGTCATTTCTCCTTGTAAGGTCTTGACAGGCATATTAAAAATTCACGAACATATTGCCTTTTACCCGCCATGAAAAAATACAGCGCAGATTTTGGTCAAGAAGCCCGGTATAACCTGGGAAGTGAGAAAAAGCGAGGTCCCTGACGCTAATGATACCACAGTGAATTACACCCGCAGGGAGGCCAGCCCATCCTAGCAAGGCGGGCGACTCTGGCGGAGCTCCCAGGAATGGCTGTTCCAGAACATCCTCACGGAGAACTCAAGGACCATTTCTTCGCCCATGCCTCTCCGACTTCCCCTCGCCCCCAAACTGTTCGAACTGCTCCAAGTACCTGGGATTTCCCAGCCCCAGCCTCCGCCTGGCCCTACACGCTGCAGGTAACTAGAGAGACTCCACTGGTTCTGTCTCTCTTCTGTGCACATCTGTGACCCAGAGCCTCTAAGACCCGTCCTTAGGTTGCTAGCCTGGGGGCCGAGCAGCCAACAGAGGCTGTTAACAGACCACAGGATGTCACAGGGCTGTTGCATTCACTGAACGCCTCCATCCTGATTTGGGAATTTCAAAACTGGTACTGATGGAAATAGCTTTAAAATTCCCAGTGGCTACTTACCTGGCTATAGGTAGGACCGCAGGACACACGTCAAATCAAGTTTTGTCAATGACTGTGTGGCCCTTGTCTATCCATGTTAAAAATGTCTAGAAAAATCAAAGCAAATCATGTCTCAAATGGCCAACTTCTGAGTGCATTTCCCGCATGAGATCAAAAGGAGACAGAGGATCTAAAACCTGGTATTTCTTCAGGGATGGAGAAGTCAAATCACTTCCTCAAACAGAAGGCCATCCTCCCTTTCCCATTAGGCAGGGATAACCCAATCATGATTATAATGCAGTTAAACAGGGAGCATGGGCAGTTACCTTCTCAGCGCAAGAGACCACAGGGAGCAATCCGGTACAGCCCTCCACATCCTGTTCCGGAAATGATCCAATTAGGCTGCTGGTTAGAACATATTATCTCCCGGGTGACACAGTGGAAACTCCTTTGCTTAAAAGGGACTTTACACTAGAAGATGCGGAGAAGTAAGAGTACAATTTGATCCTGGCAGAGAGACAAGACTCTGCTCATCTAATAAAGGAACATTTAATCTCCAACTTTCCCCCCTGTTTGGAGATAGAAACAGTTTTGAAGAAAATAAAATGCATCTATGAATTCTGAATTGTAAGACACTCATGAACCTAATCCAAACAGATGACCATCTCATCTGAAGGCACCAGACCAGTGGCCTCACCTGCCCAGAGCGGACCCAGGAGCACGAAGGTAAGAAGCAAAGGCTCCGGGCTGTGAAGACAGAGGTCAGAAGGCCTTCCTCGCAAATCCTTGGCATTTTTTTTGGGGGGGTATTTGCTGTGTTTAATTTATTTGTTCTTTGAGCAAAACAATATGAAGTGCATACCATAAGCTATGCCCCGTTATGCCAGTACCGGGCAAACAAGGTCAAAGGAGCCAAGACCGGGTCTCCTCAGCATCACTCTTAGGACACTGTTTAAACGAACACAAAATAAAAAAACAGAACCTCCAAAAACTTTGTGAACTACTTGGAAAAAAAGAAAAGAAATTCCCTTAATTCTGTAAAACTGAACCAGAACAAAATGGCATCAGGTAACGAAACATGGTCGGAACAGGGACATCAGCTGGTTTGATACTTACACTAAATCTTCGGACCAACCATCCCCTGGAACCTTCAAGAGAAATATACCTCAGGTCCCAGCTCTCGGTCCCCAAAACACCAAGACAGCAATAAAAATCACATAGAATCCAAAGGAAACCAGACATCGGGCTAAACAAGAAACCTCATATAATTGGTTTCTCGCATTTCTTTGCAACCCTTTAGTTACTGCAGAAGGAACAGTAATGGGAAGCAAGTAGTTCCAGAGGGAGAAAAAAGAAAAAGAGAGAGAGAGAGACAATGTGCTCCTCTGACCATCAGATTGGCAGTATTTGATTGGTCCGTGTTTCGGGGTTTTTCTCCTCCTTAAGCATTATTGGTAAGGCTGGTTGATTTTGAAGCTAGCAAGGACATAACAGACTTTCAAATCCAATCTTACTTATTTCCTTAGCAAGTGAAAGTACCTCTAAACAGGTTGCTTGGTTACGCTGATGGTTCTTAAAAGTGGGGGGGCGCATGCACGAGTGTGTCTGTGTGTCTGTGTGTCCGTCTGCCTTACAGGAGTAACAAACCTGGACGAAGAACAGAGGAGAGACCTGAGTGGTGGTCACGACACAACGGGGAGAGTGGGGAAGAGACTGATGAGGGTGAATAAAGTCTCTCTGGTTTGAATCAGTTTTTAAAACAACTTATGTCATGCCTTTTGCAAAGGTGAAATTCGCCAGAGTGTGATATATGACAGGAAAGGAACAGAGTGAGAAAGAAAAGAGGGAGGGAGGGGAGAGAATTTCCTTCTCACCAGTTGCTGAAGGGAGCCGTCCCCAGCGTTTACAGACCGCCACTTACCGCTGGAGGTACTATCAGATAAGGAAAACAGCCCCCACCTGTTTTAAAGCCCCCCACTTGAAATTTAAACTCATTAGTTTGTGAGCTGCCGGGAACTGACAGTTTTACACCCCAATCCTCCTCGCAATTTATGTAAAAGCTGCCATAAACCGGGATAGGGGAGCCTCTCCAAGTGGCAACGCCAAACACAAATTGGTAAATAAAAACGCAGCTGAAGCCGATTTGCTGCGGGTCATATAACCGAGAATGTTGCTTTTATTCGAGGGAAGTTCTTTGAGCATTTGCTCCTCACCCGGCCATGCTTAATTTTTTTTTTAAACCAACATTTAAAATATTAATGTACTGTGTTTACTGCTTCCCTCCTCTGATGGCGTTTCTATAACTGGTTCCACACGTATAAAATGCATCCCACGTAACTGCAGCGCGGCTGGCCTGGCCCCTTTTTGTGGGAGGGGGTGTGGCCTCTGAGTGTTTCTCTCTGACGGTGTGTATCACAACTCGACTGCAGCGTCCTGACGTGAGAGACTTTAATTATAACACAGCTTGATGGATACTAAAGATCAGACTCCAGAAATACCTGGAGGGCTGTGTCTGATTTGTCTTCAATGTCACAATTCAGTTCTTGCTTTTAAGACAAAATTCCCCGGGGCCACACCTATGACTTTAGCATGTTATGCATAGATGGAACAGAAAGTAAGTCACAGAACCAGGTCTCTCAATGAAAGGTGCATCTTCAGGGGTCCCAGCACAAGCCTTCTCCAAGGGGGAAGCCCAAACACCCTTTGAAGTTCAGGCGCTCAGGGTTGTGTCTGAGAAACCCTCGCTTGCTCCAGTGTCACAACGCTCTTCTCCAATAGTGACCATTAACTTCACAGGAGTAACTAACTACGAATTTTGCAGGTTTACCGTCTATGTCTGGGGTTACAGTTCATCTCAAATTGACTTCTGTGCATGGATGGAGTCCAGTGAGGGTCAGGGCAGTTTCCCTATTGAATTGTTTGGACTCCTTGTTGAAGATCACTTGACCACGTGTGTGGGAACCTTCCTATCTGTTCTCCGTGCGTTCCCACGGATCCAGCTGTCCCTCCTTCCACCAGCGTCACACCATCTTGACGACTGCAACTTCACAGTAAGTTTTAAAGTCAGGTAGGGGGAGTCCCCTTTTCCTTTTCAAGGTTACTTTAATAATTTTATTTTATGTATTTATTTATTTAGCCTCTCCAGGTAAAATTTAAGATCGATTTGTTTCAGCACCTTTCACAGCGTCTCTGTGCTCAGCACACTGGAGACGGGGCCTGGAAGCACTGGGTGAACAGGTCCCCGCACCTGAACCCCCAGGCTCACCTGGACGAGGGAGAAAGGCCCATGACATGGTGCAGTAATAAAGGCCCAGTGACACGTGGGACTCTTCCAAAAGTCACTGTTATAATCAAACTCTGATTCCACGGAGCGGAGGGGTCTTTCCAAAGATGAAGGAAGGAAGCAGTAATAACACATGGAAAGGACGACCCCGCTTCACAGACTGACCTGCCTGCCGGAGACCCTGGGGGCAGGGCCTGCTCTCCTCCCACCAGTACTGCCAGCACATCACAGCGTGTCTGGCCCCCAGGAAGGGGTCACATGACATCCGGGGGAACTTTTCTCTGCATGAAACAGCCAACACCAGTGTGCTCCCTGCTCCTGGGGGAGCACCCTCCCTCGCTTTTAATCCTCCACCCCCCTCCCCCTCCCTCGTCTTTATTGCCTTTCCCATTTTGCCTCACCTTGATTGCCACTTTTCTTCCCGTCAAAACTGTATGCCAGGTGAGGGGAGAGACCACCTTCTCTATTTCCGAGTATCTCCACATTTGTGCCAGAGGGTAACACTCCTGCAGTGAGGAGCACGGTGGGCTGGGGCGAGGTGCTGGGTCCCCCAGCAAGCCAGTCGGCAGACCCACCAGAGTCGGGGACACAGACACCCAGTAAATACAAGTCAGTTAGAGGGCAGGCATCCCTTCTGTTGCAAACGCCCTTCTGAGGCAGACACGGAGCCTTAGTTTCAGCACGTCAGTGGGGAAATCACCCAGTGGCAGTGGCCCTTTCAGAGGCAAAATCAAACAGGACTCATATTTCCTACAAGACCTCAAAGGAAACCATGGCCTCCCCCTAGTTTGTGTTTAAGAAAAGATAAAAGGGAACGGAGACGCCTCAGGATAGGACGTGATTCACAAAGCGTCCGGGGGAAGGGGGAGCACCAAGGGCCCTTGGCCAAAATAAACACACACTAGAAACAAAACCAAAACAAAATCAAAAGGCAACACCTTCTGACTGGCAAAACCCAAAGGAACTGGAAGCCGTTTGTTAAGATATTATGGAGAGCTGGAGGGGGTCAGGCCCACCCTCTTATTCTTACCGCTGAGACAGGAGTGGGGCGCAGGGCACAGCCACTGAAGGAAGGACACGGCCACTGAGGACAGGACAGGCTGGCTAGAACCAAGATGGAGGAAGACTCGACTTCCAGGAGACCTTGAGCCTCATGGGACACGCACAGGCGCCATGACAGATCCTAGACTGACCATTAAAGGTCAAAACGTGGACTGGGGGACCCCATGCCTGGCAATCCCCCACCCCTTCCTCAGAGTAGTTGGAATAACCCTCCTGCTCATTAGACTATGAGATGACTGAGCCTGTGAAAACCGACACCCCACACCTCGCGGTCGCTCGCTCTTGTCTTCTGAGACGGCCACACTGTGCCTGTGGAGGGTTCACTGCTTTTACTTTAGACTAAACACGCCCACACCTCTTGGTCTCTCTCCCTCTTGCCTTGTAAGACGGCCGGCATTCTGCCTACGGAGTGTGTATCCGCTAACTCGCTTTCCCTTCTGGGTGAGATGGACCCCACTCTGACGATGGAGTGTCCATCTCCCTAAATAAACCTGCTTTCACTTGACTGTGCCTGGCTCTTGAATCCTTCCCTGCACGAGGCCAGAACCCACTCTCCAGCAACCCCACCCTGGCCAGATTGCTCCCGCGATTCCCCAGCCGGCCCATCTGCCGATCCTCGACCCCCTCGATCGGGGCACCACAGTGAGGCGAGCGTGGCTGGCGCACAGCATGATGAAGGCAGGCCATTCTTCTGCTTCAAGTCCTTCATTTACATGAAACAGAAAATGGACAAAGACCCGAAGTCCTTCACCACGGGGTCCACGCCCTCTTCCCTGCTCCTCGCTGGTCACACTCACACGTCTACATCCTTCACGTCAGACCGAGGAGGCACCCCTGCCACGGCTTTGCAAATGCTATTCCCTCTGCCTGGAGCATCTGCACCCCCTTCCCTTCCCAGGACTCAGATCAGACATCACCTCATGCCAGGAACTTTCACTGACCCTCCCAGTTGCACTCCTCCATGGCAATCATTTTCACGTTGGTCTGGTTGTCAAAACTGCAGATGTGTTGTGGTTACAAAGTCGCCTTTGATCTCCGTGGGCCACGTACTCAACGCTTGACCTGGCATGCAATCAGCACTTGATGAACGGTCAGATAAATAACTGATAGAGTGAAGGAATAAACGTGCCCAGCAAACATTAAATAGATTCATCAGCAATGCAGTTATGTCCCTGGACAGCTTTGCTGTGTGACAATTGAAATCTCTCCCTTTCACTTTTTTAAATCATTTTACATACTATAGAAATGTGTATTTTACATACTATATAACGTAAAACATATACCATGCTAAGCGAATTATATACTGTACTTATTTTAAATGCACATTCAGAAAGTTCTGAAAAATTTGCACACCTTTATAACTCCCTGCAATCAGGATACAGAACATTTCCATCACCCCAAAGGGGTCCCTTGTGCCTCGTCTCAGTCAACGCTCTTCTCATTCCCAGCTGCCAGGCAATCACTCACTTACGCTCTGTCACCCGGTATCAGTTTGGATGTTTTCTATTTTCTATACATAAAATCATACAGTAAGCCTTCTTTTAAGGCCGTCTTGTTGAGCTCAGCAAAACATTGAGATTCACCTGTTTTGTTATGTGTATCAGTTTTTTATTGCTGAGTAATATTCCATCTGGCAAATATATTGTCATGTGTTTAACCATTAGCCCTTGTTCATAGACATATGGGTTGTTTCCAGCTTGGAGCTATTATGAGTCAAGGTGCTATGAAAATTAGCGTATAAGTCTTTGTATAGATACAGTTTCGTTTTACTTGAGTAGTGTTCAAGAAATACCTTGGCTAGCTTGTACGGTAGGTGCATGTTTAACAAAGAAACCGCCAAAGTGTTTCCTAAGGTGCTTGTATGATTCCACATTCCTTGAAGAAACATGTGAGCGTCATATTCGTTCTGTATGTTAGCAGACATGAGTCCTGTCCCAAACGTCCGTAAGACATGCGGTCCACGCCAGAAGGTCCTTGAAATTTGGTCCTACCCAAAACATCCATGAGCACACTTGGCCCACGCCGAATGGTTTCTGCGCAGAGCAAATGTCTCGTGGACCAAATGTCCTACGGATGTTTGGGACAGGACCAAATGTCCTGCAAGGCTTCCATATCCTCTCCAGCGCTTGGCATTATCAAGCTTTGTAATTTTAGGCACTTCAGTGGGTCTCTAACTTTTTCAAGCATCTTTTATTTACCTTTCTGGCCTCTCTGTGTTTCCTTGCTGTGTGTTCTGCTGCCTATGGGAGCTGCACACGTGCCGTACAGAGGGGCTGTTTAGTTGGCTGTACGGCTCTTGTACCGTCTAGCAGGATGCCAGGATGGACAGGACCCAAGTCAGAAGTAATGAATGGGAGAGGCAAAGTGAGGCACAGGTGGTCAAGTCTACAGGGACCACGACTGAGAAAAAAAATAAAGGTGTGGGCTGAAACTCAGTTTAAAGCTGGGAAGTCCATAGAGAAGCTGAGGGGCAGGGAACCCACGCACTCCTGGAAGCCCGCCTCCAGCCCAAGACTGGTCCAGGGCTGAGCAAGGAAGGGTCCTCAACAACCACTTACTGACTTCCTTGGTAAGGGTGGGGAACGCTTTGTTGCATTGAGGCTGTTTTAAATGACGGCTTGCTAATTTTTACTGGGGAACCATAGATAGTAAGGAAACAGAGAAAATTCCTCTTTCTTATTGTCCCTAAGTGAGTCATCTGCTAATGGAAAGCCAAGTCCTTAAACTGCCTAGTGCCCCTGTCCCCACGTGTCTCTGGCCTCACGTGTAACTGGTGATGGGCAAACACGGCACAGTCAGTGAAGTATGTTGAGTGTTGGCCAAATGCACCGGCATCAGCAGAAAATAACTAATTTATACATATTATTTTCATAGAAGTTATTTTTTGCGAGTTATGTGCCACATACACTTTGCTGGGCAAGTTAACATGCTGTATGTCATGTAATCCTTATGCAGCCCTAGGAGGTAGATAATGTTATCACCTTCATTTCGCAATAGAGGAAAATGAGACACAGAGAGTGAACTGCCGCAAGTAAAACAGTAAGTTGAGACGTCAAAATCAGAATTCAATCAGCCAGAGTCCAAAACCCTGGCCTTTGACTGCTGTGCTCTGAGCTGAGATGCCAGAAGCCACCCTGCCCCAGCAATCTGCAAAGCATCGAGTCGTCTACTATTAGAAATTAGTTATTTGGTGGAAAAAGTGTGAGGATGATTATAGCCACAGTAACTCTTGTCATTAACACTGGTTAATCTCTTGGATGGTTCCAGGTGGGCAGTTTAGGGACAGAAGCACAGGTGTTCTGGCACAGGAAATGGAGGACAGTTGAGTTATGTCCAGAGACCTGTCTCAGGAACTTCTGGAAGTGCAAAGCCAAAAGGAGGGATGAAACTGTGAGAAAAGGGACATGGATAGGGCAGTGGAAGAGAATTAAGGGCAAATGTTGTCTGTCTACACAGCAGTTTTAATGGACTCTCCCAGATATTGAAACTCTGTACAATCTGATAGAAATAGCACAGATTTTGCAGGGCTTCAGATCTGGGTTTAAGTGTGGTTCAGGCGGGGGTCTGCAAGATCCAGGGAAATATCTGTGAGATCAGCATCCTAATCTGAACACTGGAGACACACAATCTGCAAGGTGGATTCTGGAGATTCCATCAACACAGCGAAAGGCAAACTCCGGAATGGGAGAAAAATAATTGCAAATGATGTGAGCAACAAGGGGTTAATATCCAAACTATACAAACAGCTCAGACATCTCAATATCAAAAAAATCCAATCAAAAAAATGGGCAGAAGACTTGAATAGGCATTTTCCCAATGACATGCAGACAGCTAACAGGCACACGAAAAGGTGTGCAACACAGCTAATTACTAGAGAAACACAAATCTACAGTGAGGTATCACCTCACACTTGCCAGAAAGGCTATCTTCACAAAGTCTACAAATAACAAATGTTGCACAGGACATGGAGAAAAGGGAGCCCTCATGCACTGCTGGTGGGGACGTAAGCTGGTGCGGCCACTGTAGAGGACAACACGAAGCTTCCTTTAAAAACTAACACAGAGCTACCACGTGATCCGGCAGTCCCACTCCTGGGCACATTCAGCACGTTCGGAAAAGACGAAAACTCTAATTCAAAAAGACACATGCACCCCAATGTTCACAGCAGCCCTATTTACAACAGCCAAGACGTGGAAGCAGCCCAAGGGCCCGTTAACAGAAGGCTGCAGTAAGACGGTACGGTGGCTATACCTACACACACAATGGAGTATCACTCAGCCATGAAAGGAATGAGACACTGTGACTGGCAGCAACGTGGACGGACCTAGAGAACGTTATGCTGGATGAAGTAAGTCAGGCAGAGAAAGACAGATACCGTATGATGTCACATGCGGAATCTAAAAAGTAATACCAATGAATGTGCATACAGAGCACCGGCTCACAGACACAGAATATAAACTTGCGGTTACCAAAGCGGGAGAGGGATACATCGGGGCACGGAGTTACCAGACACAAACTGCTATACATAAAATAGATAAGCAACAAGGATGCGCCGTACAGCACAGGGAATTACAACCATCGCCTTGTAATATCCGATAATGAAATATAATCTGCAAAAATACTGAATCACTATGCTGTACACCTGAAACTAACACAATCTGGTAAGGAAACTCTACGTCAATAAAAATTAAATTAAAATTAGAAACTAAAATTTACAAAGTGATTTGGAAAAAAAGTTGTATAGAGAAATGTTTCTTGCAAATCGCTTGCCATCGACTAGTCCATAAACCTCATTTTTTTCCCTCCTTTTTTCCCATTAGATTCAAGCAGCATCTGTCTTTAGTCCATTTTTTTTTCTGGTTGGGGGTGAGGTATGTTTGTTTGTTTTTGTTTATCTATCTAGTTATCTATCTTTAGTGGAGGGACTGGGGATTGAACCCAGGACCTCGTGCATGCTAGGCACGCACTCTACCACTGAGCTATGTCCTCCGCCCCAAGCAGCGTCTGTGACATAAATGGTCACAGAGTGGGAACCCTAAGAATGTCTACTCAACACTGCGGTTGCCTCAGACGCGCAGCGGCCAGGCTGCTGGATGTGGTTGTGTCCTCACAGCACATCTGCGCCCTCCCCTCCGCCCCAGCACACAGACACACAGCGAGGAAGGCAGGTCTCATCCCACCGCCTTCTCTGGCTCAGGCACTCTTTGCAAGCGAATGTCAAGATTTTGGATAGCATTTTACTTCCCTCATTGAAAATGGGGAAATGCCATTCCTAAACAGGTTACTGTCTCTTTTAGTGTTTTCTGTCACGACGATTTGACACAGTTGGTGACACGTTAACCAGATGAGGTCTGGTCATTAAAGCTAGGATTTTTCAGGAGCCCGATAGATGGAATGTGCTTTCTGTGTAATACACTTACAGTTGCCTTTTGATTAAAACGTATCTTTGCAAGCTTAGGCCATTAATCATACTGTTAAATAAATAAATGCATAAGTACACATTTTGAAATCTGAATAAAATCTTTTCCCAATATTACTTTCCAAATCACTGGATGATTCCCCAGCTCAACCATCAGCTCAGCAGAGTTAAGAATCAACAACCGATTTGAAGGCAAAACTGTCTGCGCTCCATCACTGCGTATCTGTAGGCCAACATCAGAGACATTACGCTGCTTGTAGGAAAATATTAGAAACAAGGGATTGGTCAGTCATAGAAAAAGCTCATGATGAAACAACATGCAGCCACTAAAAACAATGTTTTAGAAGAATTTTTACTGACATGGAAAAATACTTAAGAGATTACTGTGAAAGCTACAGAACGCCGTGTATGGTATGACTCCGGCCCCGGAAGAAAATGTGCGCGCATGTGTGCGCGTGTGTCTGTGTGTGTGAGAGATGTCTGTCACACGAATGAACCCGAGACGGCCTCTGCAGCTTGGTCCCTCAGTTGTGGTTTCTTCCCCGTAGCTGAGATGCATTAGCTCGAAAGCCCACTGGCACCACAGTGGAATTTTTACACATGAAATTATGTTCATCGTAGCCCAAACAAGCAGATTTTCAGCCATTCTGAGCCAGCCTGCTTTGCGTTTTCCATGCAGCTGCGCCCAACCTCTGTAGCCACAGGTAAGCCCAGCATCGCAGACCCCAAGCCACTGCTGCCCATCGGAGCTTTCTGACCGACCCAGGGCCTCCCCCAGGCTGCTGAGCGCATCACCCAGCTGGTAAGCTCCCTCCTGACCCCTGTTTCCTCAGGAGTCTCCCTGCCCTCCTCCCCTTCTGAGTTGCTGCCCAGGACTCTTGCTAAGAGAACTCCCCAGGCCAAGCCGCCCTCCAAGTGCCCAATACAGCGTGAGTGCGTGCTACTGCCACCTTGTGGCCATACCTCTGTCCTTTGCTTGGCCCCCCAAGTCCCTTGGATCCCCTTACAGCCACCTGACGTCTCCTATTTCCATGAGACCCAGAGAAGATCGGCTGCAAACTCATCACCAGCCCACATTTCTCCAAATATTCTCAGTGCTTCCTGTTTCATTTTCACCTTCCTTTGTAGGGAGCCTCGCAGTCATCACCTCAGTTTAATCAATTTAAATACGAAAATCAGTCTCTTCCCTTCATCTTCCACGGACAAATGCACTCAGACAACCATACGTGAAACAGACTTGACCAGAGGTCGATGCTGGGCTGGAGGGTGCTCTGCGACAACACGCACTTGAACGCCAGGCACTGCTGTTCTTGCAAGGGTTTCGCAGAAACCCTTCCACCCAGGTTGCTCGCTGGCCCGTCACCCTCCCTGCTGTCTCATTTCCCTCTGTCCACTGTCTCTTCTCCCCCCACCTCACCCGCAGCAACTCGCTGCTCACAGGCAGCTCAGGCTGGGAGCGGTCAGGCCGGCACTGGGCCTGAGGGTCAGAACGGCAGGCAGAAGGGCGTGTTCTCAGCAGCATCACTGAGTGGTTGGTTTTGCCAACTTTGAAAGAGAGAAATGGGGATCTTTTTACCTATTTACAATAAGCTTTCTGGTTTTTGAAGACAGGAGAAAGACACACAATTTTAAGGTCAAACACTGTTTTGGGGGGGGCGGAGAGGGGTAATTAGGTTTATTTATTCATCTCGTTTTAACCCAGGATCTTGTGCATGTTAGGCACGCGCTCTACTACTGAGCTGTATCCTCCCTGCAAAGCCAAACATTCTTGACAGATGAATGGATAAAGAAGACATGAGATATATATATATATACATATATGTATATATATATACATATACACACACACAATAAAATATTACTCAGCCATGGAAAAAGGATAAAATAATGCTGCTTGCAGCAGCATGGATGCACCCAGAGATTATCATACTAAGTGAAGTAAGTCAGATAAAGACAAATATCATATGATATAACTTATTTATATGTGGCATCCTAAAAAGAGACAAATTTAATTTACAAACCAGAAATAGACTCATAGACATAGAAAATAAACTATGGTTACCAAAGGGGAAAGGCGGGGGAGGGATAAATTGGGAGTTTGGGATTAACAGACACACACGACTATATATAAAACAGATAAGCAACAAGCACCGACTGCAGAGCACAGGGAACTATGTTCAACTCCTTATAATAAGCTATCATGGAAAAGAATCTGAAAAAATATATATGCATATGTGTATATGCACAACTGAATTGCTTTGCCAAACGCCTGAAACTAACATTGTAAATAACTGCACTTCCACAAAAAATAAAATTTTTTAAAAAGCCAAACATTCTTGTCCAAAAGATAAAACGAATTAAAAACATAAGCAATACAGAGCATCCGGATACCCAAGAAGGCACTTATCAAATGCTACAGAAATCGCAGAAGAGGGACCACAGGAGCCTGAGCGTCCAGGGGCCGGGCACCAGGCAGGAGCCGAGCAGAGCCCGGAACCCTCGGCAGGGGGCACGCTGTCGGGGAGGCCCAGGGCAAGAGGAGAAGGGGCAGGTGGCATCTGAGAGGGGGGATGTGATCTGTGCGAGGCTACAAATCTGAGGAGTCTGGGGAGCTCTGAGTAGCCCAACTTAATTCGAAAACCAGTGGGAGGAATGAAAAGCAGACAGGGAGGCAGATGGAGTCTGATTAGGAAAAGACGAAGACAGCAGGTTAATGTTTGGCACTGTCTTTCAAGCCGGAGTTTCTCTAATTGAGAACTGGTAAAGCCCTCGGTGTCTCTCTGCAGACTCCAGTTTAAGATACATTGCATGACCCCGGAAAGGGTCAAACTCCGCCGACACACATGGTTCCCTTGCCAAAGCATTCGGAGTACCCTTCTCCTGAGTCTGAGTCTGAACGGCTTTCTGTCTCTCTTCTCCCCAAAATTTTCAGGCGCCTAACTTCACCATTTTCATTTGCAAGTTCTCCTCCAGTCCAGGAACCCCCCGCGCACTCTCTGGATCAGAGATCTCATGTACCACTTCCTGCCTTTGAGACCAAGTGACCAAGTGCACAGTCACTTCCACAGCCATCGCCCCACCCCTGCCCGTGTTCCTTCACCAAGCAGCATGTTGTCCGAGGCTGAACAGCACTTTAGGAAAGAACCACTTCTCCTCTCACGCCCACTCACCCCACCCGCAAGCCGGGACCCAGCTCAGATTTACTGAACGCACGGGCCAGGAATGACTTATCAGTCTGGGCGAGCGAAGTCTATTACGCTCCAACCACACATCAAGTGGTTTTCATCTCAGGTCCACACACCACGTCAGGCAGCCCATGGTGGGAGTGGAGCAGGGAATTCACTCCAGGGTGAATAGAACTTTGCAGTGGGCGATGGTGACAGACATGGTCTTGATTGCAGTGTGTGAGATGGCAATTTTGAAAGGGGAACCTTCTATATTGCAAAAACTTAGGAAGGTATTCAACAGGGCAAGATTCCACAACTGACAGCACAGACTTGGGGTGATATGCTTCTGCAAAACTTTCTTTGCTGCCTCTCCCCCCTCTCCCTCCTTCCTTGCTACGGTCCTTCCATCTGATATGTTTCATCCTGGAGTTTTTCAAAGGAGGTGGGAGCTATTTCTCCATTCTGTGATGCACTAACGAAGAGGCTACACCACCAGCAAGAAAACATTTTTTTCTTAGAGAAAAGCTCTGGGGATGAAACAACATGGGGCTTCTTGTAGAAGGTGCAGTCACGGCCCCCAAAGCTATCCGACCCCAGTCCCTGGAACCTGCAAATGTCACCTTGTTTGGCGAAAGGGTCTCTGCAGATTTGATTAAGTCAAGGATCTTGACACAGAGCCTTCATCCTGGATTGTCTGGTTGGGCCCACAATGCAACCACATGTATCCTCATGAAGAAGGCAGAGGGAAATTTGACAGAGACCAACGGACAGAAGAGGAGAAGGCAATGGGACTGTGGGGACAGAGATTGGAGTGATGTGGCCAAGGAGTGTCCACAGTCACCAGCGCTACAAGGAGCAAGGAGCAGATTTTTCCATGAGAGCGTTTAGTGGGCGTGCAAGCCCAGGGGCACTGCTACACCAGCACGGTGAAACTGACTCGGCCCTTCTGAGTTCAGGACTGTGAAAGGAGACATTTCGTTGTTTTAAGCAGCCAAGTGTACGCATGGTGACTGGCTACAGACGCACAGGAAACTAACACACCCCTCAGCCACAGCCCCTTACACAGGGTGTTTTTGGAAACTGTCCAGGAAGCATTTCCACCTGAGCAACGGCTTTGTTTGCAGCCTCGGCTTAAAATGCAAAATCACCTTGTCAGGAGGACTGGAGGGCCCGTCTCAGTTTCACTGCAAAATCAATTAAAGCAAATTAGAATCAGCTCGGCTGACACTCCAAAGGGTTAAACAAGCCTGTGGCTAAGTCATCAGCCACCCTAGTAGGAAGACGTAACAGTGTTTCATCCGTGGATCGTGGCTCATTCTACCTGCCACTAATCAAGGGTACAGGGACGAAGTCGCACAGAAGAGCAAATGAAATGTTCGTGGGGACGCTCTGGCAGCAGCTGTTAGACTCCTGAGCCCAGGCCAGGGTTCCAGCTGGCCACTCACTTTCCTCCTCTCCCCAACTCCAAAGTTAAAAAAAAAAAGTTAAACATGAACTAAGTCAAGAACCTTAGCATCAAATAAAACTGAGCTGTAATTTGGCCGTAGCCTCCAATCACATACTTGGGCTTTTCGGCACCAAAGAGGACTCGGGCTATTTTAATAAACAGTAAGATGAAAAGCAGCGAGCCAACAAAGGGTGACAGGATTAAAAAAAATCACAGCAATGCGCAAGGAGTCGCAATTATATTTCCAGTTAGAGAGACACGGAGGGAGTTCAACTCCATTTTAAGGCATTTGCATGTTTCCCACAAAGCGCCCCGCTCCGGTCACGGCAGAGATGATGAAGGGGGAAGCGCAGCCTCCCGGTCACCCAGCGCCGCTCCCCGCGGGGCTCTGGGCACTTCAGCGCGCCTGGCACTCTCCATCCCGCTGCCTCTCTTCCAGAAAACCGCCTGCAGCACCGAGCCCACAAGCTGCGTGGCAAGGCTGCGCCCCTGGGGCGCCCCTCCCGTGTCCCTCCTTCCACCTGGGCTCTCCCCCGCCCCACATCAGAACAGCTGTATCAGGTTCCCACAGTCACATAACAAGTTGCCGGGCAGCTCAGACCAGAAGCCACAGCAGACATTTACTGTCTGCATGGTTCCGGTGGAGGAACCCGAGAGCAGCTCCACTGGGTGCTTGGGGCTGGAGGGCCCCCGTGAGGTCACGGTCAAGGTGTCAGCTGGGGCGGCAGTCACCTCCAAGCCCGAACGGAGCTGGAACGGCCACTTCCCAGCCAGCTCACGCACGTAGCTGGCAAGCCTGCACCTGCTGTCGACAAGAGGCCCCAGGTTCCCGACACGTGGAAGCTGCCACAGGTTCGCTTGAGTGGCCTCGCAGTGGGGCAGTGGGCTCGCCCCAGGGACGGATCCGAGAGAGCAAGGTCAAGACCGCACGTCTTTATGACCCAGCGTCAGAAGCCGCCTTTCACGCCTCGTCATTTGGTTTCGTAACCGATCACTCGTTCGGTCACACAGATGAGACCCGTTGAATGTGGGAGGAATTCGACACAAGAGGCTGGATACTGCCACAGAAAAGAACAAATCCGATTCCATGTTAGATCGGCTCCTTTGCCTTTAACCCTGTTTTATTTTATTTTATTTTACTTTTTATTTTATTTTATTTCATTTCACTATTTTTATTCTATTTTTAAATGTCATTATTTTATTTATTTCTTTTATGTATTTTATTGTCTTACCACTGAAGGCTTATATCCATTTACCAACCTCCCTCGGTTTCTCCCACTCCCCCAGCCCAAGGCAGCCACCGCTTCACTCTCTATTTCTGAGTTGAACATTTTACTTTTATTCCACACGTAAGTGATAGGCTGCAGTGTTTGTCTTTCTCGGTCTAGACTATTTCACTCAGCATAATGCTCTCCAGGTTCATCCATGTTGTCATAGGTAACAGAATTCCCTGCTTTTTAAAGGCTGAAAAATAGTCCATTCTGTGTGTGAGTCGTATTTTCAATATCTTCCCCTAGATACACACTTAGCTTGTGTCCATGTCTTGGCTATTGTGAACAGTGCCGTAATGAGCATGAAAGCGCAGATAGCTCTTTGAGGTAATGATTTCGTTTCGTTTTAAACAAGTCCCCAGGTGGCTGTTCTGCACATGAAGATCTGCTAGCCCAGCCCTCACATTCCATCGCAGGGGTCAGGGAGCACCTGTCGGCTTAAGACTGTGGAAGGCTCTGCCTGGAAGATTGAGGCAAGGAGGAGTCTGCAAATTAGGGAGATTTTTTTCCCCTTTTCCTCCCTCCTTCTCTCTCCCCATCCCTCCCTCAGCCCCCCACACTTCATTCTCATTTTCTGTTTCAATAATCCTAATAGCCCTCAATTTTATTTGCAGTTTACTTGCTGGTTTACTAGCCCACAGCCTTGGTGCAGCCCGGGCTGCAGATGATCTGCGGAGCGCCCTCAGAAGAGGTCTGTATCAGACAACCGGGAGTGGGCAGAGCGTGAATTCCTGTACTTGGAAAATGATGGAATGCTAAGTAGTCTATTATCCTGGGATGCAAACAGCAGGTGTTACAAATATAAATTCTGTGTGGAAACTCAAGAGAAACACGGATAGAACAGGCTGGAATGAATGTTCAGGCTGATCAGCGCTGGAAGACACATGTTGTCATGATGTGTATCTAATCGATAGCTTGCATCTTTCTCTAAGGCGTTTCAAAGCTTTCCAGGGGTGTGAGCGTTCCGGCTTCCCAACCCTACGACAACTTCAACTATGACAAATGCTGTTCAACAGGTACAGAGCTAACTCGAGCAGACGTCCATCTGGAGGGCACCCAGAGGCACATCCCACCGAGAACAGTTCTCGACCAGTCTGCCAGAGACTCTCTCTTTTTTTAAATTGAAGCACAGTCAGTTACAATGTGTCCATTTCTGGTGCACAGCACAATGCCCCAGTCATGCATATGTATACATATATTCCTTCTCGTATTCTTGTCCATTAAAGGTTATTACAAGGTAAGTATTTTTTTCTGCATTCAGTAACGACTTTTGAGCATCTACAATATTTCAAGATCATTGAGCAGTGGAGACAGGTCGACAATCTCTAGGCTCAAAGCATTTACAGTCTTCTTAGGAAAATAAACAGAGTTAAAGGTTACAAACCCATATGGAAAATGTTGAACTGAGGGTAGGTGAAGTTGCTTAGAGAACAGGAGGGAGAGAGAGAGAGACAGAATGAGGAGAGTGCGCCCTTTCAGCCCTGCCTGGGGAGGACAGAGGAGGTTTCCCAGGCACCCAGTGTCGGGGCATCATCTCAAGGAAAGATACAAGGCATCTGCCAAACAGGAGAAACAACTGTCCAAAAAAACTTGGAAAGAATGTGGCTCACTTAAGGAAGTGCAAATATTTGAGCACACCTGGGGCTCACAGTGCAGAAGGGGAGAGGAAGTGGAGAAGGGCTGATCAAGCAGGAGCCAGTCTAAGGAGATTCTTACGTACATCACTGACCTTCACCCATGTCCTGCAGGTGACAGGGAGCCAGGGAAGAACAGAGTCAGTTACTGTATTTTGTTTTATTTGTTAAACCTTTATTCATTTTTGGGGTAAGGGGGTGTAATTAGGTTTGTTTATGTTTGATGGCGGTACTGGGGATTGAAGCCAGGACCTCGTGCTTGCTCAGTACGCCCTCTACCACTGAGCTGTCCCCTCCCACTTGGAGTTAATTCCTTAAGTTAATGTATCAATACCCTTATTTAAATGTAAATGTTTTACCCAGGCATATTACTGCAATGGCAGCTCAACAGAACCAGTTAATATCTTTGTAAAGATTGGCTACTTGTCACTTTAGGAAAGAAGTGAAACTGGGGATGAAAAGGCAGAACTGAATTGTACACTTTAATAAAACGGTTAGACTCCTGAATTTTCTGTAAGTGAATTTTACACCAATTAAGGAAAAAAACAGGGGATGTGGGTAGCTCGGTGATGCAACGCCTGCTTAGCATGCAGGAAGCCATGGATTCAATTCCAGTACCTCCATTTGAAAAAAAAAAAAAAAGACAAGACTTTTCAGTAATTGTAGTGAGAGAGTGAAATAGCAGAAAATAAGGTACTGCCAGAACATTTTCAACGCAACTTTCCAAATTTAACTTGAAGGAACACAAAAATGCTCCAGAAAGAACATTAGCGCTTTTTGTTGAATGATCGGGGGGAAAAGCGATCATTGTAAAGCTGAAAACAACGCTCCACACTCAGTGGCATCCTCATTTTCCTTCTGAAATCAAACTGATGCTGCTCTTGAAAGCCTCCAAGCTGCAGCAGCGAAGTCAGTCCTTGCAGCTTCTTTGTGAAGCACAGAGCGGGGAAGCACGGGTGGGCGGCCCAGGGCCTCCCACTTCACAGTCTTCCACCCTGATGCAGTCAAAAACGTTACTCAGGCTTTCAGTGCGTCTTTCCACATCCTTTCCCTCATTTCCAGTCACTGGTCCGCATGCCAATCAAATGCAATTTGATTCTTCAAGTCTCCGCTCCAAATGCGACTTCATTTATTCACTTGTTCGTTTGGTAAAATGCATTGAGTGGTCACACTGCAGAGGCCACGTCCTAGGCATGGGGACAGGATCTTCTGCCCTCGTGGGGACTCTCAGTGTAACACGAGAGATAAATTTAAATACTTGTGATACCGTGTGGTTAAGGGTCAGGCTAGAGGCACAGAGAGAGGCAGATCTGTGCAACAAAGGAAGTATTCCGCTCCACGGATTCCGGAGGGGACAGGCACGAGAGGGACCCGGGAAGGTGACGCTTTCCATGTGTCCTTGAAGGACGGGCTCAGTACACTATCCTTTTTGTGTTTTGTGCTCTTGGGGGTGGTTTACAATTTTACTTCACTTTACTGTTAAGTGACTTACTTAGGTTTTCTAACGATGACTTGCTCACGGTAGAATATTTAAAGCCAACAAAACTGAAACAAAATTCCACAGGTGGACACTATTTTAATTCTATTTTATGAGTCTTTTCCTGAAATTTCTTTTCCCCTTTTTGCTCTCATTCTCCCCTTTCATCATTAGATTCTTACATCGCCAGGTACACACTGCATCCTGCCTCTTGTTTCTATATTTACTTCACTAACTTGAGCCGTTTCTGATGTCATAAACCGTCCTCCAACACATAACTGACACATTTTAACGATGATGTATCCTTTCATCCCAGAATTGCCCTGTCGTACGGTTGCCTGGAAAACAGACTCAGACAGAGGACCGCATGCTGGAGTTTTGCTGGGACGGCTCTCAGAAGGCTGCCTATAAGGGAGTGAGGGGAGCAGGGCTGGGCAGAGAAAGAGCCTGGAAAGCGGAGCCTCGGCCCATCCCAGGGAGAGCTTTTTGGCTGCGATGGCCTTTCAGGGTTGCCCCAAACAGACGCAAAGTGCCCGAGCCTCTGCATCCTTGCACGAGCCGGTCACTGGATGTCAGCTGATACAGCCCTGGGTAAGGCAGCTTCCTTCAACCGAAGGCTTTCGCAGCAGAGGGACCCAGCTGTGAGCCATCAGTGGCCAACACTCTGGGCAGATGGGAGATGAGCGCTTTTCAGACAGGAAGGGAGGGGGCAGCACACAACCATTACAAGAATGGCATAGCCACTGGGGAGAGGACAAATGCTGGCTAGAACCAACCAGGCCCAAGATGGCAGAAGACCTGCCTTCCAGTGGGCCTGGGGCCTCAGTGCACACTCAACACGATGAACGACAGCCCACGGTGCGAGCGCAGCTCCGAGCGGGACCAGAAGAGGCTGAAAAGTGGGCAGTGGCCCAATTCCGGGAAACCCCTGCCCTTTTGCCCGAAATGGTCGCAATAACCATCCTATGTGTCAGCGCACGAAGTCACCGAGCGCCCCGCGCCCCCGGCCGCTCGCGCTTTCCCAGGCGGACCACGGTCTCTCAGTCAACTTGCTTCACTTCACACTCGCTCTCTCCTGAATTCCTTCCTGCACGAAGCCAAGGACCCTCACTTGGCGAGGTGTGACCCAGGGGCGCGCCCGAGGCCTGGGACGGGACGTCCCTCCTGAGTCCCATTTCCTGCAACACTCTGGCCCTGAGTGGGGGTCGTGCACCACCGCACCTGCCACCTACTATGACTCATTTATCCACCGTCCTGCTGTTGGACGTTTAGGGTGTATTTTGAGGATGAACAGAAAGAGAAGCTTCTGCTCAGGGGCTTGGCGTTCCGTCTCAGCGCCAGGCGGGAGGCCTGGAAGGGACACTGTGACTCTGGGATCCTTCGTCACGGCCACAGGTTGCAGGGACCTCTCCAGCTGCGTCTGCCTCTATCCAACTACGGCGAGAGCCCAGCCCAAGGCAAGGAGCCTCCAGGCTCAGCTCACCTCTCTTCCCACTGTCAACACGAGCAGCTGCCGTGCTAGGGAGTTAGAGGAGCGGGGGCACCGGGCAGACAGGTGGAGGAGCGGGAGGAGGGTCCGGAAGATGGTGCTGTCCCTGCCTCCAGCGTAAAGGGACTTCAGTTCTTCTAAATGAGCGCCAGCGAGAAACCGGTTCGACCCTGACAGCCATGACTGAGCGGAAGCAGAAAGGACTTAACCCAACACGAACCGATGTTCACTGTATTAACTAACACTGCGCTTTAGGCCCCCCCGACCGCTCCGACAACCATGGGCTTTTCTGTGCGCACCCCGGGTAAGGACACGCACACAGGGCCCAAACATGACCAGGCCCTCCAGGGACAAGAGCTGTCCACCAACCAAAAGACCACCTGCCTCTGGGGGAGGGAGACAAAGCCCGCCACCTCCCTTCCCTTGGCTCAGCCCGCCTCCACTTCCTGGGGGCGCCCTTTCTCTTTCCTCTTAAATAACTCTTTTAAAATCTTTCTCTACACAACGCACTGTCCCCCGACTGTAAACTTGTCTTTCGGGCGTGACAAGAACCGGGGTCTTCACCTTTTGGGGAAACAGTTACAGGGCTACAACTGGGTTCACTGAGGCCAGGGAGGGGGCCTCGGCAGTGGAGGCCCGGACAGGAGGCCATCGGTAAACATGCCACGTGCTCCAGCTGGACGTGCTGCGGGCAGGTGTAGCCGGGCCCTGGTTCTCGTCCTGCCCCAGGAAGAACTCAGAGACAAGACACGGAGATTAAGAAAGTGAAGGGAGGGCTTATTAAGGGATGAACAGCACACTCTCAAGGGGAGAGCGGGCAGGCTCAGGGGAGCGGCCGCCCTGAGTTTCTTTGGCAAGTTGGTCACAGAGGGTGCAAAAATGAATGGGTGGGATATTCATTGGGGAGGGAAGGGTTTGGGGTCGTATTTCCTGATTTTATCCCAACTGCACCTTCCCAAGGGAGGAGGGATTTCTGTCCTTATTTAGTCTGGATCAAAAGTGTCATGGTGTCGGTGCATGATGGGTACCTCTAATCTGCAAGGCTAATTTTATTGAAATGAGGGCATAATGAGCAAAAAGGTTACATTCGGACCCTGGAGATCCCTGCCTTTCCCCTCCTTTCTTTGTCAGACTCCAGACTGCTCGTCACCCCAAAAGGTGTGGCCCCTTGTCAGCCCAGAGGTTCCTGCTTTCCTTCCTCTGCCCAGGGACCCCTGGGGCTCACACGATGTGTGGTTCCCTGCATTTGGCCTGTGCCCCTCCTTTCTGCCCAGGTCCTGCCATGTGGCCTGTGTGCCCCTCTCTCTGCTCGTATCTAGCTCCCTGCCTGCTCTGACAGAGGCGGACGGAACCGCACCCTCGCTTTGGCGTGATGCTTCCTTGCTCCCCCCCACGCCACGTGGGCTGGCCAACGTAGAGAAACCCTGGTCTAGAAAGCAGCTTCCTGCTTAGTATCCAAATCTTTTCATTTCTTCTCCCAATTGATCAATTGACTGGCTAATCGACTTTTGGAAAGGGAAGAGCTGAGTTGAGAATAGAAATGCATCACAGAGGCAAGCTTTTCCCCCGAATGCCAAGCAGGGTCAGTGAGACCGCAACACACAGCTCTGGGCCGCTGGGGTCATGAATTAATAAAGATCTTGGCCTTGAGGCGAGAAATCCCCATTGTTTAAGGTTGTCAGGCCTTATTAAGTCAGCGGCTCCGTGCTGATTGGGAACAGGGTGGGGCTGGCAAGAGAGCAAGTGGGTTGCCATGGTGACGAGAAGAGAAGGAATTTGCGTGCGGGTGTAGCAATTGTCTTGATGCTAGGAAGTTTATTTAGAGGTACACTCACAGGCTGATGGGCAGAAATGGCTCTGAATCTCTCTGAATCATTACGGAATCAGCGATACAGATCACCAACCAGAGCAGCTTGCTGGTATCCAGGCAACGAAAATATTCCTTGACAAGCTGAGAGAATCCGGGAGACGCTCGTGAACCTGGCACTTGTACAGGAAGCCAGGTACCAAGGGCTTAGTCGGCGAGGCTCAGATGCTGTTGACTCTGATTCAGCGAGTCAAAACCCTGCCAAAGGGAGGCTGCGATGTTCATGTATTTATTCAAAAATATGTATCAGGCAGTGGGTGTCAGACACCATTCTAGGTCCAGAATGTTGTAAGCACCTCTTTTCTCCCGTCATGCCAAGTGAGACAGGTGTGCTCAGACTGCACCGTGCAGGAGGGATTTGCTGCAGTTTGTGGCCGGGAAACCTGGCAAGGGCGAGCAGTCTGTGTGCCACAAAATACAGGGTGGCCTGAAGACCAGCGAGCCCTGCTTGGGTGGGAAAGAGCCGGCCTAGCAGGGCTGCGTTCCTGAGTGCAAGGGTCTGGGATGCAGCTTTGCACACACACAGTGCACGATGCTTCTCAGCAGATGCTTTAAAGAGACTGTCGGGACACTTCAGAGGTGCTTTACAGAACAAAAAGGGGGAAAAAGGAGAAAGAGGAGGTCTACTGCGTGGATTACACCGATTAGAACGCTGTTCAGCTGCTAGCTGAAAATCCTTTCCAGGTATTACATAAGGTGGGAGGTCAAAAAAACCTACCTGAGACGCATTTCGTGGATGACATGCTCTGGGGTCCATAGATACCTGGCAGATCCCTGCTCCAAGGCCCCTGTCTCCAACACCCCTCAGGCTGCCGCCCTTTAAGGACAACAAGAACACCCCTTTCCTGATACATGGCCGCCTTCGCTGAGATAATACCCCTGCACAGCGCCCAGAAGCCTGGCCACCTGGAGCGGTCACAGCCCCCAGCCCAAATCCGTAGCCCCACCCTTTCAGGACCCCGTCCACATCCAGTCAGACACTTGTGCACGAGCTGATCATGTACCCCATGACCCCGTTTGTGCCCAACGGCACGTAAGCACACAGAGTTAAACGTTACACTCAAAAAACGACCCTTGGGGCACAGACACCCCTTTCTGCGGCCTGCTGCTGCCTATAGGAACAGGAATAAATTCCTTTTTGACCTTCATCCTTTGTCTTCGGTAAATTTTTTTACTGCCAACACACCAGCCCACGGAATCCCACAACACGTACCCATCAGTGTTCCTCTAAGCAGGGAGTGCCTGATGAAGCACAGAGACGCAGCCCAGAACGGGGCTCGGCGCGGTGCCCGGCCGTGGGGCCCGGGGCAGGTGATCGCACCTCTGTGGCCACGGTTTCATTTGTGAAATCAGGGCTTGCTTTGGAAGCGCTCCATCTCTCGTTGTCGTCTAAGGTTCCCCAGCACTTAAACTAACATCCTCTACCCGAAGAGCTCCCAAGGACCTAATTCCCTTACAAAACAGCTGGATGGTCATTAGCAAGTAGCTAAAAGGTACGAATGTTTCCACGCCTGAAGAAACGCACCTTGCTGCCCTGGCAGTCACGTGGACTCCTTCAGAGCAAAAGTCACTGGTAATGTTTCTCTTTCCCACTTTCCTGTCTGCAGCCGACTCTCAGAATAACCGGAGACACCAAAACAGTACGGCAGGACTGTTCGCCTGGGACGGCAGAGAGCCCTGCGTCAGAAATGAGGGGTCCTGAGCCGGCCAGCAACACCGTCCCGCCCTCAGTTTTCTCTTCTGCAAATCGGGAGTACTGAATACTATATGAGATTTTAAAACCTAAATCTTAAAAAGAACTCTTCTGGCTGTACAACATTCTGTGGCGCGCCCTTCATCTTCTTCCTTCAGAACAACTTATTTCGCAGAATAAGAAAGCCCCGTGTTCCGTTACAGCTCTCGAGAGAACCTACAGAGCAGATGCTGAGAAGGACGACGTTGCTCGTACAGACGCTGCGAAACAGGGAGGAAATTAAACCGCTGCTTCTCGAGACCCCTCAGCACATACTTCAGCAGCTTTCTTCTTTAATAAGTGGACGGATAAATATCTTTCTGGGAATGGCTGTGGGTTGATTTTTTTCCTAGCTAGTCTTTTTTTTTTTTCCATTTTTAGTATGAAAGGTGTTGTTTTTGTTTCTTTTAAAAAATTTTTATTTACCTTTTTTTTGAGCGGGTGGTAATTAGGTTTACTTATTAATTATTTTCAGTGGAGGCGCCAGGCACTGAACCCAGGACCTTG
Source organism: Vicugna pacos (assembly GCF_048564905.1). NCBI lineage: Eukaryota > Metazoa > Chordata > Mammalia > Artiodactyla > Camelidae > Vicugna > Vicugna pacos. The sequence goes on from NC_133014.1 coordinate 15,781,051, forward strand.
TGCACACTGAGCACGCACACTACTGCCGAGCCACACCCTCCTCCCTCTTTGTTTCTTTACAGTCCAGAATGGCATCAGCTCTTGCAGGAAGGTGATCCTCAGATCACATGGTCCCATGCTGGGGTCACAGCATAAAAGTATCCTAGCCTCTCCAAACACGTAGAACAAATCCCTACAGTTTTTTTTTTCAAAATGTAGTTTTCCTGAGAGCTGAAGTCTAGTTCTTTTTTTTAACCTTTATTTATTTTTTTTTTTAATTGAGGCATCTGAAGTCTAGTTCTAAGTCTGGGTCCTTTCCTTTGCTGGGAGAGGCTGATAAAGGGTGAAACGATGTGGAGACAAAGGAGAGCAGGACTCAGCACCTGCCCTGCATCACCTGCCCTGCAATCCTTGGGCCCCCTGATTCAGCCATCAGAGCAGGGCCTGGAAGTGGGGCTCAGCGTTCAAAGGAGGGATGGATGCACAGGGCACAGATGCCACGTGGGGACATTCTCACTGTTTCCACCAAAGCCTGGGTCACCTCCCGATGCGCCACCCTCAAGTATCTGCTCCCCAGAACCTGAGAGAACCCCTCCCTTAGTTAGCAATTAGACCCTAGGTATGCGTTTTTGTTTTTTGTATACACAGTACATCTTAATTCAGGGAAAATTATACAATACTTTAATTCAATAACAAGATGAAGGCGGCATCCCGTGTCCCCACCTGGGAAATAACCCATCAGATGCATTTTCAAGAATCCGAATAAAGTAACTATCGGGAAGGAAGATGTAACCTTGAATGTCCAGAGCTACATGTCAGTTTTCCTTAACAGATGCCTCTTGGAAGGGTTCTTTCTATCCTATACATTTATTTTTTACAGTAAAGCTTCAAAAGTTTAAAGTTGAAAAGCCTTATATAAATTCAACTTCTGTGGACAGCTTTGCACAGCGTGGGACCTCACACTTATTCTTTGGTGAGAAACAAGAATTTATTTTCTACCATGAGCACACACACACCTAGACGAGCACCTATTCTTAGAACTGGGCTTGCAGAATTCGTGTTTTCATACGACAATTAGCTGCAGGAGGAACCGTGTCTGTGCTCACGGGCTGGGAGGGGACCATGTCCCTGAAGAGGGCTGGGCTGAGCGCTGTGACTCCTCCAACAACGCCAAGACAGACTTTACCACGTAGATTAATGCAAATACCGCAAGACGTGGTAAAGTCTAGCGTCAGGCTTGCTCATAAGCTTGGGGACCTGCACTTCCCGTGTGGGAAAAAGTTACGATGAGACAGTTGCCTTTTCACGTAAGAAAGGGCCACGCTGTTCCTCGGTTCTCCCGTAGCACCTTGCACAGGATTTCAACAGTCAGTTGATTTACCACTGGGGGTAAATAAAGCAAAGCAAAATGCATAGGAATAAGGCATGAAAAGTCTGTGATGAAGTGAGGGAAGTCCATGGGAAGGTCACGGGCGTGCGGGTAATCGGGAGTTGAACAGACGGGGGTGCTGAGGTCTGATGCATCCTCTCCCTTTCTCTTACGGTATTTGCCTCAAAGCCCACCGCGGGCAGCTCTCTGCGAAGTTTTAGAACCACGTAGTTCTTGCAGAAATGGTTCTCCCCTTGCTGATCCTTCGCTGGGAACAAAGGTGCCCAGAATAAAGACCTTTTTCCAGCCTTCCTTGCCGCTAGACGTCACCATGTGACTTAGTTCTGGCCAATGGGATATAGAAAGAAGTGATACATGCAGTTTCTTTGCAGAGCTCAGTTCAAAAAGTGGAAGCCTCAAGTTGAGGATCCTGAGTCTCCAATGGTCGTGGGACCCCCATCCCAACTGGGAACCACCTGTTCAGACCTCTATCCCAGGCAACGATACATCACCCTGTTGTTTAAAACCACTATTATTTTGAATTTTCAGCCACCCACAGCTAATCATAACTTCTCTTACTAAACTCTTCCTTCCAGAGAGCTTCAGTGTACCCCCAACATACGTTTAGTAATGTACCTAATTCTCTGGCTTACAAGGTTGAGATCAGAAGCCAGTAACATGGTTATGCATGTGTACCTGTGAAGTCTGGGGTACCCTCAGCTCCCGGGAAAGTTATCTGCTACATCAAACTTCCCCTGGGCATACGCACATGGTCTCAAACTTTTGCAAAGGCTGTTCTGCATGGAGGTCACAAACACAAACCAGGCAGAGAGCATCAGCAGCAGAGGGCTGGCCCTGTGAGGGATCGGATCTGCAGCAAACTTGGAGATGTGTTCCCAGCCTGAAGCAGAGAGCCGCTCCTGAGTCCCTGTCCCTGGCAGCCATGCTGCCACTCAGACCCCAGAATGACAAGTCTTTCCATCTTAAGGTTTCCCATCTCAAGAGTCATTGGAAATCTGGATTTTCAGATGACAACACTCAATTTTCAAATGTTAGTTAGCAACATTAAAATAAAAGAATTAAAAACTCTGTGAGCCCAATAAAACTTGGCTTGGTCAAGATATGGCTCATGGCCAGCAGTTCACAACTAGTTCTAAGCAGGGGTTGTTAGCTGATGGCTTGGTGCATATGCTCCCAATGAAAAAAAAAAAAACAAAACACTATTACTGTATGGAAATTTAAACTGTTAAAAATGTGATGTAAATGTCAAAAGTCCCTAAAAATCAGGTTCATAAATAATGAAATACAAGTAAAATTTTATTTAACTTCAGATACTGTAAAAATAGCGCCACTGTGCCATCCCAGCCTCCATTAAGATGAAATTTAAAACTGAGAAACTTCAGATGCACTGTCTTGAAGAAAGATTTAACCCCCTCCATTCATGTCACTTGGTGTGTTAGTAACAGCCATCTATGGCTAGATAATATATAATCTCTTCTGTCCCCAGTACACTGCATTCCTGGCAGCTGCGGACTAGGGACTGGAGCCTGAGGTCTCTCATTTCTGGAAAGTTCCTTACCTCATTTCCAAGGGAAGCAGGGTCCCTGACTGCAACATCTCCTCGTGATCTTAATTACACACCTGCCCACTGGTCCTGGCCTCTAAGAGATGGAGATGCGGGGCTCGGCTGTCTGCCAGAAACCACCGCATCCATCTCACTCCTGCTCCGCACCTCACACTCCTCTTCAGCAATTAACCTCCCCACCTCGGATCCTCCCTGCCAAGAAATAATGCCAGAGGCATTACTGCACAGCTGGCAATGCTCAGCCCGGCTGCAGGGTTAAGGAGTCACAGCGTTTCTGAAATTTTTAGTCTGGGTACAATTCACTCTCTAGCAACCTGGAACTCCCTTAGCTTAAGCTGCTCTCAGAACCCACTCATAAATAGTTTTGAACTCCCAGTTTAGGGTTTCTCGGAATTTGCGACAAACACAAATCCTAACGCAAAATGCTGCTGGGGTTGTTTTTATTGCAGTGAAGTGAAATGCTCCCCAAGGCTAGGGACTGAGATCCAACTCCCTACGGTGAAGCCATGGATGGATGCCAGGCCCTTCGAGCCCATCAAATCCCAATTTGGTTGCATAAGCAGAGCAAAAACACAGAATATAAGGAGGAAGCAGGCACTTTTCGTTCTCTTCATACCTCTGGTTTTCAGTCACAGGGGATGCAAGGCTTCTGCAGGACAGTGTTGGGTGCGTGGTCCGCTTAGCTAAACACATCCCTGCTGTGCAACTGTGAACAATGAGTATCTGTAAACTGAATGATGTCTGCCTACTGCTATCCATTGTAATTTAGGATACATTCTTCTTAAGATTTAAGACGTGGTGGTTTTATTATCTTGCCTACTGCTCTTGTTTTCAGAGACGGTCACAAGCTTCAAATTATCTCAGCTGTCTCAACCTTGGTCTCCTCCACTGAAAAATGTCAGTATTTGAGATGATACTTAAAATCTCAAAACAAGTCAAACGCCCATGATGTTCGGCTTTTTAGGTCATGTGCTAGTTGAACGCCCTTCTCTGCCTCTGACACATCCTCATTGCCCTTAAAATCAATAGCACGTGTGAACTCATTAAAATGCCTACTTTTCTTACTAATACGATTCGCTGAGAACAGCTTTGTATAAGGGAGACGCACTGCAACTAATGAACTTTTCAATAAATGATAAAGAAAGTAAGAGCATTTTTCCGTGTCTGAGATGCGTCAGCGCCTCTGTGGGATGGGTTCTTCCCACACATCACTGCCGGTTCCTGGGGGTTCGGAGCTCCTCTGGAGACCCAGTCACTCTGTTCAGTTTCCTCTGTTCTTCACGGAGCGACGGTGGCGTGAACTGAGCAACGGTCTCTGAGTGGAGAGAGCTCCCTTCCTGACCGCCTCCTCGCTTCACTACTTCACGCCCTAAGCTGCCCTCCATCCGTTTTTATGGTCGTTTTTCAAATTCATTTTGTGGATTTCTTCCATCATTCCCTTGCAATTTTGCTAATATCCAAAACTATAAATTTACAGACAAATGTGCAGGTGTTGAGGATTTTGCAGTGAGAATTCTTCTCTGCTTTGCTGAAGAATTTGCATCGCATAGGGAACTAGATCCAATACCTTATAATAGCCTATAATGAAAAATAATATGAAAAGGAATCTCTATATATATAAACTGAATCACTATGCCACATACCAGAAATCAACACAACATTGTAAATCGACTAGACTTCAATTAAAAAAAATGGGATAAACAGTAAGGCCTCATATATAAATGATCCATTGGGCAGAGTGAGATTCATTTGTCTGACTCTGTGTATGCTTAGAAATCAGAGGAAACATGTCCCATTCATTTTTCCCCTAGAGGTTACACAGAACAACAGAATTCAGAAAACAGAATTAGGTTAACCATTACAGTTTGACCTGTGGCTGAGAATTCCAACCAAAAGTTGTGAAACAACACATCTGACCTGAAAATAGAGATGTTCTCATGACTAAAGATGTCACTATCAATCCTACAAGACCTTAGAAGGTTCGTAAAATCTCCAAACCTTGCTGACTCGTGCTTTTTGCTAAATAGATTTGCTACTAGAGGAACCGTGAGCAGCTTTCCCCATAGCATTATGTATGTTGAGAAAAGAATTACCAAAAAGGGTCAGATTTTCTATTACAAGTTTGTATCAAGTTTTCTATTTAGTAAGGGTTTGGACCCACTGTCTTGAACGCCCAGAGCCTCTGTGACTTGTGGCCCCATCTGGCATCTTCGTCCAGGGGCTCTGTTCATTCTTGCTCAGGGTGTGGGCGGGCCTCCCTGCATGCACTACATACCCAGGGCAGGGAAGGAGGGCCTGGGTCTCAGCAGATGGCGCGTTCACCGCAGCGAGGAACACAACGCGAGGACATGTGGTGGGCTGGCTCTGCAAATACGCCGCCAGAGAAACATGGTGAGCCACGTATGTCTGTGATTTACTGGTCAGCTGGAAGGAAAAGACGCCGAGCCTGTGGGCTGTCTCAGAAAACGAGAAAGGGACACACTCACTAGCTCACGTGAGAGAAAGACAGGGCGACCCTGCTCACATTCGGGTTGAGCGCAGCTTCACCTGTAATGCCTAAGTTACGACCTCATGGTTTAGAAAAGTGGTGTGGAGGTTCTCCATCAGACTTTTTTTCCCTTTTTTTCCAAAAAGAAATTTGTTCAAGCATAAGTGATTTACAATGTTAGTTCCAGGTGTGCAGCAGAGTGATACAGTTATACATATACGTACGTATATACGTTTTTTTTTTAGATTCTTTTCCATTGTAGGTTACAAGATATTGAATATAGTTCCCTGTGCTATACAGTGGGTCCTTGTTGTTTACCTATTTTGTATACAGTAACATGTGTCTGTTAACCCCCAACCCCTAATTTATCCCTCCCCACCCTTTCCCCTTTGGTAACCACAGTTTGTTTTCTATGTCGGGGAGTCTGTTTTTGGTTTGTAAATAGAATTCGTAGCATTTTTTCCATCAGATTTGTAAACTTTATTCAAGTTCCCTCCATCCCCACACGCCCTCTGTGGCAATACTCAGCTCCTCACTATAGTAATTCAAGTGGACACCTCTACTTGCAGAGAAAAATCCTATTTAGAAGACACGGCAGGGGAGGAATGGCTCCTTGCATCAAGTGACGGAGGAGCCTCTTGGGACAAGCCAGGTTGGGGCCACAAGCCCAGAGCCATTCGAGCTGTGGTCCCTGGAGGGGAGCGGAAGTTATGAAGACGGAGTGGTTCTCTCTGCCACGCTCCCAACAGACACATAACTAAGTTGTACGGAGAGCAGAAAAGGGGAAAAAATTCAGAAGGAGCGACTGCCTCAAATGCTGGAAGGCACTCATGACAGGACACGCTCGGACAGAGACAGGGGCACAGCTCTGGGTCCTCAGGAGGCCAGGACTACAACCGTGCCCTCGGCAGATGCCAGGGAGCCTCCTTTGCCCAACAAAGAGCAGACCGTGATGCGGGAAGAACGGTACTGCCGAGCCCCGCACGTGGCAGGAGCGCACCAGACGTGAACACGGGGCCCCCGGGCTTCCAGGAAGAGCTGTCAGAACGTCTAAGGGGGCTGGGGGTCTTCAGTCAGCAATGGCACATAAGAACTGTGGGTAAAAGACGTGAGAACGATTAATTACTTCCATCTAAATTCGTGATCATTTTTATTTGTTGAGCGCTGTCAGGCACTTTATGCCAAGCATTTTACGCGTATGTCTTTTTATTTAAAACTCACGAATCCCTGTAAGGTGTGCTCTGTCGTGTCATCTTGCAGATGAGCACTGATGTTAACTGACTCCTTCAGGCGCCATCCCAGCGCCCTTCAGATCTGACCTCGCGCATCTTCTGCGTGCCCTCCTGGATGCTGTCAGCCACCTCCCAGGCTCTCTAGGAAACCTCCCCCGTTCCAGCCAGCCCAGGAGTCCTTACCCTGCGCGCTTCCCCTGTGGGTCGCAAACCGGCTGATCTCTGACCTTCAAACCGCGACGGGTAGGTCTGTGGTCTTCATTCAAGGGGCCCCGTGTGCATCTTTCCTTCCTTCAGGAAAACCGTGGGGCGGACCCTGGGACCAGATGCTGCTCCCCACCTGCACACACGGGAGAGTATTCAGGGAGGGGAGGCTTGCTCGTCGCCGAGAGAGTCAGCCCAGTGAGCATTTCAGGGACCGCCTTCTCTCCTGACGCCTAGAGAATCACAAGTGATGCATCTCTTATTCCCAAAGACCAAGAAACTCGCCTGTGAGCGAGAAGGATTCTGTCTGTTAGGGTGCTCTGCGACGGCACGTTCTGTGGTTTCGGAAACATTTCATTCTGTGCTGCCCAACATGGTAGCCGTCACCTACGATACAATACACATGGTGGCCACGACAGTGTGGTGGCCAGCACGTGGCTATGCGGCACCTGACGACTTGTGGTTAGTGTGACTGATTTTTTTATTTTCTTTAATTTCAATCGTTTTAAGTGTAAATAGTTACCTGTATCTAGAGGCTACTGTGTTGGACAGTGCAGACCAATAGCATTAAACTGACTATAAAAACTGAAGACATTTTGTTTAGGGAAGACAATCACTTCTACAGTTCGGCGCAAGGACTACGTCAGAGATTGTCTTCTGGGGCTGACTTTGCCCTCGGGGACGTTTGGCAATGTCTGGAGACATTTTCAGTTGTCACAGCTGGAGGTGGAGGGCTACCAGCATCTGTTAAGTGAGGCCATGGATGCTGCTAAACGTACTTAGAAAGCGCACAGGTCAATCTCCCACAGAAAGTAATTATTCAGCTCAAAATGGCAATAAAGCCAAAGCTGAGAAACCCTGATTGAGGCAAAAGAATAAATGAGGTGACACAGACACAAAACCTTTCTCAGTTGGTCCCCACCTTCTTCTTGGGGCCCCCATTCCCTTTAATCTCCAGATTTTGTCAGTATCCTTTCCTAGAATCCTTACTTCTATTAATCCAGTTATTAATGTTGCCCTGACTGGTGTGTTTCCTTTTCTTGGACTTATCATGCCCTGATTATTGGGTTAAATGCTTTTTTGTGAATTACCTTAGCTTTACAACTATCTTTCAAGGTAGCTGTCTTTATGCCCATATTACAGATGGGAAGTCGAGGCCTAAGAGGTTAGGTACCTTATGCTACGTGAAAGAAGCCAGACACAAAAGGCCACATACTGGATGATCCCACTTAAATGAAATGTCCAGAAAAGGCAAACATAGAGACAGGAAGTAGATGAGTGACTGCCAGGGGCCGGGGAAAGGGAAGAGGAACGAGTGACTACTAAGATGCACGGGGTCTCCTTTGGGTGATAAACTATTCTAAAATTTGATGGTAGTGATGATTACACAATACTAAAAAAAAAAAAAACAAAAAAAAACACAGATTCGCACCCCTTGAAAGGCTGAGTATGTCTTATACTTCAAAATTACTACAATTATAGTTGTATTTAAAATGCACCTTCAAATACATTTTAATTAAATACATAAAATAAAGTGAAGGTTAAAAATTAAAAGATACAGAAACAGAGGCGCGGTGGCTTGCCTGCATCGCACAGCTGGGAGTGGCAGCGTCAGGGCAGGAGGCAGATCACCTGAGGGCAGGCCTGTCATGTGACATGTTCCGTCCCTCATTTCTCCCCAGGGTGTCAGGGATTCAGACTTGAAAGCCAGGAGGATCTAGACTTCAGCCCCTGCTATACCTCCTAGCGTGGCAAATGGCTACTCCTTTTTTTTTTTTTTTATTGTGGTAAGAACATTTAACAGAAGGTCAATTCTCTCAGCAAATGTTTAAGCGTACAATGTTTTTGACTAAGGTACATTGTTTGACAACAGATCTCCAGACCTTCTCTTGCTTAACTGAAACTTTAAGCCCATGGATTAATAGCTCCCCATGTCTTCATTCCCCCAGCCCCGGCAAGCACTCTTCTCCTCTTCAGTTGTACGAATTTAACTATTTTAGATATTTCCTATCAGTAGGTTCAAACAGTATTTCCCCTTCTGGCCTTTCACTTAGCATCCTGTCCTCAAGATTCCTCCATGGTGTCCCATACTGCACAATTCACCTCTTTTTTTAAGGCTGAAAAATATTCTATGGTATGCACATAGCACATTCTCCTTATCCATATATCTCTCAATGGATTTTACTCTTTCTTGAGACACAGTTTCTTTAAAACATGGTGTTGATAATACTCATATTACAGGTTGGTTATGAGGACTGGAAATTATGTGAAATGTCTGTAAACTGAATGAAAATAATAATATTATTTGAAATAATATTAATGTTAATTAATATTAATATTAACGGTAATTATATTATCATTATAATAATGATGGTATAATAATAATTAATTAATATGAATAATGGTGAAAGTTTATTATTGAACTGCTCAGCTGATAAAACTCTGAGAGCATCTTCTTTGGGGCTTTTGGAGGACAAATCTTAGACCTTGGCCGCCCGGGGTGTGGGTGGATCTGAATGGTCTCCTGAGTCTGTTGGAGCAACTCTAGTTTTTAGCTGCTTTATATATGTTAGGCCACCAAAGAGGATTCTGTCTGGACACAGAGTTCTGTAAAAAGCTGGAACACCACAGTGTTGGACCACCACCAGTGATTCTAATTTTGGGAACTGGACACAGGAAAAAAAAAACTGCAGGGAATACTTATGTTTCACCCCCTCTTCAATTTCGCCATGCAGGAAGTGCCACCAGCTCAGAGCCTATCGAAGGTCTCTGTGATTTCTCCTTCCTGTGGGCGGAGACACGTACACCTTGAGAGTGTAACTTGATTAAGGCATTTTAGGCAGTTAACCTCTCCTGGGCAAGTAGCCAGAGAGTTTTCCAAGAAAAAATGACGGAGTCAAGGCTTACTCGAAAATCAGAGAAGAGGGCACGGCTTCTCAGCGACTTCCCCAGTCACTCCCAAGTGCTCCATTTGGGATCACCGTCTCTACACTTGTGGATGAGGGCCCTCTCTGGGACCTGCTCTTCTGCAAAACTCTTTGAAAACAAGAACGGGAGGAAAGGGCAGACTCAACCTGCTGCCTGGGCACACAGCCGGACACTGGCCTTTGTGAAACTGCCCTGAATGATATTTGCAATGGTGTAATCTCTCTCTTTAAAGCAAACATCATCTGTCTGCCGCTCTGCCGAGTGATCTACACCCACTTTCCGACATGCAGGCTCATTTAACAACTGGCAATCAAACCCGCTTGGGCAGCCACAATGGAAGCTGTTGAGGTTCATTACGCTGGAAAAACATGCCATCCTTATTTCCATTCTATTGTTTCCCCAAAGATTAACAATACACATTTTTTTTCCAATGGCCCGTTTTTTATGAAATTTCATTTGGATGTATTTCTAAGCCCCCGATCCAGATGGTGCATCTCAGAGTGAAATCAGACGTGTGCTTCTTGCGCTGCTGTTCTAAAACATGGCACTGCTTTTCTGGACACAGTCAGTGAAAATCGGCATTAGGAATTTGAGGGATGAGAGCAGCGTGGGATCGAAGAGTTTATGACGTGCAAGGGGGGAAACGCACTCTTGATTTCAGTACTGGTTGTTGGCGATGATTTGACAGTAGCTTGCAGGCTGGCCCAATTATTTAACCGGTGTGGTGCGTTTCTGGCAAAACCCTCATGGTATATGTATTGGAGATGTAATATACATCTGTTAAAGAAAGCATTAAAAGAGAACCTTGTGGTACTTTGGGGAAGCTTAAGAAACGGGGAAATCAACCAAACTATAATAAGCTACTGCAACTAAAAATAAAAATAGTAGAAATAACAGATACTTAAGAAAAGATTACGGAACTTTTAAAACATGATGTATATATTTTTTAAAGTTCTCCCATTGACAGAGTCCCCTTGGGTACCTGTACGACCGTGGTGACCAATAGATATGGCAGAAGGGACCCTGTCCGACTTCCAAGGCTGGTTATAAAAGGCTTCTGCCTGGTTCCCCTAGGATACCTGCCCTGGGGGAAGCCAGCCAGCTGCCATTTACAAAGTCCAACCACCCTGAAACCACCAGGCTGGAGAGGCCAGGCAGGTGCTCTGGTCCACAGCCCACTGGAGCTCCCAGCTGGCAGACAGGTAACGTGCCCACCACGGGAATGAGCCATCCTGGGTACTCAGCCTATGTGAGCATCCAGATGGCTCTAGTCCCAGCTGACACCTGCCTGCAAATCAGGAGACACCCCATATGAGAAATGTGCGGTGAGAGCTTTCCAAACGGGTTACCTCCAACATTGTGAGCAAAATAAGACGGGTGTGGCTTCACGCCTCTAGGTTTGGGAGAGGGGTGCAATTTGTTTAGCAGAAAGAGTAACAGAAATAGGTATTAAATTTGCCCAGAACTGGGCCCAGGTTTTCTCTAAATGGACGATGAGTTCCTTTAGACAGATTAGAAAAAAAAATTCTCCAAATATGAAAGAATTTAAAGGAACTTAAAACGCTCAGGCCAGCATCCAGAACTCACCATGCGCTGTCTGTAACTGGGGCATCAAAACCCCAGTGTACTATGGACTCACGGTTAGCAGAGGCTCAAAAGTCTAGATTAAGCGGTAACTGAACTTGAGTGATGGGGGTGTACGGTTCGGTTCCAAAACTTCCAAAAGTCTAGATGAAACAGTAACTACGACTGAGTGATGGGGATGTAAGATTTGGTTCACTACATAGCTGTCCTCCTCCTGACTGTGACTCAGCCTGGGTGGGACGCCCCCGAAATCCCCCGCCCAGCCCTGCCGCAAGGTGCCTTTCCAATAGCCTGACTCTGCTATGGTTAGCATTCACTCTCCCAGCCCCAAGCCAGAAGTCCTCCGTTAGAGGCTGAATTAAGCTACGGACAGAGCTTTCCGGGACCCTAACACATAGAGCAAAGGTCCCTGATCTCTTTTACACACGTGGCAAACACTGCCTGGGTGTCTGGAACAATTATGGTGCACATTCCAACGCCGAAGAAGAGAAACTGGGTGAGAAAACACGCCTGCCTGCAAAGAGCTCACAGTCTTGCAGGAAATATTATGACCCAGAACCAGAAGCTTCGTAATAGGAGGGTATGAAAAGTCCGAGAGGATCCCAGAATAGAAGGCATCTCAAGTGGCAGGGCAGCTGCAGACAGTCCCAGAAAAGGGAGCGGACGACCTAGCGGTTGCTGTCTGCTTCTCTGAGGGCCATGCTGGCTTCAGCATGGATTTTGTAATCAGTAGAAAATAAGATGATTTTAACTTCTGTATTTTTTTTTATAATAGGATGTATTTTGGATGATTATTTGCTTTATAAAATCATGTGAATATCTTAACTCATCAGCATTCTGCATGCATTTGGCACTTGATTTTCTCCGAGAAAGTATCATTTGCATACCCATAAATGCAAATAGTTTTTGCAAAGTGATGCCCTTTGCATTATACAGCAAAGCCTGCAGTTCAAAAAAACAAAAATAAAACCACAGGAGGGCCCGTGGAGTGTGAAAAGCACGTGGTTATCTCCTCTTCCTACCTTACAGAAAATACCCTAGTTTTGCCAAAAGCGCTTTAAATTACATACTAATATAGCAGTCTCTCCTTTACCACTTGTTTTTTTAAAAAATGTCAATAATAAACGTCTTCTTGACAAGTTTTAAATAGAGTCCATAATTCTGTTCCTTTCGAAAAAGCCTGTGGGGTCGTGTCAAATGCACATGTATTTAAAGTATTTTTTACGGCTGATTTATTTGCTGTCTTCATCCTCCCACTCATTTCCATTTAAAGGGAGTTACTTTTTTTTACCTGAAGTATAGTCGGTTATAATGTGTCAATTTCTGGTGTGCAGCATAATGTTTCAGTCATACATGTGCACACAGATTCCTTTTCATATTCTTTCTCATTATATGTTACTGTATGATATTGAATATAATTCCCTGTGCAACAAAAGAAATTTGTTGCTTATCTATTTTATATACAGTAGTTAACATTTAAAGGGAGTTCTGTGTGCTCAGATGTGTGCTGTGCGCCCTGTGCACAGATGACTCCCTACCCCGCCCTCTCTCCTCTCACACACACACACATACTCACACCACGTTCCAGTTGGTACATGAAATTCTGCTCAGCACTTAATGGAAGCACTGTGACTCTGAGAGTCACTGCCTTTTGAATACTGGGAACACTTGTTTAACTGTCTCTCCCATCAGGGTCGGAATATGGGGTGGGGAAATGGCCTTGGTTTGCATCTGGCGTCTATGACTGACAGACTATGAGACATCAAGTTCATTTCTCCAGGCTTCCACTCCTTTACCAACAGGCTGAACAGCCCATCTTAAGCATCAGAGGGTGCCGTGAAGGTCACATGTGATCATGTGGGGCATTACCTTTGCTAATATTAATGCACCCACAAAACCATCAACTTCTTGAAATCAGTTCCATTACACATGGAGGCTCTGCATTCAGCCCACGAGTACTCTAGGTCCAAGCTTTACTGAGAGAACATGTGAGGGACATCTCAAGGGAACATGACGACAGAGCGAACTTCTTGGCTTCCATATTGTTACATCACAGAGTTTTCAGTCCCAACCCCAGTCCCAAACTGATCCCGATTTATCCAAAGCTATAGGGCATTTCACATCCCCTAACGTTCCATAAACAAGGATTTCAGCCAGAGAGACTGGACCAATGAAGCCAAGAGCTTGTAATAACCCCAAAGTCATTGTAACGCATCACGAGTTCCTCTAACGCCACACAGCTAGCATCCACGAAGTGAGCTTTCTTGAATCTGAGTTGAAGGCTGCCGGATGGACATCGCGGCTCTCCCATACCGAACTGTGGCAGACATCCCTCACTGGCTGCGGTCTGCCTCCCCACAGAGGCGGAAGGCGGCCTCAGGATCCTTCTCAACCCACTGATTAACTGATCAGAACTGACCCCTGAGAAGAAGCCTCGTGATCCCTCTTCCTGGTGAAGGTGCCCGAAGGTTCGTTGCGGTGCGATCTCCTCCCTCCTTACGGGTGTTTCTCTTGGGTAAGTGCCTTCCCTCTGTCTCAGGTGGCTGTGGCAACACTCTTACGCTTGGCCTTCAAGGGCATTCATGGGGCTCCTTGGGGCAGTTCCCCCTTCCTCTACCAGATCACTCCTAAGAGAAGACCACTGAGAGATTATCAGACAACTCACTGCTATTACTTCTAATCCACGAGAGAACTGGCAAGTTCTTCTCCAAATCCAAGGACTCTTTATTATCTCTCCCAGGGACCGCCTTGGTACTAATCCCTCCGTTACAGTATTTCTAAGAGAAATGCTTCAGTTATAAATATTTTCCAGGGGGTTGGAACTGTCTTATTAAAGATCAAAACAGTGCTTTGAGTATACTGTTTTGCCTCTAATTTGTTTTATGTACTATCCATTCTATAAATGCGCACTATTACTATGGGAACTCATTCCTCTTCAGAGACAAGAATGTCCTGAAAATATTTCACAATTACTCTGTTCCTCCAAACAACCACTTAATTAACAGCAATAACATTAGTCATGTCAGGGGAAGAGTCATTTCGGATTTTTGCTAGGTAATGCCTTCATATACAAGCAGACGCATTATCAAATTGCAACACTTACGCTGGGTGTTCCCACCCCAGGCCCAGTGAAGAGAACAAAGCCAACAGATCTCTCTATACAGAATTCCATTAAACAAGCCTCCGTCCTGAACACTTCAAGAGGATCAAATATTCTTTTTTCACATCACTTCCACTAAGAGAACGTTTAACTTGGAAATGCACCATCTAGCTGCTTAACGTGAAAAAAAAAATTACTCTGTCCCTTCCTTACCCTTTTCCATGAAGATACAAAACATAAATGTCTACTCTGAATAATGAAAAATACTAAAAATTATTTGGAAGAAAATTTAATCACTCACAATCCTATCACCCAGATAAAAGTATCATTTACACTAGCAAATTTTATATACTCTAAATACATCATATTGTTTTCTTTTTTTAAGGGAGGAAGTAATTTTATTTGTTTGTTTGTTTGTTTGTTTACTTATTTAAATTAGGAGAAGGTACTGGGGATTGAACCCAGGACCTGGGGCATGCTAAGCATGCGCTCTACCACTGGAGCTGTACCCTCCCCCCCATCATATTGTTAATGGTATTTTTTCCCGTTTTGCAAAATACTGTGGAGCTCTTCCTTGCGGATGAACCCAGCTCTAGAGAGCCATTTAAAAAACTGTACAATATCCCATTGTATGGACTGACCATTATTCATTCAACCAATTTCTGGACCTTTAGCTAAGGTTTTTAAATTTTTTTCAATTTATTTTTATCATAATATCATATTGATTATTTTTTATCATAAATATCCTTGTTAATGCATCTTTTTTTTTTGGTGCCTATATCTTTGCCTCATTATCTGTATTATGTCCTAAAGTAAATTCCTAGAAGTCGAGTTGCTGGGTTACAGGGTGCACACATTGGCTCGTAAAACTTTATTCAAACTATCCCACATAAAACTGCCGAGATTTCAAAATCCTGGCGCTATGTGAAAAAGCACGGGGCCATTCACAGAGAGGCCTGGAAGTGATTTTCACCCCTACCCTGGCCTGGGGGGTGCTAGTGACGTGTTTGGAATGCAGCAGCATGCTGTTCCACAAAAACTAACAAACAAATAAACAGATAAATTTAATTTAAATTTAAAAACTTTTTAAAATGAGATGGATCTATGAAAATACCAAACAAATGCACGCTTTGTGCTCCTGGCCACTTCAGGCCAACGGTTATGCTAACGTGGTTTACGGAACTGAGATGAAAAGAGGCTTCTGACTCTCTGGTGTCCTTCCGTCTTGAGGCTCAGGCTACAGTGCCGAAGGAGACACATCTTCCCAGCAGAGAAGTGACAGAACACAAGGAACACAGGAATAAAATCCAAAAGGAAGATCAAGAGATCTGTTGGGAGACCCCGTGAGAGGCCAAAGCAGGAGTCTCAGAGGTCAGGACCCATCCCTTAGATCTAGCCCCATTCAAGCCAGATAAAAGAGGGCTGGCGGGGCAGCCGTCCCGCCCAGGTCCTTGTCTCCTTTAGACAAGGCTTTTGCCCCCAGTTTTGTTCAGTGCGCAAGTCAGGAGAGCGTCTGACTGGGACCCCAGCTTTCTTCTGAGGTCACCTTCTGAGCGAGCACACCTCCCCAGGGAACCACGCCAGGAGCTGATGGATAAAAAAGACACGGGAAGTAACGGTCTCTGTGACGCAGCACTCCCCGGCCATCCTTGCTTTTAGCCAAAGTCAAGTCCTGCTTGTCTAGACGGTCCAGCCACGTGGACACCTCCGCTGTCGCCCAGTGCCCTGGGCACCTGCCCTGCTTCCAGAGCAGCAGCTGTACACGGAGGGCTGGGGGAGCCTTCTGCCTACTTGTCCAGCAAAACAATGGGCAGCCTTACTCCCCACTCCCCACCTACCCTGGGCTTTCTGGACGGTCACCCATAGCAAGGCTTTTACAAGTAGCCCTGCATGAGCCATTGCCTAGAACTCTACCCTCCAAACCCACCCAGGAAGGCATCCTGCACCCGCCTACCCTCCTTCCCTCCAGCATCATTCACCATCTCTGGTTCCGCTATAGCCCTCAACACCCTCCTCCCACATGCATGGTTCCGATTCCCTCTGGCTCAGCTACCCTGATTTTTTTTTTCTCCCAACATGTTTCTCCACGATCTTTCCAGCCTTGAGGCTACCCCTTCACAGTACAGAGACTTTGGCTTTAATGTGTTGGTAAAATAATACAAACATTTCTTACTTTAGGCATTTCTGAAAATGCAGAATCAGCTGGAGAGCTGTGATTCCCCAACATGCCCCTGATGCTGGCATCCTCAGAGCCCGGGAGTCCGGGGCTAAGAAGGAAAATGAGTCTTTGTTTCTTTCAGTTATGAAAAGCCCTACCCCTTTGCCCCTTTTTAAATCTCCCTTTTGACAAGAAGACTACCTTGCAGGCAACGTGTCTGCTTCTGAAGGACAAGACATGGCACGCTGGCCTCATGTTAGCAGGGTCTGGACCCTCTGGAGGGCCACTGACAGCACTGGATATGGTCCATCTCCCCCAGACCGGTTTCTCTGGGGGAGAAGATGCAAATCTTGAAGCCTGCGTGCAGAATCAGGGGTTAGTTCCTATCTGGATTCTCAAGACCGACCCGCATCAGTGAGGACGAGCCAATGTCATGTGTCAAGCTGACGCATTTCATCTCCCCAGCTGTCTTCTGCCCACCCCTCCTATCAACACACGTTTAATAAAACACCCGTCATTTCCCAGACACTGTGCTCTGCCCACTTAAGGTCATCAGAAAGGCTATCCTGTTATCGTGAATGCTTCTCATTTATTTATTCTGATTTCATTGGTACCAAGAATGAATTTGTCAGGTGCTTCCTTTGCGCCCAGTGTTCCATAAGATGAATCATTATTTCCTGAGTCATCAAACAACAGTATATAAAGAAGATTGTAATCCACGTTTAAGTTAGACTTTAAAAAAAAAGCATTTATTAAACCATGACGACACAGCCTGTCCTTGTACATACATGACCTAAGTTAACCTTCACAGCGACCTCAGAGCTGAGTGTCAGGGCATCCCATGAAACCACGGTGCTGCTGTCTCTTTCTAGCAACTGTACTTGCTTCTCCAGAAAAACCACACAGAGACAGACAAGACCCAGAGTTCTGTGTCACATTGTCATCTCATTAATGCCATTAACAGCTCCTCCGCAGTGGTGAACAGAAGACCAATCACTTGCCCTAGAGCAGGAATAACACCACCAAGCTATTATGATGGTGCCGTCACCAAGGATGAGTTCGGAACAGAGGATTTTTTTTTTTAAGAGAACCGACAACACCACAGTTAAGAGGACATGGTTACCGACATGACAGATGAAGAACTTTCTAATGAGAAAATTTACCTTATGGTGTTAAGAACAAGATTATGGCTTCCCTGGGATGGGAGAAGACCACTGTCTTCTTTATACCAGAAGGCTCCCCTGATTACTGCAGGATGGTCCAAACTGAAGTCAAAGTGAATGTGTGTCCTCTACCCCCACCCCTCAGTGTTTCTATAACAGGTACGGAGTCGCAGCGAGGAGAGCTACCCACAGGGAAACGCCCCCGTCCAGCCTCCGCCTTCACACTCAAGCCTTTGACTCTGCAGTCGGCTGGGTCTGCCCTTCCATCTTTCAGGCCCGATGGAGTTTTCACACAAAGCCCCTAAGTCAGCTCTCTCTTGCTCACAGACACACACACGCGTGCATGAGCACACACACTCAAAACCACGCATAGCCATTCTCCTTTGTCTGCAGGTTTCTGTGTGTCACAGATGACACAGCGGGGCTTCGCTGCCCTTCCATTGAGATGTAACCATGAGAGGCTCCCTTCCGTCAAGCAGGTTGTCCTAACTCATGCTCACTTCCCGTGAGTGTTCACACTGGGTACTCCCCTAATCCTAGAGACGGACACACATTCTCTGTCTCTGCGCCCTTCCCTCTGCCTCTGGGTCTGCGTTAATTTCCCCCTCCGTCTGTCTCCTCTGCATTCCCCACCATTCCCCAGAAGCTTCCGTCTCCTGGCAGACTGCCACACGGGCTTTATCAGGCATTCTGCTGGGACTGGATGACCCAAGAAGGGGTGGGGGGGCCAGCCGCTCCCCAGACCCTGATTGAGACCCCGTCCTCAGAGTGCTGTGATGAGACCGTCACGTGGGACAGATCAAAAGACCTGCCGTGCTATTGCTTTCCTCCTATCTCTGCGACCTGCCATTCTGTCACAGGAGGAAACTGAATTGGCCCACACGATTTCCTTTTTACAATACCAGCTGGTTTCCACCCAGTTCCTCAGGCTGCACCGAGAGATGGAAAGCTGATTGCCAGATACTGTGTTTTGGTGTCTTCCTAGGAAATGAAGGTGACTCATGAGTCAATACGGGTGGAAGTCACTTTACCCAGTGGCTGCTTCTCCTAGAACTTGTGCAAATTAAATTTTATACAAATCGGATTTTACTTCCTTGTTGCTTTTTTTTTTTTTAAGATATGTGATTTCAGATGGAGCCTTAATGGTCTGTATTTCTTAATGTTTGAATTATAATGTTACCTTCCTTCAATCTCCAGGCAGTTTGGTACTTTGTTAATGAGATATATAACATATCATATGGTGTAATATATACGTGTAAGTACACTGGGTGGGCCTCAGTAAGAAATAAGAAATATCAGTAGGTGATGGGCTGTCCCTGTTTCCTGAAGTTTACATAGTGAAGGCGGAGCCCCTTCTAATACTAGTAACTTCGCTTTTTGGAACACTTATTATGAACCAAATGTCTTGCTAGATGCGTCATGTGTCTTTTTCAAACTCAATTCTTCTGAAACCTTTTCAGGTGGCAGTGGTTCCCTACATTCTCAGGTAATAACGCCACTGAAGCCCAGGCATAATACATAGCTTGCCCCAGCTCGCCCAGAGGTAACTAGTGGAGGCAGGACTGGAAACCTGCAATATGAATGTATGCCATTTATTTTCCCTTTTTAACACAAAAGGCAGACTGCTGCACGCCCTCCTCTTCTTACTGTGTTTTCTCTGAGCAGAGTGTCTGGTGATCGCTGCAAAACGGCACATAGAGAGTGGACACGTTTGTCTGTTTTTCCAGTTACATAATATTCATTTGTGTGGCTGGGCCACACTTCGTTGAACCACTCCCCTAGTGACGAACATCGGCTTTCCCCCTAATTTTCACTATTAAAAAAAAAAAGCTACCATAATAAACTTTTACATATTATTTCACATAATATAAGGAATAAATTCCAATCATAGAATTCCTCTGTATTCTCAGAGTGGTTATATGCATTTGAAAGTGTATAATTTTCATACTAATCTTTATTTATTTTATTTTTAAACTACTTTTATCATTACGATGTTAATATAGGTGTAAATGAAAACTCTCATTTTAAAAAAAATCAAAGAGAAGTTTCCACTTATCCCTTAGGATAAAGATTTAGTGCACACATACAGCCCAAAGCCAACAGAGAAACAGCTTTG
This sequence comes from Vicugna pacos, assembly GCF_048564905.1. Taxonomy (NCBI): domain Eukaryota; kingdom Metazoa; phylum Chordata; class Mammalia; order Artiodactyla; family Camelidae; genus Vicugna; species Vicugna pacos. Next base: position 15,800,957 of record NC_133014.1, read on the forward strand.
CCCTGTCAATTCCCTAAGAAAGCACTGCAGCTACTCAGAATAGACCAAAGAGGCGTCACAAAAGGACCACCTTCTATACTAGGTACATCGATGTGATGTGCAAGTGCGCAACAAATGTATACATACACATTCCTATCTGCTTTACATCATCCTAGAGTATTCACGGATCAAGCTGGGGTTTGGAAAATAAAAGATACAATGGTTTTCAGACAAGTAGAATAATAATGCTTGGACAGTTAATTATTTTAACTTTGGAGCAAACTAAGAAAATTGTTTTTAAATAAATGGTACCTGTAAGGAATGTTTACTGCAATACTTGTTAAATAATGTTACTGGTCAGTGCAGTTAATTTTCCAAATAGGTTTTCACAGGAGCTGTAGAATTTATGCTCCCCCCAGCACTGTGTGAGAACGTTCATTTCCTCACGGCCTCACCGACAGACTGTACCATCAAATCCTAGGTTTCCGGCATTCTGATAGGTAGGGGGAAAACCAGTATCTCAACTCAGTTTTAATTTGCATCTTTTTTATTAAGACTGAAATTGAGCAATTGTTATCTTTGCATTTTCTTGTCAGTGACTACTTGTTTATATTCTTTACCACTTTTTCTTTTGGGTCAAAGGTTTTTTTCCTTCAAAATTTCCAGACCCTCTTTTTCTATGAGGGCATTTGGCCTTTGCCTGTTAACATGAGATGGAAGTACTTCTCCCAGTTTATTATTGGTCTTTTAAAATTTTCCCCATGCAGAAGGTTTTTCCTTTTCATATGGCTGGATTTATCTTTTTTTTTCCTTTAATGACTAGTGGATCTTAAGTCATAATTTAAAAGCCTTTCAACTCCAAGATTATAAAGGGGTTTGTCCATGTGTTTTCTTTACTTTTTTTTTTGGTTTCATTTTCTACACTGATAGGTTTGACTTGTTTGTAATTTATAGTGACGAGCGGTTTGAGATGTCACTCCTACTCGAATTGTATGTCTTTGTTTTAGACTACTATCCTATTTATTGAATGATCTTGTTTCCTCACTGATTTGAAATGGTGCATTTTGCATACAATGAATCTCCAAATGCATTTGGATCCACTGTCTGTGATTGTCATTCTTTCCCAGAAATCTCCTCAGCTATGCTGTCTTCTCAGCTGTTCCTACACACTTCCATTGATCTTCGTTTTTGGTATTCATACATTTTATGACTAGTTTATTTCTGCACATGGATGTTAGAATAGACACGTCTGATTCTACAAATGTGATGCCGTTTTACCGACATCACGTTACATTTGTAAATTGACTTAGTGACATCCGCCATCTTTATACTATTACGTCATCTTCTCCGAGCACGCGGTGCGTCCTTTCACTAGTTCCAGACTTCCTCTGTGGTTTTCAGAAGTGGTGGAAAGTTTCTTTATAGGGGGTCATGCAAAACAAAATGTTTATTTTGGAATATTTCCATTTTTTTGTACGTTGCTTTTTCAAAATGATGTTTCTAACCAGCTATTTAACAGAGGTTATTGATTCTGCACATTCATTTCATATACTAGCCCTTCACTGAATTTTGTATTTTCTAGTAATTGTTCAGGTATTAGTTTTGGAGCCAAGAACTGCTACATTTTATCACACTACAAAAGCATCTTCCTATATGAATGAAGTATTGTGCTGTACACCTAGACATTGACACATTGTAAACTGACTATACTTCAGTAAAAATAAATAGTAAAAAAGAAATGTATCCATGTATTTTCATTTTGAGTGTGTGCTTTTTTCAAATCAAGAATGACTGCTGAATTCTGATAAATTTTTGTTTCAGGATCTGTGGAGATGATTGATCACAGGATCGTTTTACCTTTTATAAGTACAATGACTTTGTATCATCCCAATAAACCCCAACTCATCAAAAAGTATTACTCCTTCACTTGGTGACTCCTTCCTGCTTGGTCATATTCTGTGCAAGGTTTTCGTAAGAGTTTCCGTAAGATTGTGGTCACAGCATTTACAGGCTGGCACCGGGTTGAGACCTGCAGAAAGGGCATTCTCGTGGTGCTGTCTGAGATGTGCTATGACACCCTCACGTCCTCCCCCTCCGCCTCCTCGGCAAGTCTGGCTCCATCTCAGCTTTGACCTTCCTTATAAGATACTTATGAAGTCTACCGAGTTGAGGCAACGTCAAGGAAAAAGAGATTAACATTTTTGCCTTCTTCTTCTTATGTTTGTGTGATTTCTAAGAGAAGAGAAATGTCACACGCAGCCACCTTCAAAGCAAATATCCTCAAGGTTTACTCCTCTGCTTTTAGAACAAGCGTGGTCCGTTTTCCACGCTCACAATTGTATGTGGACTCACGTCATCATTCACATGTTCCTCGCACCTCTATTCTAGAGTGCCCTCAGTCACCATCTGAACACAGCTGCCACCTACCCATCAGAATTACTCAAACATAACAATTTTCTAACAGGTTTTAAAAAACTTTGTTCATGGCAATACATGTTGAATTATACAGTATCAATGTAAATACTTTCACTGTAAAAATGTAAACAATTTAGAAACGATTAAATAAAAAGGGCAATCTCCCTTCTTTGCTTATCTGCCATTTACTCTCCTCTCCAGAGCGAACATTGTTAAGGACCTGCCGTGTATTTTTTAAGGCTCCATTCTTCAGCACTTTCATACGTTTGTATCATGTATATATTTTTTATTGAAGTGCAGTTAGATACAATGTGTCAAGTTCTGATGTACAGCATAATGTCCCAGTCGTGTGTGCGTGTGTGTGTGTGTGTGTGTGTGTGTGTGTGTATATACATACATATATTCATTTTCATTTTTTTCATTAAAGGTTATTACAAGATAGTGAATACAATTCCCTGTGCTATACAGAAGAAATTTGTTTTTTTAACCTATTTTTGTATATAGTGGTTAACATTTGCAAATCACAAACTCTCAAATTTATCCCTCCTCCCACCCCTCTTCCCCCACCCCAAGTAACCATAAGATCGTTTACTATGTCTATGAGTCTGTTTCTGTTTTGTAGATGAGTTCATTAGTGTCTTCTTTTTTTCTTTTTCTTTTTTTTTGTATTCCATATATGAGTGATATCATATGGTATTTTTCTTTTTCTTTCTGGCTTATTTCACTCATGACGTATTTTTTTTTAACAGATATAAGATCTAAGGAGTGCAAACATCATTGTGCACATCTGTGTGTCTGTGGGGCAGATGCTCATAAATGGCATGATTAGGCTAAAAGACAGACAGATGTAAATTTTTTTTATAGATATTGTCACACGCTCCAGAAAAGCTGTAATAATGAAGCTTGCTATCATGAAAACAGCTATTTTTCCATATTCTTGCCATAACTGGATATCATAAATTTCTTTATTTTTTGTTACTATTTTAGTTTGCATTTCCTCTATTATTACTGAAGTTGAACACATTTTTTTTCATATCTATTGACCATTTATATTTCTCTCCTAGATATGTTTTCATATCTTTTGTTCATTTTTCAAATTTTCCTTGATTTGTACGAGCTCTTTGCACACACTGGAGATGAATCATGTGTCTGCTACATACGTTACGAATAATGTCTCCCAGTCCATCACTCAGTTTTTCACCTTAAATTCATGATATTGAAGGTTTTCATTTTTATGAAGTCAAACACTGCATCTTTATATTTTGGCTTCTGGGTTCAGCGCATTTATCTGTTTATTGTTTAATTAAGAGAAAAAAATACAGCTATTCCTGGGTAAATGCTTCTGCCCATGGTATCTGCATCCAGCCTTGAGCTCCCGGCTTTGAGGACTGAGGACACTGAAGCAGAACCCAGATCTCCAGAACCCCCAAGGTGGCGAGAGCACTGTTGCCCACAAGCCCTTCGTTACTGCTGAAAATCTTGCTCAAGGGCTTGAAACGTCACTCATGCACACTTTCCCCAACAGTACAGTCATCAAATATGAGCCCTCCTCTGCTGACTTCAGATTGTGTGGGGCAGTCATGCAGATTACACACTTTCTGTGTCCAAAGTTAGGGAGAACTGGAAATGTCAGCAGGCCCTGGCACATTCTGCAAGACAGTTAAGATTCCTTTTCTCTTCCCTTCCCTTCCCATCCCTTCCCTTCCCTTCCCTTCTTTTCCCTTTCCTTTCCTTCCTCCCTCTCTCCCCTCCTCCGCCTCCTCTTCCTTTTCCCCCTCCTCTTCCTCCTCCTCCTTCTTCAAAATTATCATCTCAAAAATGTGTGTTTTTGGATGGGAAACTGCACAATCATTATTAATGAAGGTGCTAAATAAATAACAACTACATTTAGTTAATTCAGGTTTTCTTTCTGATTTTGTTTTCCACTTATATGTCTTTCTCTTTTAAGTTTTTCAAGCTTCTTTTACCAAAAAGCATACTTTTTCCAGTTTGTGTTTTCCAATCTTGTCTTCCAAAATCTGGGCACTTTTTCTGCATGTGTCCTGGGGGCTGGACTCAATTATTTCCTTTCTTATGCCCTTCCCACTGGCCAAGGTCAAGAGTGACATGAAGTTCTTACATCACAGTCATGTGACGGCTCAGCGCCTCCTCCCCTTGGTGAGGACACCTTTGCCAAGTGGGGCTGCGGCCCAGGGCCTCATGGTTGGGCGAATCTGCATCCCTGAGGCTCCTGATGGTTAACCGCGCTCTCCCCTGTGGCTAGTTGCGTGTTGCGGCGTGTTCTTATGCTCTGTCACGTGCACCCATGCAACACTATTCTAGAAACAGAGCAGAGCCCTCACTCCCGACCTCACGCAAGGCCTCCCAGCCCAGGTGAGACGCTCAGTAGAATCTTCACAGATCGCAGTTTGTGAATTGGAAAAATAAATGTCAAGCTATCTTGTCATAAGCGTTTTTTTTTCATTACTATCTTCTACTTCCCATTAGCTTTTGCAACACAGTGAGCCCTTCATCAAGAAATGTGCACTGAAACTTGACCCTTGGTCCTAAATGTTAATTAACTTTTTTTTTTTAACTCTGAGGAAAGTCCAGAAGTTCTTTTTCTGTCACGAAGCAGCTTGGAGGCCCCTGAGATGAGAGGCAGTGGAAGGTCCCCTAGGGATGTAAATCTATAAGTGATGCCAATGAACCCGGGGGCACACGAATTAGTTCACACCCTCCTTTCCACCCTCCCTGCACCTGCCAGGCGCTGACCAGGGAGACCGTCACGGAGGAAGACGTCAGCGTACGCTTAGAAGCTGCTGTCGCACTACCGGGGCCAGAATCCCAGCCCAGGTGCTAATCCTGCCTCAGTTTCCTCTTTTGTAAAATACGGAGGACAAGGGCTCTGACAACAGTGAAAGGCACTGAGTGGCGATCAAGGACCCTTGTGATTAAGCTGTGCCCATCCTGAAAACCCAGGATAATCTCTTTATTTTAAACTCAGCTGCTTCACTGCGTCTGCGGGCCGAAGTCCCCTGCCAAGTAACATGACAGACTCATAGGTTCTGAGTAACAGGGATGTGGGCATCTTTGAGGGGACATTACTCTGCCCCTCGTAGCCAGCATTCCCCCTGGGAATGAATAAGGAAAAATTAAAACATGTTCACCAAGATCGGGGAGCGTGGAAACTCAGAAAAACGTATTAAAGCTTCCAGAAGTCTCCATGTTTGAAGCTTGTGTCGCTCTGACTTCCCCTCCTCAGGAACTCAAAACGGAAGGTCCTGGTGGCCTTTGTTTGCAGCTGGGGGCGACTGTGTTCTCGTTAACATCGAGGCTTGCGGGGGAAGCAACTGTTGGAGGTAATTAAAGGTGTGTATCAGTTGGCAACAAGGCATACGGAACACAGGAGAAAATAAAAAGACCAGGTTAGCACGAGAGCTGGAGGGGGCGCAGAGGGGCGATGCCTCGGCTGTAGCCGACAGCCAGCCGGCTCCAGGTGCGCTCCGGGGGCCAGCCTGGACGTCCTGGCTTCTCGGCACGTGGCTTTATTGTGTTTCTAAAAGCCACTCACCGCCTTCTGAGCCTCGTGTCGCCTTACCCGAGGTTCCTAGCACAATCCGCATCTCTTCTTTTATGTTTCCTGTTGATTTATACGGCTGATGAGATCAAGGCTGATAGGTGAGACCCAGCCTGCGGCCCCCTTCCCATGTCCGATGCCGCCCGCGCCCAAGCCCCCAGCCCTTCCCCGAGCAGCTGAAACACTCTCCCACGTGGTGTCCTGGATGCCTCTCTCGTCCCAACACAGTCCCTTCTCTACAGAGGCCAAGTGATCATCTAAAAGTTCAAGCCGGATCGCATCACACCCCTGCTGAAAGCTTTCTGACATTTTCTCAGCGGAAGAGTAAAATCGGACTCTGACCACAGTCTCAGAAAGGCCCCACGTGAGCTGCCCCCACGCACCTCGTCACCCTCATCTTTCACCCCTTGACATTCATCGCGTCCCAACCACACGGTTTTCTGTCTGTTCACTGAACACACCAAGCTCAGGACTTTGCACTGGCTGCTCCCTCTAAGCAGAAAACCTGGTCCCCGGTCTCCGTGTGGCCGGCCCCGCATGCCTGTGTCATCTCTGATCAAAGTCCAGCCCCTCTGAGCAGCATGTGGACGCCTCACTCTGAAGGACGCCCTCACCTGCACCTCTGGGACTTCTAACCCATCACACCTTTACTGACTTCACATCACTTAACGTTTGTCTGCAACTCGTTAACGTACTGCCTTGCTGTCTGTACCCCTCCCCAGTCCCCCTTCCCACAAGCACAATTTTCTAATTAAGTAGGGATCAAGCTGGCCTTACTCGTGGCTACAGCCCCAGACACCAGCGTAGTGTCAGATACATCACAGGGACTCCATAAATACTTTTGAGCACATCCGTTGAGGAGATAGACTTATTTTTCAGAAGAATTTTCACCAGAATCCTGTCTTACATAGTAAACAGATGCACTGATAATGGCATTTCATTTCCACTTTGAACCTGTTTCCTCTTCTGTAAAGTGAGTTGAATCAGATGACAAGTCAGGCTCTTCTAAGTAATTACAGTTCCGTGATTATGACCCAAATCAAAAAAAAAAAAAAAGATGAACACTAAGTTTTAAAAGGACCGTTACTAAGCAGAGCAGTGTCCACTCCATTACTTTAAAAATGATTCATTCCAGTCCGACTTGTCTACAGGCGTAGTTCTCCCTTAACCCTCTCTGTTTCCCCCAGGTCTCTCGACAGCCAGCAGCAGTGCACCTGGGGTCAGGGGTCAGGCAAACTGTCCAGCAGTACAAATACATACGTATTCCCCACAAGACCAGGAGGTCAATTCTGAGCACCACAGACCATAAAATAAAAGGCAGGTTTCATTCCTCATCACCTGTTACGCCGCCTTCCACCCACGGACGCTTGGATAATGAATCTTTGGATCAGTGAACCTCTGTTGCCCATTTCATTTCCTTGCAAATGAATCCACCCCATCTCAGTCCCCTCTTTCCTCAGTCCGGCCGCACTGTTATCTGTAAAAGGACCCAGATGCTCCTCCCTCCAGGTTTTGCACCTGCTTCTTTCCTTCTGCCTGGAATGCTCTTTCCCAGGTCGGTCCTCCTGGCTTGTTCCCTCACCTCCTTTGGGTCTTCACTCATTGTCACCTCCTCGGTGAGACCTTCCCTAGACAGCTGGTCTAAACTGCCAGCATACCCCCAGCTCACTTCCCACCTCCTCGCCCGCTCTGCTTGCTCCTGTGCATGTACTGCTAAGGGGCACGCTGCACACTTGCTCACTCAGGTTGGTCACCATGTCTCTGCCCCAACTTGGATGCAAGCTCCAGCAGAATGAGATTTTGGCTCGTTCCCTCCACTGCTGAATCCCCAGTACCTGTGAACGGGGCCGGCAGAGCAGATCAGTCAACAGCTGTCGGGGGCGGGGGGGGCGACACATTGTTGTGTGACTTCCTGGTCACGGCATCTCTCATCTCTGTGCCCCCTCATATGCCCGAGAGCAGGAGCCGTCCCCACTGCTACTTACCACATTACTCCAAGATACTTTTCACCAACGGAACGACTCCCACGTGTTTGAGAATGCTGATTCCTCACCCGGCTCCGCCCTACCCGCCCCTCCTACCCGCGGCGGGAAACCACCTGCCGCCCCCTGAACACGCCTTGTCTTCTCCGTCTCATGACTTTGCAACAGCTGCTCCCTCCTCCCGGAGTGGCTTCCCACATCTCGCCAATAAGGACAACTCCACTGGCATCTTTGAGAAACTTGCTTTGGTGGAAGAGGACGCAGCGCCCCCTCCCTCCGAGTTCCTGCATCCCCCGCCACGTGCTGTCACTCCTGCACGCCCATGCTTCGGCGGGCCCGGGCGGCGCTCCCCTGGGCCTCCTCTGCTTCTCCTCCGCAAGACTTAAAGCGGGCGTGCGCTTTCCCAGCCCTGTGCTAAGTGAGGCTCTCTCCTGCCTGCAGATTCACATCCAAGTATTCGTCACATTTTATTGAAAAGGGCTCTTCAGGTGCCCCCAGCATTCTCCTCTTACCCAACTTTATATTGTCCATAACAATCCGTAAATATTGATCAGGTGAGATCATATGTATCTATGACATTCATTAACATAATCCATTGCAATCATTTATTAAATATGTCCATTCACACCCAAGGAGACTGTAAGACCCCTGGGGACAGGGACTGTGAGTTATAATTCTGTATCTCCACTGTCTGACACATAGTAGGAGGCCGACACACATTTCTGAGGGTGCAGACTGCAGGTCCTGGACTTCTTGGTACAGTAATTTGCACAAAAGTGTTGCCATAGATACCCAGAGTCACTGTGGAACTGATCGATGGGTCATATGACATTAGAAAGTATTTTATCTGCAAGAAATAGCCCCTAAAAGCCTGAAGCCATTTGGAAATATAGTAAGAGCGAGAGAGAGAGAGAGAGACATTGAGGCCTCCCAAATCACTCTGCATTCCAGTCCTAATCACGGCTATAAATGGTGCAGCTTAGAACACGACCTTCAAGTAGCCAGCATCTTAATGGACCCTGTGCCCCTGTCATGGAACTAAACAGGAATGAAACTTTGGCATCAAAAACTGAGGGAAGTCTGGTTTGGTGGCTCACAGAGCAGAAGGGGCCACTCTACAGTCAGAAGCCCTGAAAAAAAAAAAAAGAGTCTGGATCCACAGTTGAAGGGAGTAATCACCTGCCCTTTGGCCAGAAGAAACTTTCATTAAGAAGTAATCACAGAAATACGACGCACACCCACGTTACAGAATGGAACTCAGAGAACGTTCTAGGCACTTACTAAACTCATTAACTCTGGTAACAACCACCAACCACTTCCTAAGTCATTAGCCAGTATTCATTTTGAATATTAGAAATAGTAAAACTGTATCACAAAAACAAGAAAAAAATAAGATTATAGGAGATGCAAAATGTTGAACCATATTACGTTTGTGAGTTCCTTTAGACAAAGGTTCTAATTTTTTTTTTCCTTTGTCATGTACCCTTCCGAGGATTCAGTGAAAGTTTTGGACCATTTCTCCCCAAAAGATGTCCATGATGCCACATTTTCTATAATTGAGTGACCTGGATTAGGGACAATGCCCCTTACGGCCTTTGGCACCTACCAGTGGACAGGATCTAGCAGTCACTGGGTCATAACAAGACTCCAGAACTGTCTTTCCACTTCAGGGGCGCCGTGGACTCCTTTAAGGTCCCAGTTCCCCCAGGGGGATGATGTCCCTCTAAAACCTTTAAGATTTTGTTAGAAGAATAAAAACCAAAATTGTTTAAAAGGCCTGCAAACGTCAGCATCATCTGGACCTCGTCTGTCTCGCCCGCCTCTAGATGCGGTTTCCCGCCTCACCGCCACGCCAGCGCTCTCGCTTCCCAGAAAGAAGCACCTCCCGTGGTCTCCTTACTGGAATTTTTCCCTTCCTCTCCCTTCCCCGTTTCCGCTCAACTAGCTGATTCTTATTTGTGCTTTCGGTCCCAGGTCAAATCCTGCCTTATCCCAGCTTGCACTTGAATTCTCTCTCTTAAATTTCCTTACAAGCATTATATCCTGCATGTAAGGTTATGACAGCGGCGGCTGCTTCTGAACTTGGCATTAAGCTCCCTACGGAGACGATCATGTCTTCTCTGACTCAGCCTTGTATCCCCAGAGCCTAGATCCATGCCTGCCACGTGGTGGGCGCTCAGTTAAACAAACACTGAATAAATGAATGAGGGCCATACAAACCCACATCATTAATTGTCAGTGACCAGGGTTCGAACGCTGAAGTGGTAGGTCTCGTCACACTTACACTTTGAAACGTCACACTCTGTTAAACTGTCTGCTTTTCACTCGACAAGATAAAGGAGAGAGAAGGCAGATCGGGAAGGACGTAACTACAGACATGTTTCTTCTGGGAATAAAGGTAAGGAACAGTTCGCTCGCCACCGCAAAACTAGTACTGCCTTCAACCTTCAGTAAATAATTTATTATTTCAATGTGAGGGGAACACTTTTGGTGGGTGTATCGCACAGATGAAGTAATTCAGTTACTTAGACCACGTGGCCGTGGACAGTCATTTCCACTGGCAGCTACTGGAGTGTGGCATATGGTGGTCTTTGGGGAAAGAGTTTATTAAGACTCCAGACCCTAACCCATTCATCTGCAGGACCACCAGGCATCGGCAAGCAACACAGTCACAGGCCATTGATCAAAGGATTCCAGTCCCAACATGAAAGCTCTTGTATCATGTCTACATATTCTTAGATAACTGTATTATGTCTACGTATTCTTAGGTAAGGACGGGGCACTGCTCATTCCCACACTTCTGACCACAGGGAAGTGGGCCCTTTAAGGACTTGCTCAGGTGCCCTGGGGAGGCTGCCTCACTTCGGTCAGTCCACAGGATACCAAGGCAAATAGCAAACAGAAATAAAATTCACAGACAAATGGAAACACTGTGTTCACACTTCCCAAATTCCTTTTCCTCTACTTGCTTTTAGAAGGCGCATGGTCCATGTGGCAAAGCAGAACATGCCAAATTCAGAATGGAAATGGGCAAGTTGAGAAGAAAAAAATAGAAAAACAGAGACACGAGAAACTTTTGACTTCAAAATGGATTATTTTTATCTTACTACCTGAAAAGGGGTTCCCTGCAACGTAGAGAAGAGTAATTAGTGGAACGATGAACACCACCTTATTGTCAATTACTTATATATAATATGGACAATCATTGAGCAATCAATCCCCTGTGAGCCTGTGAGGTGATCATAATTCTGGCTTTTCCATCTGATCAGTTCTGAGTGAACTGAAAAAAAGAAATCATACAGGGACTTGCCAATGAAAACTCTATATTCAACACCACTGCCAATGGACAATCTCTCTTCCTCTACTTTCCCTCCCTAGACCACGTGCTGTGAACGCCGCTGACCTGCAACGTTCCGGGAGACAGAAGGCAGCCAGACGCCTCCACCTGCCACGAGCCCCCTCGTGGACAAGAGGCCTTCGACTGGCGCAGCAGGAGGAGGCTCCAGAACATCTCCATTGCAGTGTCCTCATTTGCTTCCCCTGGGCCTTTCTGCAAATCCCATTACCATTTCTGCCTGAAATGCTTGGCTGGTACAATACCACAAATGAAAATACCATATTTGCAGAGTGCTGCGTAAGACACCACTCCATTGTCATTTTAATTTCTGTGCTCTCTAGCTCGAGCTCCTTGCATAACGGCGCACCTGGCTAATTTCTAGCAGGGACAGCGGCGTCTCGCTCTTTTTTTAACTTGCTGTCGTAACAGTGCGTGGCCCGTGCCCGGATGAGCCACTTGTAACCACCACGTTTTCAGGAAACGGTGAGGTCCTTCGAGGATAAGAAGATGCAGAATGACAGGGTGCTAACTGCCTGGCCCCACAAAGGCTCTAGCTGGTCTGTGAAATGGCCTGTGTTTGGACCCAATTAGACACGTCACTTGGTTAGGTCAGAACAAGCAAGGGAGCACAGAAGTGGAGAGCAGCCTTGGACTCAGCAGGGCTAGCTCAGGATGCGCCACCCCTCGGTGCCGATGACAAGGACAGGAGGAGTCTCTGCGCCGGTTCTCCGGGCAAGAGAGGCCCAGTTGTCATCGGCGTGATGGCTGACAGAGGCTGCAACCATCAGCGACAAACAAAAGTAAATGGCCTGTCAAGAAAATAAGAACTTCCTTAGGACAGAAGAGATTTTCTAAAGAGAAAACCAATGTCATTTTGGCTTGAGAAATCCAAGCTGACTGGTCGGCTTCAGGGAACTGACGCACTGGGGGATCCTCAGTTTATTGTAGCCGATGGTACACGCCTCCGTGGTGTCTGAATAGGTCAGAGAGAAACAATGTTTGCTTTCTGCCTACATTAAGCAACTACAATTTCTTCTCCACAAACAGATACTCGGTATTGCGAGGACTACACCCACTGCTGTCTTCTTGGTTTCCACCACGCCTCAGCTTCACTTACTCAAGGCACCCAGGATTAACTGAGGATCTACTTTTTGACTCTCATAATGTCACATATCTTTAGATACAAGTAGTGGTGTGCTGGTAAACTGGATCTCAGAAGAAAAAAAGAAAAGAAAAGAATAGAGAAACAAAAAGAAAGCCCGAATCAGTACCGTGTGCTGACTTCTGTGGTAGAGATACACCTGCCACGGCCGATTTCAACTCCCTGAATCAGGAGTCGGGACGAGATGGCCCAAGTCAGCAGAGCTGGCTGATCAGTCCTGAGCTAATGGAAGCCGGCTCTAGAGGCAGGAGACATGATTGCCGCGGCAACAGAACAAACACGGACACAGCGCTCCGCAGCTCACAACGCGCTTCTCACACATGCGCTCATCCAGTTCCCGCAGCCTCCTGAGAAGGGTGGTATCCCTGAGACTGAAGCTCAAAGAGTTTCTGCAGTTCTGTCTACTAAGAAGAGTAGATAACAGATCTGGGAATCTGGGACACATCTCTTGTTTTCTGAAACCAAACCCCATGCCATTCTAAAGTACTTTCAAACTCCACGCCCTTAAAATTACAAATTGATTAGTAAAATAGTTCCGCTTTTCTGTAATAAACAATTGTTTCCATTCTAAAACACTTTACAGTTTTCAAACATTTCTGCATTTCCTATTTTAACTGTTATGTCTCAAAAACTTGGTGAGATGGGCAAAGGCAGAGATCATGACACCGGTTTTACAGATCCAAATTCTGAGGTTCGAGTAAGTTAAGTGACCTGCACGATTTCGCAGTGTAGATGAAATGAGTCCCTGGCCTACGGTGACAGTGACAGGAGGGAATCAGAAGTTAAAACAGAACTGATACGTCTTCTCAAGAGCATCACTGTTGGCACCCAGTGGAAAGGCAGCGTCTCGGATGAAAAGGAGCAGAAACAAGAGGTCCCAGGCCCTCTGAGGCAGGGCCACCACCTTGATTCCATCTGCACCTCCAAAACAGAACCATCTGGGAAGATTTAAAATCTCAACCCCTCTGGGCCACACCCAAGGCCAATTACATAAGAAGCGTCTGGGATGGGAGATTCAGGTCTCAACATTTTTTTTAGAGTTTCCACCAGTTTTGTACAGAGTTAAATTAATATGTTCAGAGAAACAACAAGTTCATGCTGTACAGCACAGGGAACTATATTCAGCATCTTGTAGAAACTTATGGTGAAAAAGAATATGAAAACAAATATACGTATATTCATGTATGACTGAAGCACTGTGCTGTGCACCAGACATTGACTCATTGTAAACTGACTATACTTCAATGAAAATATACATATATTAAAAGTGTGTTCAGAGAGAACAACCAGTTTATTCTTTCACTTGTTTATCACATTCACACACTCCTCCATCCGTCCGATCACACACTGAGTATAGTTGCCCACTGACCCATTAGTGCCAGGAACTATTTCCGATGCTGCGTGTGGCTACAGCACAGAGACAGGATTCCACTCGCTCACCCTCCACTCTAATGAAACTTGTATTCCAGAAGAGTTTACCCACTAGGAAAGCTGGAGGCTGGGAGGACAATGTAACAAAAGGTAGAACGTCCAGCAGCAAGCGCCTTGTTCTCTCCTGGTTGGCCCAAGGTCAGTGCCTTGCAGACTTTCACAGGAAGTCATTTTCAAATAGGACCAAGGACCCTTTTCCTTATTTGCACCCTGTACATCAAATTCAGAGAGAGGCTTTAGAAGTCTGGGGCTTAATCATAGAGGTACCTTAATTTCTGCACTGGGAAGTCTCCGAAGTTATTTTGTGTAAATCATCTTTACGGCAACACTGCCACTGCTTTCCTGTTAACTCAGATTATCATTTATCTCCATCACAAACGAACTTTAATTGAAAGTGGCTCCTAACAAATTCAGCTGCAGATGTCTCTCTGGGCCCCCATTAAACATGAATCAGTAAAAAACAAACCAACGAAAAGGCACCAAGAAATCCCAGTAAATGCATAAGAGGAGTGAGTTATTCTTTCAAGTTAATTTCTACTAAGAGATAGAGATTTCTTAATTCCCTGATCCCTTAATTCAACCACATGGAGAGAAATCTATATTTATTCCCACCGGTCAGGAAGCACACTCACTTTTCAGGACCAATTTGCTCACACAGTTAACAGTATCTCTTCAAGAGCCATTAATCAAACAGATGACCACAAACCACACACTCCAGAAATCAGCCTCTTTCCCTGACACGCGGCCCTGCTTCCTTCCACTTTCTCAGCCTTTCGCTTGGCATGTGTGCAAGGTTCCTCCCTCCACAGCCGAGGGTCTCGGGACCTCCTTCCCCTCCCCTCCCCTCCGAGCAGCGCTGCGCTCCACAGTGACTCGACAGCCAGCGCTGCCCCTCGGCCTCCGGAACCCTCTCCCTGACGGACTCCCTGGGGCAACGGGAGCGCCTTGTCATCTAAGGTCGAGGCCAGTACATAGCACTCCACTGGTGCCCCCGAAGGGTCGATGAATAAATTAATGATTTCTTTAACGCTGAATGTGAACACTGCTCCTCCACAAGGCGGAAGTTTTCTGTGGCCACAAAATTCTCACCTTTTCTTTCTTAACCAACACAATCTCTTTTCATTAAAAATAAGGGGGGGGGGGCGGGCAGGAGGTATGAAATCCCCAACACGCTTGCTGTTGCGGAGACTTCCGGATGCTAAAGTGACTCTGAATTGCTGAGGGGCGCCATCCTGCGCTTTCCCCAGCGGGGGCCCATCCACTGAGGCAGATACGGGTTCTGTGGACACGGATCAGCACGGATGGAGGTTAGTCTTTCCCGCTGCGGCTCTCTCTCCCTTCCGCTTTACTTCTGGCCGTGTGATGCCATCAGACGGGGGGTCTGAGAATCAGACGGAGCTCACACTGAATGCGTACTTCCATTCAGCCAGGCAGCAGTTCGGCTGGCAAAGTCGCCTAACCACCTTCAACCCTGCAGTGCTGAGCGCTCATAGAAACTGCTCACTTAGGCGTGATGCGAATTACCATCCTTGCTTCACAGACAAGAACACTGAGGAACAGAGGGTCACTCGGCCAGTGTCCTGCAGCCAGTGAAGGCAGGAGCCAGCAGGCAAACTCAAGTCTCCCGATTCGCCATCTTTTACTTTCTTGACCACATCACACTGTGTAGTTTCACGGAGGCACTTGTTCCTCCCCCTCCTCTCAACTATGGATGATGGAGAAACAGCCACGATGTGGGGTGGCGAGCGTCCCTGACAGAGCGCACTTCAGGGTGACAGCTCTCATGGTGTCAGGACCAGCCTCCTGACGACTCTGTTCCTCGGTGCAGCGGCTGCGAATGAGCCCTGCTCATCGCCACGTCTATTCCTGAGAGTGATTAAAGCTGAAGCTCCTTCCGTTTCAATTAGAATGTTGGGCTGGTTTAATTTCAAGCGCAAAGAGAACAGGTACACAAACAGACTCAAAGAAACGGGTATTGTGGGATTTCAGGGCGGCATAAAACATGCTTTTTCACAGCACACAGGGAAGCGTTAGGTAGTCAGACAAGTGGGGGCACCGGGCAGATAAGGTGGAGGAGAGGGAGGTCTGGTGAGGCGGGATGCCTGCCTTCAGCACAGAGGGGCTTCACCTCCTCTGAAGGAGTGCCAGCAGGAAACCAGTTAGACCCTGGCAGCCACGACAGGTGGCAGCGACAAGGACTTCACCAAACACGACCCAACACTCATTGTAATACAACGAGCATTGCGGTTTAGGACCCCCTCCATGGGTTTTTGTGTGTGCACCACGGGTAAGGACATGGGCAGAGGGGCCAGACATGACCAGGCATTCCAGGGACAAAAGCCGTCAATCAAAAGACCACCTCTAGGCGAGGGTATAAGAGGAGGGGCAAACAAAGACCACCGGTTTCTCCCCCCTCAGATCAGCCCGCCTCCCGTCCTTGGAGGTGCACCTTCCCTTTGCTAAACAAATTCCTCAAACTCTTTCGCTATGTGATGCTCCATCTCCCGTCTGAATTCTTCTCTCTCAGGTATGAGAAGAACTGCGGTATTTTCCCTTCTCCTTTCTGGGGTAACAGAGGGAAATTCAGGCATTAAAAAGAGGTGAGAACGAAAAAAAAATGAATCATTTGTTATAAACCAGCCAGAAAGCATGCTGTTAGTGTCCATCCATTACACACTGCTTATAAAAATTAAATACACACCCAGACGGTAGGGTAGTTGGTTGATTCCTTGAACAGCTTTTGGTCCAGACAGGTGAAGGACAGTAAAAAAAAAAAAAAAAAAAAAAAAAAAAAAAAAAAAAAAAAAAAAAAACTCCTTCCTAGGAACACTTGGGACGACCCCACACCCGGGGTTTCTAGATGCCCCCCTCACCACTGCAGCCGTCTTTCAGAGATTCTCAGCATGAAGAGCATGTCCATGTTTGCTGAATAATTTAATATCGGTCGAAGATAATTCCAAAGCTGTTATCTCATTCAGTGCATCTATCTGCAGAAAGGGGCACTCTGAAGTCAGACAGAGTCTGCAAGTTTTTTCTTTTCATCACCATTGACCAGTACTTATGAAAGAGAGGGAGAAAGAGTGGGAGAAGGAAAGAGAGAAAGAGAATGAGAGACCGGCTTTGTGTCTTCGTAATGTGTTTAAGTTAGAGAGAACCCGCAGGGCACAGTCTGGGTGTCATGAAGGCAAGCTGGTCTTCTAAGGTGACTTACAGCTTGGTCCATTCACTATGGTTCTAGGTCTTCGGGGAGGAGCATATGATATTTAATGATATATGACAGCACTTTGAAAAACATAAAAAGTTACAGAAGCATAAGCCTTTATGATAGCAAATATATGTCTCAAGAGATGAGGACGAAAGCTTTAAAATATGGGAAATCACAGAATGAAACACTTTTATGAGAGCTCTCCCCTTTCCTCATTCACAGCGCCCCTCCAGAACCACGCCCTCTGCCGATCCAGAATGAAAGACACCTGCTTACGTCCCGCCGTAGCTTCTCCTCATACACTTTCATTATCCCATTACAGGAACTATTATAGAATTGATCACTAGAAGAATTAATTACTGACAAACATAATGAGTGCAGTGACTTACTAAAAGTCCTAACTAGTTATAAACAAATCTGCGTTGAAAAATAATAATGGGGGGGGTAGAGCACATGCTTATTAACATGCACAGGGTCTTGGATTCAATCCCCAGTATCTTCACTTAAAAACAAAAATGAAATACTAAAAAAAAATTTTAAACATTATTAAAAAATAATAATGGTATATAGTGATTTTGTATATAACCTGATAGACACTTGCCCTCCTGTGACGAACATTTCTAGACTTGGGTTTTTGTCTTATGCCTTAAATCCTCATTGGACTTTAAGCAAGTCATTTCTCCTTGCTGAGCTTCAGGTATCTCCTCTGGAGACAAAGAGATTGCTCTGGACGACACTGACCTGTGATCAGATGCTACTTCAGGAAGAGCCAGCAGGAAGATTCATTTCTAGAGGTAACATTTATGAAGTCCCAGTCACTTTTGGCTTTGACTCTGATGGGCAAATGGGATGCTGGATGCCAGCGCCTGGACAACAGCTTGTGAATGTAACACAGGGGAAAACGTCTGACCCATCTCCCCCAAACTCCACGTCAGGGGGACCATTTCAGTTCGGTAGAAAGCCTGGGCAGGTGGCATGGGGCGGAAGAGGAGAACACTGAGACAAAGCAGAACCCCACGCTCCATGCCCCACGCCCCTCAGGTGCAAAGGCCCCTCCGTGTGCCCTGCCTCATGTGTGCAGGAAAGGTGAAGTGCCTCAAATCTCCCTGGGTCACAAAACAGCAGGCTCAAGCATCTAATGATGAAGATGACGGCGTCACAGAACCGCTCAGCACCTGACGACACTCCTGAGCTGCTTTACAGACACTGTAACCACCACCGGAGGGGAAAGGCTGACTCAGGACGGCCAGACAGCAGCCACGACGCAAACTGCTCCAGCCTGCAGGACTGGGTCTGTGGCCAGCACAGTTCCAAGAACTGGCCTTGGGAGAACGGAATCAACGTTTTTGCTCATAATAATCTACATCTTTGTGGACATCAAAATAATTGCCGCTTTCTCTGTCCACACATGAAAGTGGGCAGCTAAACTGTCAGCAAAGGGATGCTGCAGACCCACGTTGACATCTTCCACGTCAGCGTGAAGAAGTTACAGGAGACGGACCTTCACCCCAACCCCACAGAAATGGAATTATGTCTGAGAAGTGGGGATCTGTAAGCAGCTCTGTTGCCTCTTCCCTGTTTGTCTATTTCTGCTCCCCTTAAACCTTAATTATAAAAATGAGATCACCAGGTAACCTTTAACCTAACTCCTGACTTATACTGTATTAAGTGTACACAATGCCTTGCCTAACCTGTTGTTACATGTTCTGGGGTAAAAGGAGTAAGAAAGAAGAATTAAGGAGTTAAATAATGGCTGACTCTCCACTCCCAGCGTCCTCCTTAGCAAGTGTGCAGGTGGACCATGCAGGCAAGAAAGCATCCCATTGCAGGCAGGTGTCGTAGGCAGGACAGCACCCAAAGGAAGACGAGGAGAAGTCAGCAGGTCTGTCTGCCGGGGGAAAATGCTGGAGAACCTGGCCTCCGACCTTGCTGATTGACTTCCCCTCTTCTCTCTGAAAACGGTTGTGGTTGAGCAGAATCTTAGAAGCTGGTCTCGGGACGTGAGCCCACCTTCTCCCCAGATTGCAGGCTTTCTGACTAAAGCCACTTCCCTTTCTACCAGCCTTTGCCTCTCCATTACTGGCTTTTGAGCAGCGAGCAGCCAAACCTGAGTTTGGTAGCAACGTGGCAGTAGACCTGTTTCAAGAGCCAAGGTGACGAAAGCTGCTCTGCAGGCAGCGCCCTGAAGGCTTGAGTTTTACATCTGAATTGCTGAGGAAGAAAGAGAGAGAAAGCAGATTCATGTAAGCATAGGGCGATGCTGGAGAACTGACCATGGGGACCTGCTAGCTTGGGGACAGCTTAGAAAGACATTTACAAATTGGGAGTGCGTAACGCTCAGTTAGAAGTTACCTGCAATTTTGCAATATAACTTCCTCTTTTCTCCTCTAAGCCTTCAGTAAGGAGTGACACACTCACGCTTTGACCGAGTTTGATTGCTAGAGCTTTGGATTGCTGGTTTATGGAAATCATAAAGTGGGTTAAAATTCAAATCTGGATCTGAACGTGCCAGCAGAGATAACCTTGAGAATATAAACCACCAGGAGATTAGAAGATCTCTTTGAGGGTGATTTAGACTTTCAAGGAGCATGGAACAGAAAGACCATCTACTCTCATAAGGCCAAGAAATCTCCAGTGCTCATATATTTTATCCATTTTCATGAGTGGCAGGTAAAGAAAGTATGTGTTGAAATTTATGAAAACTTTGTGAGACTTCCGTATCATACGCTAGGACACAGATCAGCAAACTACAATGGGTGGGCCAAATCTGGCCTTGATTTGATTTTGCAAATAAAGTTTTATTGGAACACAGCTGTGGGCGTCCACCTACAGACCGAAGGCTGCTTTCAGGCTGCAGCCGCTGTGCCAGAGACCAAATGGTCTGTGATGCTAAACATGTTTACTGTCTAACCCTTTACAGAAAAATGTTCCTTGACTTTAGGGACAGGAAGCTACTTTGGTGAGAAAATGCTTTGACAGCCTGACTCAAGTCTCAGGAAAGGGAGACCCTTCTTCCAAGAGGCAACAAGACACGGCTCAGTAAGATTAGCCTCTGTAATTAGCACAGTATTTCTTCATCTGCTCCAAACGAATCATTAACGTGACAAAATGCATTCCAAAGAGGAAGGCGTGTGGCAATGGGAGGGGCTTCCGAACTGGAAACCAACTGCTGGTTTCCTCCCGTCACAACCCCCGTCTGTTCATCAGACATGAACAAAGCACCTTCTCTCTGCCCGGCGCCGAGTCAGGCAGTGAGAGCCCAGAGGTCAATGAGACCCTGCCTGCCTCCAAAATCTCACTGCTGGAACGCAGCACGCCGGTTACAGTGACAGGGACCTGTGTAAGAACACCTGCTCCAGGCATTTCCTCAGTGTCCAGGCCTCGCCCCACTCTGGGAAACATAAATACGGCTGTTTCAGTTGGACTCAAATACTCCATCATCTGTGGCCAACCCCATGGTCCATCTTACCCAAACACAGCACTTCTGCACGGAGTAGGTAAAGATCATGCTAATCACGTCTTCAAACACTTTAAAATGAAACAACGAATGGGTTTTTTTAAATAATTATTTTTAAGAATGAAATAATGCCATTTGCAGCAGCATGAATGGACCTAGAGATGATCATACTAAGTGAAGTAAGCCAGACAAAGAAAGACAAGTATTAAATGATACCGCTTATATGTGGACTCTAAAAAAAAAGATACAAATGAACTTATTTACAAAACAGAAAGAGACTCACAGACACAGAAAACAAACTTATGGATACCAAAGGGCCAAGGAGGGGAGGGATAAACTGGAATTTGGGCTTAACAGATACACACTGCTATATATAAAACAAATAAATAAAGACCTATGATATAGCACAGGGAACGATATTTAGTATCTTGTAAAAACCTATCATGGAAAAGAATTTGAAAAAGAATACACACACACACACACACACATATAAAACTGAATCATTTTGTTGTACACCTGAAACACTGTAAATCAATTGTACTTCAAATTTTTTTTTAAATAAAATAAGTAAGACAACTATCTTTAGCACCTAACACAGAGTCTGGAACATCATAAAAGCTGAGTCAACACTTGCTGAAGGCGTTCGTGGGGACAGGAAGGGGGCATGCTGAAGGACCACACTGCTCGCACGCATCTACCGAGGGTGCGGGCTCGATGGCAACCAACCAGTTAAAACAAAACAACAGGACGTCAGAATCGCTCCATCACCGGGCAGGAAAACGGGCCTGGGAAGGTGTGGTGACCGCCCCACGTCGCCCACCTAGACACCGGCTGAACGAGCCTGGCGGACGGTGCTGGGTTTACAGCTGGTTCTCCTTGCGCTGCGCTAGTGCTTCCAACCGCTGTGGTTGCAGCTGCGTGCTGTGAAGTGGAGGCTCGGGCATGGATGAAGGAGGTACAGACAGCAAGGAACAGGCCAAGCAGGCGGGGAGCCAAGCCCCAGCTTCTACAAGAGCAACTCTTAAATTACGTGTTACGTGTCTGTATGTTTGGGCCCCCCCCCCCACGACTTTGTTTAAAAAAGGAGAACACAGCACAAGAAGTCTGCGAATGGTAGCGCTGCACCATGCTCTGACTTTGACTGAAAATGCCTATCTGATTCTCTTGGTATTAGCCATGATATGAAGGTTTCTGCAACGTATTAAGTTTAGGAAGGATTCTAGGCTTTTGTTTTGTTTTTCAATGGGCACAGAGTTTTTCCTCTTGTGGGGCACAGGAGTGGCTCTGTAGGAGGTATGTTTCTCCTGTTTGGGATGGGGAGACTCCCCTTGTGAAAAGGCAGCAAACCCCATGTTCTTGATCCCGCAGTCTGATTTGTGGCAAGGATGGCAGTGCTAACACTCCACTTGAGCATGTACTCTGATGAAGCCATTGATTCCACACCTGAAAATCTACACAAGGAGGGAAGCAATTCTGCAGCGACCAGGATGATCTGCAATTTCCTTATGAATTTTGGGTGAGAGCAAAGATGCTTGAAGCGGTTATGAAATGTATTCCTGCGACCAAGAGGGCATGCTAAAACAAAGCAGGAAGAATTTTCTTCAGCAGGCTGCTTTATAAGACCATCTTGAGCACGTGTCACCATTTCAAAACTTCTGGGAATTACCGCGCATTTAAAAATCACCTAACGCAGCTGGCCTCCAGGCTAGTTAGCGAGGGTGGCTGAGGAGTAACCTTGAGCTCTGTCTCATTCTCCTAAGGTGTCCTGGGAAGCGCAAGTCAGATTAAAATCAGGAAACCCCATGGCTCCCCGAGGGAATGTGTGAGAAGGGTGAGGAGAATCTCATTATCTGCTTCCATGAAGCCCCACTGGCGGAAGAGAAGGGTGGGGAAATATTATTTCTCAGTGTTTGTCAGACACTGTGCAAAGAACGTGTCACTTACACAATCACATTTAGCTCTAGCCAAGGCTATGGGAGGGAGGGGCCGTTTGATAAACGAGTTGGTATACCTTGATGAGTCTAAGTCACTCACTCAAGTTCTTGCAACCCGCAAACTGACAAAGCCAGCATTTGAATCCAGGACTGTCTGTTTCCAAAGTCTGTCCTCTATAGCATCTCTTTTATAAAGCACTTCCAACTACCCGATGCAGAGAGCACGACTTAAGAAGTTAAGCTGGAAAAAAATCAGCTCAGATGAGAATGTATCTCCAACCCCTCTCACACACACACGTGCACACACACACGCACACAAATCAACTGTGTGGAGCCCAGATCCTCCTTGGCTACGGTAGCTTCAAAACTGCTTAGGGTGAATGATACCTAAAATCAGGCAGAACCTCCTCACGTAGTAAACACGCATTTATTTTCTAATTCGTTTCATTTATAACTTGCACATGTGTGCGGGTGTGTGTGTGTGTGTGCGCGAGCCTGTGCGCCTTGGGAGTGCTGCTCAGTGCAAACACACAAGACAACTGCATTTCACAGTTGAGTCTTCAGGCAGCAATATTTTAGCAGAACGAACATCAAATCTTCCCAATGACTTGCGAGCTGTGAAAGAAACTGCAGCTAACTCCAACTGTAAAAAACACGTCGGCTCCAGAAGAGGAACGGCGCTCGGAAGGACAAGTTTTAAAACGATGTCGGAGGGACGCGAAATAGGAGGCTGCAGTTTGCAGCGTGAAATCATCACTTTGAGGGCCCAGGTAGAGAGCCGGAGGTGTGAGGAGATCCAGGTCTCCTCTTCTGTTCCTTAGATTTCCAAGAGATCCTGCAGGGAAACGCGGCTGCAAGAGGGCCCAGCCCCGTCCCGGGACAAGGCTGTGATCCCGCACTTTCCCCCGCCGCCTTCTTTGTTCGGTTTTCTAAGCTCTAGCACTCCGCAGGATGGAAGAAGACATCTTCCAGCCCACCCCAGTCGCCTTCTCCCGTGCACAGCCTGCAGATGGAGCTTCCGCTTTGGTTTGAAACAGAGATGGCGCCCCCTGGCATTTTCATGTCTATGAAAGCCTGGAGTATTTTCCAGGAGATCCTCCACTCTTAACACCTCATCCTGCACAAAGTAAATGGTCCATCACTGTCTGCTAAACACGGGGACGGACTGAAATCTCTACAGAGGCCAGTTACTGAGAGGCGATTTTGTAACAAGCATGGTGTCATTTACAAAGTCTCATGACAGCCCCCGGAGATGGAGATACTGCTCGGTCCATTTTACAGGTGGTGAAGCTGGGTATGAAAGAGGGTCAGTGATGTGTCCAGAGACACCTGCAGCAGGGCTGGAGTTCACACCCAGGCACGCTGGTGGCAGAGCCTGCAGCTAACCGTGGAGGGAAGCTGATTCCAATAGCTCCACCGCCCTTTCCAGGAATCAGGTCCACGGTCTCCTCGCACGCATGACTACTCACAGGAGGTTGAAGAAGAGAAAGAGGAGTTGATGTGCAAGTGATGAAAAAGAAACCAAAAACCAAAGAACTGCTTCAGCACCGTCTACCAGCACTGCACCTCCCCTCCTCTTAATTAGCAGGGAGCGCCCGGGGAGAAGGTTAGCTTTCCAAAGAGTTGGTTCACGGAAAAGCTCGGGAAACCCATTACTCCTCACCACAGGGGTTCAGCTTTCCCTTCCCAACCCTGCTTAGAAGCACAGTGGGGCGACCGTGGGAGAGGTAAGGAAACAAAATAACAAGTGTGCTTTCTCACCGCCCTGGTCTCCACCACACCTCTCCTTCCCGAGGTGCTGGAGACGCGCAGAAGCCTCCTACCCAGACCGCGCAGTCAGGGCAAGTCGGAAGGACTCTGGTTCCCCACGTGTTCCTGGGACAGCAAGGAGGGGGGCAGGAACTTGACCTCCAGCTGTGTGTGGAAACGGGTCACGGAGCCCCACAGTCGCAAACGTCCCTGGGAGTTCGGTCGAATTTTACAGCTTCTCCGGCTTCAAGTGAATGCTTTGATGCCTCTTTGAACCCTGCAAGTTAGTGAGTGGGTGTGCGGTTCTCAGATTCCCGGGGTAAAAACCAAGAGCCTCCCAGCGTACAAGTGACCCGAGCCCCTGCTCTGACGGTAAGTAGGGTGGTCCTTGCGCCATCTTTACCTCCTTCGATATTAGTGGGAAGAGCAGCTGGTGCACTGGTCCTTGTAGGATTCTGTTAGTGACCCTCTCCCCCGACTCCTGGCAGAGAATCATGTGGACCCCCCACCCCACGAATCTGATCTCTAATAAACGTCATTAAAGAAGGCTGATATAGACCCAAAGATTTTTACTAGAGACAGAAGACTGCCCGATCTCAAAGAGCTTTCAAAGGCATCTTCCTAAAGGCTTGGGAGAGGGAGGGAGGTCCTGTCTCCTTTCCCTAACACCCCCAACCACACAGAGTAGGCAAGAGTGGAAACACGCCTCCAAGGCATATTTTGAAGAATGCAGAAAAGTCGATCTCCCCCTAAGTCATTAGACTGAGTCTCAGGAAACGTGGCTTTCCTTCTGGTTCTGCTGCTAACCAGATTTAAGGCAAGCCATGTCACCTTGTTCCTTGGTTCTTCCTACTGATAAAACACAGGGGTATTTATGATCCCTTCCACTTAGAGTGGTTGGTAAAGACTTCATAGAACTGGAAAAGGAAAAGACTTGAAAAATGAAGCATAATTCATTTACAATCAGGACTGTCTCTCAGATATCCTTTATCCTCACCACAACCCCTTTAGGCTCGATGTAACCACCCCCATTGTACAGAGTAGCGAAGTGAGGCTCAGAGAGGTGAACGACAGGCTCACGTGAGATGTGAAACTGACATGAATTCAGGACTCATGTGTCCCTGGCTCCACCGTTTAGGGCCATGCTAGAGGAGAAAGGTTTGAATGGGAATTCCAGTGAGAGCAGAGTGGGACAGCGTAAGGAAGGCAAAAATGGAGAGGGGGCAATGAATGGGAACAGAGAATATTTTAAAGCAATTCACCAAGACGCCCTGAACTTTTCATAATTCTGAGAACCAGAGTAGTGCCCACAAGGAGAACAGGCAGGATGTAAGATACCCAGTTGCCAAGCCTCAGCACCCACGTCCATCCTGGAAACTCCACCATTAGACATTCCATCCCTGGGATCATCACTTGGCGAAGGAGAAATTCGCACAGGCTGCAGCAGACAGAACTGAGCCCCAAAGCACCACAGTGAAAACGAGTGTGGTCTCTGAGGCCTTGATTTGGAGCATGGCTCTCTTACGAATTAGCTGTGGGGTCCTCGACAAGTTACTTGACCTCTCTGTGCCTCAGCTCCCTCGTGCGTGTCTATCTCATAGGGATGTTGTGATGATTCTGCAATGATACGTGTAAAAGCTGGCACACCTCAGGCACTTAACCAATAGTATGAATGCCGACAGAATGGATCTGGAACACTTCTTGCAAATAGCACATTGCTATGGTCTGACAGTTTGTGTCCACCCTAAATTCATGTTGAAATCCTGACCCCCAATGATGACAGTTTTAGGAGGTGGGCCTTGGGAGGTATTTAAGTCATGAGGTTGGAACTCTCCCGAATGGGATTAGTGCCAAATACACGAGGCCCCAGGGAAACCCCTGGCCCTCCCCACCAAGTAGGGACACAGTGAGAAGGTGCCAGCTATGAGCCTAGAAGGCGGCCCCTTCCAGAAGGCGACCACCTTGCTGGCTCCTTCACCTTATTCTCCAGCCTCCAGAACGCTGGGCGGTAAATTCTTGTTTGAATGACACCCACTCTGCGGTACTTTGTTACAGCAGCCCCGGTGGATTAAGACACTATCCCGAGCTAAGATTCTCATTCCCGAAGTACATCCAGGTGAGACATCCAGGCTATATTGCTGACATGTTTGGCCTCTCCACAAATCATAGCAATTACATATAGTCAGAATCATTTTTTCAGTCCATAATTAAATATATGTATATTTATTCACCTTCAACATCACCTGTGAGGCTACTTTATTTAAAAAGTGATGAGTAACAGACGCATAAAAGAGAAATGTTTGAATTGCAGGTGATCATGGAAGCTTGTCTAGCGGACATGAATGTTCACGGGTACGATTCTTTTGTATGATGTAGCCACAGTTTCACTGTAACACATAGCCCTCGTTTATGGAGCTCACTATAAAAAAAATGAAATATCTCAATATTGTATTTCCCTCCAGATGTCCTGCCACCTGAACTAGTTTGAAAACCACTGCTCTAAAAACTGCCTCATTTTTTAGCTGTCTTTGCTAATATGAAATAAACAAACTTACTGATAAATCTGAGATGAACAAATAAATTGAGCAGGCAGCTGGCCTATTAATAAAATGTTTTAAATCCATAAGTAGAACAACTCTTTCTTTTCCAAAGCCAACCTGTGGGTTTAGCTTTCTAGAGTTTTCTCTTCCCTCGGCAGCCGTTGGATGCCCATGCTCCCTACACCACTGAATGACAATGCCAGTGATTTTCGCCATAGCAGGTGAGTGAGAAAAATGAAGCGCAGACATCGCTAGCTGCCAAGAAGTACTCTTGAGTGTTTTCTTCTTAAATACGTCTCTTTCAAGCTCACCATGACAAACTTCCATGCTGCAAATTCACTGGAGGAGACGGTGGTCTAGGGATTTAAAAGGCTTTCTCTTACTCAACATAACTAGCGCCTCTCCTATCCCCCTATGGCATCTGTATGAAATTTTTTAAAATGTGACCCTTCTAGATTGATGTAGCCCTGTGTGTGCCCTCCATAGGGCGCCTTCCACAGGGTACCCCTACACAGCTACAAGCACACACAACTGTGTACAGCGGCCCTACACATAGTGAGTCTGAGCTCCGTCCCAGAGACTCAAGGCCATCTCCAATCAAGCTCTGCCCAGTCTTCCCAGCATTCCTTGCAACCCGCACCACTCACACCTACCAGGCAGCCCCCCGCCCCTACCCACCACCTTCCTGGGCAGGGGCCTTGTAATAAAGAGCAGGAGCTCTGGGATCAGATGCCCTGAGTTAAACACTGGCTTCACTTCCTAGTGGCTGCGTGATGCTCACCAGATTCCCAACCTCTCTTCCCCTCCTCTGTAACGTGGTGATGATGGAGGCCTGTCTCAAGAAGATCAAGTAGGAAAATGCAGGTAAAGCACTGACCCACCTGGCTGGCCGATAAAAAATGCACAGTAGATACTGCTACCAGTAACCTCACCTTCCCCTTTGTCACAGCTATCCCTGACTTGCTCACGGCCATCCATCCTTCCAAAATCCACGGGTCCTTTGAGAACCAGTCCCTTTCCCACTAAGCTACTCTAGACTTTCCGATCACTTATGGCATGCACCCCATACAGTCAGCACTGAATTAACCTGTCTTACTATTTCCTAGTGACAAAGTCTGCAAGGAATATTAGTCCTATGAAATGCTCCTCCAAAAAGGTTACTATATTCAGAAAAGTTTGGAAGGATTGCACATTTTCTCTCTCCTCTTGGAGATCACAAAACACTTAAGCATAGTAAAGGCTCTGAAAAGTCCTGCAGTTTAAAAAAGTATCTTTCAAACATTTTCAATCTCAATTTTCTCACCATTTTTAAGAAAAGAAACCTAGTTAAGTGTAAAATATATTGAGTCCAAAGAACTAATGTTTCATATCACACTCTGGCAAGTTCTGCCCTATTTTTGAATCCAGGGGAGCTGCTGGGTTCTTGGAGGTGGAGAGAGGGGTGATGCCCGAGTCTCGCACTCTCATCCTTCCCCGGTTTTCCCTAAGCTGCATTCCAGGGGCTTCCATGGAAGCTTAGGGACCTACTGAGCGCAGTTAGGAACCCATCAACACACCTTCTCTCATCTGGAGCCCAGAAGGCACGAGGAGTCCTGTCATCTTTATTTTACAGGTAGGAAAACCGCGGCTTCTGTGGTCGGGACTGAGTAACCACACACCGACCGCAGTGTGGGCGGAAGCATTTCCAAACGCAGCACTTCTCTCACTGAGGCGTGCAGAATTCTTAAAATGTGCAATAGATACACGGAATTCTTCCCACCCTCTCGTCCTGGGTGACAGCTACAAGGTGAGAAAAGATGCAAAATGGAATCATGGCTTCAGTTTTTCTCTCTGCTGATAGAAAGGATGCCCTGATTATGGCCCCGTATTTTCAAGGCACGGCACCTAGTCCTTAGGTCCAAGGGAACCTGGGTGCCGGGCAAGGCTGCGTTCTTGAATGGATTTGAATGGAGTCTTCAAGAGTGGCATCGATTCCGGCATCCAGTGGCTCGGCAGGTGTTTCTCTTTGCCCCTGGCAGCTCACAGAGGTCCGTCCCAGCTTCAAGATCAGGAATGGAACTGAGGAAAGGCAGGCGTGATCGTGTGGTTACGAGACGGTGAGATAAAGTGAAACCGACAAGGCAAAGACGACTCTCCCTGAAAGGCCAGCACAGCTCTGCGCTTAGAGTCAACCCCAGCACGGCGTCTTCAAGACACACCTGAGCTGCTGGCATCGGGGGCAAGACAGCAATGGTGACAAGACTTCTCTTCATACAGACACGGCCGTCCCTGGTGGCACCAACACGCTGATCACCACTAATCACCAGGAGACTTAAAACATGCTTCACCATGCAGCCCGAGGGAGTGGAGAACGTCTAATCCATGTGGAAATATTACTGATGAGGGAAACGCTGCCACGTGGGGACAAGCACCCCAGCGTGTGTAAAGAGACGCAGGCAGAAGGGGCAGTTCGCCCTGTGTGGTTAGATGCAGAAGTACAGGGAAAGGAGGCCAAACGGGGGTGCGCACCGGTCTGACGGGGCCTGATCACCTCCTGCAGGTAGAGGCACTCCAGGAGGAGGGTGGGGGCACAGCCCCGCGGAGACTGAGGCCAGGAGCACACACGGGGGCAGAGGAGCAGAGCTGGGATTAAACGGATACAGCGCAGCTCACTGGTCGGAGCATCCGGGCAAGAGCCCGGCTTTCCCTGTTTCTAGTGCAGAATTCTCCCCGCTAAAGCTTCTAACCCTAACCCTAACCCGTCCATCCCTCCGTTGCTTGCTCCCCACCCCCACCACCGCTTCTGACTGCACAGCCTGAGGTTCGGAATTAAGTGTATCTGTGAAATCACCTCCCAGGATTTCACGAAGAGTAATCATGTACCTGTTTGACCTAGAGGCCGGGGAAATACTGCAGACAATGATTCAGAGCATCCGTTTTCCACGGAGCCAAACTCACTTTGATGGCGCTTCCCTGAGACCTGACTGGGCCTGAGTCTCCCGTGACTCGGGCCAGGGCTTTAGTGGACTCAAAACTCCCATGGCTCTCAGCTTCAGACCACTCCCAGGGGCACCGCCCCCCACACTCCCCAGACCAATGCTTAGGCATTGAAAGGTAGCTCTCAAGAGCGTTCCAGCTAGACAACTAGGGAGGTGATCCTACGTGGGGAGACCTCAAAGGCCAAGGATCAACCCACGGACTTCCCCACAAACAAACACTACAAAGTCTGCCTGATGTAAAACAGACAACAAGGTCCTACTGCACAGCACAGGGAGCTATATTCAGTATCTTGTCATAACCTAAAATTAATAATGATATGAAATATATATACATATAAGTGTGTGCATACATGTGCATAACTGAACCACTATGCTGTACACCAGAGATTAACACAACATTGTAAACCACCTATACTTCAATTTAAAAATTAATCAATTAAAAGTCTGTCTGAACCATGAAGCCACTTTGGAACAGGTTAGGGTTGTCACGAAGCACATTCAAAACCAACATCATTTAAAGCCTTAACATTTCTGTGTGGGGTCAACAGCTTAGAAGTAAAGAGAGAGATGTTCACAAATGAGTAAATGCTGAGTTATTTAATGAAGCAGAATCAGATGCTCAAAGCTTTAGAAGGTAAAAAAAAATGAACAGTATCCTAAAATACAGTGGTTTTTAAACTAAAGCTGTAACAGTACGTTTTAGTTTTTTTTCCAAATGAAATTGTATGTGGAGTCACAATATATAAGGCACATGGCTGCAGAGACCAGAGCTGCCCTGGTATCATTGGGGAAGGACACTGAGGCTGTGTCCACCTGGCTTCTTCCGCATCCTTCATCCTCAAGGCACTTTCCCTTCACATCAGCGACCTGTGCAACTCAGACGGCAAACGGCTGGGCTCATCCACCTCTCTCCCTTTACCACGGGCTGGAAAGTTAAGCACATGATGCCCTGGCCTTCCGCCCTGTCTCTGCCAGTTACTAGCCTGATCCCCAACAGAAAAATCACCTAAATCACCAACTTCCATTTCTTCTCCTATAAAACGTAGAGAAATAAAAAAATATATATTTTTTACACTCCAAAGATTTGTTCAGAATCAAGCTAGATTTTTAAATGCCGTTTTTTTTACACTCTAACATTGAGATAAATGTACAACGTTGTTTGTTGGCCACACAGTTAATTCAGAGCAACCTTCAAAAGGAAATAACAGAATGGTAAGCCTGAGTACTAGGCTAGAAAGGGAGAGAGAGGAAGAAAAACTATCCTGAGGTTGGGCCACAACCTCAGAGGGGTACTTCATTTAGGGAACCTTCACTGAGTACTTGGCCGGCTGGAGGGGCAGTGATGACTAATGCCAAGGTCCACGGTGTGATGCAGACTCTGGGGACGAAGCACCACCACCGACTGACCGTCGACATCCTCTCTACACATAAACACACATGCAAAAGGAAGCCGTGTAAACAGGAAAAAGTTCAGACCAAGACACGGAGCTCATGCCAGGTGCAAAGGCAGTGCTCTGGCTACGGTCTTCTGGGATACGACATTTAGGTCCTCTCCGGAAGCGCCGTTCCCTTTTCGGCTGGAAGCACGCACCGTGAGCCCGGGTGGCAGCTGCCCACGTGTGGATGGGAGCACTGCGGGGACCTGCCGGAACCTCAGCTGGCACACCTACGTTAGCGGCCGACTCACCGCCCCTCCCCACCACACACCCCTTCTCCCTTCTGCGGAGGTTCTCTTTCTACAATTTGCCACAAATGCCTCAGCAGGAAGGGAGCTGCAGTCAAGAGGGTCCCCACTGAGAATGAGCACTGCTCGTTCTCCTGGAGAACTCAAGGTCACCCGTCAGCCTCCCCTCACCCCCTGCCCATCCCCCCCAACCACCCCCACCCCATGGATTTGTGACCTTGAGCTTTGGGGAAACAGAAAGGCTTGTCTCTTTATCCCTATCTATTGCATTGATAATACAGTAATTACCACTCTGAAGGGAACGTTAATTGGGATGAAGTGGCTTGCAGCGGAGGCCAAACAGAACGAGGCAAAAACTATCAGAAATTGCAAACAGAAAGAGCTTTTTAAAATGCTGTCCCTGAATATTAAGAGTTAGTTCTATTAATTCTAGATTTCTGCAGTGATCGCTGTTTTGTTTGCTCATTTGTTTTTCATCATCTCCCACCACCCCCAGCAGATATGAATTCACCTCTGCATCAAAGGCTCTTTGCATTGTCAGAAACAGCAAACACTCATTTAATGCCTTCAAACAGCGCTACAGACCAGTGTGCCGTGATAAAGCTGTGTCTCGCTAATTATGTGATGCTTCTATGTCACTATGACTGCAGAGAAATCTTTTTTGCCATTTCCCACAGTTCTCCAAAATATGTTCTTAAAGGGAACTTCGGACACCCAGTTCTCTAAACTTAAAACTGCAGAGTCACTGCTGAGACCCCTCCACTTTTGCTCCCCACATCCACACCAGTGGCCACGAACCAAGGATTCTCCATCCATAAATATTCTAATATCCATCCTTCTCATAATTTCCCCGGCCTTGGCCTTCTCCAGGCCCACGTCACCTCTCGCCTGGGTTACAGCAGTGCCCTACCTGCCTTGTCTCCCCAACGCACTCTACTCTAGACACTCTGCTGAGTTGAAATTTCTTAAGCTCAACTGTGAGCACGTTAGTGCATGAGGACAAATGTCCTGTGGTCCCTTTGCTCTCAGAAGACTTACATGACAAGCTGCAGGTAACAAGACTGCTTTAACGAATGTAAGCTATCCGAGAGCAGGGGCTTTGATTATGAACTGTGCTGGTCACGGTGCTAAAAGTATTTGTTGAAAGAATAAGTAAGTGAAAATGGATGAATAGTTGGATGTATAGATGGATGGATGTGAGACAGAAGGAAATGGATGAATAGTTGGATGTATAGATGGATGGATGGATGTGAGACAGAAGGAGAGGGGGCAGGGCACAACCACTGGAGGACAGCTATTGAGGACAAAACAAACTGGTGGGGACCAAGATGGCAGAAGAGTCAACTTCCAGTGGACCTTGAGCCTCATGGCGCACCCACAGGTGCCGTGACAGGTGCTAGGCTGACCATAAAAGGTCAAAACGTGGGGAGGGGACCCATGCCTGGAAATCCCTGCCTCTTCTCAAGTAGTTAGAATAACCCTCCTTCTTGTTAGCATATGCAGTTACCAAGCCCGTGAAAGCTGACAACCCTGTACCTTGTGGTCAATCTTGCCTTCTGAGATGGCCCGCCCTCTGTCCATGGAATGGATCTCTCTAAATAAACTTGCTTTCACTTTACCGTGCCTGGCTCTTGAATTCTTTCCTGCATGGGGCAAGAACCTATTCTCCAGCAGCAGATGGATGGTTGGGTTGGATTTGGATGAATAATATCCCCTTAAATGGTTTGTTCACAGTATGAAATAGAATAACACACCTGAAAGAGCCAAGCATACATCAAGTTTCATTCCATGTTCATCCCCTTCCCTTTTTTCTCTGTTGGTCTCCTTGTACTAGTCCATCCTCACCTCCCAACCATGAAAGGTCAGGGCAAGCCAAGGAAAGCTCACGTATGCCCCCGGGGAAATCCAGCTACCTTTCAAAACCCCAGGCAAAGCCTTTGCCACACCGCTGCCCTGGAGCCCAGGCTCCTGCAGCCAGAGGCTTTTACACAGATTTGCGACTGTGAGACATCAAATCTTCCCAAAGTTTAAAATTCTGCAATATTTCCAAAGAGGCAGCCACTGCACTTTTGGAGGAATTTTAATTGAAACTGTAGGCAAGGGGGGAATACTCCACTCTAAGTCTTGTTTGGGAGAGACGCCCGTGGCTGACTGGTTAGGAATCGACCGTGGTGGGAAGACCCTGGAGCAGAAGAGGCTGCCTGCAGGTGTCAGACGGGCGGGGTGGGGCTCACAACAGGACAGGTGAGGCTACGCCGAGCTTGCACCAGGATGACGTGGGGAAGGGACGAGTTTAACACAGAATTCCCAGGCGGAACTGGTGGGCTGATGAGGAAGCGACTCCATCCCTTAGACTCAGCCTCTCAAATTCTGCCAAAGGCCAAGACTCAGATGTCCTTCGTGTCTTTTGTCCTTTTTTTTTTTTTTTTTAGTAACATTGAAGGTAGAAATAATTTGACTCTTGACAGCTGAAAGCTAGCAACAACACATCCTGGCTCAGCACGCTCCTGCTGCCGTTAGTCACTAGCGTCCCGGTGACTGTGTGCCCTATGGAGAAGGCAGAAGTGCCAAGGAGGAGAGCCCCCTACAAGAAGAGTGCTTTAAAAGGCACTTTAAAAAAAAAAGCCCGTTTTGTGGAAGATACCAGCTGTCTCTTAATTGCTATCTGCACTGTGGTTTCTCCCGGGGGTTGGCAAGGGGAGTGGATTAAAGAAAAAGTTTTGACGGCCATAGGCATGAATACCCAAATGATACGAATTTTAATATATACTTTTAAAAGGGTCAGGCAATGATGGAAAGATATGACTGCTTTCCTTTTATTTCTCTGTTCAATTAAAATTTCCTACAAAAGTGCAGTGGCTACCTCTTTGGAAATGTTGCAGAATTTTAAACTTTGGGAAGATTTGATCTTTCACTGTCACAAATCTATGCAAAAGCCTCTGGCTGCAGGAGCCCGGGCTCCAAGGCAATGGTGTGGCAAAGGCTTTGCCTGGTTTCTGGAAGGCAGCTGGACTGGAAAGAGCCCCTTCTAGTTCTGAGCGAAGCCACCTAGTTATCTAGATGAAACGAACAGATGCACAAAATATCCCCCTCGCCCCTACCAGAGGAGAAGGCTGAGCTCTCAAACGTTATTCACAGGGCATCATTCAAGACTTTTCAGATAATTAACTAGAGCGTTCCCCTCCCCCCAAAAAAGTGGTTCCAAATACCACTGTGAATCTCATTCCCTGCCCAATCCGTGCTTCTGAACAGAGCAGGCGACAGGCATGCGTTTAAACAGAGTGTCAAAGAGATGAATCCACAGTTTATCGCTACTATTCATCTTGGCTGGTAAGTGGCCGCCATACTGTTCCTCATTCATTAAAAATGGCTCATTTCCTTTGGCCTTTATTCATTGCCTGATCTTCCTAATGAACTTAATGTAGCAAGTGATGTAATCAGACAAAAGAACTGTAAGGACCCTTTTTCTGCCACTATAAGCAGAATTAAATCATATTTAATTAGGAATTTAGTGCTCACCGAAAGTCTCGATTTAACTGTTCATCACCCATGCTGCTGCCTACGCGCAGCTTTGCTCCCGCCTCTCGCTGGGGCAGGGGACCAGGACTAGCTCTTAGGCTCAGCGCTCCAGGTCGGACACGGCCACCCAGCAGGGAGGTGCCTAACAAGTCCCAGACATGGGGTAATCACCGCATTAGATGTCCCTTAACCCTCCATGGCCAACAGCGCTGGACATGGTCAACATGAAAAGGGACCCAGGCCACGTCAATGGTGCCTGCTTTATAACCAGCACAGAGGAGAGTCCAGCAAAGCTGGGAAGAGTCGAGAGGCACTGTCTCCTGTATTTTGACCCAAAATAGCCACCACCCTATGGTAAGGATGAGAGAATTCTATTTCCAGAAAAAGAAACTAAGAACACAAAAAGGTGGGGAGTGAAAAATCTGTGCCGAAGAAGCTTCGAGGACACCAAGAGGAGCAGACCACAGCTGGAGCGCCTGCCTGCAAGGCGTGCCAGGCGTGCCAGGCCCCGGAGGAGCAGGGAAGGCCTGCAGGGCTGTTTTCTTTTTTTTTGGTTTTGCTTCCTTAGCAGAAATAAGCAGGTTGGAGAAGGTGTTTTGATAAACATGATTTGGTACTCAATAGTGCAGCTGGAGAAAGGATGATGGCTTTGGCGCTGTCCAATCAGGAAGCAGTAAGGTCTCGGACCAAGGTGATGGCAGTGAGGTACCAAGAGGGGGCTTTTTCAAGGGGCCCTGTGAGCAAAGAATTGGTGATGCACTGGACAGTCATGGAGATGGAAAGGAGAAAGATGGGTAAAAACTGTTGGATGCATTTTGGTCCCATTCTTACTCTGACCCCCATCACATCTGTCCTTCCTTCCCGTCTACCAGGGTTCAGCTCCTCACCACCTACCCTGCACAATCATCTCAAAGCCACTCCAGTGAGCATGACTCTCGCCCCGCCGAGCTCAGGCAGCACATACGGGCAGAGCAGGCCACAGGTCAGCCCTCCGCGGACGGTCTCTGAGCAGGTGTCCTGTTGCTCTAAGCACCTCAGGGCAGCAAGTTCTCGGCGGCGTTTCTATAATCGCCAGGCCCTATGCCTGGTACCCACCGCACTGTAGGTGCCAGGTGAGTACTGGTGGAGAGGACAGTGAGGATTTAGCACCATCGTGGTCTTCAAGGACTTTCAATAAAGGCTAAAGCAGTGGCTAGGTGAGTAAAATCTCTCCTTTAGATCAGAGTTCTACAGTGACTCAAAATGATCACTTTCTGCACAGAGCTGCTTTCTGCTAAAGGCCAAACAAGCTTGAAACAAGACAAACGAACAAAAAACCCTTCTATTTGATTCGACATTTCTAAAGAGAGCTGAGAATCTTGATCGACGGTCACCTCCACCTGCCATATCCTGCACCATCATCAGACCTCCAGGCTGGTACAGGACTTCTCACGGCTTTCAAATATGCCTTATTTTTTTTTTTTTTACTAATATGCATTATGTGGAGTCTTCTCACTTAGTCTTTAGTGTAGGTAATTCATAGGGAAGAGGTCAAGGATCAACTATCAATTTGCATAAAGGACAAACTCACTAGGATGCTACATATGCTCTGGGCCCAATAATACAATCTGTCTCATGTCTGAAGGGCACGTTTAGAGGAATTATTTTACACGGAGCTCACATACCAATGAGCCGGGGGAGCTCAGTGTACAGTAAATTCTTCTGACTTTAGCAAATAATACTGTGAGGCTTATTAAGGGACAATGGTAACTTGACAACTGGGGCATAGGTGTCCCACGTATTTAGTTGACATCTCAATATTCTCCATGTATCTTAGAAGCCAAGAGACCTTAAGACTTCAAAAACACTGCTCAGTGCCCACTCCAGAATAAGCCTGAAAAAGAGGAATCTTGAACTGGTAGCAAAAGGGTTGAGCATCAGAAATGAGCAGTAAAAACTGGCAGCTTCCTGGACAGTCTTCACCACAGAGCTTTAACTCTAGGTGATGTGAATTCATCTAATCGAATCGTGGCTGCTCCTGTATTTGAATACAGGACACATTCCAAAGCAAGACAGTCTTGTAAAATATTCTGAATCACACTGGATTACCCGTGTGTTGGGTTCCACTCCTCTGGGCAGACCGCCTGGATGTGACCATCACAGAGGGAAGTGATTCTAGAATATGGATGTTAGATGACTGCAAAGGGCTAGTCTCCTTCCTCACAGACGCCAAACCCTAGGAGCGGATGCAGAAAGAAGTGAGGCCCAAGGAGCTGGTTAATGCGCACACCTTCCAGAGCGATTCATCCACCACCCCTGCCGCTGTGACCATTATGGATTTATTAACGTTAAAGCAATGCAATTCAAACAGGTATCAGAACATTTTAACGTGACGGAACGCTGGCTGAAATATTGCTGCAACCTCTCAGCTGACTGAAGCAAGCTGAGATAATTGTGCTGCCGAGACGAACAGACTCTGCCACCAGATGCCACTCGGGGCCCTGGGCTTTGTCCTCTGAACCTGCATCATTTGATGTAACAATGGCCTCAAGTTATGCTGAGAATCAGCACCCCCCATACTGTGGTGCCCAATGGACACCGCTGACCGCATCCCCTCTGCGCCGGCACATCTTCTGAGGCTTCTCTGCAGAATCAGCGAGGAAGCCCACGCTGAGGAGCTGCTGTCATGTCTCGGGGGCTTCCTGGTACAGCCCTGGTTCACTGAGGATGGGGTCGGGGCGGGGCTGGGGTGGAGAGCAACGGAGTGGAGACCAGGGCCCTGTGCCTCCAGAGTCAAGAGCTGGAACAAGAAAATTATTTGAGAAAAGCGATTAAGCATAAGAGCAACAAGCAGACTGCAAGTAAGCGTGAATCCAGACCGTACGACGTCACTTACAGTGGACTCTTAAAAAAGAAAAGACACAAATGAACTGATTTACAAAACAGAGACAGACTCGCAGACACAGAGGACAAACTGATGCTTACCGGGGGGAAAGCGGGAGGGAAGGGGTACACTGGGAGTTTAAGATTTGCAGACACTAACCACTAAATATAAAACAGATAGACAACCACCTTCTACTGTAGAGCACGGGGAACCATATTCACTACCTTGCAGTGACCTACGATTCAGAAAAATATGAAGAGGAACACATGCAGGTGTACGTGTGACTGGAGCACCGTGCTGCAGACCCGAAACGGACACAACATTGTAAACTGACCCTACTTCAGTGAAAAAAAATAGTGAAGTCATGTCTGGAAAACACACCAAAGCCCTTCTTTTGCATTTTTCTTTGGAGCTGCTTTCATTTCTGGAAATAAACGTTAATTCCCTCCTTTCTGAATTCACTCATCTTTTCTTTATGTGCTATCTCCCACTCCCCGTGAGCCTTCTCGTCTCTTTCTAATGGACCAAAAGAGACTAGAAGCAGCGCCCGCCTGCAGCGCGCGGCCACGCCGGGGCTCCCACCGCCGCGCGGGCGAGGAGCGAGCCGGCCACCCGAGGCAGTGCGGCGTCACACAAAGTCGCTTCCAGAAAGCCCCTCTCTGAGGGTGACAGTGTGTGTGTGAGTGTCTGTGACCAGGGGAACAACAGGAAGGGAGCGACGGAGTCCAGCAGGTAAACTGAGAACGCTGCATTTGAATAGAGTCGCCTCGGTTTCCCCATGTTCAACAGCAAGGCTGCCTACTGACTGCTCCCGAGGGCAGGCCCGTGCCCTCGAGAAGGGCGCTGGGTCACTGCTGAACCGTGATAACCTCTCTCCTCGTGCTTATTTACCTCTGTAGGTTGTAATTCTGGTGGGTGGCAGAGGTATTATACCACGTCTTTTGGGTTTTTTTCCTTCCGAGCACATTTCTTAAACGAAATGCATGGACCTCTGGGGTCTAAAGCCGCAGACGTAGCAGCCAGAAGGTAACCACTGTGCTACTTACACACGAGTTTAATACTTTCCTCCTGATCGTCTCCTCTAATAAAATGCAGAAAAGGCTTGAGTGTCTGTTCTACACAAGTGGGGAGAAGCAAAGAACCCAGAAGGAGGGGCCGGGGGGAGATGCCATGACGTGACGTCTTGCCAATTTCACCATCTGGCCGGGACCCTCCTCCATGTCACCAGATCCCCCTGGAGGGGAAGGACCACGAGACAGTGTTCAGTTCTGGTCCCACACTCTCTTCAACAGACCCAAATCCAAAGAGCTTCAACAGTTCAAGCTAGCTGAGTGACGTCCACGAGCCCAGAGCTGTGGATCTCTGTGACATGCATAAATATCAGAAGAAAGCAAGTCACAAACACAGAAGCTCTAAGTATAAAATAAAGCAAAAGACCCCCCACCAGTCAGTCACCAAGCCAGTAAAACGCTAACAAGAGGGAATCCCAGCAAAATCCCTATTCAGCCCCAAACCTTCTCCACATCTTACTCCAGCGATGACCCTAGCAGATCACACGAAACTGAGACAGGAGGTTAGATTCAGACATTTTAGAAAGATTCTTGTACCTGTCATTGTAAAGCCACCATCTGCTTAGATACAACCACCCCAAAATTCAATTAACCAGAATATCTCATTCCTCACAGATTTCGACCCCTTGGGGTTTTACTGCCTCCATTTCACCGTACGCAACATTAAGTACGTCTAACTCCCAAAGCGGAACATACAATTATTCCTTTTGTCAATGAAAATCTCGGGTGGAAATCATCACCAGTGTGAACCCTGCCATTTCAGGTTGTTAAATTCAAATGAATATAAATGCTACTGCCTCTAAATTATCTTTCTAATTTGAGGCATAAATGGGCTTTTTGCCCTCACCTTCAAGGCTCGCCTTTAATATTCTGTGAAAGATAAATTACATTATTATCTTAGGAGAGTCTGCTGAAAATTATTGAGTTTTTAGTTCTAGAAGCTGAAGATATTTCTTGTTTGACAAAGTGTATCAATACTTGTCACTGACATAGAGATTGGATTTTTAAGGCATTGATGGAGAGGAAGAAACAAAACAAATTTTACCCTGGCATTCATTCTAAAGACAAACATCTAAATAAATCAGGTCTGGCTAAGAACATACCTGAGGCCTTGGCAGGATTTAATTACACACGGAGCTGGCAAATCTACAGTTGTCATCCACAAGCAGACGGCAGGACTCCTCAAATCATCCTGATACTGACACGTCACAGGCAGTTGACTTTCAAACACACCGAAGGCTTCCAGCCAGAGCTGATCAACAGCATGGCGGCCGCCAGAGGAGTCCACTGACCACGATCGCTTGAGGCAACTTTCCTTGTTTTAGATTTGGTCTTCTAATTGTTGCCAGTTTTTAACAGCAAAATAGGAATCAAGCTGACCCCTGACAATGACAACACAAACACACAAGCACGACGCTCGCTGCTGCATATGCGTTTTGTGGGCGCATCTGTTTAGAACTCACAACCCTTCGAGTTTGCGCGGCTGTCCATTTCACAGAGGAGGAAACTGAGTCCTGGAGGAATTATGCCACTTGCCCAAGGTTTTAAGGATGGTCCACACGACAAAAGAAGCACTTGAATCAGTAAATGAAGAAAGGCTCATAGGAAAACAAGGGGCCCGGGGTGGGGGCACGGATCTAATGATATTGAGTGCAACACTTAAATTCCACTGACTGTAACTCCTTTTTACCCTTCAAGTTTGAGTATCAGGAGACTCTAGGCTCTAGTCTCCCATCCCCAGACAGGTGCCTGAAAAAATGCACTTTTGTTTCTTCTTACATAACTCAGTGGTAACAATAATAGCAAATACTCACAAAGCACTCATTCTTGGCCGGGCTCTATTCTTTTTTTTTTTCAATTAAAGTATAGTTGATTTACACTGTTGTGTTGGTCTCTGGAGCACACCACAGTGATTCTGATGAGAGGTTTTTCATCTAGGTTGTTAAAAGATACTGAATGCTGTACTATATGGTAGCACCTTATTGTTCACCTAGTTTGTATACAGTGTTTGCATCTGCTAGTGCTAACCTCCTAACTTATCCTCCCCTGCCACCTTCTCCTTTGGTAACCGTAAGTTTGTTTTCTATGTCTGTGAGTCTGTTGCTATTTTGTAAATAAGTTCATGTGTATCATTTTTAGGATTCCACATATAAGTGATGTCATATGGTGTTTGTCTTTCTCTGTCTGACTTACTTCACTTAGTATGATCATCTCTAGGTTCATCCATGTTGCTGCAAATGGCATTATTTCATTTTTTATGGCTAAGTAGTATTCCACCGTATAAATTTACCACAACTTCTTTATCCAGTCATCTGTGAATGGACATTTAGGTTGCTTCCATGTCTTGGCTATTGTAAAAAGTGCTGCTGTGAACATTGGGGTGCAGGTGTCTTTTCAAATTAAGAGTTTTCTCTGGATATACGCCCAGGAGTGGGACTGCTGGATCATATGGTAAGTCCACTTTTAGTTTTTTAAGGAGTCTCCATACTGTTTTCCATAGTGGCTGCACTAAACGACATTCCCATCAACAGTGTTAGGTTCCATTCTTAACACTTTATTATTTTCTCCCCACTTCACAGGGGAGGAGATTGAGGCACAGAGAGGCTGATTTGCCCACTGCCACGCGGGTCGTAAGTGGAGGAGTGGGGTTCTGAGCAGCAATAATCTGGCCCCGATGTCTGTTTTCTTAGTCACCGCGTATCAGCACAATTCCCTTGATCCAACTTTCTCTAACACCTGCACTTACTGCACTCTTCCTTGTCTCAGTAGGGCCACAAAAACCCGGTGTGGCTCTCTAGGACCCGGGCCACTTCCATCTACGCTTGCGTGCACACAAGTCATTATATCCCCTTGCACTTTATGGACACGGGAGCTCTGGAAGGCTGCCTCAGGCACACCTTGACGGCATACCTGAAGTCACCATTCCCTGGAGTCTCCCTAAAGAACGAGCCACGTGTCCTGCCAAATCTACCCAAGATCCTGCCGCTCCATTCCCAGTCCTCCGCCTGCACGCACCAAGGGCACAGAGCTGCTTCTCAGGAGCACACCAGCATCCAGCCTTGCTCCGTGTCTGCCCACATCTAGGATGGCCTTACTCTCGGGGGCTATCCTTCATGAATTCGACCTCCAAGTTCAAGTCCGTGTCAGAGGCTGGGGACACGAACAGTGCTGGGGAATGAGGCAGGCCCATGCACAGGCGAAAAAGCTACCAGAGACAAAGGAAGTTTAAGAGACAAGGCAAAAGTTTACTGGGTACACTGCTCTAGGCAACAGGGGCCACACAGACGGGAGGGGCCCGTGTGAGTGCTGGGGGGAGCGTGCAGGGTCTTTTACTGGGAAGGGATTGATGAACACAGGGAGGGGGCTACGTGATCAGCTCATGCACGAGTTTTTGACTGGCTGTGGGTGAAGTCAGAGGGTCTGTGAGGGGCACTGGGACTTATGACTCCGGGAAGATGGAGACATGGGGTTGAGGTAGACCAGCTGGTCTGGAACTTCTCATTGAGCGTTTAGACATCACCCAGGGCTACTAATTCTGCCAGGGAAAACACACATCAGAAAAGGATGCACTTTATTTTCTAAAGAGAGGCAGGCAGATGTCCAAGGGCTAGAAGTTTGGGGAGGGGGTTACGGGGCCTTGGCAGGCACCCATTGGCACCACAAACAGGAAGACAAAACTTGAGATTTTGCCTGCCCTCATTAACACTTCAACCAAGGCAGATAGGTCCCTGCTTCCACCCAACTTACGGAGCTATCGAATCACCAGGAGATGAGGTTCGGTGTCACTGGTGTCATGGTGTCACCAACACATCTCCTGGACACCCTCCACAGTGTCCAGGACAGAACTTTGATTCGACTCCAGCTTCCACAGCAAACTGAGAGGAAACCAAGCCCAGAGAGGTTAATGGCTCAAAGACTCTCAGACAGAGGCACCCCTCAGTCACTAACACTTCAGTTTTGAAGTGTTTTCCATGGAACAGGGAGCAGGACTCCCATCTCCAAGCCAGGAGCAGGCTAAGAGTCTAGAAACATGCACGGGGAATTAACCCAACACGACTGTCTCCTCTGAAACATTCCATTGTTGTTGTTGTTGTTTTGTGCATTTGGACTACAAACCCCCCAGTGTTCAAGGGTTTCTTTGAGGACTATTTCACCATCATCGCATAGCTGGATTGACAGGCATCACAGACACTTCCAGCAGGCTGGCTTCTTTGGCCCAAATTAGTAAGGAAGTACTAGGTTTGTGCAACATGCTGGGAAATGTCAGTCCACTAGACATTGGCCAAACACCGACCTGCAGTCAGAGGCAAAAGCGTTCCCATGATTAAATCCTCAGCACAAGTCCCGCAGCGAGGAGAACGTGAACATTCAGCACAATGCAGCTCAACAACAGATACCTGTCTGCAATGTGTAGTTAGGGTTTTACTTCCTCATCTTGATTCACAAGCTCCAGATACGCAGTGTTTTATACCGAGAAACTTTCTTGGACGTACGACTTTATCCTAGGCTTAGGCTCGTGAACCAATTTTCATTCCTTAGAGTCACTGAAATGAGCAGATCAATTACATATACCTTTTCTTTTTTTAATTTGCTAGATGAATGGACATTAGAATCCCACTTCTGCGGGAAAGTTTCTTTCCTCAGTGAGCCTTAGCAACCTCCTTTCTAAAATGAGCTACAGAAGGACCCCAGATTCTCACAGGATGATTCAGGTGAAATAAAAACACAGGTGCAGGGCTCTTAGCATAGGGCCCAGCACAGAGGACGGCTCTCCAAACAGACAACTGATGTACACACATGAACGTATGTAATTTGTATAGAGTAGTAATACAAAGAAAGCTAAATCTTTTTTTTTTTCTGATGTGGCCATTTAATGATCTGTGACTGATCAAAGGGCATGCAGACCTTAAAAGTCAGCTGCTAAAAGGCTCACCACTATATATAAACATAGATTAAAAAAAACAAATTTCTTCTGTACAGCACAGGGAACTGTATTCAGTATCTTGTAATAACCTTTAATGAAAAAGAATATGAAAATGAATATACGTATATATGTGTGTATAGATGCATGACAGGGGCGTTACGCTGTACATGAGAAACTGACACACTGTAACCGACTGTACTTCAATTAGTAAAAAAACT
Source organism: Vicugna pacos (assembly GCF_048564905.1). Classification (NCBI taxonomy): domain Eukaryota; kingdom Metazoa; phylum Chordata; class Mammalia; order Artiodactyla; family Camelidae; genus Vicugna; species Vicugna pacos. The sequence goes on from NC_133014.1 coordinate 15,844,963, forward strand.
CGACTGCTATAAATTCAAACAGAGACAGTACATAGGATTCTGGCTGCCATAGCGCTGCTGATGATGCTGGCAAGATTCTCAGCGCTTGCCTGTACCCTGTGATAGAAGGACTGACATCGCCCAACTTTACAGATGAGAACACGGACGCCTGGACTGTTCAAATGACCTGCCGTGGTCGCACAGCTGGTGTTTGGGGCTGGACCCCAGGGAGTCTGATTCCACAGCTCACACTCTCACCCTTCACAAAACGAAATGCTCCTCTGACCTGCCCATAGTTCAGTCGTCCAGGTGACAGAGGCCCGGGGGGGACTCAAATGAAAACCGAGGAAGTCCCCCTTTTGTCATCTCTCAGGGGTCAGAGAGTGGCGAGCCCCGCTCAGCATGGGTGACTGGACTTACTCCAAAGCAGGGTTGTTCTGAGAACCAAACAGGTAACCATGTGCTCTAAGAACACGTATCTTAGGCACCCAGGAATTGTTGCCTCTGAATCTGAACTAATTTTATAAACAACGTAAGAAGGACTGGCGTCACGGCATGCTCTCCGTTCTCCACTCAGAGCCACTCATCCCCGAGTACTTCCCAGTGGGCACCCCCGGCTCCCCACCTTCTGACGTGGCTGTGGTAGAAGTGCTCTCTTCAAAAATATTAAGGAGAGTGCACGTTGAAGTAAGTACCTTCCAGCGCCCCCACTGTCACAGCACGGAGGAGGACACTGACAGCTTGTTCATCTATTTACTTGCACCACGAATGGTCTTGAGTCAGACAAGTCAGTGAGGCTCTCAATACCTGTGGTTTGCAGCCTTCACTTATTGAGGTCCTACTGTGTGTCCGAGTTACCTTTAACCCTGAGGCCAAAGTTACTTTTAGTCCTTACAGCCACTGGATGAGTTAAATCTTGTTACCTTCCCTTTTACAGATGAATGAAATAGAGGCTGCAGAAGATTAAGTAGCTTTCCCAAGGTCACGGTGAGAAGCAGAGGTGGGATTCGAACTCAGTTCCGCCTGAATTCAAAACCTCCACAGAGTCCTTCTGTAACCGAGCAGGGCCCCAGGGCGCCTTCCCGGGAAAGACCCCTCCCCCGTGTCCTCTGCGGCAGCTCCTCTCTGAAGCACCCAGATAGGAGTCTCTCATGCATATTTCCTGAGTTTTTCAGATGCCAGGTATCACCACCAAAGGGAAGACATTAACTGCGTGATGATGGAGAGCACGTGGCCCCCAGACCTTCTGGTGCCTGGCGGGGTTGAGGGTCTTGACCACCGTGTTCCCTCCACATCAGCCAATCAGAGACTGTGCACGAGCTGATCACATGCTCTGCGACCCACCTCCCCTCCCTCACCTGGCCTTTAAATACGCTTTGCTGAAACCCTTCGGGGAGTTTGGGGTTTTCTTGGGCACAAGCCACCCCATCCTCCTTGCTCAGCCCTGCCATAAACCTTTCTCTGCTCTGAACTCCGACGTTACAGCTTGTTTGGCCTCGCGGTGCATTGGGCACACAGATTTGCCTTTAGTACCACCTTCTATCACATCCAGCTGCTTCAGCAAGATGCCAAGAAATCAAGACAGAGAGGAAGACGGAGACAAATGGGGATCTGAATAGAAACAGAATGTCTGATTGTCATGGCGGACTCTGAAGGTTTCCGAGCAGTTCACCCCAGGATGCGGTGCGCACCCTGAGAGCAGAGTGGGGGAGGATCTCAGAGCTCACGCCCTGACGAGCAGAGGCCGGTGCTAGTCTTGATTTTTGTGGGGGAAATCACGGACTTGAGTTTTGGAAGAGTGACAGCCTACAGGGGAGAAAGAAGTGGGTTCCCGGAGACACGAAACACCACATAACTCTGGGCCTGGAGCCAATGTTCAGGGAAGCACCCACGGCCCGCCCCCACCCCCACCCCTCACAGCTTGCACCTGGAGGCAACAGGACTGAATCTTGTGTTTGGTACCAGAAACGGAAGCAGCAGGCAGCAGGCGCAGCACGAGGGAGGCCTGAGCAAGGCCTTGTCTGGTCTCTAGAGAGTGAACAGCCTGCCTCCAACTTCCTGAGCATCTCCCGGAAGACCTCAAACCGAGAGAGTGGGGAACAACTTCCAGGCCACACGCCAGGCCAGGCGCACACACACATGTGAGTTCCAGGTGTCCGTCAGAAACTGAACACCTGCCCGTCTTCTCTCTTGGGGGCCCTTTTGCCCACACCTCCAGAGGGAGTAGGAGTGGCCCTTGGCTTTCCGGTTCTGCCTGCGGATTCAGGGCAGCCCAGCGCACCTGCTGTGTTCGAAATGAAATACACCCTTGAAGACAGAATATGGACAGAAGCCGGCGGAAGCTTCTTTCCAGAGCAGGTTGCGTTACCTCCCTGCCTCCTTGCACAAATGGGTGCTGAGACCCCTGCCACGTCTCATCCACCTCACCTCCTCTTCCTTTAATTCTTCTCCATCTTCTTCCCCTCACAGCCTTTCTGGGAAAGGGCCTGGGGGAAGAGGCGGATGGAACAGCGGAATGCATGTTTTTGGTGAGCAGGAATGTCATCTGGCCTGGGTGGAGGGACAGCAGCAATGGGTTTACAAACGTAAAGTGGACACCCGGCTTCCCCATCCGAAACCCGCCTGCACGTGACTTGCCGGAAATGTCATGTCTGCGGCACCCAAAAGGGCAGAGCGGGTGGGGGATGCAGGATTATTTGATTCCATGAAACGAATTCTTTATGAAGCTCATTACAACCATGGAAATTCACCAAGAGGCTGTCAGTGGTCCCACCCCAGCTCGGCAGAGGCCAAAATAAAGCATGAGGAGGTAATAGCAAAGGTGGGTGCGGGGAACAAGGCTCGCAGCAGAGGTGGGCGGCAAGCGGCGGTTACAGGTGGGGAGGAAGACCCTCCTCCCTGTTCTCAGAGGAAGAAGCCAAGGCAACACTCCCGGCCCTGCGCAGTGAGCGCGCCGAAGGCACCGCGGCCGCCCGGTGTCTGAGCGGGCCCAGGCCTTCGCTGAGTGTTTAAGGTCTTGATGGTTTTTACCATCATGTACCGTGATACGTTAAAACTAGACGTGAATATTTTGGCAAAAGGCTTTGGTACCAATGGAGTCAAAATGCGTCCTTTAAAGAAGATCCCCTCCAACCATGTACCTCCAGAGACGTGTTAAAACAGGCGGGGCTCTGGGGCTGGCTCAACCAGAAAGACACGGTCCACGCCTGCGCTCTCGGGAGGTGCGGGCAAGGGGCCCCCAAGAGAGACGGAGGGCAGCTGTTTGGTTTCTGGTGGACACCTGGAACTCACACACGTGTGTGCACCTGGCCTGGCCCGCAACCTGGAACTTGCTCCCACCCTCCTGGTTCCGGGTCTTCCAGGAGATGCTCAGGAAGCTGGAGGCTGGCTGTCGGCTCTCTAGAGGCCAGGGGAGTCCATGCTCGGGCCTCCCTGGTGCTGAGCCCGCTGCCTGCTGCTTCTGTTTAATACATTCTGTCTCCCCTCAAGTTAACATACAGAGTAGACAGCTTGCTTCACGAGTAGCATTAATACATGGATGAATGTGACGCCTGGACAACGCACTTGCTTTACCCCAACATGTCCTCTGTTCTACTTACGTGCAGGAGGGCACTTCACTTCTCTGCTATCAATTAAACACCTACTTACTGAGCACCTACTGTGTGCTGAGGTCTGAACTCGACTCTGGGGAAGGTGTGCAAGCCACTCAAGGGGGCTTCTGCTCTGACCGCGGAGGCAGGGCTCGCCCCCAGGGGAAACAGGCAAGGGAGGACGTCTGGAGGCAGGTGGCCCGAGCAACGCTGAAGGGCTGGGACAGAAGCGCAGGAGGGTGAGGCGTCCGTGGGAAGGAGGACGCTGGAGGGTCGCTGGGGCTGAGGAGGTGCCGTTAGGAACCCCAGACAGTCCAGACTGCGAGCGCAGCGGTGTGGGATACGCGGCATTCGAGCAGGAACAGTGAGTCGCCGCGGTGGCTCGGGGCGAGGGGCCCTGGAGGAGCTGGCTACAGACGAGCCTGCAGGACAAGCACAGCGGCCTGGGAAGGGCTGCACTGGGGTCTGAACTTGCCCATGCAGGCTGGGGTCAACGAGCAGGTCCCGCACAGAAGCAGGAGCAAGTACTCCCGGCCACGCCGTCTCTGCAGCACCTACCCAACCCCGCCCTGACAGGGCGAAAGCGGCAGGGACGCATGTAAATGAGTGGCCGCATGTAATGAGTGGGCGTGGCTGCGTTCCGGCCAGACTTCAGCGACAGAACCTGGCAGGGGGACGCACTGACCCACACTGGGCTTGCTGCTTCCTGCTGCAGGCGACGGGAAGCCCCTAAGGGTTAAGCAAGAACTGACCTGACAGTGAGGATGTTACAGAGGTCGCGGTGCTACTGCTTGGAGGATACCCTGGAGGGAAAGGTGAGAGGCAGAGGGGCTGATGGGGAGACGACGAGGGCAGGCCTTTGTGCTTCCGACAGACGATGCTCTGTGGGTCTAAGGCCCCGGAACACGTCATTTGCACAGTGCCCTCTCCTCTCAGGGCATCGACTCACAACCACTCTCCAGCCTCAAGTTACACGAACGAAGGCATCATTCTGAACCCAGACGCGTTTCCTAAGGTGCACGCTGACAACGATGCCTGCTAAATTACGGATGGACCAGCACAAAGACAACTTGTAAATCTGACGGAGGGTAGGAGATGTAAAGGACGGCTTGCAAAGGAAAATGAGGAAAATCAGGGTTTGATGAAGGCAGCACAGGGGCCGCCATGGTAAATGAGCACCATCAGCCCTTTTTGCTTTTAATATTGAAGTGAGACAGAGGACTTGGACCAACGCCCTCATCAGTGACTGAGTCCTCTTTCTTCTCAGGATAAAACCAATTTGCTAAGTGAGGAGATAAGAAAGAACAGTAACAGAAACAACAAAACCAACCCTCCTTGCGCATCCTTCTGAAGAGGATTTCCAAACAGGCTCTGCCAGTCCTGCTTTCATGAACACACACGTCCTGTGGTCCTTAACAACACCCACCTGCAGTGATACGCTGAAGTTTCCACAAACCGGAACTCAACTGAATGTGCCGACTCTAAATCTTTGTTACAGGGACTCCGGCACTAAGTCTTCATGAAGGGACAAACGTAATCCTCAGCGCAGCCTGAGTAGGAACCACGGTTTTGGAGTCATGAGGTTCTTTGATAAAATGAGGACCTGCTTCAAGACCCTCCGATGCAGGATGTCCCCATGTTTTAAAAGAGCCGTGTTCCAAATTTCTCTGTGCAATCTGAGTAGCATTTTCCCCCAGAAACATGCCAACAATGTGGGTTAGTTCCCAGGCTAACCCTTCAAAAGCTTATTTAAACCAAAAGAAAAATGAAAACAGTAGGAGGCAATGGCTTTGCAGTCCTAGTAACTAAGCAAATCAAAAGAAATTAAGATTAGAAAATGATTTTTTAAAATTTTCTCTTAAAAGCAGGGAGTTGAAGAAAATAAAAGAGAGCATTCATTTTGAGATTTCCTTTAGCTGCACTCTCCCCTGCTCCCCGGTCATTCATTAGGTCCCAGATGCATCAGCTTTCTTGCTTTATTCTTTGAAGACTACAAGCTTGCCCTTGCCGCCAGGCCTTGATAGCTGCTGATCTATCAGTCAGGAACACATTTCCAAGAGATTTTTAAGTGTCTAAATCTTTATTATCACGGCCTCTGAGGGCCCTCCATGAATATACAGCGGAGACCCTTCCTGCCCCAGTCAGCATCTGGAACCTCACCCTGGGCCCCTTATATCCTGGTAAGTTGTTCAATTAAATATTCGACTGTTGAATGGACCCTCCAAAGTTTCTTTATTTCATTATTTTTAAGATTTCTTTCTTTTCTCTAATATAATTTCTAATTTTCTCCAATTCTTTCATTCCAAAACCCACCCATGATTTGATAGAGACACCCAGGCTAAGAACCATTTTCTCATGACTCACAAAAAAAAAAAAAAAGAACCATTTTCTTAATATTTATTGATCAACACAAATAACTCAGTCCCTCAGTAACAGAATAATGGTCAAGGGCGGGGAGAGAGAAGTAGAGGGAAGAAGGTTTTACATAAAGCGTATGCATGTATCGACGAAAGAGAGAGTATAACGCTGGCGCAATGGACTGGATGTCTATAAAAAGCGTAAAAATGGGGCAATTGACGGGCGGAAGCAAAGCCTCCCAAAGAAGCAAAAGGGAAGCTCTGAAAAAGACCAAAATATTCTCATGGCCTCTAGGGGGCACCACTGGCACAGTGCAGGGTTGTGATTCAATGTGTATTTTGTACTGAGCAGAGAAAACCATGCTAACAGGAAGCAAAGAACAATGAGAATGACATTTACTGAAAATGTCCCGCGAGCGAGAGATTTTGCCAAGTACTTCTATATGTAATTCTTACAACAATCTTTCGAGGCTCATATTATATTGTCCTTATTTTTCCAACAGAGGAAACTGAAATTCAAACTTCAATAATTTAAAGCAAAGAACATTCTGAATTATGGATCCAGATTTGAATCAAAGGATTTTTTTCTGACATTTCTCCAGGAAGGAAATATGTCAGATGTGTTTACTTATAAACATCAACATCAAAATTTACAGAATAAGCAATGAGCAAGCTTGACTGGATAATTTTCTTTTTAAAAAAGTAAACTTTTGCTTAATAAAAACTGCTTTTAATTATAATATTATCTAGTTATTCTAGGGTCTGCGAGAGTAATTTCAACTACAAAACAACTTTGCACAGTGGCTGCATTCCCCCATTCTCTCCTATGATCATCGTCAGGGTCAACGGGTTTGTAATAAGCAGATTCTGTAGTGAGTCACAGGTGTCACAAGCCCTGGACTTGCCTACTTTCACGACCAGTGAAGAAACAAAATAGCTGAAAAATTACTCCAAGGAACCCAAAACAGGAAAAATAAAAGAACAGACAGTTTTCCCATGTTAGCTTATCTGCTTCCAGCACTGAACCACCTGAACGTCCATGTACCACGTCCTCACCAGGGCTGGCGTACTGCCCCCTTGTAGATGGAATCAATGAACAAAGGAAGTAGCTTCTATTACCACATCCCTGTCCACAAGAATTGTGGTATCGGGTGTCACCGAATGCAAGCAGGTGATAGATCAAACCAGAAAAGGTAGCTCTGGGCATGTTGTTTGAGCTCTAAAAATGTGTACTTAAAAATGAAGCCCCCTGGATTTTAGGTTTCTGAGCGCTGTGTTTTTTTCTTTTTTTCTCTGTTTACTTAGTTTTGTATCATTTATTCTCATGCTTTCACTCTACAAAATAAGTGCAACTCAAGCTCTTTCAAAGAAACCAGGACGTAAACGAATGCATCATTTTGACAGTGGAAAATGACAAAACGTCCTTCAGAATCTCTCCATACTTGGCTGATAAATGAGCCACACCAACTGCAAATTCTAATACCAAGCAAAGACCAGTGATCGCAAGTGAGCCCATTCAGAACAGAACGAGGAAGACAGCACGGGTGCTTGACGGTTAGTAAAAGGGAAGGATTGATTCTTTGTTGATTTGTAAAAAATGAGCAAGATGGAAAATGAGTTACATTGCAACTTACAGCTCTCAGTTAATTACTTACTTACCCAAGCACCACTACAAAACGATGATTATGCAGCCTTTATTTCTAAATTAATTTCTAATTGCTTATTTGTTTCTAAAACAGGCAGTGTGAAAAATTTAAATCTATAGAAATTAGCGAAGTGTATACACACACACACACACACACACACATATAATGTGCATAAGACAAATTCAGACTTACCCCCTCTGCTTAACGTTATATTTTACCTAAAAAGAAAAATATTTAAAATAACTTAAGGATGTTTACCTAATTATAATGCTGTTTATATACATAAATGTAAACCATTACTATAAATGAGTCCTTAAAGTTTAATTTTAAAATTGATAAAAACGATCAGAAATCTCAGTAAAAGCCCCTATAATTTCAGAGAGAATGAGTCATTAGAAGCCTAACTTGTGCTATTACAGAGCTTTGATCTAAAATTATTTAGATCAATGAGGGAGACATTGCTAGTTCTAATAAGTGTAATACTCCCCTAGCTTTTCTGAGGAATCAAAAAAAAAAAAAACCAGACAAGGTCATGTGACCCGTTCTGGTCTATGAAAAATGAATGAAGATAACGATGTCACTTCAGGACCAAGGCAGTGTGAAGCCCTGTCCTGCAGGGGAACGTGGAAGCCCTGTTTTGAGACGGTGGAGACACCATACTGAATCAGCCAGGTAAACAGCTATCTAGACAGTCTCCTCCAGGACCTGCAGAAAAATTTCGTCAGAAAGAAATAAACTTCTATGATGAATCCACCAAGATTTCGGCTGTGCCTGCAGCACAACCTCTCCTACTGACTCTAACAGCTCCTGCACATTCACAGCTCTGCTATCAATGTCTTCAGATGTGGGGGACGTACCTCTATGCGACAGCTAGACTTCCAAAAGTTGCAAACTAAGTCTGAGTAGACTGTATAAAAATGCGCTATTCATTACTTTATCATATCTGAGGGGCTTTATCCTGCCTTCTGATAGATCTTTACTGCATAATGAAACAAATGAACCCAAAGATTTTTTTTCTTACTCCAGGAAGGACACTTCACTTCATTATTTTTGTAACATGAATTCTTTATTGGGTCTAATGACCAAAAACAGACAGTTTTCTCAATCATAGAGCAACAAGATTTACTTGTTCTAAGAGGTCAGGGAATTCGGAAGGAAAAAAAAATACAAATCTAAGAAAACACAAGTAGTTTTCCCATTAAAAATTGGAAGGTGTGCATTAAGTACAAGTGAGGCGTAGGTCCCTGGACACTCAGGAGATGGAGAAGAATTCAGAGATGAACAAATGTAGCACCTCTAGCTGTGGAGGACGATACAAAGGCTGAAGTCAAGTTCTGAGACGTCTTCAGTTTCCTAGTTTAGCTCCTACTGGGCCAAGGTGGTTGCTTCCATGTTGTTAACCAGCATCCATCCAAGCTCCCCTCTTTGCCTTGGTTGCCAGTAATCGATCTTTAAATAAGTGACCTAGAGTTTGTAGATGTGCAGAACCTTAAAGCATCATGTATCTGGCTCTACCTTAGTTTTTATTCCAATGCTTATGTCCCTTTCCTGAGCTTTCTCACTTCTTTTTTGTCTTATTCTTCCCTTTCATTATAAACCACTTCAAATGTTGCCTATAATTGGGTAGTTGTTAATAAATTAACAAGTGAAATTACATACTTTCAAAGGCCCCTTTCAATTTTGACATTCTAGGGAATGTTTTTCCAGGCAATAGAAAGACTAAACATTTTAGGTATCAAGGTTGACTGCAAAATAACTTGCTCCTACGTATGAGTCGCTGTAAAGCAAGCAATCAGACAGAGCTCAGTCCTGTATCAGGACGTCGTGATGATAAGCTACCAGCTTGTAACTCACATATCCACTTTTTCAGAGTTTTTCTAGAGACACTGCTTTCATCCAAGACACACCCCTCATGAGGCGGAAACCCCCATAAAAAGACAGGCAGGACCAGGCAGGGCCACTACTCTCCTGCCAGCACCATCCGGTTCCCTGGCCCAGAGGCTCTATCTCACTTTTTGCCTCTAAAATGGCTTACTTATCCCTAAAATGCTATTGGTTCCTTCCCTGAGCTCACTCCTGATTGGTCATTTCTCTCACTCCTGATTGGCCCATTTTCCTCACTCTTGATTGGTGATTTCTATCTCTCCTGATTGGTCCATTTCTACAAAGCTTGTTCCTAATTAGTCAACTTTTGTTATACCTTATTTGCATATGATGTTGCAAAGTGTAAACTGGCAGCCTATAAAAGCCTGTGTAAACCTACAGACGGGGTCCAGAGCTCGGAGTGTTAACTCCTCTGGGCCTGCCAGCGTAATAAACCTGAGTTCTCCAACTCCTGGAGTGCTGCTTGGTCTCTTGCCTGGATCCAGGTTGCTGTCACAACTGAGCTGTAACATGGAATTATAACACTGAGCTGTAACACATTTTTTCTGCAACACTCAGAGATGTAACATAAAATAATCAATAAGCAAGAAGTGAGAAGAATCTAGAGATGGATTCCCTAGCTTCAAACTGGTAAATCAAACCATTTACAGAATCCTTGACCTTGAGCAAATTAATTGAACTTCATGTGTCAAATGAGCATAATGACAAATGGAGAGTTCTTATTTGGGGAATATTACATGAAATAATAGAACAAAGTATTTAAAATGGTGCCTGGCACTGCTCAATAAATGTTAGCTCTCATTGTCAGTAGATTATGTCTCGGGTCTTTCTCTTTCATCCTGCATCTACCAGCAGCCTCCAGCAACTCACTCATGTGCCTTCAGTTGGTATTTGTAGAGACGCTCTAGCCCAGACATCCCTGCTGAGTCTGGACCTTAACATCAAGCTACCCACTAACCTACCTCCACTGGGCACCTAACCCCTAGGCACTCCGCCTCGCCATGTTCAGAACTGAATTCACCATCTCTATCAGTGTTGGCTTCTGTCTGTTTTCTCTGTCTCAGTGAATGGTAACAACACCCCACCCACTCGGCTGCCCCATGGGAAACCTGGGAGTCACTCTTGCCTCTTCCTCTTCCTCCCCTGCCCATGATATGCGACAGCCACTCATCAAAGCCTTGACAAGAGTCTCTCCTTGACCAAACTCCAGCCAGGCTCCTCTGAGCCCTCTCCTCGCCGAGGCTTCCACCTTGGCTGATAGAGACTTGAACAAACACTCATGTAGACTCAGAAGAGTTGAAGGCTGCCAAAAGAACTGACTGTCCCAGGCTACATCTGGACACAAGGCCCAGTCTCCCAGCCTCCGTAGGAGGGTAAAAGACTAACTCTGACAAGCCCCAGTTAGCAAATCCAGATGGTTTCACATGGACCAATGCCCTCTTCCCACCTTGCATAATTTTCTGCTTCCCTGACTCCGCTCCAGACCCCGCCATTTCCCCTCCTTCCTCCCTCATTTAAACACCAGTCACCTCTGCACAAGTCAGAATGAGGCTCAGTGCTTTCCCCACTGTCAGTCACTGAATCAAATCTGTTTTCACCACTTTAGCTAAGGTCCAGCTGTGTTTCTTTGATACCCTCTTGAATCTAGCGTCTAAGCTAAACATCACTCAGTTCTACCCATGTTCTCCAGTCCTTGCTGCAGTTCTGGCTGCCACTGACTCTCACCTGGATTCCTGCAGCAGCCCCTAGTCCTGCCTTCCTCCAACCCACTTTCTACACAGTGCAAACTGATTGGTGCCCCCTGCACCCCTAGCTCAAAAGCCCTCAGAAATAGCTTGCCTTTGCTCTCAGGCCACCATTCAAACTCTCTAAAATAGTCCTGTCCGGGGGGGGGGAGGGAAGAAGAGAAAGAGAGAGAGGCAAAAGAAAATGAGACATCATGAAAAGATGAATGGGAGACACCAAAATTAATAGCACTTTTCCATAGGACCCAGCGGCATTTCCCCAACTGCTCCCCCACAGTAACTGCTCCACCAGCACCTGTGATCTGCTGGGCAGGCAAGACCTGGAAGCAAATGCCCAGATTTGAAACCAAATCTTGTCTTCCCTAATGTCCCATGTAAGCCCTCCTAGACTGGTAACAGATTGATACCTATTGCAACCGAACCAAGAAAAAAATACAGGTACCCAGTTATTAAGGCTCTGGATGGCTTGAGCCTCAGCAGGACTGATGAGGGTAGGGGCAGTGTCCCCTGATGAGAGTCATTGCTCTACAGGATTCACGGCCAGAGAACAATCCAGTCTTCCCAACCCAGCTCAGATGCAAACCTCTGACCATCAAAGGTGACAGATGAACTTGGCTCAACCCTCAAGTTGCTGACAAATCCCCAGCAAAGGAAGTGGGAAGGGGCGCAGATACCCGGAAGTCCAGGGCACCCTGATAAATAGCTGTGGTGGGGCTCCTCCCACCCAACTCTGACAAGAAATCTATGCAGGACAAATATATGATCAAAACGCATGGTCTGGTTACCTGAGTATCATCGTTAAGAAATGAATACAAATAAACTCCCTGCAATGAAAACAGTCCTTCTCTTCCAGAAGGACAAACAAAATGAGCCTTGGTGGTGCACTTCTTTCTGGAAGAGAAAGACTGTTTTCATTGCAGGGGACTTATCTGTATGGTTACCAAAGGGGAAAGGGCATGGGAGGGATAAATCAGGGGTCTAGGATTAACAGATACATATTATTACATTAAAAGTAGATAAATAACAAGGGCCTACTGTATAGCACAACAACTATATTCAATTTCTTGTAATAAACTATAATGGGAAAGAATCTGAAAATATGTATGTATGTGTATAACTGAATCCCTCTGGTGTACACCCGAAACTAACATTGTAAATCAACTACACACCATTGAAAAATAAAAATTAAAAAATAAAAATAAAGTCTCAATGGTATAATCGTTACCTGATACAGACTTCAGTAAGGACTTGTTCACGTGGAATAAGGAATCAGAGGGGACTTACATTCTTTACTTTGGGCCTGAGTCACCTCCTGCCGTGTTTCACTGTGCTGTCAGCCGGGAACTCCTTGTATGAACCCCTTCCCTCCCCTGCACTCACCCAGGGATGAGCACTCGGCAGGTGCCTGGTAAAGACCTGTAGACAAGCTGAATCAGGGCTGAATGCACACAACTCCCTCCGACCAGATAATTTTTCACATTGCAAGCTGGCAAAGCTAACTGAGTCTGAAAGCGCAGCAAAGTAGAAAGAAAAATCAAAAGAAAAGAGAAATAACCTAGGAAGACACAAGGAATTTTAAGACTTTTAAAGAGGGCTATATTTTAGGTTTCCAACAGAGAAAAGCCTACACTTATTTCCCCAACAGGTGTGAGTCTCCTTGTATTATCATTAGTGATAATGCATATAGTTTAAAAAAATTATTGATGTTAGAACAAAATTATTTTCTCTAAGGACAGAATGATCCCAAATCCAATTTTATAGTATATATATGGTAATGCTAAAAATAGACACATCTAATGGAAGCAACCTAAGTGTCCACTGACAGATGAATGGATAAAGAAGCAGTGGTATACACACACACACACACACACACACACACACACACACACACAATGGAATACTACTTGGCCATAAAAAAGAATGGAATAATGCCATTTGCAGCAACATGGATGGATCTGGGGGTTGTCATAAAAAGTGAAGTAAGCCAGAAAGAGAAAGGAAAATACCATATGATATCAATTATATGTGGAATCAAAAAAACTGACACAAATGAACTTATTTATAAAACACAGACTCACAGACACAGAAAACAAACTTAATGGTTACAAAGAGGAAAGGGGAGGTTGAGGGATAAATTGGGAATTCGGGATTTGCAGAAACTAACCAGAATGTATAAAATAGATAAAACAAGAAAATCCTACTGTAGAGCACAGGGAACTGTATTCAGTATCTTGTAATAGCCCATAATGAAAAAGAATATATTTACATGTAGAGCTGAGTCACTATGCTGCACCCCAGAAACTAACACGACATTGCAAACCGACTGTATTTCAATTAAAAAAACAGACACAACTAGATGCAGCCTGTTGACACTGTGGCCCGTTGTGGGGCTCTCACACTCTGGGGGGTGCTCAGCAGCATCCCTCGTCTCCGTCCACGAAGCTCCAGAAGTGCTCCTCCCCGCTCCATCTGGAACCAAATCTACCTCCTGACATCGCCAGACGTCCCCTGAGATGCACAGCTGCCCCGAGGTCTACATGACAATTCCATCACTCACATCAAAGGAGGGCAGGAAGCGGAGTGTCTGTGTGTGCGTGACTGCGTGCTCACCGCTCATGCGTTTATAGAGTTAAATAAATTAGCGGGTAAGTTATCCCCAATTATTTAATCAGTGCCTTCTAGTAATAGAATTCTGGAAAACATCGCTTTTAACGCATCGAGTGCACCGACAGGCCAAGCACTCTACTGAGCGCATCAGAGCGCCAAAACCGCAGGGCGGAGCAACACTCTGGTCCCTCCACAGTGGACCAGCAGAGGGTCCGGTGTGTGACCAAGGGAACCGCGGCGTGTTCACGCAGCAGTCTGGTCCCAGCGCAAGGCAGGAAGCCACAGTGCCCAGTGCGCCACCCGCCGGGAAGCCTTGGCCCTTTTTCCTTCAGGAGGACAGGCGAGGCTGACCTCTGGGGCGCGCGCTGACCGCACACTCCGCGCCTGCAAGCGAGCGCCCTCCCCGCCACCCGGGGGCTGTCGGCTCTTTTGCGGCGCACTTCACCTTCGGAAATTGTCTGCTAGACCTCCCAGAACTTCGCTCTCTGCGAACTGGGGTAAGATTCTTCTCAGAGTCAGTGTGAGGCTAACGTGTCCTGACGCGGGACCTGAGAACGCTCAGTAAATGCTTATGGCACTGAAAATGCATGGAAGGGGCAAAAGACTACAAGAAAGTGCTCATCCACCGCCAGCGAGGTCTTGAGCTTGTGCTGATGAAGACACCCGAAGGGGCACGTCCGGCGTCCGGCAGCGCAGGGGGGCTCTCCTGAGCGCAGACACGCCTGCTCGCAGCTCGGCAGCCACGGCGGGGCGGGCGGCGCCGGGCGGCGCGCGCTCGGCCCTGACTCGGCTCGCGCGGCGCGGGCGTCTGCGGCTTCAGTCCCGCTCGCCCTCCGTCCGTCTCTCGCGCAGCTGGCCGGGCTTGCTTCTCCGGCTTCAGCGGGAGCAGCGAGCAGAAAGCCTCGTCACACCAGAGAGAACGCACTCGTCATTCGCACCCGGAATGATGAAAGAAACACGCTCACAGCCGAGCAGGCCTTACAGCTGCCCCCTGGCGCGGCGGAAGGGTGAACGGCGACACTCGGAATGCGTGACTCAGCGGTGAAGAACCGCCTAGAACCCGGCTCCCGGGGAACGAAGCCGGGGCGGGGCCCCCGGTCCGGGTCAAACTCAGACTCAGCTTGTTCCCTTAGGGAAGTCACTTCTTTCTTACTTCAGACGATTCACGTGTGTGCTCTGTGTCTCCTGGGGGTGCTCCAAGGACGGAAAATCAGGCAGCGCCCACACCCTCCTCTTCACTCACTCTGCTGCAGCCTCACCGGACTTCCTGCTGCTCCTGAGCACCCTGGGCCTCAGGGCCTTGGCACCTGCGTCCCCTCTGCCTGCCCTGACGCCCCCCGCCCAGACATCTGCATGCAAGGTCGCCCCAGCGCTGCCTTTCGGCGCTCCGGGACCTGAATCGCAGCTTCAGTCCTGACGCCCTGTGTGCTCAGTGTGGCTCCTTTCCGGCTTTGTTTCTTAGTCATTTTACTAGATGACACTGTCGGCGTCTCACTTCTTCATATTTTTCCTCATTCGTTTCCCACACTGAAACAGAA
This sequence comes from Vicugna pacos, assembly GCF_048564905.1. Taxonomy (NCBI): domain Eukaryota; kingdom Metazoa; phylum Chordata; class Mammalia; order Artiodactyla; family Camelidae; genus Vicugna; species Vicugna pacos. Next base: position 15,860,309 of record NC_133014.1, read on the forward strand.
GCTCCCAACGATAGGAATTTTTGTCCATTTTGTTCAGCTTTTCCCTGAAAGAGTGCTTGACACAGAGTAGGCCTCCAATTAAAATCTGTTCAAAAATACAAGTGAATTAAGTCTGATTAATAACATTACTCAGAAAAAAATTATAACTCCTTCCAACTTCCAACCCTCCTTTGGCTGTGAATTAATTGTGTAGAGGAATAGAATTTAATTTAAGCGTTGCCAGTCTGAGATCTGGTTAGAGACAAGAAATCATTTTGGTAGCAGAAGTAGGCACGCCAAGGGCCAGCATTATGGTCGAGTTCTACGTCTTAAGGCACAAAGAAAGTGATACCTGAAATAAGAACGTGTTGATCCCTCTGTACTTAGAAAGTCCACAGAAATCTGTTTGCAGCCACGAGGCAACCAGCATGTGGTCTTTTTCATGCAAGGACTGGGCTCTATCTTTAGTCAGTTCTTCCAGTCCATCTTCACAGGCAGGTTTCTATCATTATCCCCATTTACAGATTGGTAAACTGGGGGCGTGATAAAGAAACCAGCTTAAATAAATTTCCCAAAGTGATAAAAGCTTTATAATTTTTACTTATTTTCATCTAAGTATAGAACGACTCTTGTTAACAAGCTCAGATTTAAAAAAAAAAAACAATAAATCTCGGTTCTGCCATTTTCTCACCATCTGGCCTCAAGTAACTTATTTCACCTTCGTGACTCTTTTGTCTGCACCTCAACATGGAAGGCACAGCAACAACTACAGCTTGGAAACACCCAAAAGATAGTAGCTCTTAGTACCTGCTGGTGTCTCTGCCAGCTCTCAGCGCTTCCTCAAGGCCACCTTCACTTCAGGAGACACCTGCCCCTTCCAGAGCACATGCATCAGCCTCACGCCTGCCCCCCTTTACATATGCAGCCTAAAGCCGAGGGCTAGCTTCCACCCCTGATTTCAATCAGAACAGGGGAAAAACATTTAAAAAGAGAAAGGGAGATGAAAATATCTGAATTTGAAAGAAAGTGCCAAAAACATCAGAAGGACAGTAATCTTTTAGCATTTACATGAAAAGGAAAACAGAGACTTTATTTTAGGGCAATTAAAAAAAAAAGATTTTTTTTCTTCTCTTTTGAATTAAGCTGCCACGTGGCCTCTCATTCGTTCTCTCTCTTTCTCTCAATGGAAATTTGAAATGGGAAAGTTTCCCAAATAATTTTAGATCAATCATGAGTTCATGTGGCTTTGACATCATAAGTCCTGTCATGTTACCATGCCAACAGGCAGTGAGGAGCTCAAAGCTTTCCAAAGATACGGAAATGATGGGCTTAGATGTGATTCAGTTCTCCGCGGGGTGAACACTAACAGCATCATGGGCTATAGATAGCAAAGGCTACCATTGCACCCTCTCACCCACTCTCCCTTGTTTCTTTCAATGGGCACTGAAAATACACGATCTATTTTGGAAACAAAACCTGAAGATCCACTTTCCTAAATGGACGCCCTGCATGTAATAAAAAGGTACATGACTCTTCTTCACATGCCTCTCAGAACGAACTCCCGTGTTAACCTAGACAGCCCCAGCTCTCACTCCACGCGTAACCTAACCCCGCATACCCAATTTCTACTCCTTCATTAGCACCCAAAGGTAAGGGTGTGTGTGTGTGTGTGAGCACCCTCTCCCTATGCTGTGGAAAGCATGTAAGTTAAAGTGCCTAAAATAAAGAGGTGTGCATCCCAGAAATTAGAAAGGAGTGTACTTTGGTCACGGAAGCTCTTAAAAATACCCACAGTGTGAACATGCCGACTCGCCCAACGTATGGTGTGTTTCTGTCCACCACTCTCGCCGGTCAGCTTGGCTTTGTTTTTATGTTTGTTTCTGTCTGAACTTCGGGGAAAACAGGTGCCACTGCAGAGCAGAAGCAGGAGCTGTATCTTCTCCGTCTCCACTACACTGCTGAAGAGATGGTGACATGTACACTTCATCTACTCTTAGACGATCGTAAAACACATTGAAAAAATGTTTTGCTGTCTTTTTGTGGTAGACTCTTAACTTTAAATCATCCCTGCGAACCGTGCCTGCTAGCATTCCCACCCATGTGCGGTCCCCTCCCTTGACTCTGGCCAGTCCTGTCACCTGCTTTAACCAAAGGACAGTTTGGAAGTTGTGCTGCGCCAGTTTGGAGCTTCCACCTTAAGAAGTCCTAGCGTCCCCTGCCTTTATGCTTTAAGAAGCCCAGACTAGCCCTGGGGAGAGGCCACGTAGGGAGCACTGAGGCCACCAACCAACAGCCCCAGATGAGAACTAAGCCAGCGGCCACAGCCACCTTCCAGCCATGGAGGCAAGGTCATCCTGGATGGGGACCCTGGGCCCAGCAGTGCTGCCTCGACTGACACACAGATGAACTGTCCCCGCCAACCGCTGTCCAAACTGCAGAGCTGTGGTTGTTTTAAGTTTGGGGAAAGTGTGTTTCATGAAACGATGGGATCAGGAGTATCGCACATTTATTAGTGAGGAAGAGGTACAGGAAGAGAAACCTGGGTTCGGAGCCCTCCGGCCTCCCTTCGGTGTGATGTAGGGCAGAATATTAAAGCCCCATCTCCCACGTCTGAAAATGAGGGGAACAGTAACACCAAATTCCTTGGCGGCGGAGGGGGGAGGGGTCATTGAGGGCACTCGTGTGAAGTCCTAGACACGGCTCCTCCCCAAGGCTAACCGTGCAGCGGACACGGACTAGCATGAACCCTGTTCTCCTAGGCATTATGGACGTAACAGAAGTGCACTTTCGAGGAAAATGCCACTGAATCCAGGAAACAAGGCATATATGTGCAAAACAAAGAATATTGTAAGGAAGGATTATGACATTCATGGTGATACAATTTTACACGTGTGCCTTGTGGAAGGGACGAGATGAGGTCCAAGAAAGCCAATTTCCAAGTGGAAGGGGAGGGGAGGATTATACCTATGCACTTTTTTTTTTCCTTTTTTTAATTGAAGTCTAGTCAGTTGACAATTTTGTGTCAATTTCTGGTGAACAGCATAATGCTTCAGTCATCCGTACACATACCTATGATTCTTTTTCATTATAGGTTACTGCATTTCTTTTTGAATTTAGCAAAAAATGCTCATCAAAGGCATAGAAGAGTAAAAGTCACGTCTGTCGTTCTTATTAGTCAGTCTTCAACCAACGGATAATAACGCGTGAAGGAACTCCACGTGGGGTGGCCTAAAGTCCCCAGCATCTCACATCTTTTCGAACAGAAGAAATTGAAATATTGGGCCAGTGCTCTCAGCCCAGTATCAGTCAGACCCCAGAAGCCACATGTGCAAATGTCCTTGCTAAATTGACAGAATCCAGGAAGAAGTCCAAGAACGACCATAGATGCATTAGCCTCGGGGAGAAGTCGCATTGTTAATTCGCACAACCACCTCGAGTCTTCCCCTCGCCGAGGGGCAATTCCTGCCACACTCCCAGGCGCCCCCCCCCATGTGTGACTTTCAGTTTTTTTTAGATGTTGACACTTACATTTCACATTTAGCTTTCATCAAAGGATGAAAGGATGTCAAATTGCTTCGCTCACAGTAATTTACCGGAACCCTCAATTCTCCAGCAGGGCCTGCCACTTATTATTTTTGTATCTAATACCTAACAGAATATAATTCCTAGGGAAACCCTCCCAGTTGCAAACAGAAGGTGATGATAACTTAGATGTTGTGAATCCAGGAATAATTTTGCTTTTCTCTATAAGTGGCAAAACATGCAGCCCCGCAGGCAGCAGCAACGGCCACCTTGGTCCACAGAGGAGATTAAGAGGCTGAGTGTTTACTGACTACATTACAACATGCACCCTAGAAGACCAGGTATGTTTGGAATTGTGTTCCAGAAGAAGACAGGTACTCGAATACAGTAAGCATGGATAGAATTTCTTCCCCAAAGCATTTCTGAAAAGAGGTCTCCAGCAGCCTCATGTCAATAGAATGGAAGTTCACCCATGGTCCGGCAAGATGCTGGCATGGTTGTGAAGCCCGCTGGTTGTTGGGGGAGCCTTTCCACCTTGCCTCCCCTCACCGCCTTCCTCCTGTTCCTGGCAGTCCCCTCTCTCACCCGAATTCTTTCTCTGGGCTGCTCCTACTAGAAGCATCATTCATTCCCCAAGCCCCATGAAGGGACTTCGTTCAGGAGGGCCTAAACTCTTGCCACTTTGAGGAGCATTCAGATTTGCTATAGAAACCCAAACCTTTCACAAACTCAGACAAAGTCGCAGCAGAATACCAGTCACTTTGCGTTAGTAAGTTATTTCCACCTACTCTGAGGCTAATTCTTGCTCATGCCAAATAAACGTACTCACCTGTCAGTAAAACCGCAATTTGGCATGGTGTGTGATCTCGGAAACCGCAAAGCCAGACAATACCTTGTGCTGATTTTTAAACCTTGAACATCTGTCACATTTTAGTTGACTGGAAACAGAGATGAATACCGTGTTTTCAGTAATCACTAGACACGAGTGATAGACGACCGACTCCGCTTTGGCGATCCGCCACTATTTCGGAACAAGCCGCGCTGACGTCAAGGAACAACTTCCACTTTCTGCCTGTAAAACCCTCCCTGGACCGGAGTGAGAACTACCGGTGGGAAAGTTCACCAACACGCCCCGCTCCTTTTCAGACACGCCCCTTTTAAAACCCACCAATCAGCACTTACCCTTCAGCATGTCTCATCTGCATAAAAACCCACCAATCAGAACTTACCGCTCAGCACCCCTCATTTGCATAAGAACCCACTAATCAGCTTCTACCCCTAGGCATAAAATAACCAAGTCGGTACCCAGAGAGGGGGCCGCAGTCTCACTGCAGACTTTTCGGTGGGTTTTTCCAAATAAAACCTGACTCTGCTGTTGAGCTGCATCTGATCTTTTTTGACTCTCCCATTCTAACAACAAGTGAAAGGGGAAGAAACAGGAAGGCAGGCAGGCAGGGTGAGAACACAAAAGAGGCAGGTTCCTGGGAGCCTTGGGAAGCCTGTATGAAGATGTAAAGGTTCCAGGCTAGCAAATCAACCAAAGTGCCTTTACCTGCCTCTCTGTGGTCTCCTTAAACGTCCACCTCTGAGTAATTTACTTACGGTTGTCTCTCAACTTATTTGGAAGCATTTCTTTGTCTGGAATAAAGACTTGAGAAGGAGGATGAAAGAAACCTGTAATTTCTTTATTTTTGACATCTCTATTGAAATGGAGTGGATAGAGGGACAGTCCTCTCTTCAGCCACTTTTTTTTATGCAAAGTGGTTAATTAGCTTAATCAAGAAAAAATGGATATAATTTGCTGTCCTCGAATTTCAAAAGAGTTATCTTTAGAGCATGGAGCTCATAAAAGAAGCTTGAGAGATGGTTGTTTAGTTTGCTGTTCCTTAAAATACCCAGCTCCATTCATAGCCAGATGCCCAAAAAATGTGTGCCCTTCTTCACATCAGAATTCTGGGTTTTGTTCATTTAGTGGGTTAAACTGGATTTAACATTTGTTGTCTTTGATGTACAATGAAAGCCAGGATAATGCAGTCATTAGACTTGGTTCCTGAAGTCAACAGTCTGAATTCCACACCCAGTGCTGTCACTTAATAGATAGTGTGACCGTGGACAAACTACTTAACGTCGCTGAGCCTACCTCATCATCAGCAAAATGAGGATAATCACAGAACCTGTCTCTGAGGGCTTAATTTGACTAGGCAACCCTTTCTTTAACACATTCAAAGCACCTAAAAAATCAGAAGAGTGTTCTTTTTAGAAGGAGTTTGTAACTCAAAAAGATTTTTTTAAAGCAACATTACCATCTGTTGTTAAATAAGGAATCTGTTTCAAAAAGACAAAGGAAGTGTATATACATTACAAGTAGGGAAAACACCAAATACCCAGATTGAAAGCAAAAATAAAATACATGCCCTTCTGAACATGTCCCCAAAACTGAATGAGTGATTTGAAAATAACTATAGAAAAATTAGTAAGTTACTAATGCCTGTCTTGGATGTGAACAGCTACAAATAGTAATGTGCCTAGAATTCCACTGGCAAGAAAAAATATATATAAGCATGTATGATCTCATTACCTATTTCCACTAATTCTTTTATTTTTAGATGCTTCAAGATACTAATAGCTTCATTATTAAAACCATTATAAGTCGGTTTCAATATTCAGCATGTATTAGGAACATGCACCATAAATGACTCTGCTCAATAGTTAAAGCATTACCTAAGACTATAAAGTCATGTTCAATATGTCACATCCATATGGTAGAGTTCAGATAAAATAATGATTTGAAATTGTGGGAAATGTTTTAGGTTTTTAAACTAATCGTGAGAGAATTCTGAGCCATATATTCCATGTAACAATTCCCAAGGCAATTCTGATCATTTCAAAATTTTGTAGCTTAGCATATGTCAAGGCATGCTAAAGATTACACAGCCTGGCAGAAAAAGGTCGCATTTCACATCCAATGTCATTCAGCTGGAGCTCTCTTTTAGCGGGTGCCCTCCAACAACGTGGTACAGAAAGTGCCTGTCACTTACATGCCATAAAATCGTGAACAGACAGGCAAATGAAAATGACTCCTCAAAGAGTGACTTGAACGGGGGCGGGGGGAGTCTTGAAATTAACAATGCTTCAAAATGTCATTCAAGCTCGGGGATTTGGTTCTGCCAGTTTCTAAAAAGTCACACTTAAAGGGACAGTCAAGTGTCCCCTGCCACCTAATGTGGCTTGCTGAGGTCAAATATTGGCACCCCTCCCATATGTAGGATAAGTCAGATCAGGTCATTTATTTTAGATTAGAAAGACTGGGAGGAAGAGCCCCTCCGGTCATCGTGTAGGTCTCATGCATCTAATTCTCAACTTTTTCTGAGAATGTTCAGGTGAAATGAAGAGGAGAGATGAGCTTAGTGGGGACAGGAGGGATGAGGGATGGCCCCGTTGTGATAGGGAAGAAAAAAAATCTGACTCCATACTAGATCTGTTCCTTTAGTGCTAACCCTGTACTCTCTGGTTCCTGTGCTGAGTCATGCTGGTTCTGCATCTTTTATAAAAGAATGTTGCCTATAGCCTGAAATACCCAGGGTAGCCCATTCTTAAGGCTCTGATCTTTAAGGGTATAACACTTTTCCATTCATACACAGATAAAATGTTGCAGAACAGAGAACAGCACTTGCCTTGTTGGAGGTTTGCAGGAGCATCATGACCTGACCTACACGCACAGCTGCAAGAACAAAGGATTTCGACACCAAGAAGTTTGCAACAACCAATCACACACCCTCTTCTTTTAAAATGAGCCTGAATTCTGACTTGGGGACGATGGCTCTCCAGGACATTAGTCTGCCATCTTCTCGGTCTGCTGACTTTCCAAATAAAATCGTTATTCTTTGCCCCAATGCCTCATCTCCCGATTTACTGACCTGACATATGGTGAGCAGAACAAGTCTGGACTCGGTGACATCGCGTGAACAGGACGACGTTGCCCCAAGTCAGTCTGCACAACAATGCTGTTTGTTAACATCTGCATGTTTCCCCAGTAACCTCCAGTTTGTCTGACTGCATCTTGCAGAGAATGACCTTAACTCTCTCCAGTGCGTTCTTCGGCAGAAAGTCACGGAGCAAGTCACATGTTCTTCCATAAATCAGAGCCCATGGACGTTTGGGCTGTTAGAGCAAAAGTTTTGATAACATTTTTGAAAGAAAAACTTAGTAATTTTCTTTTTTCCTCATGAGTTGTTAAAAGAGGAAAAGTAATATACCTTGCTTTTCAAACCTAATTTTTTTCAAACCTCAATCTGAATGTTGGCTCTGCCATTAATAAATCTGAGCGGTAATGTGAAGATCATGGGTAAATGCCTTAAACCCAATGGGCCTTAGTTGACTCATCTGAAAAATGAGCTAATAATGTCTGTGTCTCAGGCTCATTGTATTGATTAGAAGATCCTGACACGTGGCAAAGGGTTCATTCCTCTTGTTAACTTCCCCTTCTCTTTCCATAAAATCAACTTAATTTGAGGGAGAAAAGAACAGAAGATAAGGGAAAATCCAGAGGTGGGACTTCTGGATGAATCCACTTGCCACACAAGTGTTCTGGGTCATTTTCTGTCTGCAGAGCGAAAAGACTCACAGCTGACGGCCCCAGGGACACCCAGGGGCATTTCTCACCGGCTTGACACTACCTTCTACTGCATTCAAAGGCTGATTCCCACCTCCCTGGAATCACCGGCAATAACAAAGGTTTAGACAGGCACCGCTCTAGACGGATACAGAAATAGAAACATGGCTAGACATCAGTCAGGAAGACAAGTGATCACATTTCCAGCAGTCCTCCTGGCAGGGCTCGTCTGTGCGCCACTGTATCATTTAGGTTGTTTCTATGAGGGAAGGCAAGATGCATTTAGCCCTGATTCAGTCACAGGGGAAATGGGCATCTTGTGGCAAGGGAGTTACTTAGCCCACTGTTTTGGGGGCATAACATGGCAGGGCTCGCGTGTGTGGTGTGTGTCCTGTGGCCCACGTGACAGCCATGGCTGTTTCTCTTGGCAGCAAAGACAGGTCTGTCCAACGGCCACTGCAGTGACCTTTTGGGGTGAGGGTGACGAAAAGCAGCTGGGTTCCCACTCGCATGACGGCGACGAGTGACTGACGCTGGCTGTCTGGGATGTGGTGCTGAGCTGTATTCTGTGGTTTGACTGGAAAAGCTGTAATCAATTAGTGATGTCTGGCAGGGCTGCTGAAATGGGAAGGGACAGCACGAGCACACCACATCTGTCCCCCCTGGTTTAGGGCCCCTACTGTGCAAGGCTGACCTGGACAGTGGTCCTGGAACTGGTCATTTTTCCGTCAGCAGTGCCCCAGCCTGGTGCGAGGATGGACCGCACAGGCGTTGGATGTGGACACGGACACGTATCCACCACACTTACATCAGGGTGGCGGTCACACAACAGAAATGAGCACACACATGCTTTAGGAGACATGGGGCTGTGGGGTGTTTTATTTCCAAATGTAAATCAGACACTGTCAGGTATTCATTTAGAACACAAGCTTCTAGGCACTGTGTGAAATATAAAATCCTTGCCAACGTTTATTCACTGCAAGAGCTGCTGAAGCCCTGCAACTGGGGCCACGTGCTCCAGCAGTCACACCCCTCAGACCGCGTGAGGAGCCCACCCACTGCCACTCTGCCACTCTGCAACCCACCTCCTCGCCAGCACAGCCGCCTTTCATCTGTGCTGGGGGTAATGAAGCATTTAATAAGCAACACGAAATACCTAAAACAAAATAGAACAGAACAACCGAGTCTGGTTACTGACCAATGAATGCAACTTGGTTTTTGATGAACAGGGAAAAATGACAGAAAATGTAGACAGCTCCAATCCAGACTCCAAAAAATAAACGACTGAAGATGCACCTTTGTTAAAAAAATTTTTTTAATAAAGAATAAAAAATAATTTAAAAATAAAAATAAATTAAAATAATAAAAAAAATTTAAGATGCACTTTAGGAAGAAAGCTGTTTGTCTAGGATGTGGCTCTGATCTACCGAAGGCCTCAGTGGCTTCAGCACTGCCCACTTTTTGACAGAAACAGACCAAAAGCTCACTACTGTGAGCTCACCCCCACCCAAGCCCCCAGGTACGAGAGCACGCTCACAGGTACCTTTAAATTACAGCCCCTGAGACGCCAGGTCAGATGGCGGGGCTAATCAGACAGCTTGCTAGCTGATCAGGGACCTTCCAGTCTAATCCCGCCTACGTCAACCCCCGAGAAAGGCAGCAGGGCAGCTCTCAGGGAGACCCTGTCCACCTGCCCCCCGATCTGCGTCTTGTTCTCAAGCCCTTGCCACTGAAATCAGAAACCTCACTCGGCCTGGTGGTCACGGAGCTCTTTCCCAGGACAGCCCTCTACGATGCTTGACCGGGAACGGGGAGCCTCGCCTCAGGCCATGAGGGAACAGTGCCTGGAGCTGCAGGAGGCAAGGCTGGGGCCAGAGAGAGACAAAGTAGCATGAACTTGTAACCCAGCAGGACCCTATGGGGCCTCCCCGGGACAGACCCTCCCCCAGATTCCCCGCTGTGGCTCCTCTCTGAAGCTCCCAGATAAAAGTAACCAAAAATGGCTTCCCTCATGCTAAAGCAAATTCTAGCCTGACTCTATGGCGCGTGTTTCTCTTCCTCAGAGCACTCACCCTCCCGCTTAAGCGCCCTTTTTCCAGGCACAGAAATGTCCAGAGACAGGACTGTTAACCTCCTGTGCAGAAGCCAAGCACCAGACCGAGGCCCACCGGAGGGGGAAGACACGGTCCGACAACCACAGAAACGGAGGCCCCACCGACAGCCGATGCAGCTGCGTCAGGGAGGAAAGAACGCAGCCCCTGCACGTTCTCAGATGTTTATCAGAAGCTCCACCCCTTGGACTCGCATCATAAAACTCCCCGCTGCCCCTCCCCAAATCCGGCTCGCAGTCCTGAGGCATCAGCCTCAAGTGTCCCCCTCTGCCTAGGCAAGAAATAAAGCTGTTCTTTTCTGTTTCACCCCAAATCCTGTCTCCAGATTCCAATTCAGTGTCAGGGCACAGAGGCCGGGATTCGGCAACTAACTGACAGTTCACATGTCAAGAGTTTGCACTGGTACGCGCCCAGCACAGAACAGACGCTCAGAAAATTCCAGTCCAGCACAGCACACACAGTGCAGTGCACTAGGACGAGCCTACAGCTCCCCATCTTTTTAAAAAAAGCTCCCTATTTTAGAGATAATGTACCTTGAGATCTGCAAATAGAATTTCTCATTTTCTATTCTACTCTTTACTCCAGAATCAAATATCTTATATCCACAACTTAATTCAAACAAGGGAAAATCTAAGTTCTATCAAAAAGGCCTGGTGTTGATTTTCCATTTCTAAAGATCCTCCTTCTGAGGCCACGATGGCTGTGTAAAGGTCACCACGTCACCCGGCGAGTACTGAATCGGGAGCCCCTGCAAACACACGCTTGTCCCTCAGCGCACAGCAGGCTGTCATTCACCCGCGGGCCACGGAACGACCTATCCTGCTCAGGGTTCAAAGCCGGGTCCTTGCTGATCGCGCCAGTCAAACAATTTCATTTCTATCAGTTGGTGGTTGTACTTCAGATTTTATGGATCCAGTGGGTCTAGTGAAATTTTATTACCCTGAGATACAACAAGAAGGAAAAAAAGCTCTGGGGAAAAAAAAATCGATGTAATGTTTAAGGTCTTTGTTACCTTTATAAGCTCCAGTGTCCTTTTACATATAAACTAATAAATCAACCTTTTAAGGGAAGATGCATTCCTCAGTGCGAGCTCGATACGAGGTGCTAAGTCCGATCATAAAAACTATCAAGAAGTTGCTAATGGTTTTGCTACCTGAACAAGCACAGCTAAAGGAGAATCAATTGCAGGACAAGGATAGAGTTTGCAAGTGTTTTCTCCTCATTAGCACATGGTCGTCAGTTGTTACCAGGCAAAGGCAGCAACTTAAAAAAAAGTGGAGGGCTTTTATTATGAGCTATATTGCATTTGCCTGAATTTGCACATGCGTGTGAATTAGATTAAGCAGTTCAACCATCAAATCCCTTACTATCAGCCACTCCTCATCTGCATGAGTTGTACTCATTGTAACTTTGCAGTTGAGTCAGCAGAAATGCAAGACAATCTTTCCCACAACCTTCAGGAGAATGGCTTTTTCTTATGTCAGGATCTTGGAAATATGACTTTAGTAGATTTCCTCTAGTGGATTTTAAGAAGTAACTATGAAGATACTAAATATTAGAATTAAACTAAAATTAAGTTCTTCGACTCATTTCGGTGATGGATACATCTTTTCTCATAAACCTCTCTGTCCTGTTATACACTGAGGGCTGGTCACCGAAACTCAAAACCTTTTCAACATGAATTAGCATCATCACGAAGCCAATCTGAATATTCTGCATTAAATTCAGTTACACGAGAAAGAGGTTTGAGAAGGCAGTTCACCTACTTACTATGAACAGCACTTTATGGCTCCCGGGCTAGCATGGTAAGTACCGCTCAGCAGCTGAGGCAAATTAATAGGGGTCCCATTCCAACTAAGTGCCTAGAAGAAAATCCTACCAGGCTTTCTCTACAAGGAGAAATATGATCCAGCAAAGAGCAAATGTCGCCGCTCCTAACTGTGTAAATGGCTTGGAAGGGGCGCAAACCCACTCTTGTCCGAAGCAAAGGAGCACAGGGGAGTCAAGGGTTTCCCCCACAACACTGGTAACAAGGCAGCGAGCTGTTTCCTGGATGGCCATGAGTACGTGGAGTTCTTTCTGCAAGCTCCCTTTCAGGAGTCCTGCATCCCTGCACAGAGGCCAGGCAGCAAGAGCGGCCTAAGACAGTCCACGGCAGCCACCGAAACGGAGAATGTAAAAGAACAATGAAGTCACGACACTCATTCATCTTCTTTACATGAATTATCAGCATGGTCGTGACGATGGGACTGGGATGTTTGATTACTTAAACTCTCTCAATTGCATTCCGCATTTCTCAGCAGCCTATTCTATTACCAATTTTTGATAGAAGTATTGAAGTGGTAGATGTGGGGGTCTTGGGGGGTGTAAATTTCTCTAAGTGTGCTTCCGATTCTTTCAAAAAGGCTGCTCAGCGACTCTGTCCTGAATGTCTAGTAGGTCAGACAGACAGACGAGCCGCAGCCAGATGATGACACAGCTGGGGAGGGTCCCCAGTGGTGCTGATTATCTAGGCGTTAAGTGGGGGAAAAGCATTAAGTGTCACATCTCTGGACTTTCATGGGGTCCTGACGTGGCCAAATCTACATTAGCAATGTGGTTACCATGCTGAACAATTTTTTTTAGGGGTTACATGCCTGTATATATGTATTTTTTGTTAACCATTTTTTACTGAAGTATAGTTAATTTACCATGTGAAATGTCCCATGATTTGGTTACATATATATTCTTTTTCAGAGTCTTTTCCATTACAGGGCATTACAGGATACGGAGTATAGTTCCCTGTGCTGGATGGTAGCTCCTTGTTGGGTAAAGGAATTTAGGAGTGAATGAACCTTACACGGAAAGCTAACACCCAAGATGATGCAAACGTGACTGACGATTTTCTCAACGTCCTGGAATGATGAGAGAAGTCTGAAAAGAGAAGGAAAAACGAGACCAGCGTTCCACACAAGCTGCACTCATGTCCTCGTGCGCTGACACAAATTACCATGAACTCAGCGGCTTGAAACAACCAAAGTTTATTATCCGTCTGTAGGTCAAAGGTTGACAGAGGCCTCGCCTAGACCAAAGCTCAGGTGTCCGCAGGCCATCATTCCCTTCTGGAGGCTCCAGGGGAAAATCTACTTCTTTGCCTTCTGTAGCTTCGCGAAGCCTTCCCCGTCCCTTGGGTCTTGGCCCCTTCTCCCCTCTTCACAGTCAGTGACAGCAAGTTTGGCTCTGCCCGCCTCTTCTGCTGCCCTCACCCACTTTTGAGGCCCATCATGATCACACTGAGCCCATCTGGACAAGGTCCTTAATTTAATCATATCTGGAAAGTCCCTTGAAACATGTAAGGTAACACATTCCCAGGTCCCAGGGACTAGCATGTGGACATCTTTGGGGGGGTCATTATTCTGCCTAACACACAAGGTTAAGAGAGAAAAGAAGGGAGAGGGTACAGCTCAGCAGTAGAGCACATGCTTAGCAGGTATGAGGTCCTGGGTTCAATCCCCAGTATCTCCATCAAAATAAATAAATAAACGTAATTACCCACCCCTCTCCCCGACAAAAAAAAAAATCTGCAGAAGAGGAAAGGAGAAAAAGCTAGTGGAAGACAAACAAACAAACAAACAAGGTTAATTTTGGTCTGGTGAGCTGAAACCTGGAATATTGAGTTAAGTTCTGAATTTACAGTCAAAGAGAAACAATTTTGAATAGGAATCTGTTCAAAAGTGTGATCAGGATGGAGGAGAAACTTACTCCCAAGTCACATGAGTAACATCTGAAACAATTCAGACTGATCAACTCAGAGAAGAAAAGGCCTGGGTGCAAACGACCCCCCTTCAAGGATCTGAAGAGCTGTCAGGGACTGTATTTCCTCCTTAACGTGACAGGGGGACAGGTCATCATTAAAGGAATTTAGGAACAAACACCTTTTAGCTGAAGATAGTAACAATTAGAGCCAAGTGAAAAAGGAATGGGTAGTTTGGGGCAGTAAAGCTGAGAACGAATTTGGCATCACCCCGTAGAATGAATAAAATGCTTTAATTTCGTGCATTGTTGCACATGAACATCTCAGCACATCTGAGATTCACCACAGGTACTGGGCAGAAAGACAAAATCCAATGTAGGTGGTACGAGACATGTTAGTAAAGGGACGGCTCACAGAGGGGCAAGGGCAGGGTTAAGGGAACTAACAGGGGACACTGAGACTCACAGAGACTGCCACAGCAGGAAGTGGAAGTCTCAAGTAACAGCCCTCGGGTGCATGGAGCAGGGCGAGAACTGCACGGGCCAGCGAGAGCCAGAGTGGCCCGGGAGGGGTGCAGACAGAACAGGCAGCCCAGAGCAGTCAGAGAGCAGGGAGGAGGTACCTGCCCTCTATCCCCTCGCCCGCCTCCATCTCCTGCTGGTGCCCCTCTCACTGGTCCAGCCCCGTAGCATGCTGGAAAGAGGCAGGGAAGATGCTTTCTGAAGGGTCCGCTTCCAGGGCACAGAGTAGGATGGAAAACGGTGAAGAATGGATGGGGTAGGAGGGGGAAAGGAGAATGACCACCACAGCACTACTCCGTTTCTTTTACAAATGAAGACCATCATCGGGACATGGAGAGGCTAACTAGTTCCCTCAGGGTCTCGCAGGGCCAGGACACAGACCCGGCCTCGGAATCACCCAGCGCTCAGCATGTCCCACGACAGTGCACGGCCCGTCTCTGTCAGTGGAGTTTTGTAGGAGGAGCTGGAGATGCTGAAAGGGGAGTCGTATTTGTGAAGAGGGTTTGGATGAGATTCTGCCACTTTTCTCACATTCTGGAATGTTCCGACTCTGTGATTCCACATTCACCCTCTTCCACTAGATCCACCTGACTTTTCCATTTCCGTTCAAGATCTACCTATCTTAATCAGCTTTAATCCCTGCAGAAAGTACAGGGACTCCAGGTGGATGAAAACCAGTCAAGATTCTGCAGACTCTCTGGATAAGGCAGGGCATTACTCATTCTGTCTCTGCAATACCTATTTTTGTCCGTCTGTCCTTCCATCCATGAGAGTGGTCGGGGAGTATTCCGAGATATGCATTGAAATTGGATGAACTGAGACTCCCAAGGAAGCTGGTTCTGACAGTTGGGGAAAAAAAAAGTTTGACAAGTGCTTTACCGTTTTAAAAATTACACTGTTCAAAAATTTTATGGTCATTAATAAACCCTAGAGATTGGAAATAATTACAAAATAGCCTTTCCTGTTTCTTTTGCCTAAATCTTCAAATAAATAAAGGAGTACTTTATATTACATACGGTATGGCTCTTGTAAACAGCATGAAAGTACTTCTTCCTTCTCAAAGTCCATTTTCCCATCACTTTCAATATATAATCACAACGTGTTTTCTTTAAATGTAAATATAGCCCCAAGGTATCAGAGGGTCACTTTTATAATAGCACAGACTCTTCGGTATTCTGCCAAAGGAAAACATTTTGTGTGAGGCTAAAACACGAGTCATGAAATATCAATGTAAGCTAACTGATTAGAGCAGAAGCAACATTTTGAGCAAAATGTTCTGGAGCCTCAGTGTACAAAAGGGATACAAGCCAACCCCTCTGGATGTGCAGGCATGGAGTGGGCAGAGGGGCATCCATGCCGCCTCTCACAGCCTCCCTCCCTGACAGCCCCTGGGCGCTTCTGCTTCACGGATTGAAACCATTATGCCCTGGTTTTATATTCAGTCACTAGCCCGAAGCTACGTAGCTGTCTGAGTGTGAATAGGAATTACACACGTCCTCTTATTTTGGCAAACTGGTGAGAGGGTTTCTCTGAGGATGTAATCCAGGGGGCGAGAGCATCCCCTCTCACCTCCCAGAAGGAGGCTGGCGTGCAGGCATCGTCCCAAGACCGCCACTCTTGCAGGTGCCTGGCACGAGATGACGATGGACGGCTGGTGTGCTCAGTGACTCCTAGCAGAGGGCAGGTGACTCCTGCAAGAGCTGCACTGCCTGTGAGCTCATGACCCGCCCCTGGGGCCTCCCGAAATGTCTGGAGGCATACTGCAGGGGGTGGAAACCCTGAGTGAGCAGGTGAGGGCCAGAATCAGCTGCATTTCCATCGCTCCTAGAACTGTGGTCCTCCCTACCCCGATGGGTGCAATCAGGACACGGGTCTCACCAAGCACACTGGACTAAGTAAGAGGTCACCTCCTCCCTCTCTTTCCAGATCTTTCCTGGAGCACCGCAGAAGCAAAGCACGGCACGCCCCTTGGCTGCTCTGACTTTACCTGGGTTCTAAAGTTTATCACATTAAACTACGTGAAGGGGAAAAAGATCTTGACTCACAAGAGAGGGAAGGGAGCAAGTTCTCAGAATCTCTCTCTCAACTGAATCCCTAAACCCAGGCATGTTTTAGAGATTTCAAACTTTGGACCCACGCATGACACTGCCTGCTCTGAGTTGAGCGCGCCGCGCCACCCGAACACCTGCATACGTTGGGTAAATGTTAATGTATTCTGTCAACAACAGATCACCTTACGCAGCTAAATCACTCACTGCCATTATCTGTCCTGGCCATCTGCAAACCTGATCCCCCTCCGTGTTCTAAAATCCCAAGCGCCCGCTACACTATTTTTATTTTACATTCCTGCATAAATCTGTTAAACTCAATATGTTACCGCAAATTCTCAAAAATCAAAAGCAATCTGCTGGCCTATAAAACACTGGTTACTGGGACTCGAAGGGTGTGAGACGGAAGCAGCTCAAGGAGTCAGCAAGCACTCTTCGCAGGGCTGGGGCTGGACCCCGTGGCGGAGGCTCGCCATAAGATCAGCTACATTCCTTCCATACACAGCGCGGGCTCGAACCCACTCGTGTATTTCATACCTGATGACAATCTGAACAGTTGGCCTGATTGGATTTTAAGTGTGCAAATTTGAAAATGAAATAGGCGCACTCCCTTTAGGCCTCATTTATTTAGCTCATAATTGTAAGGAACGACAAATCCCATAGCCCACACTGCGCACTCCCCAGAGGGTCGATGTGAAATTTACAGAAAGGAAGGAACACACACCTGCAGGTGTGTTTCTTGTTCACAATGAGGGCATTGTTTTCCCTCACACAGAACGCCTTCTCCTCATGTCGCTACGGTTTCCTTGACACAACCACTATATCATGTTTTCTTTCACAAAATCTTTATTGATCTTAAGTAATAACGCCAGTGCTTACATGTGGTGCCAAGTTATATTTTAGCTGAGTCTAAATATTCCTTCGCTCGGTAATTATGAAGCACACGCTTGTTTTTCACTTACGTTTTCAGTCATATAACTAAGTCATTTTAAGAGGCACCTAAGAATCTATCCTCTGAAAATATTTCTGTAGAAGCTTAGAAAAATCAATCATCCTACCATTATAGTTAATATATTTTTAAAAAACCATCTGGCCTATAATGTTCAAATAAGCACATAAAACAAGGGGAAAATGGAAAACTCAGCATTTGGAAGTCTTATTTTGTTTTTCACATTATCAGATATTTTAAAAGTTAGCGGATCTTTTCTTTTTTTAATAAACCCTATTATCATGAACTCTGAATAAATAACCAGTTCTGAAAGTTAAAACGGTCCTCCATATAGCACATGCAAAGATTCACATTTTCCACATAAAGCAGTCGGTCTGGAACTTTCCAATTTCATCTAAAGTATTTTCAAATATGAAAGAAGTGTACACAATTATAGTCAATAAACCCACCCTCACCATCCCCTTATCAAATCTAAACGAGGCCTTGGGGGCGTAATATACTCGCAGCTTAGAATACGAATAGAATATGAAGCGTGCGTGGCGTCCTACCGCGGCTTCCAATGCCAAGCCAAGATTCTTTAATTGTGTTTACTGTTTCCTTCAAAGGTATCTGCATTTTAACATTTGCATGACACCTTCTCGTGCAGATAAAAATCTCCAAACTTCTACGGCTCATATTTAAAATCAACTTGATAGGGATGATCAGACCGATAGGTTAAATTAAAAGTGTTTATTGGTCATTCAGTATTTTCTGGAAACAGACATACAGACTGTTTGCACTTGGTTACACTGCCTCCTGTTTCTTCTTCTGACGTGCCGTATCTTCGCTCTCTCGTATCATTATCTTCTCCTTTTACAACACACACAAAAAATAGTAACACCGTGTGCCAGGCACTGTTGGCTGCGAAGTCCTTCCTTGGATTAATTCATTTCACTGTCACAACTGCAAAGTTAAGTAATAGCACTGTGTCCGCTTTAGAGAGGAATAAATCCAGACTGGCCGCTCACACCTGGTGAGGCTGAGGCTGAAGCCAAGCAACCCCACTCTGGAGCATCGCTTGTGAGCCAGGAGGTTACTCTGCCCTGTTAATCCCGCGGCGTTCCTCTTCCTCGCAGGGCAACACAAGACAGAGCCATTTCACTAGTTAGATGAACTTGGTGGGGGACAGGGAGCCCCGGCAGCTGGCAGGCCGGACTGTATGGCAGGACCCCGCCCGCACGGCGGGGGAGGATGAATGAAATGCAGGGCGGGTCGCTGGTTTGATTAGGAACCTCCCTCCCTTTCATTTATCTAACACATACTTACGGAGCCTTTAGTGCGGAGAAGGCACAGTGCTGTGGGATGAAGATGCCGTGGGGACCGCTGCAGGAGCCAGGCACGCCCTTCCCACAGGTGAGGGGTGGGGACCACGGGTGCTTCAGTCATCCCAGCTCCTCCCCAGTTCCTCACTGCTGCCTTCCTTTCAAATGCCCTCCTGTTCGCCGCCTTCCCTTTGGACAGCCTTATCACACTGCCTCCTCGTGTCCTCAGCAAACTGCTCCCATCATGAAGTCCTTCTGGGCCCTTTCACCTCTTTTTCTTTTTTCCCTCCGTCGGGACACTTACACCACCTCGTCACACGGCCTTCGTGTGCTCGTCTGATAGACACGCCAGCAGAGCCTGGGTCCTGAAAGGCTTTCATGCCTCTCTTTCCCCATCACTCCCCACGTACCGAACACCCGAGAAATACTAACCGCGTTAACTCCTTCTGGCTGAAAGAAACGCACCTACGCTGAAACCAGCCGAGTGACCTGCTAGTCCGCAACGAAGCAAAACCTAAATCTGACTTCTTTCTGAGGCCACGGCGTTACAAAGGAGACAGTGCTTTATAAAAATGTCTGTGACATCAGTGCTTCTCTGCATCACGGCAATGGTAGGGTGTTGTTTTTAAAACCTTAGAAAAAACAAATGAGAACTCCAAGCCTCCAATTTCAGGGGAAAAAACAGGAAAATAAATCCTAGACCAAGCTGGATACTCAAGCTCTTAAAACTTAACTAGGACGAAATGTTACCCATCTTGTGTAAGAGAAGCCTTCCCAATCACCGTTAGTGAAGGACTTCAGTGAAAAACAGGAAACCCTCATTAAGGAGTCAGTTCTCCACTGGAACTGATGATAAACCTTTCCATGAATGACTGCAATTTCTTTTAACAAACCAAATTATTACCCCAGAAATCTGAAAGGGGCCTCTGCTTATGCAGGATCTAAACCACAACGAGGATGCTATACTAAGCCTTGGATAATGTAGCCAGTGTGAAAATACAATTTACATGTTAGAAAACCCACACGTTAGAATTCCTAGGTCATGGGGGCCTGGCTATTTGATTATTTATAGCTCGATTCTCCCCTTTCCCTCCAGGTCAGCAAAACATAGTCTATCAGCCTCTGAAGGTATGTTCCCTCCGGAGGTCCGTGGCTGTAAATACTCTTCCTGGTCTTTCTGCCCAACCACAGAAGTCTTAGCTCATCGTGCAGTGGCCCTGGAAGTGCTTCCTGAAACAAATCTCTCTTGGTTCACTTCAACTATAAGCTCCCAAAGGGCGCCCTTCTTACTGAAGGTAACAGTTCTCAACACAGTGGGGAGCCCACTGTGGGGGTTCAGAACGCAGCGTCTGACAAGTTACTGTTGCCTGATAACACGCCTCTATCTCACAATTTCCTCTCTGAAAGCAAAGGCAAGATCACATTACAACGGAGGGCGGTGGGGCCCTGGCTAACGGAAGTTTTTGCTGTATTTAATACTGGTCTGTGCCAGGCATTTATCTTGATGACACTGAGATACATATTTTGACATGCGAATTTAAGAAAAATACTGCTTGAAAAAAAAAACCCTTATTGGCCTAGGTTTTAGAGTCGGTTTTTAATTCAAAGTCATAGACTCTAAGGTCAGACAGACACTGGTATAATTAACACAGCGAGCCGAAGGATCTCCAAATATTTATATCACTGGGAAGTGTGCTTGGTCATTCCTGTCATCCGGTGTTGAAGACGAACCGCAGCGGGGAGGCTCCCCCGAGCTTTCATTTCCGGCCGCAGCACACGCTCGGACGGACGTGGCGGAGCTCAGAGGCGCGGCTCTGCTGCCGCTGGGCTTCCGCGGGCTGCGTGAGCTTCAGTCCATTACCCTCTCTGCACCTCAGTCCCCATCTGGGAGGGGAGGGCGTAGACTGGACGGGTGCAGATGGCCCCGCCCATTCTGCAGAAGGCCCCGCCCATTCTGCAGAAGGCCCCGCCCATTCTGCAGAAGGCTCCGCCCATTCTGCAGAAGGCTCCGCCCATTCTGATGACGCCTGAGTTTCACGCCCTTTCTTTGCCACGGACTTCCGTCTGCCTAGAATATCCTTTCCTCCCTTTTCAGCAAACTCCTTTAAAAACCAGCCAAACATCACCTGTCCTTGAAGCGTTTTACCCCTAACACCCCAGGTTTAATTGAGGACCCGTGCGCAGCTCGGTCCCGGGTCCCGCACACAGCAGAGGCGTCACTGGATCACTGGGGAGTCTGCCCTAACAGACTGTCTGGACCACTGGATCTGTGGTGCCCAGCACTGCGTGCGGACACAGTGGGCACTCAACTACATCTCTCTTGAATAAATGAATTTCTCTACAGCCCCCGGGGGCAGGGCTGACGACTTATTGAGCTCTTCGTCTCCAGGGTACTTGGCACATACCAGTTACTCAAAGAAATAAACTGACATAACTCAAACAAGTTAAAACATCTCGCGCTCGCTGCTTTGAAGTGGAAAGCTAAACTGTCATTTAAAAAAAAATAAAGAGATAGAAGACTGACCACACTGAACACACAAGATGCTAACGACATAGAAAAAGAACACAAAAGCCTTCAAATGGAAGAATACTGGCAAGACTGACATCACACGGTAAAGCAATTGTGTTGGGTGATGAAACAATACAGCATGTTTTTTTTCTTTTTCCTGCCCTGTTTAATTTTGTATTTTCCAATACAAGAAATATGTGTTAAAGAATCAAATGATTTTAAAAAAAAAAACCAATGCATTTATTTTTGAGAAAAAGTAAAAGCACTGAGAGACGTCATTTGCCCTCTGCTCTTCTGAGAATGGTGATGTATATGCTTACGAGCAAATGTGGTACATAAAGCACAGTGCCCTGACTAAAGCATGTGCCTGCCCACTGTCTTTAATGAATCCTTAATAGGCTGAGTGAAATGGTTAAAACAAACGCTGTCACTATGTGTGAGCCCTTCTCCTTCTTTGTTCATTGAACATGACGGCTTCTTAGGACGAATGCATAGAATTTGAAGTGGTTTTCTCTTCTGCTCTAGAATTTTCTTCACACACTGATGACACTGGCATATTTCAAAGGTGGGCCCCTGGATTGTCCGTGTTGGGCCCTCTGTTGCAAACCACAAGCTTAAGTTTCCAGGTCTCCCCTCGACTGTTCTTTGCAGGCTCTGATTTCTGCGCTGTGACCCAGTGTCGGGAGTGCGGACCACACCGCAGTGACCCGGCGGTCTGTCACCAGCTGCCCGCTCCGGGGCCCGTAAGCGGGAAGGGCAGACGTCCTGTCGGGGTCAGCGCCAGTAAGCCCAGACCCCGCTCTGAGCATACGCCGGGCACGTACGTCTTGCTGACTACATGATCCGAGTATCTGGTTCCCTGGCTTTGCACCGTAAATGAAGTACAGCATCTTCACGCAGGAAGGCTGGCTAGGTCCGGTGGGCCGTTCCCAGGTGTCGGGATGAGGTCTGTCAGCTAAGAGACTGAACCGGGCAGAGTTGACAGGTAAGGTCTGTGTCCGCCTTGTTCACAGGGGCCCCTCCTGCGCAGCCCCATGCCTGGCAACTAAAGGGGTTTCAATAAATACTGACTCGGGGTGGGAGAATGTTGACATCCCTATGAGTTGTTCCCTCTGTTTTAAGCCATTTCAGGCGACAGCATTGTAATTTAGAAACAGATGTATGGAAAGAAAATTGATATATTATTAGTTAATCAGTGAATCGATTCTCAAAAATCTCTAATCATCAAGGATTTTACATCAGAATTAACATAAGCTGTGTATTGTATTATAATGTATGTTATCACCTATCTTAAGCATATTATATAGTAGTTATGCCAGAATTATCCATTTTTAGTTATTTTAATTTTTGGACACCTTTTTTAGAAGCTCCACGTGCCTTGTGGCAGAACCAACATCCATTCCAGGCCCTTCTTCATCTATAAAGCCCCTAAATTGTTTGCAGGAGGCAGGTGCCCAGCTCAAAAATTACACCTCTCTGTTATTTTCAGCTTTCTTTACAGAAAGAAACGGCCGATGTGTGGCAAAAGCACCTCGCGGTGCTGTGGGCAAACTCTGCAGGGCGGGGCCGGAGCTGGCTGGCACTCTCTCGCCTTTCCTGCCTGGAATGGGGCTGAGACGGCTGAAGCTGGTCTATGAGACCATCTAGAACACGGAAGTCGGAGCAAAAAAGTCAGAGCTGAGAGACGGGAGGAGCCTGGGACACCACTGACATCACAGAGTCACCAATAGCATGCCCGTGGCTGGACATCTTTTTTACATGAAATACAGGTAAACACCTAACCATTTGAAGCCACTGTCATTTGTGCCTGCAGTCCCTGACAGATGCTTGTCTTCTGGGGTGATTTTGCTGGAGAATCCTCTTTTTTTTTTTTTTTTTAATTCCTCCTCTAAAAAGCTGTTGCATGAGCTCTGTGTTCTGAACAACTTCCCCAAAGCCAAGCTTCAGTGAGGCCTTAGGTCCATAAAGAGAACTTCCTGTTTTCAGCGCATGAAGTTTTTTTCACGTCCACACTGCATTTCATGAGTTTCCTCCACGCAAGGACAGAATGTGAACACAGGCAGGAATCGCAGCCCGACAGAGAGATCCTGATTAATCCTGACCCCACCACTTCCTGGGGACAATAACCTGAACAGCAGTCCCGGGGCTGGGGACTCCATGCGTGGGAACAGGCAGCGGCAGCCGCGATCAGGTGCGCTGCTGCCAGGACCCCTCGCCTGGCCTTCCGTTCCCACCAGCAGGGTGCCTGGCCTGGCAGAATCCGTCCATTTTAGGATTCAGGGCTCACTGTGTTTCTGCTCCTTTCAGTGATACCCTCTACATTCATGCTGTCCCTTTGCTTTCCTCTGTGAAAACTGAGAACCGCCCCTTCACCAAACGAACTCTGCAATTCCACCGGGGCTTGCTGGACGGCCGTGCCCTTGACTTGGAGTCCCTGGGCCTGATGACTTGGAGCAAGGCGGCCCCCGACTAGACAGACGTGTGGCCTCTGGGCAAAGCACCGCCTTTCTGGGTCTAGGTCGCCTGGGCTGTCAGAATCTGGAGCCAGTCTTCCTGGGTCTGGATCCTGGCACCTGCCACCTCGGGACACGGGGCAGGGCAAGGGCCACCTCTCCTGCTCAGCGTCCACCCACGCGGGATTCCACAGTAACGGCCCCTCCTCCCTTCGCTGAGGTGACGAAGACATGAGATCATTGGTACAAAGAACTCACGCCGGGAACACAAGCGCTAAGTAGGGATGCTAAGGTTGTCGTCATGAACTGTTCCTATTAATTGCAACATGAGAGGTTGGACTGTAGGATCTTCTAAGAACCTCTGTAGGTCTTTTTAGAAAGTACTTTCCCCTCCTTGTACTACGTAAAGGTGGTTTAAAACCAGACACCATCCAGCACTTGCCGCCCGTACACCCACTCCCACTCCCACTCCGCGCGAGTCCTGCTTCCTGTGGATCAGTGCCGTTCGTGAGATTTATGCGGCACTTGCTATAAAGCAGCAGTCAGGTGTCTCGGGACAGGCCTCAGAGTGCAGTCCACCATCCAGAGTCATGACTGCTGTCGCGCTGGACGATTCTGCCAAGCCAGAGCCAAACGGGAAACGCGGAGAGCGCCAGATGCAGGGACGATGCAGCCTATTCTGGGCTGGTGGTGACGAAACCAGGGCGACTGAGGTAACGGAGTGGACGGCCGCGCTGGAAGGCCAACTTGCAGACACAAGCCCCCGGGGAAACGGAAGCTGTTGCTGAGAAACAGACTAACCGAATCGACGTTAATTTTTGAATGCCGTTGCACACACACGCACAAAACAGGCACGGGTCTAAGCGTCAAGCCGGAGGACAATGCGGAGGACAATGCGGAGGTCTGCTGGACCCTTGCAGAGCGCACCCGGCAGCTACCCGGCTGGCTACGGACACAGACGCTCAAGGCTGCCGGCCCAAAACGCACGTCCCTCGTGAGGGCTCGCTGTGGCTTCTCAGAGTCTTCCTATACAGATCCCCGCTTTGGGATACAGCGCTTCCAAACCCTTTTTAAAATGCAAATGTGTAGCTTAAGAGGACTACCCACTAACAGGCCAAATTAACACCCATTTGTTTATCTCCTCACTGAATGGGAGAGTTCTGAGCGTCGAGCAGGGAAACCGAGATTCTGAACAAACGGCAGAAGAGGCTAAGGTCATGGTGAGAGGTCAGGACCGGAGCGGGCGGCACAGAGGATGCTTAAATAGGCAGGTGACAGCGAGAAGGTTCCAAGTCGCCGTGTGAATATCGTGGAGATAGTTAAAATCCACTCAAGGTGCACGTGACCTGCACATTTATACGCAGCACCGAGTGTGACTCTGTTTCAATTCTTCTTAGTCCCTGGGAATGGGGAACAAGGGGGCTGAGGAGCCCCTGCTCCTCCCAAAGGCAATGGGTCAAAGATGGAGTTGGCACCACTGGCCAGGAAGGCAGAGGCCCCCAAGGGCCTGAGAAGGCCTGGTGTTCCCATCAGGTCCTCATCATCCCAAGTGGCCAGTAAGAAGGCAGAAGCTGAGAGCTAGAGGCGGGTGAGAGAGACTGAGATTCTGCATTTTTATCCGCCTAAAAACCATCACTCTATTTATTTCACTGTAATCTATTCACCAATAAAGACTCCCCTCCCCGCCAAAAGTACCTGGAACCCCACACAAAGGTTACAATGGGAACTCTGTCAAAGGTTGGGGATTGGACCATTGAAAACCCTCATTGCTACTGGAGAGGAAAAAAAAATTAAACATTACATTGCCAGTCGGATGGTAACATTAACAAGATTGAAAGTCTGCATATTAAGATCTTTGTGCAGCCATAACGGATGTTTCCACTCTTTGCAAAGTGTACACATCCCTGAGTTTCAAGGCTTTCAAGCATACCTGTTTGGGGGATCAGCTCAAATAAAAGATTCCTTTAAATTTTGTCACTTAACGGTCTTACTTTCTTTGCTACGTAATTTGCCTGAAGATCAGAGTTGCAGAGATGAGATGAGACTAGTTCAGGCTTATCTGTCCGGCTTAGTGGCTCATAAATAAAGAAGTAAACCCTTTGCATGAAGCACCACTGTGTCACCTCAAGTTAATAAGCCTTCTCTGTACACTGTCCATCGACTACTGTGTAGGTGTGAGTTTCTTATCAGCCTACACGTTTTGTAGGAAAATAACAGGGTGTTGATTTGGGGCCAGGGCCTCAGATACAATGAATATTTATCATGCTGCTAAGATTAGTAAGAGTTACCATATACACGGAGTGAGATATTCTTGCACACAGAGATGTGTGTGTTGGATACTGGCAATGTGGAGAGAACCCCCTAGGTTGGAAATTATTTTTCTCTTCTGTCAAATAAATAAGTGCCTTATCTTCACTTCTCCAATAGCAGGGTTTTATCAAATAGCTCTTCTCTCCTCTAATAGACTGCAAGCAGCTTGGGGACCGATCTTTGGATGTCCTGCAAAAAGTAGGGGCTCAATAAATGAGTGAGTGCAAGAGACTCACCTAACATTTGCCTGACCTGGGCCACCGCATGTTTCTTCAGAACTAGAGATGGATTTTCTTGCTTTGTTTCCAGAACTGGAGCATGGGACGGGGGCACAGCCAAGAGAGTCGTTCCCTGAGCCAAACTGGGATTAACCCTGGAACCTTGGCCCAGTTGGTAAGGTGCTCTAATGAAACACACTTAAACATGTGAGTGGAAGTCAGAGGGAAAGACATTTTCCTCTACCCTTCTAGGTTCTTCTGGCTGCGCTAGGAATTAAACCGACATGGAACAATAAATAAGAACAAATCAAACCAAAGTTTAATCACATGTACACACAGGAGAGACCGAGGAAGACTGAGTAACTCACAAAAACGGCCAAACCCCTCACTTTAAATACATCTTCCACTAACAACAAAAAGGACGTTGCGGGTAGTGGTTTGGGACTTCAAAGGGGGAGAAAGGCAATTCACAGGGGGATGGAACAGCAAATATCCGATAAACAAACGTTTACCTGGTCGTCAGAGACAGCGGCACACAGAGTGGACTCTGATCTCTACGCCTCCATTTCCTCTCTGCACACCCGGCCCATATTCTTTGCTGATACCTCAGTGAGAGCTCTATTCTGGGAACAGGTCTTCTATCTAAAATCTTTTAGGCAGCTAAGACAAAGTTTCCTGAGTCTTTTGGGCAGTGACTGTTTTCAGCTCAAATAATCTGCGTTGCCAAAGAGACATTCTGGGGGTGGCAAATTTTGCTCCCCTACACAGAAGTGTCTCAGAGGAAGGGAGCAGGATGCTGGAGACACGGCGAACCCTGACAGTTCCACATGCACCACGGATGCTGGTGCCCTGACTGGCTCAGGGTTCTCACGGCAAGCTTCACCTCTGCTGCCTGCCGTCACTCCAGAGGTGGCTGGCTGACTGCCACCCTTTTTCAGGCTGCCAGGCTAAGGAAGAACCTGACAGAAGGAGTGGGGATGGCGTGATGGATTACAGCAGTGATAAATGACAATTCCGAAGCAAGTTAGTTCCAAAGGATCAAAGGGGAACTTATCTGTGCTTTTACATTTGTAGTGAGCACTTCTCAATTATCTTTAAAAAAACACTTGTCAGAAGGCTCCAGAAATATTCCAAAACATGTCTAGAAAGGCTATTACCTTCATTAGAAATTTTGAAAAAAAAAAACTAAAAAAGATTCTTGATTCTTCAAGCTCATACCCCTGAATACTTAAAACATGATGTAATTTCTAGCTCAAAGAGGAGAAAGAGGCTCAACATTTACCTTTGTTGAAATGTGTTGCACCAACCAGTATGTATGTGCGTTTGTATGTAACTCATGGCTTTAAAATTCTGTAAATGGAAATGATCTCTCTTTATATTTTGTAACTGATCGTGGCTCATATATAATCATTCACTTCTTTATACCTCTACCTGGACGTGTTGCTAAACTTTTCACTCTAATAGTTTCGAATTGAATTTGTTGACAAACGACCAATCCTAAAATAGATAATTAAGAGACTTAAAAACAAGCAAAAGAAAAATGAAACTCCCAAAGCAAACAGCACATTTAAGGGGAAAAGTAATCAAACTGTTTAAAAGAAGACTCTATAAATATTAAGAAGGTATATTTTTAAATGATTTCAGTGCTGTATTTTAAAACCATATTATGAAAACCATCATTTCAGTCTATTTATCCCAACGTAAATGGAGAGGGGCAGAGAGAGGGGCTAAAGGTGACCAAGCTTACCTCCAAAGTTAACTGGACATAAGTCTAGGTTTGGAGTCAGAGGCTGTAAGGATTTCCACTGTCTAGACTCTCCACAGTCAGGCACCCAACACACTCAGACGCAAACGGCTTTTGGTGCTGGGCCTTCAATTTTGGCTTCAAAAATTGCTACCAAAAATAATAAATTCTACGTCTGAAAAGTCTTGTCCGCTTGGTAATAAGACTGCATTTCTTGTTCAGAATCCGCAGCACAACTAAGGGCTGAGGCCAGACTTCTGGTTTTCCGCTGCTCCAGGCAACAGGATCACGGGGACCCCGCCATCGACGTCAGCGTCCCTGGGGCCGCTCCATGATATCACCTGTCAGTGAGAGCTGCTGCTGGCCTTCAATGCGAGAGCCGTGCGGAACCAAAGGTGTCATTACATTAGAATGTTTCTGACTCATTCTACCTTATCTACTTACTCACCTTAGCTTTAAAACCCAATTAAAATCCAATTTATCTGATCTTTGGATTCTGAACACTCTTTGGCAATGAATCTAACAGCCTGGCAGTAACTACATTACTACACATTGTGCCTTAAGGTGTTCTAGACAATGCTTGCAAAAAATTGGCAAGTGCCACTTAAAGCTACAGCAAGCTCTTTGAGGCTGCCTCCATCTTATTTGAAGAACAAATGCTTTGTCCTTATGCAAAAAGTACATACTATGATTTTACACTTGTGATTTTAGTTATAATTTATGTGCATAAATCAACTAGATTGTTGCTTTTCTTAAATTTGGATTCACTTTTTTAAAACATCAGATAATAAAATCTGACAGCTACACATTCCTCCAACACATACAAGCACAACACACACATGCAGAGAAATCTTTTAAAATCTTCCAAATTGTGGCTATATGTATATATATAAATGTTACACCGAGAAAACATTTTGTTTAGAACGTCATACTGCTGTGTTTCGCATACTCTATTTTCTTGGGCTGAGAAAAAAAATCATGTAATGTTGACACTAATTCAGTTTCTTAAAATCCAGCTCTAAAATGTTTACTTTTATTCATATCATTACACATGGATAAAACAGAGGGCTCCTGTTAGTTCAGCACAATACACAGTGAAATAGATGAGATTTATACACAGAGAAATACACGACACATACACAGTGACTATTCGCTGTGAAAAAGACGACACACAGGTCGTGAACAGGTACGGCTGTAACCGAGCAGGACCCTGGGGGCCTTCCAGGCTCAGACCCCTCCCCCGTGTCCTCTGCGGCAGCTCCTCTCTGAAGCACCCAGAGCGCAGTATCTCATGCATATGCCCTGAGTTTTTCAGATGCCAAAAACCACCACCGAAGGGAAGGAATGAACTGCTTGATGATGGAGAGCGCGTGGCCCCCAGACCTTCTGGCGCCTGGCGGGGTTGAGGGTCTTGACCACCATGTTCCCTCCACATCAGCCAATCAGAGATTGTGCACGAGCTGATCACATGCTCTGCGACCCCCCCCCCCCAACCTGCCTTTAAATACGCTTTGCTGAAACCCTTCAAGGAGTTCGGGGTTTTCTTGGACGTGAGCCACCCTGTCGTCCTAGCTCTGCCTGGAAATAAAGCTTTTTCTGCTCCAAACTCCACCGTTTCAGTTTGGCCTCGCGGTGTGTCGGGCGCATGAACTGGCCTCGGGTAACACAGTGACTCCGCACAGTGAAACAGAGGGCAGTGCGCGCATTCCCGCCCCCTCTTACTTCCCAGCTCCTTCCTCCTTGGTTGGGAAGAGGGAACAGAACAGAGGGCACTGCCATTCTTGAAGGCCAGGCATGAATTGTCACGTACGTGGATCTTACTTAACACAATAATCCTGGCAGGTAGGTAAAAAGTTAAAAAAAAAAAAAGTAAAAATATGACTTAAAAATAGGGCAGAAACATGGAGCGTGCTCAACGCCTTCATGACGCACAGTTCCATCCAGTTACAGGCTTTCGGAACGCACGTCACAAGCCGGGAGGGACGCGCACAGAGGTGAACGCCAGGCGGCCTCGCACAGAGCCCCGAGGGTCACGAAGCGCCCCGGAGTCGCTCAGAGGGAAACGCGGTCCCCTTGTAATTCTCCTTGGGGCCTCCTGACTGGGTCTCGGATAAAGGCTTCATTTCTGACTGGTCACGTCCAGCCTCTCCAGCGTTTTCTAACCGTTCCTGTAACAGAGCGAGCAGGCTGCAGGCCAACTTCAGAAACTGCTCAGCACTTAATTCCGCCGGGTTTATTTTTGTGGTTACCTTGCACTTGGTGACAAACGACACGGATGTTCTTTTGAAAGCTCTGTAATATACCATTAACCTTTTGATTTACGTATGATTTTTAAAGCTAAGAATTTTAGAGAAATATCAAGCAATCGGGGGGGGGGTGCACAGATGGGGCAAGACATCAGTGGAGTGAAGCCCGGCGCCCGGAGGCTGGGACGGCCCACCGAGCGCGGAGGGAGAGGCCGCATGGCCTCCAGGTCAGGCACACGGCCGAGCTTACAAGCAGCTCGTCTCCTCCAATCCCGGTTCTCAGCTCCTTCCTTACCGGGACCCCCTTTACACCCGTGCTCTGCGTGGTGCTTAGTTTTCGCAGTCAGGCCCAGAAAGCCCTCACAGAGTTAGCGGAACTGGCAAGTATTTGAAAGGAAAATTGTGCACCCCAACACTGTTACATAATGCTGGTAAGCAGGCAGAGCCGACAGCAAACTGAACGAAAAAGAAACCCTCATCCTCATTCTGCACGTGTGTTCGTGGGGAGGGGGTCCGATTTAACTGAGAGCGAGAGAGAGATCGTGGGAACACTGCTATGGGTCAGTGGCGTGGTTCGCTGTATCTCATTGGGCAGCACCGTCTGGTGCACATCTAAGTCCATCTCCAAACGCCAGAGTTCTTTCAGGCCAAGACTTAGCAACCAGAATAACCAGGGTGTCTTTTCAGTGGCTACTTTTTAGCTCATGTAAGGAACAAATGGGTTCCTAATGCGACAGTAGAAGGAAAACAGGTGAGTGCAGTGAGGATAAGAAAGAGAGAATAAAAGCTAATAGATTTTTTTTTTGTAAATCAACTATACTTCAATAAACAAATTTTAAAATGGAGGAAAAAGCTAATGGGTTTTAAGCTTCAGGGCTCCTTACCTGCACACCCCCACCCCAAAGCCTAATGTTTATTCATAGTGTCGTATTCTTTTCGCACTTGTTTGTATTTTTTCTTTAAATAATGACCCCTGACAAAGTTAATTCCACAAGTGGAGGCTGCCCCTGTGACCCGGCCCACATCCCAAATCCAGACCGAGGTCAGCCTGCGCTTGGGGGGGACACCTAACACAGCCCAGCCACAGTCCTCCAAGGCCGCTTCCTCCAGCCCACCGTTCCCAGCAAGTGGGGCCTGCTCACCTTCTCAGGGACCCCCGGCCCCCCAGCCAGCGTGCCCGGCTGCCAAGTGGCCTCTTCTAGCCTCTCAGAACTCACTCTGGCCCCAAATCTGCTTATGAGGCACCATTCTCCCCTAATCCATGGACTGTCCCCCCTTAAATAAAGGACATCAAACTGGTCACTAAATTGCTTTGGTTCTGTTATTTGATGCCCCCGAAGTATAAACCTGAGACATCTTCCCTTGGAGACACTGTGGGGCTTCCTAACATAACAAGCCAGACGGGGGAAGGTGAGGGAAACGGTGATGGCAGGGTCCCCAAGAAACGTTTCCTACGGGATGATTCCACTGTGTGTGTGTGTGTGTATGAGTGTGTGAGTGTGTGTGTGTGTGTGTGTGTCGGGGGTCCCCACACCAACAATGTTCCGGGCACCATCTGGGTACCCTGTAATTCAATCCAATTGTGGTATTACCTACCCAGAGGTAACATCGAATCCAGAATTTAGGGTCCAGTCTCACAAGACTGCCCTCTCCCCGCAACACACACACTTCAGACGCCAGTTCCAAGTCCAGGTTGTCACCTGCGCTTCTCACCCACTGGCTATAGGCTGTAGGCTCCGACCACCACTCCCTGGGGGTCGGAGCACTTGCTGGGGTGGCTCACAGAACTCAGAGGAGCATTTTACTGACTAGGTCACCAGTTTTCTTCTAAAAGGATTTAACTCAGAAACAACCAGATGGAAGAGGTCCGCAGGCAAAGGATGGAGAAAGGGCACTGAGCTTCCCTTCCTCTCTGCGGGGCCACTGTCCCAGCACCTCCACAGGTTCTCCGACCCAGAAGCTCCCCAAACCCTGACCTTCTGGGGTTTGTGGAGGCCTCCTTCCAAGGCACAACTGACTGAATCACTGATCACTGGTGATGAGACTCAGTCTCCAGCCCCTCTCCCCACTCCGGAGGCCAGGGGGTGGGGACTGGAAATTCCAACCCTCCAAACGTGTGGCTGGCTCCTCCTCTGGGCAACCACTCCCACCCTTCGGTGAGGTCCCCTAATCACCTCATTGACACAATAGACACCTTTGCGGGATCACACCACTTAGGAGATTCCAAGGGTTTCAGAGGCTCTCTGCCAGAAACAGGGTTGAAGACTAAATACATATGCCATACTATTTATCACAATATAATGTTTCCCTAAACAAAACTAATTAAGGATGTTGAAACCTGAGACGAGATGAATGATGCTGGGAAAGAGATGCTTGGAGTTCCTGAGACAGCCACTAGGTGGTGCCAGCAGAGGGGCGAGTGAGGGTGTCAGGGGGGCAGAGCGATGGGGAGACGGTGGTGCTGCAGGCAAGGGGACGGGTGGTACACAACTCCGTGCCCATACGGCACGTTCCAGAAGTGGGTTCACTGCTGGTGGATTTTCACTATTCCTCCTTTTAGCAGCAAAGTAAATTCAATAATACTATCAACTCTAAATCAAGTTTTTATCTTATAATTTCTCTGCCCTCCAAAGCATTCCCCACTGAAATTCACATGGGAGGGGGCAGGGGAGGGTGAAAGACGCCAGCACAGGGGGAAAAATTTTTTTTTAAACTTTGTAAATACTGAGGAAACTAGTGCTGCCTTGGTTGGAAAGGAAAGAGATTCACACAAGTATTTTCTTTGCATTTAGAATACGCTGACTGGTGTGTATTGTTCTTGTAAACCTTTGAATCTGATGTCTTATTAGAAATCCTGTACCAAATGAAAACAAGCTTCCATTTTATTTATTATTAAATCTCTCCTCATTGCTGGCGCACAGCGTCAGCACGCAGATGGCTTCATTACGCGGGGAACAGTTGCATCACGCAAGTCTGCCCTCTTCTGGGCGCTTCCTTGGAAAGTCCACAGAACTGTGATGTACATTATTTTATTCTTTTAACTGAGGTACAGTCAGTGTACAATGCTGTGCCAATTTCCGGTGCACAGCACATGCTTCAGTCATACGTGAACATACATATGTTCATTTTCATATTCTTTTCCACTGTAAGCTACTACAAGATACTGAATATATTTCCCTGTGCTATACAGTATAATCTTGTTTATCTATTTTATACATGCCAGTCAGTATCTGCAAATCTCAAACTCCCAGTTTATCCCTTCCCACCCCCCTCCCCCCTGACAGCCACAAGTCTGTATTCTATGTCTGTGAGTCTGTTTCTGTTTTATGTATCAGTTCGTCTTTTTTTTTTTAGATTCCACATATGAGTGTTGTCATATGTATTTTTCTTTCTCTTTCTGTGTGACTCACATTAATTTTTACCTCAACAATTCTGTAAATAAAGAAGCCTAAAAAGAAAAATATGCTACTCAAAAGGAAACCTCTGTAAGGCAAAAGAACCCCGTAAGATGCGTTCTTCATCACGGCCAGTCTTTTATCAACATCCTTTGAAAACTAATCAGCAAAACCAAACACATTTCAGAAGAGCAATTTTCAAAAGGTGGTCATTTGCCACTTCAGAAAGACTTACGAGTCTCATGCATACGTTTCTGCATAACTAGAATGCACCACTGGCTCTTCCATTTAAAGACAGGTGAAGTTCAGAATTTCACCAGGACACTGAACAAGGCGGCCCCAGAGGGCTGAGCATGAGATCAGCTCGATCCAGGACTCGGAAAATAAGCGTTGGACTCTCTTTGCCAGGAGGCAGGATAACGGGGTGTGTGGGCCCTGAAATGGGGGAACACGTTCACAGGCAAGTCTGAGAACATACAGAGACGAGAAGTAAGGCGACTGCCTAGTAGGGCTGGAAGCAAAATTAAAAGAAGGAACAGGCACAAGGCCCCTCACACCGCGGCTGGCACCGAGCGGCCCGTCAGCAAAGTGCCGGTGGTTATCGTCATTTTCACAGCTGTCACTACCGGCTGCGAAGGAGGTCAGCTTCCATCACGGAGCTGCGCTGACCCAGCTCCCGGGCTCTGGCGAACACTGAGCACAGGACGCGCCGGTTCAGGACCTGTTAAGGATCCCTGCAGCCCACGACCTCGTCCAGATCATCTGGGAGGCTTTTTATCCTTCACCCTAAAGCACCGCTTAGGAAAACTATTCCAAATTTTCTACTCGTCTTTTCATGTGAAAAGTTGTGGCATTTAGTTTAAATCTCTCTCTTTTCAGGAGCGGTAAGTATGTTTAGAATACAGGACAGGACTTAAACCCCTGGGCTGGACCCTTCCACGCCTGCCACCAAAACATCCCACGTCTTTTTTGGGGTGGAACGAGGAAGCGTCCCCCATGCTCCCCTCTACAGTGTCGTGTCTGCCGGTGTCTAAGCCACAGCTGCAGGGGCTGGACAAGCTTTCCCCAGGGAAGCGGCGGCCAGCCCCCGAGCTACGTGCCCCTCTACTGGAGAAACTCGGGGCTGTGTGCAGTGAGGCTGAAATGATGTAGGGAGAGTGGCTTCAGATTCCAGGAAACCCAGGTTTAGACTCAGGTCCCACCTGTACCACGTCTTGTGACTCTAATCAAATTAACGTATTTGGCCATCAATTCCCTCCTCTGTAAAGTGGAGACAGTATCTTTGGCTGCTTTAACAAGGGGGGCTTAGAAACGAAGGAAATTCGTTCCTCAGTCCTGGAGGCAGGGAGTCTGAGATGCGGGGGACAGCCTGGCTGGGTTCTGGGGAGGGCGCTCCCCTGGGCTGCGGGACAGCTGCCTCCTCATGCCCTCACGTGGCAGAGACAGGAAACGGCTCCCTCCCGTCTCCCACAAGGGCACCAACTCTACTCGCGAGGGCACCACCCTCATGACCTCATCAAACCCTACTGTGTCCCCCCTCCCAAAGTCCCCAGCCCCTGACATCATCGCGCCGGGGGGGTGAGAAGTCAGCATAGGGTTTTAGGGGCACACAAACACTCATTCCACGACAGACAATGCAGCAGCTGGCCAGAGCTGCAGGGGTAAAGCTCATGTACCACTTGCACAGCAAGCACAGCGACCCTGCTACTGGTGTTCTGCTGTGGCTGACACTGTGACTGTGAAGTCATGCCGTCAGGACACGATTATCTTCATCTTCTTCGTCCAAACCCACCCAAAGTCAGAGAAGGAAGATTCTCTTTTTAAAACCCTTTTTGGTAACAGGCAAAATGAAAATAGTTCAAGACTGCTTTTTAAGGATTTGAGTATAGATGGATATAGTTTTAAAGTCAGACCTCAGAATTTACGTAGCCTTGCTTTCTCATTTCACAGATTAAGTAAAATACGTGTCAAAATTTACAGTCAGCTTCAGACCTGAACCTCAAACACAGACCTTCCTTTTTTCATTGCGGTGTGCCTCCTACTGCTTCATGTGACTTTCTTAAATTTTATTTTATATTTATTACTGATCTTTAAATGCTTCATGTACAATGTTATCTGGAGATAAGTTGGAGCTGTCATAATTCTCATAAGATATTAAAGAACTAAAACCAGGTAAAACATTAATAGAGATCAAGGATGAAAACTGCATAAATTATAAAGTACACAGTATAAAGTAGTTTAAAAGTCAGTGGGTTGAGGGACTATGTAAAGAACAGGGCTCCACTCCTACACTGTTGGCAAGAAGGTCAATTAGTGCAGCCACTATGGAGAACAGTGTGGATATTCCTTAAAAAAACTACAAATAGAGTTCCTATATGATCCAGCAATCCCACTCCTGGGTATACACCCAGAAAAGGTAAAAATACTAATTAAAAAAGACACCTGCACCCCAATGTTCACAGCAGCACTATTTACAACAGCCAAGACATGGGAACAACCTAAATGTCCATCAACTGATAACCAGATAAAGAAGATGTGGTGTGTATACACAATGGAGTATTATTCAGCCATGAAAACAAATGAACTGATGACATCAGCAGCAACATGGGTGGGCCTAAAGACTATAATAATGAAGTAAGTCAGACAGACAGACAAATATCAAATGATACCACTTACAAATGGAATCTAAAAAAATAATACAAATGAACTTGTTTACAGAACAGAAATAGACTCACAGACATAGAAAACAAACCCAAGGGGAAAGGGAGGGAAGAATAAATTAGGAGTCTGGGATTAACAGATACACACTACTATATACAAAATAGATAAACAACAAGGACCTACCATATAGCACAGGAGACTATATGCAATATCTTGTAATAACTTATAATGGAAAAGAATCTGAAAAGGTATGTATGTATAGCTGAAGCATTATGCTGTACACCTGAAACTAACACAACATTGTAAATCAGATACACTTCAATAAAAAATTTTTAAAAATAAATTCAAAGAAGGAAAAAAGAATGAAAAAAGAAAAGAATGCATGTCCCAGAACCCCAAGACCTGGGTCTGGATTCCAGCCTCATTGTTTAGGCTAGTGGCTTCACTTCCGTGGAATTCAATCTTCTCACTGAGAAAATGAAGATACAGACCCCAGTCTACAGCGTTCTCAGGGAGGCTGAGTGCGGCGGCATGGAACATTCTCCCCACCTGGGATGCAGTGAATGTGAGTCCCTCGCCCCACTCCTTTTCTCTCTCGTGGCTATGAATCCTTACACAGAGGTGATTCTCTAAATACTAACATGGTGATGGGGATGCTGGTGGTGATGCTCACATGGGAACCAAAAGCCCTATGAAGTGAGAAAAGGTAGCTAATTATATTATCAATGCAGTAATAATTATATCAAAGATATCCAGAAGCAGAAATCTCTGGTTAGAGCTGATCAAACACGCATGCATGGAATCCTCTTCGGTAGCAGAGAACTAACCTGAAGTGACACCTGTACCTTAAAAATAACATATTAACGACCAGTGAGATACACCCGCTCTCTCGGAGACCGTGGGGACCAGCGCACACTGTTACAGGGGACGCGTTCAAGGCTCCTGCGTCTGGGCAGGAACTTCCCATGTGCACAGGATGAAATGTGACGCGAAACGGGAAAAACGCGGGGCTGAAGACAGAGTGACTCTGAAGCTTGCAACTCAATGAGAACTCTGACGATCCAGTTTATCAGCTGTTCTATACACAATGGGCCCGGCTCAACTTAACGTGACCTCAGTGTCCTCAAAACAGCAATTACGTGCAATGAGAGTCACTCGTTTACTTACACTCAATGCTGAGGATTATGTTAATATTTTCATCGGTGTGGCTCATGGCGCCCACAGCCACAGTGCACTCCAGTAAGTGGCCCACTTACACCACTACTTTAAGCTGGAACAACATTTTTAAAACAAATATCAAAATTAAAGGTTCATCTCAACTAGTCTAGAACTAAGGAAACAGGGAAAAGGAAAGAAAGAATCTCACACACAGACACTTCAGCGCAGGTGGCCGACAGGTGTCCACAGTTAAGAGACATGGCTGACGTGTCTTCAAATGCCGAGTTCACTCAGCCATCCCCGCTTCCACAGCACAGAGCTCGGCTTTTCCCCTGCTTCCCCCTTTCCAGTTGCTTTCTCTTTTCTTCCATCGCTGTGCTTTTCCTTCACTGGAGCACGGCAACGAGGCAGCACCTTTCCAGAGCAAGGGGATCGCTGGGGGCAGAGGGTGGAGAAGGCCGGCCAGACGGCAGCCACCGCTCCCGCGCTTTGCAGTCTGGGCGTCTGTCGCTCGTGGTTCTGACAAGACGTAAGACTGGGCTGAGAGCCCTGCCTCTTCTCTGGGGCAGCTCCTCAGAGCTACCTGAGAGCTGTCTTCAGGGCGACAGTCCTCAGCTTGGCTCAAACAGAACTCGTTTCTGTTCCTACTGTAGACTGTTTACTGACTGTTTCGCGTGGTGCCATCAGCAGGGTGTCAGACAGCCCAGCTGGGGACACCTGGAGTCTGCTCGGGACCAGGGCTCAGTCCCAGGCACAGGCCCCTGGAGCGACCCCCACCCTGGTTTCGGGGCCCCCTTCAGGAGCTTTGGGAGGCTTTCCTGACACCTGGGGCTCCTTGTGTTAAGTCACAGGCCACGACTCCTAGTTGAGCTGTTACCTTAAGAGCTGGAGTCTGAGGGGGGTGCCGTGCATCTCCGAGGTGACGGGGACGTTCTCAGCAGAGGACCTAGAGCAGGAGGCCCAGAAGGGATTTTGGGGTCAACTGGGTTAGCTGACTTTTTTTTTTTCTTAAGAATCTTAAAATTGGAAAAATTTGTACTTGATAATAAAACAAAACTAAAAGCAAGCAGGAAGTTGTGCTTCAAAAGCCGACCGGCTCCCGGACAGGACGCCGCCCACCGGAACTTCAGCGGGTGCCATGCACAGCGATGCTGCAAGTGCTCACCTCGCCCTGGGACAGCCAGGCTGGGGCTCCTATGACGTTCCCAAACTGTTCTCTGTGCACACGCAGGTAAACATAGAGCTGGCTTCATAAAAACATCTTTTTCAAAATTCTGACCGTCAGAGAACAACAGTATTCCTAGGAGAAAGCTTGAAGCTACAGTTCTTATCACGTCCTTGAAATGCAAACGCAGCCCACGGTCCCTGAGATTACAGTCCAGGCTGACTTAGTACAACTTAAAACTAGGGAAAAAAAAAAAAAGGAGGGGAAAGAAGCCTTTTAAAACTCAAGCAGGGAAACATGAGGCCTCTGTCTCTATCTGAATGTTTGCCGGTGTGTACGTTACCCTATGTCTCTACCTTTGGATGATTTTATCAAAATTAACTTGTAAAAGAGCTCTATTTAACTGACTTAAAAGCAAGCGCTTCCAAATAAAGTATTTTTAAATGTAACAAAAAACTAACCCAAAATTTTAAAGGATCATGGGATCTAGGATTAATCTTTCATAAATGAAACGCATTTAAGTTGTTTCATCCCCACAGACACGTCTGTAAGAGGCATCGGCACTAAGTTAACACCTTCATTTCACCCAGGCTCACTAAAAGCCAGCAAGCTCACGTCATCTCTGTCACCAGATCTGTCAACAAGAAAATTAACTTGGCATGACATTTTCACAAGTAGTCAAATAGATATAAATGGGCTAAAAACCCTCAAGCAAACTCTTCAAGAATGATGCGAGGCACGGTTTACACCATGCCGACAAAACTTCCAGTTAGTGAGCCTCTCAGTGAGAGCACGCCGGGAGGCATCACTTGGGCTCCCTCAAGCACTGTCCCCACATGTGGTCCCTGGGATGGACACATACGTGTCCTCACAGCCGGCAGACACAAGGCTCACACTTGGTGGGGCGTCGTGTTCCCCATCGTCTGTACATAAGGAAATGGATGAACCGCCTTTCTCTCCTCATCAGAGTCAAGAGATGCACGTTAGCAAGAGGCCAAGACACCTGGTGGCGAAAGCTTTTG
This sequence comes from Vicugna pacos, assembly GCF_048564905.1. Classification (NCBI taxonomy): domain Eukaryota; kingdom Metazoa; phylum Chordata; class Mammalia; order Artiodactyla; family Camelidae; genus Vicugna; species Vicugna pacos. The sequence continues at coordinate 15,899,966 of NC_133014.1, forward strand.
AGACTCTGGTTCCTAACGTGGGAGAACGCATAAAAAGGGGAACGGTTACAAATCTACCAGCCACTACTGGTCAGATGGCCGAGGAGACCGCAAAGAACATTGCAGTAAGCAGACACCCCTAAACCCCTCAGCCCAAGTGACAGCAGGTGAAGGGCGGCCTTAGATTTCCTGCTGCTTAAACAGGGAGCCGCCGGCGCCGTCACGCGCACTGCTCGTCACACTCACGTCAGTAACTCTGGAGGAGTTGAGACGTGCCTAGAAAACCCCTCCCAGAGGCAACCTGGTTACACGACGCAACAAAACCCCACCCTCTACATGGCCTGTTCAGTTGGTCCCCCCTCAGGAACAGACAATTACGTCCACTTTGCTTTACAGACAATTGTAACTGTCAGAAGATGCAGGATCCTTCTTTTCCTAGGAATCAAGCTGCTCATGGCATGGACCACGCGTGCTTTAAGCCTGTCGTTAAAAGCACACGTGCAATGTTAGGCAAATTAATATAACCGATAAAATGCACAGCCTGTAAAACGCTTCTCCGTTAGCGTCTGTCTGTGCTTGCTCATTATACCTGACTCGTCTCCCCTTAATGTGGACAACTAGGCAATTCTCTATACGTATATGAACAAAAATAACAATAAAAATACAAGGAGTCCTGGCACCAAGAGACACGATGGGCGCTGGGCAGGCAGTGAGGGACACTGAGGGACAAGTGTTTTGATCATCAATGCTTTTTATTGAAAGATTTACAGTCAAAAGGGGCAAGTTATGGAAAAAATTTTCACATATTGAGGTACAGAGAAGTCAGTCGATTTAACTTGAATTTTATGCTAACTGTAACAGCCTGTTTGCGGCCTACCAAACATACACTGTACATTTGTTTTAATCACTAAAGAAAAGAGTGCACTGACCAGAGGTGAAGAATGTCCATGTTAAAAATGAAGATGAAACGCCTGCGTTCCCGGGATGCCCATGCAGGCCCTCCTCTGATGACATGACTCCGTTCCCAGGTGCCGAGGCCACGCTGGCTTGCTACGTACACGCGGATCAGTTTTCTTTTCTGATTTGTAATACTGACGAAATACAGCTCTGACCTGTCTGATGCTCTTTGTTGTGATAAGGCATAGAGCTGAGCTGAGATCCACGCTTCTCCGGAGCAGTTCCTCTGGCTTATCGGAGAGGTCGTCTGCCTGGCTCTAGTCCTCAGACTCAGACAAAGCGCCATTCCAGTCCTGCTAGACTGCTGATTATTTCTGTCTACGTTACACAGGGCTGCACTGCACACGATACTGAAATTTTTCACTCAGTTGCATAAATAAGTATGTGATCAAAGTCAGCAGATATTAAAAAAGAACCATGTATGATTTTTGCAGTTAACGAGCCACACCACATGAACGCTGAATAACAAGGCCAATTCCAAGTCTCGCCGCTCCGCCCCAAAGCAGGAGCTAAGACTGGCTCCGCACGGCTAAGTGATGTTTACTGCTGGGGATTCCTAACAGCCCAGGGGTGTCCCAGAGGCCCGTCTAGAGTTCCAGCCGCAACAGGAGCACACTCCATGTATCTCTCAAATGAAGTACCAGTTAATCTGACGCTTGAAAAAGAGTCACACCCGAGCTGACCTCCAGAGAGGGGTCCCGCCTGATGTTACTGCGCAGCCTCAGAAGACAAACTGCCGGACGGGCCTTAGGAGGACAGCTGCGCAGGGCCACCCCCACTCCCTGAGAACCACACGGCCCCCGGCCTCCAGGGAGTCTGCCGCGGCGGCCAGACCCAGAGCACGCAGCGGAAAGCCAGACGGACGTCCGGGCGTGGGGGCTTCACGGCCACAGAATCCCTGTTGGACAGAGGCTGCAGGTTCCCCCAGCTGCACCGACGCCGAGCAGCCTTCAGCGCCTCCGGGAACAAGCGCGGACTCGGGAGAGCCCCGGTGCGCCGGCGAAGGCTCGCCCGGGAGCCCCCCCGGGCCGGGGGACGCGGTGGGCGTCCTCTCTGCGGCAAGGGGCGGCGGTCCTCGCCCTCGCCTCCGCCAAGTGCCAGCCAGGGCCCTTCTGCCGAAGCCCCTGACGCGGCCGGACACGGAGGAAACGCCGAGGCGTTTGTGTCAGAAGGGGACGCGAGCGGAACACGGAGCTGAGCGTCACTTCCGTTCCGCTGCTTCCGAGCCCAGCGCCCCCTGACATTTGCAAGGAAAGCCCGGCAAGCGGCGTCCGAGGGCAGGCGACTTGCCGCGGCGGCGGGGACAGCCTAAGCCCTGCAGGAACACAGACGCGGGCACTGCAGGTCGTCTCGTGCCTGAGCCCCCCGGGCAGCGTCCGCGCTGAGCGGCGGCCACGCGCCCCAGGGAGGCCCGCGGCCCGCCCGCGGCTGCCAGGCGGCTCAGCCCCGGGCGCTCCGGGCACAGGACTGGCTGGCGAGCGCGGCTCCTCAAACGCGTCTGTCTCGTACTGAGCCCGACTCGGAGCCTGACTTCGTTGTCTCGGATGCACTTTCGGACTCATACAGAGTAAGCCTCTCTTTCTTTTGCATAGTAATTCTCCAAATATTTGAAGACAGCTCTCCTCTTCCCACTGTCTTTCCTAATCAAAGTATCCTCCAGCCTCACTGCTTCGAGTCTCCGCCGTCTGATTACTTTTGGCGATTACTGCCATCAATCTTCCTCTGCAATCAGTCCACTAGCCACTTCTGGATGCAATGATTTCATCAGTTCCTAACCCACCAGGGCGCCTGGAGAGCTATTCAGAAAGACATTAAAAACGCTTTAAATGCTTCGCTGGAACCCCAGTACCCAGCGTCTCTCACTACCAAGGAAGACATAAAGTTACCCTTAGATGGTCTGCATTTAGTAAATTCATCTGGGGTTGTAGTAATCAGACTTTTTCACCTATGAACTCACAGGTCATCCTTTTAATAACGTGTTCTACAGTCTTTTCTATTACTATTATGAAAGAGATAATATACACTCCAAGGTCAGGGATATGGTACCCACTGCCTTTTTTGTGTGTCCAGCACTGGTAGGACTGTATCCTTTGATAAGGTGTCAAGGGAAAAAGTGCATTTCTCAGTGAGATTTCAGATTACGTGAAGACGGGGTTGATCCTATCAAGTAAATCTGCATATACATGAAGCCCTTCCACAGGAGACATCTCCATCAACTATCTCACCTGCGCTCAATGAAATCGGCCTCAGTCTGATTGGAAAGTGGGCAAACACATCACTTTGCCTGCGGGAGGTAACAGGCTCTTTCTTGCAAAATAATGTATCAAGTTTCATCTGAAGCAGATACATCTGAATCAACGCAATACTTCATCCCCATCGTGTCATGAATAAGCCCAAAGTTCTAAATGCAGCAATGTGAAATCAGAGATCACGAGCAGTGTGTTTCAGGACGTTACAAGGTACGATTTCCTTGAAGCTACACACAGTGGTTCTTTTATTCAACTTTGTATTCCTCCTGGTGTGTAGGAGAGTGAACTGCTCATAACCGGTACCAAAAATACACGTGAACACTGCTGACAAACAGAAATACCACTTTAACTCAACCGTAACTCAACCAACTGCATGGCAACGAAACCACAGCTGTCATCGGGCAGAGAGCGATCTCCAGGGAAACCCCCGGCTGCAGACCCCCTTAGGGGCTATCCTTGAGTTTCTCAAGGGGCGTGTCCTGAAATCGTTGTGAAATCCCCCACGCGCGATCCTTCGCTAACACGCGATGTTTGACACACAATTAAAGAACATACGATAAAGTTAAATGACCCCTTCAGATTCAATAAACCCAAGACAAACGTAAGTAGACTCTTTTAAGGCCACTTTTTTTTTAAACAAAGAGATGATGGTTCTCATTGCGCCAAGAATGACCAGCCGACAGGCAGATGCAGGCCAAGAATGACCTGCTCACGAGTCAGTCACTGGCCAAGAGACCTAACCTGCGACGGACCCTGGGATCTGAGAGCCTAACCCAGGACTCGCTGGGACCACAGCAGGCTTCGCACCGTGAACTTTCGGCAGCTGTAAATGTTAATCAAAAGACTCTGACGGTCTGCTGTATGAACATCATAAGGAGTAAAAAAGACAAGTATTTACCTAGTGGCATCACATGATCAAAACCAACACGCGGCAGACTTTTAAATACCATTAAATGCTCTTTTTAGGGGGATAAGTAATATCATCGATGAATTTGATCATCCTCAGCTTAGAAACAGGTTAGCCCACTGAATAACTAATAAACATGTCTCATGAGACATAAAAGCAGTGTTTTTGTTTCCTCCCCATCCTCTCCTCCGAAACAAACAAGTAGTAGTTATCAAGCTCCTTCTAATGCTTCTTCATGGACCTGCTTTTGTCCTTGTGATTCCCACTGTCCTGTCCCTCGCTCAGACTCTACCGTTTTCTGTCTGGACTTTCTTAGTCCACTAATGCGTCTTCCCACCTCCGGCCTCCAGGGGACGCACTCGCAGAAGCCTCTCTGCACGCTGGAGGTGGCGGTTTCCAAGCACTGCGCGGGTCACCCGGTCCCTCCCACACTAAAACCAAACCAAACCAAACCAATCCAGCAGACCTGCAGTCAGCACTCCCTTACCAAAACCCACGACGCACGTCCCACGCTGGAATTCTCGTCCTTGTAATCTAATCTCAACCTTTCCGGGCAGACCTTGTTGTCTCTACTTAAAGTCCTTTTATCGAATCAGGCTGGTCCACTCACCACACTCAGAGTGCACCACGCACGCTCAGATAACGCATCTCACCTTGGCTCGCCCCTCACACCCGCAGCCTCTCTGTCTTCGACGTTCCTTATTCTGACACACCTTCCAGACGGCTCAAGGGTCGCCTCTGTCAGGAGTCACTGTTCTCCGCCCAGCTGTCTTTCTTTAAACGTGATGTGCATCTACCGATTTCCATCTTGCAGTCCGCTTTTTATTATTATTTGGAAGGGATTTAATAGTTTTACAACACTAAAGAGCTCTAAGAAAAGTCACTGGTTTCACTGCACGTGACTCCATATTCCTGTGTCCTGGAACAACTCTCAAAACATAACAGAGACTCAGTAAATCCTTAATAATGTTTTTCCAGTTTTAGATGCTCAAAATTTTATTTTTCTTGTTAAAAATGTTTATTTACTTCTTAATGGAGGTAGTGGGGACTGAACCCAGGACCTTGTGCATGCTAGGCACACATGCTACCACTGACCTATTACCCTGCCCCCTAAATTTTCTTTTTAAAGAAATAAAATTTCCCTCACACTTGCCAGCCCTTCAGCAAGCATTTTCTGTTACGGTAATAACTTCATCTACATCTAAAACATTATTCTCATGGTTATTATCATTTTCTTTTTCTGTTGGAAAAAAACAGATTCACTGACTTACCCAGCAAGTGAGTAAGCGTCAGTCCTGCCAAACTGAATTGGTATGATTCAATTTACCATCACCGTGCAAGAATCAGCCTCCAATTTCTCTGTAGCTGTTATGGAAGAAAATGATACACTCTAATGAAAATAGATAAATAAAATGTTTTGAAGATGGTTTAGAACATTCTAACTTATTTTTGCTACAGATGTTATGTTTCTATTACGCTAAAAACTAAAAATCCTGACAATCTCTAAAGGAACTGATGAGAAGCGTGAAAGCCAAGAGTCCTGGCATCACACCTTGTAATCTGCGTGCTGTTCTCAGCTTACAGGGCGTGGTGTGGCGTCTGTGGCTGGTGATGAACGTCCATGGAGTGGCAGATGGGACCAGGGGCTGCTAAGAAACTCAGGGCCAAGAGAGGGAGGTGGCCCAACCCATTCTCACTTGTTTGGGTAAACTTTGTACTGCTAGGATAAACTAACAGCCAGAATGTGACGGGAAGCACAGAATCTGCAGTCACCTGGATGCTTCGGGATGTGCCTGCCTGTCTGCGAAGGGCGGGGCTTCTCTGTTTTACCATAATCTTCAGATCCATGAGTATAATCACACATTCATCAGGTACGAAATAATTCATGCCTCACAAGGAACTTTCCTGTCAATTCTGTGGTGACTTCAGACAAATGTCTTCGGGGTCTAAACAAAGGCCATCATTATTTTTTCAACATCTGTCTTATCAACGAGATCTGTTTGTTCTTTCTCCCCAAATTAAATTTCATATGAAAACCAAATATTAAATTCCATCAGCATCACGACTTCTCAGGGAGAAGCAGGCATGGGGCAGGGAGTGGAGGGACCTGAGAGAGAGTCCCACTCATTTCTAGCACCCCCACCCCTGGGAGCCCTGAACCACCTACGGCTCCAGGAAACGCAGCCTCAGAAGTGATAAACCAACTAAATGGTTTTTGTTTTTTCTTACCCTTTAAACATACAGATGTGTCAAACTATATGTGATTTGCTAGTCAATAGTCTTTGGTTTAGTGAGAATCACTTGGTGGATGTATTTATTCTGCAGGGAAAATTTAATCAGGGGCCACACTAATCATCACAATGTGTTAGGGACTGCTCACAAGAACTCCTCGAATGATTGTCTAGAATGTTAAATATGTCATGTTTCCTTCCCTTACCACTGCCTTTGGCAGCTGAATATGGATTTTATACAACAATATGAATTGATAAAAATAATCAATGTGGCTGTTTATAAACTGACTCACTTAAAAAAACTGAATCATTATGCCATGTACCTCATAAAAGTTCTACAAATATGAAAATGTATGTGCCAGAGTCACGTATAAAATAACATTACAGGGGGAAAAAGCTAATAATACAAAAGATAAACTTAACTGACTTCAAGTAACCGTTGGAAGACAAAGGAATCTATGAGAATACTCCATTTACAAAGATGGTCCAATGGATAAAGTTGGTGCCGCTAAGAATTTTGGGAGAAACAATAGAATTAATCAAGTCTAAGAAAATGGCTGAGATACTAACACTGGACTTAACGCTCCCTTAGCCTGAGGCGATGAATGGGTCATGTTACAGCATCATTTGTGCCACTGCTGTCAGTCAGTAGCTAGGAGGAACAGAGCCTCCAGCAGATGTAAAGATCAATGAAAGTCTCTGAAACATTCTTCGTCATCATGTGACACATACCCTGCTTCTATAATCACCCACATAAACAGCAAAGACGGGTGGTCACCACCACACTATCTCCAAGGTCCAAATTGGAACCGACATCCGTCATGCTGGTGTGAGGGACAGCATGACCCTGAAATGCAGCAGTGTCTGGGTGAAACAGCTCCCCCTACCTAAGCGTTGTTCCGGATGCTACGTTACCTCTGCTTTGATCCAAAATCTCTCAGCTCACTTGGAAAATGTGCTTTGACCATCTTAGCTCCATTCATTTCCTTGGTCAAGTTAGAAGCGCCAAACGACATGGACCCTGCAATCCCCCTTAAATTCAAGTGAGGTGTGGCCGAACATGCCAGATGAGACACACACTTTCATCCTCTTTCTGAAGCCCCATCAGAATGACCATAAAGCAATGTTCTGCCACAGGCATCAGCCCTGAGGACAGAGACAACCAGGAGGACACAGCGGCAGCGGTGTTCCCAGAGTACTGGGGGGGGGGGATGTGCGAACTCGTCCAGCAGGTCCGAGGAAGCTGAACTCCAAGCCCGCGAGAGGGCAGGCTCAGAGCAGCCCGAATCAAGCTGCAAAGCCCATCAGTTCTTTTGGAGGAAGAGGAGGAGAACGGCGAGGTGAAAAGCAAGATGGCGGCTTGAAACCCCACTGAAAAAGCAGTTAGAGCCTTAGATCTTTCTCCTAAGCCAAGCCGCAGGCAACCAGAAGTTTATTTTCAGAAAAAAAAAAAAAAGTAAAAGGCGAGTCTTAGGCCAGACATGGCTAATCGAGAACAGAGCTACCACACGGACCACCTGGGCAGCGGAGCGCAAGCGGACGGTCAGCGCTGGCTCCTGCGGTTACTGCCGCTCCTGCTGTCGGACCTGCAAGGTCTGCGGCCCCCGCCTCGAGACTGAAGCCAAGAGAAGCTTCACTGTAGAAAAAAAAATAATCAGACTCGATTGTCTGTTCCCTTAACACCCACTCCCGCCAACAAAGGCTCCCTTCTCCTCCCCCGTGGGGAGTCCTGGTGGCTGTCCCACAGGCTGCTGTTGTCCGCTGTCTACCTGGGACTCTGACAGGGCCCCGGTACGACCTACGATGCTTGCAACAAGGAAGGTTTGTTGGGAGTCTACCAGCTAACGAACCCTGAGAAACCGGAAGGAACATTCAGGAAAAGATGAGTGTATGTCATGGTAAGAGGCTTTAAATGGGGAAAAAAGAATATCAAAACTCCAGTGTTAGGTCCACGGACACTAAAATATAAAACATGCAGTAATGAAAAGAATCCAAGACTGGGAATAAAGAAACCAGAAGCCCTGAATTCCGGTTCCAGTTCTGTCTGTGTCCCTTGAACACGTCCTTAACCATCTGATCTTCTGCAGATCTTGTTGCCCATTTTCATCTAAATGGCCTGAAGTCAGAAAACAGGGGCTTTCGGAAGATGGATGGTAATCCTCAAGAATCCTAGGAAAACTAAAAAAAGTAAGAAGAACATGGTTTTATAGGTTTTAAAAACGGTGGGAAAAAAACTAATAGAAGAGGGGAAGGGAGCAAACAGAAAAGATAACCAGCATAAAATTAGGCCAATGGTGAGAAAAGACGCAGTATTTACAGTAAGATAAAGTTCAAAGAATTTTTTTTATTTGTCAATGTCTCAAGGATACAGAGAGGAAAAAAAAAACCCTTTCCCAAAGGATCTGTGTCTATTTTGCAAGGATGAAAAGTGTGAAATCAGCCACCAGACAGCAGGACACTTAAGTGATTCCTCCTCACCCCCAAGTATGCAGACTGACTAATAAAAAGGCCAGCGCTGTCTTCTTTTCGTCAAGATGAAATCCACACGGTATGCCAGTGCTGGGTTCTTGGGGCACTTTAGGGGGAAGAGAGGGAGGGAACGCAGATGCCTGTGAAAGTCTGACCTGGTTCCAGGGCAGGGGGTGGCAGAGGGGGATGGCAGGGATGAATACAAATAATAATAAATAGCACTTTGAAGATGTTATTGAGAAAACCAAGGAGAAGGAAAGTGATGGTTCCTGTCTCTGAATCTAACGATGTTGACTAAGTTGGCTGATGCCGCCAAGGCTGGTCTAGTCCAAGGCTGGCACGGAGCCGGAGACATGAGAATCCCCTGGGAAACTTGCTAAAAATACAGATTCTCAAGTCCCATCCTTGGAGATTCTGTTGTTTTAGAACTGGCAGGGCCCTAGAATATGTGTTTTTCAAAGTCTCCCTGTGTGGTTCTGACAGGCAGACAGATCTAAGAATCATTAGGGCAGTCAGGCAGAATGACGCTTCCCGGTGGACACAGTGTCTTAGGACGGCCCCCAGGGACCCAGAGCCAGAGCTCAATTCAGCGCGTGAACAGGCAGAGGCGAACCTCGGGGCTGATGCAGTACATCTGTCAGCGGCAGCCCCGCCTGCAGACTTCATAGAAACCGAAGCCAGCAATTAAGCCCTTGTTAAGAAACGGGATTTTGAATGATCCGTGAGGCTGGATATTTTACTTCTGGCATTTACGGAGAGCAGGGTCCGTCCAAGGATGATAAACGGTCTTTTTACAGATGAGGGAGCGGATGTGTAGCAAGAGGTGTATTTCAGGGAGGTGTGCTTTGAAAAAAAACAAAAACAGTTACCCTTCAATTAATCGCTCACAACTGAGAGGCTGGCTCAGCTCTGCCTGTCTGTTTCTAAAGAAGTCAACATTAGGCACCCAGCTTGACAAGTCTCCTCCGAGGTCCTCAGCGTCCAGGCTGAATAACAGACAGCTCAGCAAGGCTGCCCAGGAGAGATTTCACTCGCTGCCTTCTTACAAGAATATTTATCCCCCTTCACAAAAAGAAACCCATTTAAAACCCAGTCTGTATTAAATCAACTCTCGGTTTAATCCACTAACTTACAGCATCAGGGGCTCCCTAACTTGCCTGCTCACAGAAACCGCTTGGGGACACTTGCTAAACGTAGAGATTGTCAATGCGCTCTGGGCTGGCCCTCTCGAGACAGAACATCTCATTTTCAGCAGCTGAATTATGACGCCTCTCTTCCGGTGACTTATGTCTTCTGCGCGTACACAAGCTCTTTTGAGCCTTTGGGGCAGTGATGAGTTAAGTCATTTCCAGAGCTCCCAGTCCAGCCTGCAGTTCTGCAGAACTAAAGGTGCCTCAGCCCCTCCCAGACATCCCCCAAGAACTCACGCCCAAACCAGTCACCCTGCAGGACGCACTTCAAGTGGCAGAATCAAGGGTGAGCTGCTGGGTGGAGCTCTTTGAACTGAAAAGCAAGCGGCACACTTCATACCATGTCTTTGTTGATCGTTATGAAGGTCTTGTGAGCCTTCTGGAAAGAAATGACGGGGTCCTTGACTATAGCCTTAACCACAGGGAAATGTGTGGGCACTTCCAGGGGGATCATGAAGAAGCCAAGAAGGCTTAACCTCAGCTAATCGACTTATGGTTTTATCTAGGTGGAGGAGCAAAAAACAAACAAACAAACAAACAAACAAAAACAGGTGAATCATTTTGTCTCAAAGCTTGGGATTCAAGACTCAGAATATACGCGTGATGTTGGCGACGCCACGGCTGCTTCTCCCTCACTGCCCCCTCCTTCCTCCTCCTCCTCTTCCTCTTCTCCTTCTGATGATCGTAATTATCAGAAGAGGTGGATGAGAGGGAACTCACTTATTCCTTCCAAAAATACTTACTTGCGATTCCAGGCTAGATTCGCTAGGTCCTGGGGGAGCTGTGAGTGAGACAGCACCCCTCTCCTGGGAGCTGAAACTCCAGCGGACGTGCCGCCTCTCACCGCACAAACACAGAGACGCTGTCACTTTAGAGGGATGGCAGCTGCTGTCACAGAAGTTAACACACTGAGGTGATTCAGGACGACACAATGGAACTGGCACTGGAAAGAAGAGCCATCCAGACCAAGTTTTGAGAAAGAACATTCCAGTCAGAGGGAGGGCAGGTGTGACGTCTCCGAGCACAGGACGGCGCCGCCACCAGTGAAACGCTTAGCTCCTGGAGTGCAACACTAGCCTAAGTGAATCGAGAGGAAGTCCTCAGGGATGGGCTCAAGGCAGCAGCAGACCCTTGCGAGTCTATCTCCGGAGGGCTTCCCATGTCCTTTGAAACACAAAGGAAAGGCTCATCTAGCCTCGTGGGTCTGGTGGCGGGGGACAGCCCGCGGCTCTCCCTGACAGCTCTGTGAGGTCTTCCTTGCCACACCAGGAAGGCTCTCCCCCCAGATCAGCTGGTGGATTGCGCTGCCCAGGCTGTCCTGACGGGGATGGCCGAATCTGACAGCTTGGCCATCAACTCTGTCAACAATCTCTGCCCACTGACTGAGCCAGAGACAGCCGCTTCCTGCCTCATAACAGCCCTGGTTCCTCCTCGTCATACTGACCTTGTACGATTCAGAACCACTTTCAAGGACTTGGTGAAGCAGTGCGTTTGATAAGGAGGGAAGCCAGTGAGAAGTCTAACGGTGGGACTTCATTCTGCTGTTAAAGCAGATTTTTGTTTTCATCTCCTGCTTCATGTCAGATTTTTTTTTCTTTTTGTCACCAGGAAGAGTTCCTTACAGAAACCCACTGTAGAAAGGTGACTGACAGCTGCCCGAGAGGTAACCAGCTCCTGCCGCAGACGTTACGAGCGGTGCCACTCTGAACACGCCCTCAGTCACCACGTGCTCTTTCTTTATTCTCCCAGGCTGGTGGCAACCAGGAACCTCCTGTCCCAGGCCCTCAAGTAACCCCATACCCCATCCCGTCACTCCCAGGCCTGTGCTCCAGGTCTGGCCAGGCCATTCTCCAGCTCCATCATCACATCTATTGCACTGCTCTGTTTAATTTCTTTGAAGAGAATCTGCAGCCCTCGTCCCGTAACTGCAAACCCGCAGTCCCTGTAGCTCTGATCTAGGATGCGTTGCTCTTGCCAACCGTGTTTCACTTTGTTTTCAGTGATTCTGGAAGTTGCCTTCTGCTTCTTGGAACTTCATCTGGGGAAATCCTGAGGCTTCTGTTTCAAGTGTGCTCTCCTAGAGAGGACTGGTACTTGCTTCTGCCCGGTACCTGGCAGCCCACCACCTAGAATGCCTTAAAAGGAAATTCTGAATAAAACTATAGTCTGGGCTGCCCCAGACTACAGACTCTGGTCCCCAGACCGAGTGAGGTTGAGATCATGGTTAGAAATTCTTGACGACAGAGGAGGGGTTCTTTTTACCTGCTTTTTCAAAAGCAAGACGGCAAGCATTTCTACCACTTCCCTCTGTATAAATGTTTTATTGTCTTAGCTCCTGCCCCGGTGTTGTCACCGTCTGAGATCCCAGGCTTTATGCGAAGATCTGCCGTCTGACTGGCCACCCTGCTGGGTCACGGGCTTCACCTCCTGCTCTTCACACGCTGTCCCACTGGAACCCAAGTCTAGGCCGGGGGGGTCTGCAGGCTTACCTCTGGTTTACCGTTTTCTTGGCCTGGCTCCCTCTGACGGCCTCCACGAGAGGGGCACTAATTGCTCAGAACTGCTTCTCCTGCACAGAGGAGTCAGCGGTGAGCGCCGGGTCGTCCTGACCTCCACGGCGCAGACTTCCTTCCTTCTAGAACTAGGACTGGCAGCCTCATTTTGACGGGAAGGCTGTCTGTTTTCAACTTTGCTGAACTATCCACGGTGGGGAACGAAGAAGGCTTTCACGTTGGAAGTACTCTTCCTGGCCAAGGAGATGGTGCGTGAGACGGAACTGAGAACTGACCTCGATGAGCTAAGTGAAACAAACCTGGGTAGACCTGTCCTGGGGTTCCGTGAGTCATTTAACTGTACGTCGTGAGCTGATGACAGTTGTGTGTGGCAGGCTGTACTTTCCAAAGGGCCTAAGTCCCCCACTGGGATGACTGTCCCATACTTTGGGTCCTTTAAGAGCAAAGAGACCCGCCATGTCCCCACAGGGACGAGATGTTACCGACACCCGTGCTCCCCAGCTACAGTGGACCTGTGCCCAGGTCACCCCCGGGCCACCCACCACCAGCCAGTCTGGATCCCCTCCTGAAGCCTCTCAGAACATCCTCGTGCTCTGTAGGATGCTTGACTCATGCACAGTATCTCTTACGGTCTCACCTGCATCATTGGAGTATGTCCCACCAGCATGGCTAGACACCTCCCACCACCTGTGCCTGAGTGACTCTCACCCAGCAAGCCCCTCCCCCACTGCAACAAAGGCGTCCAGTGACAACAGAAGAAGAAGGAAGGAAGGAACGATTTAAGATGTGCCAGACCCTGTGAGAGTGTCAGGAGACCTTGAGGAGTCACACTGAAGACTGCCTGGAAACGCAGACAAATGGCATTGCCAGAGCCGTCATTCCAGGACGGAAGCCTCGCACACGACCCCAGTGACTTCCCATCCCAACCGTATTCTGTTCAAAGAGTCACTTCAAAGCGCGGTTTTAGAGCTCAGAGAAAGGGCTGGTAAACTAAGTGCACTCTTTCACTATCTGAGCAAGAACTACCAGCTGAAAAGGAATTTAAAACCTGTCTCTTTGTAGAAGCCAAGATTTTACATGCAAAGCACACCTGCACAGAGGAATTTAAAGCTCAGAACGAACAGAGATGTAGGCACTGCATATATCTGAGGGCAGAGAGAAGGAAGGGGGAGGAGAAACGCTTCAGATAAGGAAAAGGCAAGGAAAACCTCAGTACAGGTGCCAAACGTGGGACATGAGGAATCTTTCCCTTGAGCAAAGCTCCAATCCCATTAAGGTGACTCTCAATTTCCCCTGAAACCGGAGGGCTGTTGTGAGGAGATATGGACAACATTAGGTCATATGTGGCCCACAAACGGTTTTAAACTTCACTTTCTACTCTACTTTAAGCCAAAGCTCTCAGCAGAGAAACTTACAATCAGCCAAAGGGGCCTGAGTGAACTTCCGCGATCACGAGAAGGAGAGAAAGGAGAAGGTGTAGCTCACGATGGAAGCAGACCTTCCGTTTGATCAGCAGCGAGCCTTGCTCTTAGGTGGTAACAGCCACTCAGCCTTTCTCCCACTTCCCACTTGGGAGAAACCTGACATCTAACAACTTCTCTGACAAAGCTGTCTTTCTGAGAACACTCCCTCCGGAAGCCTCTGACCCCTTCTCTGGGCTCTGGGTCAAATCCAACTGATGAACTTGTCCGCTCATTGTTCTGAGCCCCTCTCAGCACAACACACAGTCAACTGACAGAAAATCTGAGAAATGAAAGTCAAATGCATACAGAAAAGCCATAAAGCACAGAAAAAGACACCTAAGATCATGTTAAATAGACCCTCAGAGGCATTTAAATGTTCTTTACTTACAAATGTTCACTGCACAAAATTTTCAGGGAGCCCCGTAAGCATGAAAACTGTAAAGCTGTGCCCCCCCGCTTTCCCACTGTTCCTCAGTCATGCTTTGGATCTAAGTCACACCTCTCCACTGCCAGCACCAGAAGTCTTGTCTGTTTATCTTTAACACTTTGCTGTAAAACAATGCTCTCAAAAATGAATTGCTTCTAAGTGAATTATCGTATATCTGTATAATAAAATGCCATGTAGCCAGCCAACATGAGGTTTGAGAATGTTTACTGATCTGGTAACATATTCACAACATATGAAGTAAAGAAAATAGAGGACAAATCACCACTTAAACAATGAATCCATTTTTCTAAAACTCAGGGCATAAGCAACGTGTGCCTCTGTGTGTGTACAAATGCACCACTGATGTAGGTTTAAAAGCACTGCAAAGACATGTACAAAATTATCAGCAAGGATTACCTTTAGGGGATGAGATTACAAATAAATCTTTTCTTCAATCTTTGTTTTGTATTCTTTACAATGAACACAAATTTCTTTTGTGCCAATTAAAAAAAAAAACAGCAGAAAGCCCACTGTTTTCAGAGCACCCCAGACCGTGGGCATCACCCCTACCTGTTCCTCACGGAGTGCTGTACGCTGGAGCCTCGGCCAGGTGTGGGCCCGGATCCAGGTGGAAATGAGCTTTTTCGATCTCATTTCAGACCTCAACCCCTCACAAGCAGGATCCATCAGGAACCTCCTTGATGTTAAACTCCACTCTAGAGCAAGCGCTGTGACAATGGCCCTTCAGGCACTTGCAAGATGTACACATGTCCCCACAGCTATTTGCCCTCATGTGCTTTTAACATGTGCAAACCATCACACGTGGTTTACAAACTATCCCCAGGGATTCACTTAGGTGTGTCCAGAGACTTGGGGGAAAATGTTAGATTCAAATATTTTGTAAAAATATATAACGTTAATTATTCATAAAAATACGATTGAGAAATAACCTGCCTCTTATTAACACAGCTGAAACCAGAAAGGCACGACTTGACGCCACCCGATTCTCTTCACTCCACCTTGCCTGCCTCCCAGGTTTTATAATCCCTGTTCCACGTACCACCCTTGGAGAGAACTCGTGCTCAAGCTATGGACTGACTGATTGTCTGTCTCCCCCAGCAGGACTGTAAGCTCCAGGAGAGCAGAGACCTGTGTCCATTTTTCCCCTTCTGTATCCCCAGAATCCCAGGACAGCGTCTGGTACAAAGCAGCCAGACTTACAACACATATCCATTAAATGAATACCACATTCTAAATTCAAATCTATCGCAAAATTCTTACCAATAAAATACCATGTTTGATTATTTTCTATCATGGGGTCACTTTTAAGATTTTTTTTTTTTGATGAAAAAAGATTTTTACTGCCATAGAAAAAAAAAGCTGTATAAAATGATAAGTTCTGGACACAAGTTGATGTGTTCGTTATAATTTGGAACTATTTATAGTGCTCAGCATAACACTCCGACAACCACCCTGATGACGCAAACCCAAAGGCCACACACTCTTTAGAAAAAGAGTCCCTGCTCCACCCACTCGGCTGCACACATATATACAATAATTATGCTCTGTTTTAAGAGGAGTTATTTTTAAGAATCTCCTCTGGGTTATACTGTAAACTTGATTAAAAAAACAAGGCCACCGAGGGCTTTCCTAAAACCGTTCCAGCCGTCTCTCCTAGCACTGACTCACTCTGAGATCATACATTTTGCCACGTGCATCTGTTCACTCAGCCCTTTTTTCTCAAGCCACAATTTCCTTTGAGTGCACAATTCTGTGACATCTTCAAATCACTCACACACTCACTAAACTGAGTATACCTCTTTGGAGATATGTAACAGACAACTGGTAACTTGTTGAGCCCAGCGCATCCACGTGTCCAAGCCATGGCGCATGCCCCACGCAGCCGACTTCTTCCTGATCAGTGAGTGCACAGCTCTTTTCCCCAGCACCCTCCTCCCTCCGTCCCACAGCACTTGGCACATACGGGGACTATTTCAGAGCAGCATCACCTCCAGGTGAGCATCACAGGCTGGATGTTCATTAGGAACTGATCAGATTTTTAGAATCCGAAAGCATCGACAAGGCCAATTTTTACATGTTTTTCTCTCAATGTGATCACTTCTTTAGCCTAATGATACTGCCTATCACATGAGGAGGAAAATCTGCAGAGTGATAATTTGATAACACCTTTATTCCCAGAGCTTACAAAATTGAAAAAGAAGTATCTTATAACAGCCTAGTCACAGCTGACTAATTTACTGGCTGCTGTTAACGACAGCAGACTTTTTAACCAAGGCACAAGTGTGTAGTGGTTTTTTTAAATTAATGTATGCTAAATCAAAATATATATAAATTGGTACTGTGACAGCAGAAATGAGAGCACTAGACAGAAATTATGGAGCTGGTTCAGCTGCATCCAATCCCACCTTGAAATCACCAAGGAAGTGTTAAGTCCAATTAAATTTTATACACTTTATATAAAAATCAATAGGAGGTGTTTTATTTCAGCCTTTGATGCTGGTGGTTCAAAGTGAGATGAATTTGCACACTTTAAAGTTCAAGCATTCTACCCACCTATGTGTTATCTGTAACCATATTAAAAGTAGAAACCAAGTTTTCAATAAAAATATAAAACATCCCCGCGTCACAAGCCTGCAAACAGAAAGACGAGCACCTGGAGTCAATAAAACAGAAAAATCCATCAGCTCTGCTGATCTGAATGGGTTTATATCAAAAGAAAAAAAAGCCCAAAAAACTTCTGCTTGGTAGGATTCTAGACAACAAACTGAAAATTACATATCACATCTCCATCAATTCTCCTTTAATCACCTTCTGTGATTAAAAGAACACAGGAACGCACTTCTTTTTCTGATTTATTTAGACTGAGATCTTAACCATCACTCTGATCTCTGTCATTTCCATTTCCTCCTCTGGCAGCAATCCTTCACTGCCAGGAAGTGCCAGCAGGCCTTCATAGAAAGCCAGATTCCAGGTACAGACCACCAGCCTGCTGCCACTCCGTTTAAAACAACAAGCAAACAGAATCCCAGGTTCTACAAGCATCTCTCTCCTGCTCAATCTGTCATTCCAAAGAGTCACACAGGGTCGGAGACAGCAGTGGTCAACGTTTTTCTAGCTTTACCGGGCATAGTACCAAAATCACAGAAAGTGCTGGCCATCCAGGGGCTACACATGAGTCCTCATGGGCAGCTGGGCACCACGGGAGACATCCACACGTTAGTCTCGGTGTGCTGAAAGCGCGCCCGTCTTCCGCAATCAAAGAATCTGAAGGTGTGCGGAGAGGAAACAGATTTGGGCTCTTAGTAGGGCGCTCTGTATCTTTTCCTTTTCTAGGTCAGAGGTCTGGCCGGAGCAGCGCTGTGCCCATCAGTGCTGCCCCATGGCTTGACCCGTGGGGGCTTCACGTGGGTTAGGGATGGGAAGAGGTGAGAGGAATCGGGCTGGTGGGAGGGGCGTGGGCTGGCTGCTGTGTCCCAGCGATGCCTCAGGCTGTTCTAACAGGACCCTGCCTGGGGTTCCAAAGCTGGGAGCAGGGTCTCAGTATCCCCATTCCCTGCCTGACAACGTCACAGCGCATTCCTTCAAGACGCAATGGCAAGGCCCCACTACAGGTTCCCAGCTTGGGCAGAATTCTCCCGTACCCAGGAGTGCAGGACAGGAGGAACACCAGATCATTCACGGCTGCAAGGCCTGGACGTCACCCCACCACCTCTGCTGAATGCATGCAGCCAGTCAGCACAAACATAATTCGGTGCCTGGCGAAACAAAGAATAGGGACTCCATCTCCCAACTGTGAGTTTGCAGGTGTACGAGAAGCACCACGTTTCACACCCGGAGGAGGAACAGGGGCTGTGCGCGCCGCTGTATCACGCGATACCACTGCCACCCGTGTGACAACGTGGAGGCTCATTCCCACAAGGGCTTCTAAACGCACAGCGAATCAGCGAAGCTCTCCAAGTTTCTCTGCAGCGAGACGTCTCCACCGTAACCACTTCTGCGCAAACACTGAAACCGACTCCGCTCGCTGACGCCTCTGAGGGACGAAGACCAGCGCCTGCGGCCGCGCTCGGCTGTGCCAGCGCCCGGCCTTGAGGACCCCGGGCTCCGCAGCCGCTCCCATCGGCCGCCTGACCTTCACCCGCCGGGATCCTCCCTAAACCAGAGGCCAGCCGCTAAGGCGACTCAGAAACCCCCGCAGCGCGAGACGCGTTCGGCCGGGCGCCGCCATCCCACCGCGCCTCCGAGCCGAGCCGCGCCAGCCGGCCCGCAGCGCCCGCGGGGGGCGCCCCGGCGACGCCCGCACTTACGTTGTTCATGTACTCGCTGAGCAGGTCCTGCAGCGCCTGGCGCACCGCGTTGCACTCGGCCACGATGCGCTCGCGCCGGTCGTCGCGCGTGCACGACGAGTCGGCCATGAGCGCCGCGCCGCTGATGATGCTCTCCAGCCGCTCCTCCAGCGACGGCCGGAAGCGGGCCTCGCTGAACGTCAGGGGGTCCAGGATGATCTTGTTCTGCAGGCAGGGCAAGCGGGGGGGAAAAAAAAGAAGTAAAGAAATAAATACAGCCAGCGAGGAGACGGGCCTCTGCGCCCTGCTCTCTGGCCCAGCAATCTCCGAGGCCGGGGCAGGAAAGCGGCCTTGGCAGCCTCGGCGCTCTCTGCCTCGCCCGCATTCCGTCCTGAAATCTAATCTTCCAGGAGAAAACGCCACATTTTGTTTCAAGCATGCGTTCTTGGCAACGGCTATTTCAACAGAAGGGTTTTCAAATGAGATTGTGACACTGGCTTGACTTTTTTTTTTTAACGGTAGCCTTCAAGGAGAGCACGTTTCAGAGGCGCACTCTGTGGGGCTCTGGGTAGATTTTAGAGTCTCCAGACTGGAGCATGATGTGTGTCCAATCATCTGGTTAAGGAGGCGTTAGCAGTGAGCAGTGTACACACTGCCTCCTCCCCGCCAGAAGCAGGGAGTCTCACGCCAGGACGCCTTCTGGAACGTGAGCAAACAGCACCCAACAGGCACACACAGCACAGGTCACTTCCCACTAGGAGCGAGTCTGTTTTGTACAAAAAGCTAGTGTTCTAGAAGGCTCACAACGTGTGCACGATTTGTCGCAGGTAGCTGGCAGTCTCCTGATGAAGGCACTAACGTGTTCCAAAGGAGGAGAAGACGGAGATGTTTCCTAGAAGGAAGGGGTCACAGGGAATTTAAGCTGAGTTTGGCCACTGCAAGTCTGAGGACCCTGAGGTGGAGGTGCCCAGAGGTGGACAGGCATGTGCATCCGGAATTCAAGGGATGTGTCAGCCTACGTGGGCACACGGAATCATCAGGGCTACGCCGACACCAGGTCGTGAACGGCAGACTGGCAAAGTGAGCAGAGTAAGAGCAGACCAGAGAAGGCCCAGTGAATCCCAATTTCCAAGGGTCTACAGGAAGATGAGAGTCAAAAAAGAAGATGGAAAATGCAGTCAGAGGGCAAGGAGCAGAACCTGGAGAATAGGATTTCCAGCAAGCCAAGGGGGCAGAGAGACTGACAGAGGGTGTGGTCACTACCCTGCAGGACGTGGCGAGGCAACGCTGACTCTGCCCAACCGCTGGTTTCGACTGGGGACCCTTTTCTGGAAGATCATTCCAACAACATTAACCAAAGTGGAATGACCTGCTGCAGAAATGGTACGCTCATCTTCACCGGAGGTGAACACTCAGAGGTCCAAGGACCAGCGTGGTGGTGATGGAGCAAATGGCCTTCCAACCCCAGGATCCTTCGGTGGGAATGCCATTCCATTCCTCTTTCCTTTGAAGTTCATATTAAAACTATATGTATATATGTGTGTGTGTGTATATATATATATATATATATATCTATAAATATGGTAAGACAGGCAAATGAGAGTAGGTAATTTTACCACTGCCCCACCTGCCACCCGCTGAGTACCTACTATGTGCCTGCTAGAATGCTTAGGGCCAAAAAGACAGTGAGGAGTGTAAAGGACATGTGTGTGAATTTTTTTTTCTAACAGGATAGAAAACAACTTAGTTATGGCAAATTAAGTCTGAGTCTGTGCTCTGGGAAAGTTCGCTCTGAAACAAAGCATCCAAAGATACATACTGAAAGTTGTGCTCCAAGCATCAGTGGCTGCGATTCTCTGATTCCCGCTCAAATGCACATCTCCACAGAACACAGATCGTTCCAGCAAAAAACAATGGGGTCCTGAGAAATGAGTGAAGCAGGTGGTGTCTCAGAAAGAAGCACCCGCTCAGCACAGACCAGGTCTGCGGTCCCCTGGAACTGTGAATTTTCTAGGAAATTACTCATTGAAAAATGCTCTCTCTTCAGTTTAGAGGGTAAACGCATGAGGTTGTGCAAACAGGACAGAAGTTTTCTGTGGCAGCTTTCGGCAGAAAGTCCACCTTCACATTGGCACTTTCTTAGATCTTAGAACAAGGACAATTTTTACTGAACTCAGAATAGTGTTACTCAGATCCTGTCCCCTGTGCCCTAGGCACCCTCCAAATGGTGTCTAAAAATCACACTGAGGATGGCTTTGCCTGGTTTATCATACAGGTGAGATTCCTGAAGGAAAACTGAAATGGGGGGCCGTGGGTGCCCTGCCCCGCCTGCCACTGGTACCAGAGCTGTGTCGCTGTGTCTTCAATGACTCTTCCTCCCACTGGGGCCCATCTGAAGTCTCTCTTTCTTGCTCACTCTTTCTTTCTACTGCTCTTCAGTTTATGCACTTCCAATAATCTTTTTACCATGTAACATGCATTAAGTACTGACACTGTAATTAAAGCAACACTCGATCAAAATCTAATTAGACTATTTTCCTTTACAAAGATTACTGATTTTCAAAGAACTCTTTAACAGAAACCCATATGAACATAAAACAGTGAAAAGTATTTACTCTGCTTTGAAGTTCAGGAGACCTTCAGAGTCATATATGGGCTCAAGGATAGATTTTTATGATACTTTTGGAGTAAAAATATACAGAAATGCCGACTTGATGGAAATATACTGAGGTGAACTCTGCAATAAGAGTAATTGTGAAACAGTTTCTCTGCCGAACGAGGAAAATGTATTATTGTCATGATAGCATTATGTCTTAAATTATTTTCCATGGAACACTAGTTTTAGAGAGGTAATGTTTTGATGAAAAAAAATGCCTTTCCCTAGCCAAATATGTTTTGGAAATACTGCATGGCCCAGAGAAAATTAGCACATGAAATGCTTTGGGGAGTTCTGCATTAAAGGAGTCAGTGTATTGCTACATTCCTCAAACCTATCAGCACAGAGAGCGGGGTATGGGTTGTTTGTGTGTGTGTATGTGTATCTCCAGAGAACTGAAGAGATCGCAAACAGGCTTTATAAAATCAGACGAGAAAAAGAAAAAAAAAAAAAAAAGGAAGCCAGGGACTAGAGGAAATGCATGCAGGTGAGAATCTGAAAAGAAAACATACATGTGTATGTGTATGTATAACTGAATCGCTTTGCTGTACACCTGAAACTAACATTGTAAATCAACTACACTGAAATAAAAAAAAATAAATAAAATTTAAATAAATAAAAAAAAATAAATGGCATTGGTAATTCCCTACCTCATATTTTCAGGTCAGCAGTGTCATGATGCTAGAAAAATAAAACAAAATAAACTGCAGGCACGAACTAGCAGAACCTGGGGAACACACTCTGGGAAACGGGACACGAGCGAACCTGCAGCGTCGGCCGGAGGAGCTTCCTACCTGCCGCGGCCCGGGGCTGTCTCCAAAGTAAAGGCGCTGAAACATGGAGCTTGAAAACCTCCGCATAAAAGTTACACTATTCATCACATTGTTAATGGAATTATTCATTATTTATAGATGACAGGGGAAAAGCTTTAAAAAAAAAAAAAAAACCTCCCTGGGAAAGAATAAATTTACAATACTCTAATCTATACCGTGGCAGAGATGGGGAGCATTGCCACGATGGACGGGACCAGCCAGCTGGAGAGGCGTTTCCGTGGGCGGGAAGCCACGCAGGCGAGAGACAGGGCTGAAGGTAAAGGGGCAGCGCGCGCGCGCGCGTGCGTGTGCATCGGGGCACGTGCGTGCGTGTGTGGACCGGCTGTGTGTGTTCATCCACGAGTGGGCGGAGGAGGGGGGTGGGTTGTTGGTGTGTGTGTATGCGTGTATTTTCAGAGAACTGAAGAGCTCTCAAACAGGTTTAGAAATTCAGAAGGAAAAAAAAAAGAACCAAAGCAAGCCAGGGACTTAGGGACTAGAGCAAAACAGACTAGTCGCTGAAGTAACAGGAAAAAAGCAAACACCTGGGGCTGAATCGTGAGCAAGAAGGACAGAGACTGAAGCCAAAGCGGAGTGAAGGAGGAGTATTGCTGCTGCATTATTTGGGAGGGACTTAAAAAAAGAAACAGCTGGGCAGCTTCTCTTTGCTAGCAGCCTTCAGGGTCCTTCCCCATCAGCAAACAGCTCAGCCCCCAGCACCTGCTCGGGCGTCCTCGCCCTTCCGTGCGGCTGCCCCCTACAGGCCGGCAGGGGCGCGGCAGCAGCCGGCGGCAAAACCCCGCTGCCTGGTAACGCAGGGAGCGCTTCGCTTTAACGGGCAAGCCCCAGACAGAAAAGGGCAAGGCCGACAGAGGTGTGCCCCTGCAGGAGGATTTTATGCTCTTAGGTCCACTGAGGTTTTTACATTTCAAATGTCTAAGGCTCTTGTTTGCATTCTTAAAGCTCATCTAATCTTTGTATCCTTTTGATCTTTTGTTCCTCTTACATTGTCATTTTAGTTCATTTTAAAATTGTGGGGCTGTATTTCCTACTTTATCTTCTTCTTTTTAAATAAGCCTTATTTTCTTTCTAGCTTATCTATTTTCATTCCCTTTATTTGACTTACATAATATTTTGGTGCCTTGGGATTTTTACTGATTTTATTGTTTTAAACATGTTTACTTTAAAAATTATTGTTTCCATTCCTACAGTTATGGAGCGGCAGTTAGAAAGCATGGCCATAAAGACAGCAGCCGCAGTAACTTACTCCCAAGCAGAGGAGGCTAGGGTCCCCTTCTGCCATCAGGCTGGTGCTGTTACGGCCTCTCTTGTCCCACATAATTGATCTATTTTTCCAATGTTGAACTCTGTTAAAACTTTAACTTGCAAATAATTCTGGGGACCAGAGAGTTCAAAACTGCTTCCCAGAATCATACATTTGCCTACATTCACATACAGTGGTGAGAAGGGCACTGCTTTTAAATGGCACCTGTCATCCTTTCTCTCTACAAGGAGTCCTGTGATCTAAAATCGCAGTTCAGTCTAGGGACACTGCGCTCCCCTCACTGCAGGCTCCCACACCACAGGACGCAGCAGAGAGGCCTCTGCCCCAGCAGGACGCGGAACGCACCACACATGGCTTGACAGGGCCACGATGCTGCTCGCTCCATCTTACTGAAGAAGAAAATGATGCCAGAGATGTTCCCCGTGGCCACCCGTGGGGTCTAGGAAAGGGGTACACCTGGAGTTGAACACAGGACCTTTGACTTGAAGCCCAGAGTTCCCGCCACTGTATCAGATTGCCCATATTCAGCTGAAATGAGTCTAACAAATCATAATTATAAAACTGTATCTCTTATTTTTAAAAAGCATGAAATTCTCCTAAACCAAACACAATGGCACATGTATCATCTGTCACTTTTTTTTTTGGAGGGGGCTAATAATTAGTTTATTGGGTTTATTTATTTATTTAATAAACTGGGGATTGAGCCCAGGACCTCATGCATGTTAGGCATGCGCTCCCCCACTGACCAATACCCTCCCCGCCTCCATCTGTCCTCTTTTACGTCATCTGGGTCCACTTCCCCTTCTAATGAGCAGCTGAAAGTACAGCCATTCGTTCAACAAACGGGTGCCAGTTACTGTGGGTGTCTGAGAGCAGAGCCTGAAGAATCCTTTCTTTCAAGAGGTTCACTGTCTGGTAAAAACAAAAAGATGTACAACCAATTGTAATTTGGGATATACTGACAATGTTTAAAAAAAAAAATGACTGAGTGATGGGAACTTGCACCGCTGGGAGGCGGTAGGCAGTCACAGAAATCTTTCTGGAGGAGGTTATTCCTCGGCTGAGACTTAAAGAGTAAAAAGCAGTGGACCAAGCAAAGTCAGGGGCAGAAAGAGGTGATGTGGACAGAATAAGAGGTGGGAACAAATGCCTGGAGGTGAAGCAGGGCACAGGATGCAAAGGGGATTACAGGAGGTGCACTGGAATGAACTTACATATAACACAGAAACAGACTCACAGGCGTAGAATACAGACTTGTGGTTACCGGGGGGAGGGGGTGGGAAGGGATAAACTGGGAGTTTGAGATTTGCAGATACTGACTGGTCATGTATAAAACAGACAACTCTATACTGTACAGCACAGGGGAATATATTCAGTATCTTACAGATGCTCACGGGGAAAAAGAATATGAAAAGGAATATATGTATGTTCATGTATGACTGAAGCACTGTGCTGTGCACCAGAAATTGACACAGCATTGTGAACTGACTATATCTCAACAAAAATTTTTTTAAAAAAGAATCAGAAAACAAAACACACAGAAAAACACCCAGATGTCAACTAGGTACAATAAGAAAGGTGCTGAGAAGAGGTGACTAGTTGTCCGGGAACACGCTCTGAACACAGGGCAGAGTGGGAATGGGCCGCCCGCCTTCTGGCCCCAGACTCTGCGATCGAGCCTCGCCCCTGCACCGTCTCCCTGGGGTATCCTTCTGCACGCAACAGCCACTTCTCCACTTCAGACAGGGAAGTAACAGTAGCACACGATTCTTTCCACTCAAGGAAGGTACGGAAACAGTGGACAGCGATCAGAGACAAACGCTCTTAAACTGCTACTTTTCCCTGCTTTTCATTTGTGACCTGTTTCAAACGGCTCAGCAGGTATCATAAAATACTTTTTCTACCAACAGCGAAAACACAAGTATTTCTGAGTCTTTCTTGAGCTACAAAGCCACCATCTTAAAGCTGAATCCATATCTGACTGCACTCAAAGCCATCACTGAGCAGGACTGGCCTTACCTGGTAAGATACGGAGTGTAAAATTACATTTAATTACGGTCACGTCAGCAGAAAGGCTTTAGCATGCACAGAACACTAACGGAGTGGTTTTATACCCAAACAGTAAGTTCCCAAGATTTTTGATGCACAGTGGAGGAAGGTGAAGGTTTTTTTTTCTTCAGTAGCCAAGAAACTGTTTATTAAAGACTAGGAGAAAGTCTTATTTATTACCTTAAGATTTTCTAGCTTTCAGTAGTAACTAGCCTCTTTAGACAGCTAATGAGTCATCTCAAATGTATGCAAGATTTTCAAAATGCCACAAAAGACAGCAAAGAAAACCATTTGCTAATATAAAGTAGGGACTGATCTGATCCACTGTGTTCCTGAATCTGATCCTATGGAAAAAGCAAATGCCAGGAGTAAGAGCGTGTCCCGTGGTTTTCCTTGCTTTCTGCGACAACCCTGGAAGATCAATGCATCCCGGATTTTCACTACCTTCACAGTTCAAGGTAGCAACTACGAAAAGTAATAAACAGTCCTGCTCTGCCTGATAAACTCCAGCCCCTCACCGTGGCCTGCTGTCCAACACAACTATTTCAAATTAAACAAGAAGAAGGAATAAATGTCAACATGCCCTTACGCAGCCATTCGCTTTCATTTTTTAAAGATGTTAAAAAAATAGTTCCCAAAGAGGAAAGTGACATTAGTCAAACTCATTCTTCTACAAGAATATGGCATTCTGATGTGGGGTAATTACAGCAACGGAAATCAGAAAACCTGCAGGACAATGCGTGTTTAAGGGGGGGTACAGTTCGCCTTTAGTGATTCTGAGCTTTTCCCTGGAAGAGGCCACAATTTGCCTATCTTTACTTCCTTCCTTTGGCACCTTTATCATCACCCCGTCCTCCTGTTTACCTCTGCGTGTTTATTACTATTATTTTTAATTTTTTTTAATTTTTTTTTAATTGAGATAGAGTCAGTTTACAATGTTGTGTCAATTTCTGGTGTGCAGCACAGTGCTTCAGTCATACAGAAACATACATATGTTCCTTTTCATATTTTTTAAGCATAGGTTAAGAATACAAGATATTGAATATAGTTCCCTGCGCTGTACGGTAAAAACTTGTTGTTTATCTATTTTATGTATACTGGTGTCTGCAGATCTCAAACTCCTAATTTATCCCTTCCCACCTGCCTCCCCGTTGGCAACTACACATCTGTTCTCTATGTCTGTGACTCTGTTTCTGTTTTATATATAAGTTCATTTGTCTTTTTTTTTAGATTCCGCATATGAGTGATCTCATATGGTACTTTTCCTTCTCTTTCTGGCTTCCTTCACTTAGAATGATGATCTCCAGGTCCATTCTCCAGTAACATTCTACGGTGTTACTTTTTACATGCCTATTATCCAGTTTAAACTATCTGACTAGTAACCCCCGAGGCCGTGTCTCCCAGTTTCCCATCAAAATGCCTATAGATAGAGGCAGAAAAAGGAATTTTGTAGCCCTGAGAATTAAGAATGAAAGACATCTTACAGACAATGAGGCATGATCATAATTCTGGCTCTGAATGCTTTAAATACTTCTTTTAAAGACTGAAGTCTGAGATAAAAGCATAAATCAAGACCATTTTAATAAATTAACCGAGGTGTCTAAACCAAAAGCGTGTTATTTGTTCTGTTTTCAACACTCATTCTCCCTATGGTGTATCAATAATTAACACAGATACATTTTCATCTTTTTCATTCTGTGCCAAGCTCTCTCCCAGTGAGAATCTTCCTACCTGCACATAAATTGTTCCTACCTGGGGTAACGTTTGAAATGGAAACTACTAAAGATATTAACTTTTAATCATCTTTCTTTGTATTAAGCTACAGAGAAACGTTAAGCTCCATTTTGGACTTGCCTCCATTTAAGACTGCACGGTGTCTCACGGACCTTCTATTCTTTCTTCTCCGGCATATACTTAAAAATAAACTAATTATGCCATTTTTAATAGACTTAAGATATTATCTGCAATTAAACAGCTCACTTTAATTGGAAATAAATGACAAAGATAATGACTTGATAATTATACAACACATTTTATTCTTTGATATTTAATGCTTTAAAAAAAACCCAGAAATCTAAGCCTACATTAATTTCATTTGAGAGAGAAGCTATTTTCAAATTTTTTTTTAATTGAAGTATCGTTGATTTACAATGCTGTGTTAGTTTCTGGAGTACAGCAAAGTGACTCAGTATATACATGCTTTCTCAATTATTTTCCATTATCGCTTATTACACAATATTGAATATAGTTCCCAGTGCTCTACAGGAGGTCCTTGTTATTTATGTAGAGACGCTGACACTCAGGAGGACAGAGTCACCTATTTAGCAAAGGTAACGGCTAAGAAGAGCGGCCCGAGGTGGCCCAGCGGCGAACTGCTCCTTCTGGATGCTGTCATCTCAGGGCGGCCGGTTTCGCCTCCCTAGTTCCCTTGTCTGCTCACCCCAGGAAAGCAGGGCAGAGGGCATCATCCTTGGCTTCACATCATGGATTGATCAGAAAGCGAATATTCAAAACGCACTCAATCAAATCGAGTCTTTAAAGGGTCAAGAGTAAAACCGACTGCTTCTGAGTGAACACACGGTCACCGTGTGGCTTCATTCCCCCTCTGTCTACACTGTTGACCATCTGTCTGCCCAGCTGCCGTCCTCTGCGACCTCAGTGTGGCGCCTGACACGATCTGCCATCCACACCCCAGACTAAGCCTCGCCCGCACTTAGGGTGAGTCTTACATTTGGTTTCTTCTGCTGCACCCAGCTGAGTGCCCTGCATGTTAGTAGTTGATACATAGCTGCCAGTTAGCCGACTGAGAGGTCGTGAGCCAATTACATCCTTTTCCCAACTTCTACCAAAAGGCTCCTGGAACACAAGGGGGCACCCAGTGAATCCATCACTTGCAGATGAACACACACGGGCAGCCGTCCAGCTGGACGTGCGTATTTTGGTTTGCACTGATGTCTGACGTGGCTCAGTGAGCCTGAGATTCCAGATTACCGGGGCGGAGGCACATCACCACGTGTAGTAACAAATGTTAGTTCTGCCTGCAGTGTGAGGCGGCCGGGCTGAGGCTGCCAAATCGCTTGGCTGGCAGACTGCTACTGTAAAATCCTTGATCCTGATCCATCCAGAAAAAGGAACTATTTTAAGTTTCCACACAGTGTCAGCGAAGCCAATAGGCATTCCCAGTGTGTGCGTGGAAGTACAGAGTATGTGTAAACAGGAGACTGTTACTGAAAGCAGCTCTGCCACTCACATGAAAACTCCACAAACATTTGAAAGTCTCACGTGAAGGTCTGATTAAACCAAGGTCAGTAAACAATGGCTTATGGGCCAAATTAAGCCTGCTCTCCATTTTTGTATGGTTGACAAGTTAAGAATGATGTTTTTAAACAGTTGACAGACTTGCAGACATAGTAAACAACCTTATGATTAACTGGGGGGAAAAGGGTGGGAAGGGATAAATTTGGGAGTTTGAGATTTGCAAAGGTTAACCACTACACATAAAAATAGATTAAAGAACAGGTTTCTTCTGTACAGCACAGGGAACTGTATTCAATACCTTGTAATAACCTTTAATGAAAAAGAATATATGTATATATACGCATGACTGGGACATTATGCTGTACACCAGAAATTGACACATTGTAACTGGCTGTATGTCAGTTTAAAATAGATAGATAGACAGATAGATAGATAGATCAAAAAAACAGTAGAAAAAAGAAACACCACAGGCCTACCAACATGTTACATTTCTGTCTAAAATCCTCTCCTTCATTACATCTTTAAATAGTTAAAAAAAAAAAGATAAGCAACCAGAGACAAAGATAAAGATATGACATGAACCCAATAATCCAGCAACTGAATAATTAGTTACTGGATTATCAACAGTTTAAATTTTTGTAAGTTTAATAATAGGAAAAATAAACTTCTTAACCCCCAAATTAGTTCCACTCTAGGTCTGTGGTTTGGAATGTTAAATTGTCCCTTTAAAACAGAAAGTCAATTCATATTTCTCAGAAGCAATTATGACTTAATTGGCATTATCAACCTAATAAATTACTAGGTGATTTCCACAAACTGGTTAGGCACTCAAATTTCATGTCTGATGAAAGAGTAATTGTATCAATATTCTGCAAATATGCAAAGGAAATTGGTTCATTGGGCTCAAGGGAAATGCATACACCCTGAGTGTAAACTCATCTATCTTTTTCTGTCTGTTTTTAAGCAGGCAAATTAAGATGGGAAAGAAACAGTTTGTGTCTCACAGGAATAATGTGCAATATGTTAATTGCTTCTCAAGAAACATAGCATGGCTTGAGAAGTACTCTTTGTGCTTAATGAGGATGTCATGTTCTCCCCCAAACTCTGAATTCTGATGTTCATCTGTTGATGATAATTTAAATCATACAGAGTCTTTGGGTGACACTGGAAGACAGACACCTGAAGAGGTTTAACCCAACAAGGAAGATAATGGATGCCCACTGGAACACAGCAGAATGCTGATTAAGGTGGGTCATGTCTGTCGCGGGGAAGCTGACAAGGCAGATGGCGCCACCCACAGGGATGAGAAGGAATCACGGGTGGATAAACCAGAGTGCCATTAAGACCAAAACAGTGAGCATATCCACTTCTGTCTCCGTTCAACAAAGTTACTTGATGTCTTTGTGCTAACCGTACTGAGGAGAGTATGAATCAGACCTGGTCTCCCTCCTTCCAGGGCTCGCCGCTGGAGAGACAGAACTGGAAACAGAATAATATGTTTAATATTAATATGCACAAAGTACAGTTGTAACATAGAAGGAAACAGTGGTTTGGTTGCTAGGAGAATTGGAGATAGTTTCAAAAAATAGGGCATCTTGGTAAGAATGAGTATAAACTGATTAGAAAAGAAAAGGAAGTTCAGGCAGAGGAAATACCACGAGAAGGAACGTGAGGCTAAAAGAGCAAGTGTCCATCCGAAGAGTAATAAACAGGTAATTATGACAGAACATAGAATGGAATGTAACAAAAAGGAGGATGTGAGATGAAAGAGGCAGTCAGGGTCCTACTGAAATGACCTGATGCCACGCTGAGTGCTTTAAAGTTTATCCTGAAGACAGAATTTCACTGGTAAATAAAAGATAATACCTGACTTGCATTTTTGGCAAAGCTAGGCTGGCAGAGGTGATGGGAGGGGGGGAGGGGGGGCAGGCAGAGCAGCCAGGTAGGAAGTTGCTTCAATGATTTGGGCCAAAGCATGGGCCTAGATACACGGTGGTCATAAACGAGAAGGTGAGAGGGCCACGTCAAAGATGCAAAAGGAACAGAACTCAGAGGATTTTGAGATTAACTGGAGAGGGCCGTGGGTGAGGCTCTCAGCGTTCTGGATTCAGTGGCCACCTTCAAACAGGTCATCTCTTTATGTAAAAGAAGAAATCCAAAAGGAAGGTTAGGCTTGACAGAGATAAAACACCAGACTTAGTCTGAGAACGTGTTAGATGCTTAGAAGTCATCTGAGCTAACACGTCACACCATCCAGGTGGACCCAGGCCTGCAGCTCCGGAGAGGAGCTGGGACCAGAGAAACAGACATGCGGTATGTGTGGTCCCAACAAGGGAGGCCCTTTAGTGAGAACTGAGTGGGGCAGAGGACAGAACTCGAGAGAAAAGCCGCAGTTAGGGGGCAGGGGAGGAAGCAAGTCCCGGAGACAGAGAGCGTGACGGTCAAAGAGGCAGGAAAAAATCCAAAGCGCAACACAGTCATTCTCGGAAGCTGAAGGGAATGCGACCTTGAAGGACAGAGCAGTTTGAGGAAGGAGACGCCTCAGTGTAACGGGGCAGGACCCCGCGGGGCCTTCCAGGCTCAGACCCGTCCCGTGTCCCCTGCGGCAGCTCCTCTCTGAAGCACCCCCGGAACAGTGCCTCATGCATGTTTCCTGAGTTTTTCAGATGCTAAAACCCACCACCAAAGGGAAGACATTAACTACTTGATGACTGTGAGCATGTGGGCCCCAGGTCCTGTGGTGCCCAGGGGTGGAGAGTGTTGACCACTCTGTTCCCTCGACACCAGCCAATCAGAGGACGGTGCACAAGCTGATCACACATCCTGCGACCCCCTCCCCTACCCGGACTTCAAATACGCTTTGCTGAAACCCTTTGGGGAATTTGGGGTTTCCTTGGGCACAAGCCACCCCATCTTCCTTGCTCAGCCCTGGAATAAACCCTTCTCTGCTCCAAACTCTGACATTTTGGCTTGTTTGGCCTCGCGGTGCTGCGGGCACGTGAACTTGCCCTGGGTACCATCAGCGTGACGACAGTCAGCGGAGATGTTAAGCCTCCACGAAGGGCAGCTTTCCAAGACAGAAGGCTTGATGACTTTTATTTAAGTTTGCCAAAATCCAAGATATACTGATTTAAACTTAAGAGCTGAAGCACACGGCAAGGTCAAAGATGCACTGTTGTATTATCTTTGTTGCTATCATCAGCTTTGCACTATCAAAAAATGCCTTTTCTCCATCCTTAAATGTAAGTAAGTTTTAACAGTAATTATAACCCTTCGACTAAAGTGGCCAACCCATCTTGCTTAAACTGCTCTCCAGGAGACCCTGTCACACGTTCTTTCTTTCATTCAACAAATGCTTACAGAGAGCTCACTCTGCACCAGGCTCTGTTAGGCACCAGAAGTAAAACTGCTACCACACTTTTTTTTAAAGGCAAATGAATTAAAAGGCTATGAATTACAACACATGAAACACAACGCATCTATTCCCTCTTGTTTACTGTTCATGGAAACTCCACATGGAGAGTCACGGACTTGTTGCGAGACAGGAGCGCTGCCGCTCGTGAGCAGTCTGGCCCCCTCTGCTAGCTCCCTGGCCTAAGTAAGGCCATCCAGTCTCCACCTGCGTCTGCAGGACTAGTGGTCACGTCAGAGCAGCAGACAGCTAGGTCTGAGCAGAGAGAGGGGGACGCAGGCCACACGGCAGAAACTGGGCAGAAAGGCACAGGCCAAATGCGGGAAACCACACATCATGTGAGCACCAGGGGGTCCCTAGGCAGAGAAAGAAAAGCAGGAACCTCTGGGATGATAAGTGGTCACACCTTTTGGGGTGATGAGCAGTCTGGAGTCTGACAAAGAAAGGAGGGGAAAGGCAGGAATCTCCAGGGTCCGAATGTGACCTTTTGCTCATTATGCCCTCATCTCAATAAAATTAGCCTTACAGATCAGAAGTTCCCAGCATGCACCGACACCATGAGACTTTTGATCCAGGCTAAATACGGACAAAAATCCCTCCTCCCTCCGGGAAGGTGGAGCTGGGATGATAATCAGGGAATATGACCCCAAACCCGTCCCTCCCCAATGAATATTCTGCCCATTCATTTTTACACCCTCTGTGACCAACTTGCCAAAGAAGCTCAGGGCAGCCGCTCCTGTGAGCCTGCCCGCCCTCCCCTTGAGGGTGTGCTGTCCATCCTTTAATAAATCCTCACTTTGCTTTTTTAACCACTACGTCTTGTCTCTGAGTTCCTTCGGGGACGGCGGGACGAGAACCTGGAGCACCGGTTGCGCCCGCCGGCGGCAGGCGGCGCACCCCTCGTGGTCTCCCCCTTCGGCTCTCCCCCTCGACCTGAGCTGCTGCGGTTTTTGCCGCTGAGACTCCTTGTTCTGCTTTCTGCCCCCCAGGCTCCACGCTCGCCAGCATGCCCGTCCCTGGGAGACCCGCTGGCCCACCCCTCCCGCCCTCCCGTCCACGCTGCACACGCGGCCGTGTGAGGCCCCGTCGCAGGGCCCCGGGTCTGAACCGCACGAGTTTAAACCAGTGACAGCGGGCGTGGCCTCTCCCCCAGCGCTGCTCTGCTCCGGCCTGGCAGAGAAGTAGCCTCTCCTCACTACGATACACGAGGCTGAGCCAAGCTTAACTAAGTGGAGCCCAGAGCCGGAAAGCGGCTAAGGCCTGACAACGGGTGTCCCCGCCCCCAGCCCATCCCTGGACACGGACATCCACTCCGAGCGCTGATTTTTAAGCCCACGACTCCTCTCACAGGGGCGTGAGCCATGGTCACCTAGGAGTGACCATTTTATAACGCATGGCAATTACTCTCAGATAAAATGAATCTAGTACAAGTGGTTTCTGCATAGTTATAAATGCACAATTGTGAACAAAAAGTGACAATAAAGAACACACTGCTGAATTAGAACTACTGACATGAGCAAAAGAAGCAGGTGGCACAAGTGAGGAATTAGAAGACAATTTGTTTGAAGGTTTTGCGCCAAAGACTGACACACACGGTTTATACCTTACTTCCTAGGATCCCATTTGCCAGTAACGAACCTTTTATTTACTTTTTCAGGCGTGTGGCAATCTGACCATTACTTACGATCATAAATGTCTAAAGTTGTTTTTTTTCACATTTTTTTCTCTGTGATTTATCATAACATTTTGTGTATATTTCCCTGTGCTATACAGTGTAATCTTGTTTATCTATTCTACAATTTTGAAATCCCAGTCTATCCCTTCCCACCCTCTACTCCCCCCGTAACCACAAGTCTGTATTCTCTGTCCATGAGTCTATTTCTGTCCTGTATTTATGCTTTGTTTTTGTTTGTTTGTTTGTTTTTGTTTTTTAGATTCCACATATGAGCGATCTCATATGGTATTTTTCTTTCTCTTTCTGGCTTACTTCACTTAGAATGACATTCTCTAGGATCATCCATGTTGCTGCAAATGGCATTATGTTGTCAGTTTTTATGGCTGAGTAGTATTCCATTGTATAAATATACCACCACTTCTTTATCCAGTCACCTGTTGATGGACATTTAGGTTGTTTCCATGTTTTGGCTATTGTAAATAGTGCTGCTATGAACATTGGGGTGCAGGTGTCATCCTGAAGTAGATTTCCTTCTGGGTACAAGCCCAGGAGTGGGATTCCTGGGTCATATGGTAAGTCTATTCCTAGTCTTTTGAGGAATCTCCACACTGTTTTCCATAGTGGCTGCACCAAACTGCATTCCCACCAGCAGTGTAGGAGGGTTCCCCTTTCTCCACAGCCTCTCCAGCATTTGTCATTTTTGGATTTTTGAATGACGGCCATTCTGACTGGTGTGAGGTGATACCTCATTGTAGTTTTGATTTGCATTTCTCTGATAATTAGTGATATTGAACATTTTTTCATGTGCTTTTTGATCATTTGTATGTCTTCCTTGGAGAGTTGCTTGTTTAGGTCTTCTGCCCATTTTTGGATTGGCTTGTTTATTTTTTTCTTATTGAGTCGTATGAGCTGCTTATATATTTTGGAGATCAAGCCTTTGTCGGTTCACTTGCAAAAATTTTCTCCCATTCCGTAGGTTTTCTTCTTGTTTTATTTCTGGTTTCCTTTGCTCTGCAGAAGCTTGTAAGTTTCATTAGGTCCCATTTGTTTATTCTAAAGTCTGTTTTGAAGGGTTGGTCAATATTAGCTAAATCTACAATATAAACTTTGTTCAAGTAACACGTTTTGAAACTTCATCTTTTTAACTTTCAACCAAAGAGGCAAAATTTAGATCACTTTCTAAAAATACATACATCAAGGGTAAAGGATTTTTTTTTTTTTTAGTGAAAAATGCAGTAATAGAAAAGCACCCATTTCTCACCAGCACCAGCGCTAACGCGTATCTAGTGTTGGGTCAGCCACCCCACAAAGTGTTTTTGGAAAAGATTTTAACTCTCACAGCAAATCTCTACGGCCACATTAGACCCACGTCACCTATGGGAAAAGAAAGCTTACGGAGCTACTCAGTCACCAGGGGAGGCCAGGCAGTAACAGGACAGCCCCACCGGGAATGGCAAGGACCAAAGGCTTCCTCTGCTTCCAGGCCCGTAAACAGCGGCTGATCTACCCGAAGTGAGCGGGACACTCAGTCTCTCTGGTGTAAGTAGTTTGCTCGTGTGTGTGCGTGTGTGCGCACACGTGTGTGTCTGTGTGTGTGTGCGTGTTTACTTCATCACGAAATCTGAGCAAATCGTATCCTATAAATCTGTACCCCGTACTCATTGCTGTGCCATGGGAAACACACAAGAAGGGAGCACTAAGTAAAGGCAAACACTTCTAACACAAGAAATCATGAAAGAAAGAAGAATACGGAGGTAAACATTTTAAATAAACTACACTACTCACGAATAATTCACTAGATAAAAGGACTCGTTTGGGTCCCAAATTTTAAAGCATGACTCATAAGTACATGACAAGCAAAACGCTGTTTGCCATCACATGTTTAGACAATTAAGAATAAGATAATCAATTATGTCAGTGTTCACTGTTAGACTTAGTACTAATCACCTGAAATAACAGTGAACTCAGATCCACAGAATGAGGCAATATTCTTAAAAAAGAAAGTTATTATCATGGGGAAAATACAGATTCTCACATTTTCCCTTGTGAGAAGAAAGGAAACAAGATTGGAAATACAATGCTGTTGACTAAAGATGTCAGGGAGGCAGATAAATGAGAATTCGAACCATAATTTTCAAAAACAGTATTTCAAATCTCAGAATTGTCATTTCCTTGATAACTCTTTTTTGTAGCTCCACATTTACTAACTGAAACGTTCAAGAGAAATCAAATTGTCTTGGGGTATTTCCTTGGTAATTATAATAAAATATGATAGAAAAGTAAATGATACTGTCAGGAAACACTCCTAGGTTTATAACGCCTGAAGAAACGAAAGCTTCTTGGCAGCAAGAAGATATGGGAGGTGTCAGTCGTCCAGAATAAATGATGATAAGGGATAAACGGGTCCTGGCAGGGATGTGGCACGGCTCAAAAAGCAGAGAACAGCTTGCCCAAATGCTCGTGACTGTCTCCCACTCCGCCAGCAGGACCACCCTCATCTCTCCCCACTGCCTGGAGCGTCTCTTCCCCAAAACTCATCTATATTCACCTTTACCAGCTTCCCAGGGCTACAAACTTTTCCAAAAAGGATTAAAGCAACTTCCAGTGCATAACATCACTGTACACAAGGGTGTGGTACGACTTAAGAGTTCTCTGAAGGCAGGCTACGCCCCGTCCACGTCTGCATCCCCTGAGTTTGCACACAGGGCGGAGCACTCAGGTTGTGCAGGGCTGACAGGGAGATGGAAACCCACTGGAGGATTCCTTAACGTTCCGTTTGGCCACCAGATGTCAGTGTCTGATAAAGAATGCCCAAACGCCGCTGCCGGTTCTCAGCTAGACTCCCGCAGGATTAAGAGGATGTGGAGATTCTCTTTCTAAGTGAAGCAAGTCAGAAAAGTACCGTATGACATATCACTCATACGTGGAGTCTAAAAGTATGAGACAAATGAACTTATTTACAAAACAGAAACAGACTCACAGACATAGAAACCAAACTTATGGTTACCAGGGGGCGGGGAAGGGAGTGGGAAGGGATACATCAGGAGTTCGTGATTTGCAGTTACTAACTACTTTCTATATAAAAATTAGATAAACAAGAAGGTCCTACTGTACAGCATAAGGAACTAAAGTCAATACCTTGTAATAGCCTGTAATGAAAGATATGAAAAGGAATATATATATATATATATATATATATATATATATATATATATATATATATATATAAAGTGTGTCTAGAAGTGGGTTTTTCTTTTTTTTTTTTTTTGTAGTGAAATGAGCATTCGTAAGTACATACTGATAGGAGGTCAATTCAACGTTAAGTAACTTAAGCTAAGTTAGAAAAATCCAAGACGCTGAAGAATGTGGATGAGCAACGTTCAAAATACAGATCCATACATTACCACGCATTTAATAACCACACTGGTGGGAATGTAAGTAAGTAAACTAAGAGCCAGAAAAAAAGAAAACAATGCGAGAAAGTTGTATTAGGCAAAATATCAAGGATTCCACAAACGACTGAAAGTTCTCAAGATTTCCTAATCGGAATTGCAAAAAATATTTTTTTCATTAACTAACCTCCTGCACAAACATCAACCCTTTTGATACATGAGGGTCAGAAGCGCGGTTCCCACCGCCTGGCGATCCCACTCCCTCCGCGTGGTTCGGGCCATGCACGCGCTGCTCCTGGGAGCTGCTCGGACGTTCGTCACCCCCCACCCTAGTCACCCTCTCTGGGCGGCAGCTTCGCCTTGTTCGAATCCATTCTCCAGCCTGCAGCCAGAGGGATCTTTAAAAACACAAATCTAAAATAAATTTTGAAAAGAAAGAAAAAATATGAATAAATAAAAACACAAATACAACTAAAGAAAAAGAAAGGAAAATAAAAACACAAATGTGCCCATGCGTTCCCCCGCTGAGATCACCAGCAACTTCCTAACACCATCAGGTTGAAGCCCAGCCCCCTGCAAGACCAACACAGCTCTAGAACCTTCCTGAAGCTCACGGACTCAGCCAGTTCTGCCCACCACGCCTCTGCGTGCAATGATGTTCTCTCTGTCTGAGAAGCACTCTCATTCACACTCATCATGCTAACGCCTACGTGTGTGCCACCTCTTCCAGGAAGTCTTCCGTGATTTCACCGTCCCTAATGTCACTGCCTCCCCCCTCAAAGGTGAGGTGCATATTATGTACATAGGTGCACACTGCACACTTAGGCACTGCAGTAACTAAAGCTGTTTAGTAAGCACTTCTTCTTCATACCCCATCAACTTTCATTCTAACATCTCACGTGGCATGCTTTATGCGCTTAAGGAACGCTCTCAGCTATGCCTAAACTTTATTCCAAGGCCTAGAGAGGCTATCTCAGTAACTCCAGGTCACACATCTTTACAGTTATGTATAGAGCTTGAAGTAGCAGCCAGACACCTGAATCCAAGTTCTGGGCTCTCCCCAGTGTCCCAGGCTACTTCCAACAGCCAAGAACCACTGTCAGAACCGCTCCATAGGAATACAGCAGAGAACATTATTAAGGAATACTAATAAAAGCATTAAAGAATAAGAGACACAACAGTACAGATGTTAAGCCTTCAAAAATACTGGCTCAGACTCAGACAGGCAGCAAACTGCTGAGTTTGCCGGCTCCATCTTTTTAGTACCTGAAATAGAAATCTGAAATTGCTTTCCAAATGCTAAATGGTCCTGCCTAACTGGCTTTCATTTCTATGCATTTGGCGTCTACCTTCCTAATTGCTTTAAAAGACTAGCTACAAATTGCATTTTCCTTACCAGTGTGTTCATAGCATTCTGATAGGCCCTCTCCTCTCTCTGCCCTCACGCTAATGGAATGAAGTGCATAGAAAACGTATGATCTTCTTAACCCCATACGGGAGTTCCCAGATGTCTGCAGTCAGAATGACTCTGGGGAACATCAAAGAAGGGGTAAGCCTCTCTGATAAATAACTCTGCTGATTTCCACAGCAAAAGGGAGGGTTAGGCCTGGGGAGGGACCGAACAAGGCTTTCTATGACAACGTACTTCTCCAAGGAGGCCTTCCTCCTTCCCAGACACAGTGGAGCCCACGAGCCAGTAGGATCTCTTAAAAGAATCCCTGAGCCAGCCAGAATTCCGTTTCATGACTCCTTATGGGACCAGGACTTCCACACAGGCATCTATTCGGGCTAGTCAGGATGATAAGAAACCACTGTTTCCTGCTCAAAAAGGTGAGTGATATTTGGAGAAGACAGTCAACAGGAAACCTCCTCCTTCTCCAGGCTCCTTCAGGGTGGATCTCTGAGGTCATGTACTTGGGCCTCTGACCTAAGTTGCCCACGTGGCGCTCCAGCTCTTTACTGAGCTGTCTTACAACACTGGATCTCAAGCCCTCGTCCACGGATGTTCATCCTCCTGGGTACCCAGAAAACTCGTCCCCACCTCCCAGAAACGGGCTGGCGTTCTGCTGGGAAGCGACCTCTCCCACCTGGGTGACTCCTGCTGCTTCACCTCTGTCTCTGGCCGAGAGCTTCTGGAACACAATGCACGCCTGAGAAGAGCTCACCGCTGGAACTACCCTAGGGAATGAGCCCCGGAGCACAGAGGCGCTCCCCAGGGCAAGTTCCCTCACCGCTGCGGGCAGCCTCGGCCCCGCAACACTGCTGGATTACAGATCCTCGCCATCCTCATCGGCCCGCGACGTAGCTGTCGCATCATTCCTGACCCTCCCATTCCAACACTCCCGCCCACCGAACACCAGGTCGGTGAGGGGGTTAAAGCCAGATCTAAGAAAAGGAAATCCATGCAAAGAGAAGAAGGAGAAGCAAGGAAGAAAAGCCAAGGAGGTGGAGGGGAGGCACAAACATGAGGCAGGAGTGAAAAGGGCGACTTAGGCGGAGCCGGCACGGCGACACTGCAGCTCAACATAGTTGAGACCAGATGGTCCTTACTTCTTAGGGCCAGATACTGAAACCCAGAGAGCAAGAAGTGGTACCGTGAAAGAGAGGGTGCAGATAATACTAAATGTCCCCCTCCTTCCAAAGTGGAAGCAGCTGAGAACTAGGGGCTAATGAGTGAGGGGTCCCTGGAGACCCTCAGACACAGAGCGGGGACAGGAGCAGAGGGCAGATGACAAGATGAAAGCAGTAAGAGCCAGTCGGCAGCCAAGTCAATCAGAATCTACTTGTTACAGAATTCTTTAAGGGGAAAAAAAAACAGTGAAATATGAGACTCTGGTAAGCATGGTAGTCAAACATTTTATTTCATTTTATTTTTAAGTTGTAGAAGACAAGTGCATTTCTCCATAGGCTGAGGGGACCGAGCAAGGGGGCAAGGCGAAACTGAATATGCAAGAAAAAGAATTACCCATCAAGCAAATTCCCAAGGGAAATAGGAAAAGAAAGAAGCCAAACCAGAAGGAGAACACTTCAGTTTGGAGGGATTTGAGATTAAGATTAGAGGAGTTGTCTGATTTAAAAGAAAACAGTAACTTTAAAAGGGAAATAGCTATCGATTATGAAGACTGGGCTGCAAGTGGTGTTGACTACCATTTTTCCAAAGTATCTTCGTCCTTGAAAGAAGCTTCAAAAAAACAAGGTATGGTGCCGTCTCTTCTCTTTACTAAAATAAACAAGTTCTGTAGGAATAACTTTAATTTTCCTCTCTCCCACTCTGGAAAGTTCTCCAGCAGTCAAAGCTGGCATTGTAACATGAGGTACCTCTGAGCAGTCATTAACACTTGTTTAAATTCTTCTCAGTATTCCTTAGTAGACAGTTTCACGAGATAAAATTAACTACCTGAAGCTGCCACACTTTTAAACAGAGGCGGATTTTCCCAATGATTAGCAATCATTTTACTTTCTGCTACTGTATCATTACAGACTCTCTTGACAGTTTCCAGTTGTTAAAATACTGCCTTTTTTTCCCTCAGTCTTTTACTTCATACATCGCTACATCAGCTCTTCCTGTAGGCAGAGTAACAGTGCCCCAAAACAGGTCACCAAGCGCTGAGCCCCAATTATAGCTACTCAGGTAGAAATCAATCCTATAATTTCAGGCAAATGAATGTAAAAGACAAACATACTAATTTTTGCCTTGTCCTCAATCAACTAAGAAACTCTAAGCCACTTCTGCATCAAACCTCC
Organism: Vicugna pacos; assembly: GCF_048564905.1. Classification (NCBI taxonomy): domain Eukaryota; kingdom Metazoa; phylum Chordata; class Mammalia; order Artiodactyla; family Camelidae; genus Vicugna; species Vicugna pacos. The sequence goes on from NC_133014.1 coordinate 15,940,941, forward strand.
CACAAAACTGGGTTTGACATAATGATGACTATTATTATGAGATGGACTTCAAATGCAACATTAGGGGACACTGGCTATGCTGACTGAAACAACACCTTATATTTCTACAGTTCCTTCCACTTCAGAATCTCAAAGATGCTTTACTTTTTCAAATCCTTGGCAAGCCATTAAACCAAGCATCAGGAAACAGTATTACCAGAAAAAGTAAATCACAGGAAGCTTGAGTCAGTTTCCCGCCCAATGTAATATCAATTTGTTTAATATCTGAGAATCGCATTTAGGATTCAGGACAGATGCTTGTGAATTCTAAATCAATTTCAAGTCAATTTGCCTGGGAAATAAAAAAAAAATACCGAAGCACTCATTATGCAAATATGAAACAGAAATCTATAATTCTGTTTCAAAGTAAAGAAAGTGGAACATTATTTTTAAGAGAAAATTTCAAGTATCGTTAAGGACTGTCTAGGTGTGCTGGTGTCAGAAATGACACAAAATCTACAACTGGCTAATTATCTTATATGTTTTAAGGTTCTATAATATTTTCCTAGCATTACAACTTTTGAGAAAGTACCGAAATTAATTGCATTTACTAAACAATTGTTTTTAGGGAACCACACCAAATGGAATTACTACCCATGACTTGCCAGCTGAGACAGCTCCAAATGCTGATTTGCCAACTTCGGAGAAATAAATTTTTTAACATCAGATGGGGCTTTACACAATTTACATAGCTCGAGAACTAATATACATTTAATAATAAAATATTACTTGGTTAATATACCTAGCTAATATACATAATTACTTAGTTAACATGTAATATATTCAGTTAATGTAAGTAATAAAACTCAATTAATATATACAATATATAACAACATATTTATCAATTATTGCTATATATTATATAACTATTGAATAATAATATATAAATTAATAAAATGCAGTCAGTGAATTACTTAGTTAATATGCCATTTTTCTATAAAAACATCTGATTGTTATATTCATGTGTTATCTCCCCAACACCTCACTTGTCCAGCATGAGAAGATACCACTCCATTAGAATGGCTGAAAAATACACTGACATACTTTGCCAGCACACCTTCCCCATGTGGCCTTGAGTTTTACTTCAGGAATCCAAAGCCCTAATACTCCAGGGATGTCCCAGCTCTTAAACCCACTGCTGGTAAAAGCTCCTTTTACTGACGGAGTGGGAAGCTGCAGTGATCACTCCTGGGCAGAAGGTGGCAGCAGCTGAACTGTCTCAACTATCCTTCAAGAGCATCCTCTCTAGGCCACCCTCCAGCTCTGTGACCAGGTCCTCACTTAGGTCTTACTGCTTACTTTTTGATTATGAAACGAACCCTGCTTATAACAGTGCAATTGTCAAAACGTGGCTAAAGCGTCTGGCTATGCTCAAGTTTAAAAAGCACCATGAGTGCATGACCTGCTCATTGTTGTTTCATTAAATTATGGGCCCATCCATTCTTATTCCAGAAAAAAGAAAAAAGAGGGGGAAAAAAATTTTATCATCACTCTGTCAAGTTCCAGAAGAGCTCTCCTAGAATTTTTACAGGGATAGTCTCAGTATTATAGAACTTGATAGGGTCAATGGTTTCCCTACCTGGGGTCATGACACCATTTACCAAAAACTTACCCCTAGTAAAGTGACATATAATTTCCCCTCTTAGGTCCCCCACCTCTCTGTCAGGATTATCTCTAACACATATAACTTTATGAAATTAAATCAAGCAGTGACATAGGGCCAACAAATTATTTTTATTGTTTCCTTTGTGAGCAGGATCTCTTTTCCATTATTCTTTCTTTTTCTGCATTATGGAAATCTAGTGACTTCTGTATGTTTATTTTAAAATTGGCAATTGAAGTTATCTTATTAATTCCAATGAATTTTCTGTTGTCTCCTAAACCACTGTGAATATATTACATATTAAGGCCCAATCTCCATGGCAAATACTTTAAATTTATCTTATTTAATCCATATAAAACACTTTGGAAATTATATGGTCTGAGTTCTTTCTATCTATCTAGCTACCTATATTCACATATGTATACAGACAGATATATAGAATATATTTAGATATAGATATATACATATAGACTAACCCAAAAAACAAGGGAAAGAAACGCCTGTGAAAACTGTCAAGCATTACGTGTGTAGAGCTTGATAATGATCCGTCCTTCGTACCACCCACCTCCACGCCCTTAACAGTCATTTGCTCTGGGTCTCTTTTCTAGCAGACAGCCACTCACCACCTGCCAAATACTCATGTCAACACACCCAAAAGCAAGCTCATCATCCTTCTCCACAGCTGGGAAGTCACAGACCTCTCTCCTATGAATTCCTGTTAACACTGCATTTTATCACCTAAGGAGCGTTCAGTACATTCTGCTTCCTTTATCTCCCCTACAGGAAAACAGAATGCTTGAAAGCAGACGCTGATTACTTAAATATTTCTGGAGCTCACAACACACGCACGCTTTCACTGAACAAGGGCGGAACCTTCTCACAGGTGGTCCCGGATCCCGACCCCGCGGACGTGAGGGCTGTCATCCTGGGCTGTTGATGACATGCGTCCTTCCCACTCACTCCCTTGCCTTAAATACGCCCAAGCACAGTGAGCCTCCCTTCCCCTGCTGCCCTCACTGGGACACACCCTTGGAAACAGCAGGTGCGGAAGTGGGTCACTCGCGGAGGTACAGAGACGCCCCGCGGCGGGGCCGATGCCAGGAAGACCGGCATCTCGTGTGGGACGGGAGGGCGGCGAAGTCCACTGCCGCTGACTTAACATGAAGAACTGGGAGCAGTTTTCACCCAGACACAACGTAACACAGAGGCAACTACACTCACGCTGCCCATGACATCTGCCTCTCGAATACCAAAGGTGATCACGCCAGTGGTCAGCCGTCCCTAGGACAGCCGGGAGGTAAGGAAGTCACAGTGTGCAGGGCTTCACCTGCGTGGGGTCGGGCCCTCTTGAACACACTCGTCAGCTCCTTAAAGACCGGCAAGCAGGTTCTGCCAACACGCTGGATTCCTAGGAACTGTGACATATCGGGCCATTTATCTTGCTACCAAAGCCTCCAATGGGGTAAAGCAAGGTGTTCTATCTCGGTGGCCTTTCATCCCCAGTGCATTTCTCCCCTGGAAGCACACCCCCCCCCACCCCCCACAACCGTGCCCATCACCCGGCTGCTTACATCAAACTCATTCAGAGCCGCGGCCAGCTCCCCGATGCCCGTGTGGCCTTTGGCTTCGTCGGTGGGCGAGGTAGCTTGAGCAGCATTGGAGATGCCGGCGATGGCCTCCTGGACTTGTTTGAACACGTAATCTCTGTTGGCCCTGGTGGCGGCCACATCTGGGTGGCGGAGGAAGGCCTGGGAGGCAGTGTACAGCATGGTGGCGTTCTTCTTCAGAGCCCCGCGGGCGGCTGCCATCTCATCCCGACAGTGGGGGTCCTTCAGCTCCTGCGGGTGCAAAGCACAAACCTGTCACTTGCATGAAGCTGGCCATGGAAGTGTCTGCAGCAGAGCCTGAAGTCACAGGCCTACAGAACCACGTGAACTTCAGAAACCATCTCCTGCCCCTCGTGTTCGCTGAAGCTGCCACCACGTCCTGTGTGCTGCTCTTTCTGTGTGAAGGGTCTGAGCGTGCCTCTCCTTTGCCCTGATGGGGCCGGTCCTCTGAGAACCCACTCTCCGTCCAGATACGCCCCTTCTATCTGCTCCCACAGGACCTGCTTCCCTCTCATAACCCAGCAGGACCCTGCGGGACGTTCCAGCCTCAGACCCCTCCCCCATGTCCTCTGCTGCAGCTCCTCTCATACTATCTCATGCATATCTCCTGAGTTTTCCAGACGCTAAATACCCACCACCGAAGGGAAGGAATGAACTACTTGATGATGGAGAGCGCGTGGCCCCCAGACCTTCTGGCGCCTGGGGGTTGATGGTGTTGACCGCCCTGTTCCCTCCACATCAGCCAATCAGAGGTTGTGCACCAGCTGATCCCGTATCCTGCGACCCCGCTCTTCCCTTATCTGGCCTTAAAATATGCTTTGTGAAGACCCTTCAGGGAGTCGGGGGATTTCTTGGGCACGAGCCACCGTGACCTCCTTACTCGGCCCTGAAATAAACCCTTCTCTGCTCCGCACTCCGATGTTTCGGTTTGGCCTCGTGGTGCGTTGGGCACATGAACTTGCATTTGGTAACATTATCATTAACACGCTTCACGCTGTATTGTATTTACTTCTTTAAGTTTACGTCTCTCTCCTAAAAGGTACGTCTGATGAGAGCACAGAGCGCTCGCCACCTTGTTCAGGGACCGTTCAGTCAACCGCACAGTGTGTGGCCCACAGATGCCTTCAGTCAACACTGCTGCAGGGGTGTGAAAGCTGAGGCACCGGCGAGGCCAGCGGCTCGCGCGGGTCTGAGTCCGTCACCAGCAGACGGAAGACCCAAGCTCCCATCCTCTGATACGCGCTCGCCTCCACGTTCAATCACAATCACAGGCACAGAGAGTCAAACTCCCCGACCCTGCTCAGTGCATCGCTGCCACTCCATTATCATTTTCAGAACAGAGTTCATTTTTCTAAGAAAAAAAAAACTACTTTTGAAGGCACATCAGTCACTGAGTTTAGGGAATAATAAATATATATACATATACGCATACAGATCAAGGATGATTCGCTTTCTTAGTTTTGGACGCCAAGATAATACCCCTGGGGAGTTTATTCTCAGCTTTAAAGAGTATTGTTAAGAAAACGCTCACGTCATTTCTGGACGTGTTAAAGGCAGGGCTGCTCTCTGGGCGCCACGTGGCACTGTCAGCTGAGTGTCTCCGGGAGAATCTTTCTCTAACCTCAAACTGTATCACTAACAGCTATGTGAACCACTGGGGTTCTATTCCTCCTTGCTCACTTGGTACATGAAAGATGCATGACCTGGAAAGAGTGAACTACATCTCTCTCTTGTGGGTCAAAATAATTCTGAGACAAGCACATTACAGTATGTGGTGTCCAGCATTGTCAAGGCAAGTTGACAGTAAGTCATGAACAACTGTCTGGCCCATCCATTCTCCTTTGCTTAAGCACTAACAGATCCACGCCAGCCAACACAATTTCTAAACTGGGGTGAATTATGTTTAGCCCTAAAGATCAGCACAGATAAGGAGGGACCCAACACGTGAGGGCATCCTCTACGCAGGTAGCAATCTAGGGGGGGCAGATACAAGTCTCCCCCAAGTCGTCATGAAGGGTCTTACCAACCTCCAGGACACCTGGTCCGGAAACTTCATATTCCATTCTGGGCTATCTATGCTAAAAAAACCCCAAAAAACCTAAATATGAAAGTGAGAAAAAGGGGGAGTGGGTAATTTTTTCCATAAAGATATTTGTAGAAACATTCTTAATCACATGAAAAAACCTGTAAACAGTGTAAGTGCTGATTTATGGAGAACTGGGTAAGGAAACCACTGAGGCTTCCATCTGATGGACTCTTTACGTGGATATTAAATAAGTTTCCATAAATGTGTTAACATGGACACTATTTATGAGATAAATAAAAGAGACAACGCACACACTTATATGCAGGGTATGATGGTGACTATGTTACAACAACTGAAAGGCAACACCCCGGAAGCACAGCACATGGTGTTGCTGCTGGGAGAATGTGGTTTTTTTCCTTCCTTTAATTCTTTCTTTCTAAATTTTCCTGAAAGAGTCTGAAGCAGCAATTAATTAAAACCAGGAATGAAATAAAAATAAATTACATTAACGAGTATTCTTATGTACGTTTCTCACATATTCACACGGATGTTAATGCCAGCTTCGTGCAGATAGCCCACGTTCTCCTCTCTAGCCCATGTCTCTCTTCGACGTGGGTATCCTACACGCATCTCAAAACGTATCTAAGTATGAAACCTAGGTTTCTAATAACCCTCTCCGGCCCCTCTCCAGCTTTTCCCAATCTTAGTAAACTCACCGCCATCCACCCCCTTGCTCAGACAGACCTCAGACGTGAACTGGCGGCTGTCGCTCCCTAAGCTCCCATATCCAATCCAACAGCAGGTCCCGAGTTTCTCTTTTCCACGTAAACGCAGGCTCCCTATGCTTTTCCACGTGTACGGTGGAGACCACCATCACCACCCCTCACCGAGACCCCCTCAGCCCCCTCCCAACTGCGACCACTACCTCCTCTTCCACTCAACTCCCTTCTTTGCGACTTATTTAGACTAATATTAAAATGTGAATCTGGGACTGTGATGCCAAACTATGAACTATTCAACTAACGCCCCTTCCCTTACAAAAAACCCAAACACTGTGAGCGTCTGGGCCCCTGTCTTTCTGCCCAGCCTCCCCCTTGGTTTACTGAGATCAGGTGTTTAAACACGCTGTGTGGCTTTCTGGCCTCAAACCTGTGCTTCAGAGTAACTCTGCTCCTAAGCAGATTACAGATGGGCTGCCACACGAGACTCCACTTGGACGAAGAATTCCGCTGATACAAAATACTTAAAATAATTATGTACGTGAAAATCATGTCCGTGTGCTTATCGATTTCCAAAACCTTCCCCACCTGTTGTCTTCTCGCAGCTACATAGTTCAGTTTCACCATCTCTTTTCCAAATTCCTTAAAGCGATTTGCAAGGTCTTGCTCATTTGTAGCATTTTTGACAGCTTCCAAGGCCTCCTCCACCTGAAATGATTAAAAAAAAAACCAACATCTTTATAACTGGATAGTATTCAAATATCAGTAAACATGTTAGAAATGTTAGTCTGTAAAAAAAATTCACGCATTAACATTTAAATAAATAATGGAGAAAGGTAGCCCAATGAGCATTTCTAATCAGAATAAATATTTGTTCAAGGTTTACAAGATATTTTGTATATAAAAGATCATGACTGCTGGACTCATATACAATACGATATTGAATTTTGAATTATGATTTTGGTAAGTAAAGTGACTTTTGATTTCAAGTAGAAAAATATACTTAAGAAGAAATATGGAATTGAAAAACAAATTCTAGAGATCTTCAGAGGGGGAAGTGCTTTGCAAGCGAAAACTGGGGGTCCTAGGCTGCTAAACCTTTGAGAGATTTAAATCTGCAACCAGTCTTCTCGGCAGCATCTCTAAACCTGGGACCTATTGTAATTTTAAGGAGAGTGTACACCTTGTCATCCAATGGAGAGAGAACACACTAAGCCTCGAGAAGCAAGTGGATTGTAAGTTTTGTTGCCACGGAAGGTGGGTCTCAACCAGGGAGAACGGAATAACAATCAGCCAAAACAGCCAAGAACACGATTCTGAGCGAATAGGGCATAAGGCAGAACATGCTTGCAAAATCAAACATTCTTAGTTTTGAGGGGACCCTGATTCTCAACCAGAACAGGCTCCTGAGAGGGGCAGCAGAACAGGAGAGACGGCTCTGAGTGATGAGAGGTACAGAGGACGCAGGGACCCACTGCAGAATTCCAACTGGCTCTGCTAGCTGAGACCAAATCAAAGGACAGTGTATAGACAGCTTTTTTTTTAACTGACGTACAGTCAGTTACAATGTGTCAATTTCTGGTGTGCATCACGATGTCCCAGTCAGGCACATACATACATATATTCATTTTCATATTCTTCTTCATTAAACATTATTACAGGATATTGAATACAGCTCCCTGTGCTATGCAGAAGAAACTTTATAAAATCCATTTTTATGTATAGTAGCTAACATTTGCAAATCTCAGACTCCCAGATGTATCCCTTCCCACCGCCTTTCCCCGTAACCATAAGATTGTTTCCTGTGTCTGCAAGTCTGTTTCTGTTTTGCAGATGAGTTCATACTGTCCTTCCCCCTCACTTTTTTTTCAGATTCCACATGAGTGTTATGATATGGTATTTTCTTTGTCTTTCTGACTTACTTCACTTAGAATGATGATCTGTAGGTCCATCCATGTGTTGCTGCCAATGGCATTATTTTATTCTTTTTTATCACCGAGTAGTATTCCACTGTATAAATATACCACAGCTTCTTTATCCAGTCATCTGTGCATGGACATTTAGGTTGCTTCCATGTCTTGGCTATTGTAAATAGTGTTGCTATAAACACTGGGGTGCAGGTGTCTTTTTGAGTTAGGGTTCCCTCTGGATACATGCCCAGGAATGGGACTGCTGGGTCATATGGTAAGTCTATTTTTAGTTTCTGAGGAATCTTCATACTGTGCCCAAGTTCAAATGACCATTAAATGGCTAGAAAAGGTCACAGATTAACACAGTACTGAGATACAGAGATACACCTCTGTTGAAACTTGACACCACCACAAAGGTTAGCCTGATCCAATTTCCTCACCAAGTTTCACCGAGTGGAGGAATAGTGTATATAAACCAGTGACCATGGATATCATCAATGTTTTCCTCCACAGATAGGATAACACCGTTCTGTTGACTAAATAAGCTAACTCATCTCGTGAAGAGAGCCCTGCAGCCAGCAGGGAGGCCATTCAGAACGACGGTGCTGGGGGCTCAGTCCAGACACCAGATACAACTGTTCCCATTCTCATCTTCTCTGGAAATTCTGCATCTGTTTTTTTTCTTCTCAATGGTGAAAACATAAAATAAATCGACTCCTCAATTTTAGTCTTTCCAATTGCTATCCAGGCTGTAATCCTGCTCAAGGCAAAGACAGAAGCACAGATGAAAAAAGAACGGCTGTGTCAGGATGTTTTCAGGCACTCAGGCCACGTGACATTTTATGGTATAAAACGGCCCACTTAAAACATTACCATGGTTTAAGGAGAATCTCAAACCTCAAATCTTCAAAACAAATCAGGGATGTCTCACTTTCTAATAGATTTATAATCGTCTCACCGTGGCCACCAGCGCCACACCGAGAGGGCAGCGCTTGGCAGTTAATTTGTTCCCACTGCTGATTTGAGCTGTACGTCTTTTCTCACGACATAAAACTGGGTCCCAGGGAAGAGCAAAATAATTATCTCAGAGGGAGCTAAATCCTGGGTTTGTTTTATTATATACACATATGTATATAAAGTTATATATACTAATATTGTCAGTTGTTAATCAGAACAATTTGGAATATTTATTTCATTCTGTTACACATAACTTCCTTTCTCATTGGCTTTCTTGGAAGAATCCAGATGCTGGTCTGAATCTATGTTTCTGATTCAAAGAAGTTCTTTGGAACAGAAACACCAGTGAAAGTGTCTGTGTATCAAAAAAGTAAAAACAGACCTACCATATGATCCAGCAGTCCCACTCATGAGCATATATCTGGAGGGAACACTAATTCAAAAAGATACATGCACCCCAATGTTCATAGCAGCATTATTTACAATAGCCAAGATATGGAAGCAACCAGAATGCCCATCGACAGATGACTGGATAAAGAAGCTGTGGTATATTTATACAGTGGAATACTACTCAGCCATAAAAAAGAATAAAATAATTGGCAGCAACATGGATGGATCTGGAGATTGTCATTCTGAGTGAAGCAAGCCAGAAAGAGAAAGAAAAACTCCATATGATACCACTCATATGTGGAACCTAAAAAAAAGAAAAAAAGAGGACACAGATGAACTCATCTACAAAACAGAAACAGACTGGCAGACATACGTAAACAATTTTATAGTTACAGGGCAAAGGCGGTGGGAAGGGATAAATTTGGGAGTTCGAGATTTGCAAAGGCTAATCACTGTATATAAAAATAGTTAAAAAATCAAATTTCTTCTGTGTAGAACAGGGAAATTTACTCTGCATCTTGTAATAACCTTTAATGAAAAAGAATATGAAAACGAATATACGTATGTATCTGCATGACTGACACATCGTGCTGTACACCAGAAATTGACACATTATAACTGACTGTACCTGAATTAAAAAAGTAGTCTGAGAATTCATTTTTTCACTAAATACTTATTAAGCACCTACTAGGAGCCAGGCAGGCGTATGGGGATGGCAATGGTGTGGAGCAAGGGTCTGACCCCACCCCCCTGGACCGTGGGGCCTGGTTCTCCTGGACACACTCACTGCCCACACTGGTGCTATGAATCAACACTGTTAAGGTCACCTTTTCTGTTTGGACACACTGACCTTCTTCCAGGGTCCTCCCCTTGATACCCAGTTAAGTAGATTTTAAGTGACATTGATGAAATGATCTCATAGGTTGCCCGATAACTCTCTCGTCAGGATCTGGATTTACAGCGAATTAAAAATGCTGTCTTGCAAACAGGAGGTGGCTAAGTGAATGAATGAATGCGTATAAGATTCCACATTTAACTCCTTCACTTGTCTGGCCATGCGCTCTGGTGTGGCCCTGGGGCTCTCAGCATTACCACACCTTATCTGTCTGCCTCCTCAGGGTAAGCTGGCCTCCCTGAGTAAACCTTCTGCTTTTATGTTCACAAGCGAACACAATGTTCTCATCAAAAAGCAAGAAGGGCTGAAAGCTAATGCCGTTTATTCTTAAAGGGCCATGTTCTGCACAGCACAGCAACGACACGGCCCGCCAGAGCTGCAAAGGTATTTTCAGCTTGTGTAAGTAAACAGCCCTCGCCAGTAAGTACTTAGAACCCACTTTGCTCTCAGTGGCCTGCAGGTATCTAATCTGGTCCCGAAAAACACCTCTCTGAGGCCGACAGTTTTCTTGTTTCGCCTTCACAGAGGAGAGAGAGACGCGGAGGCCGGGGGCTTACACGCACGCCAGCCGGAGAGGTCTGACGGCGAGTGGGAGCCTGGACCTGAGCCCCGTGGTCTGTTCCAGAGATCAGGCGTTGATCCCGGGCTGTGAGCCGGGCTGGGATTACACTGACCAGCTGATCGTGAAGAAGCATGCGGAGCCCGGCCCCAGCCGGTCGGCGTCCAGGTTCTCACCATCCTACCCCTTCAACGTCTCTAGCGTCTGCCCCCTCCCACGGCACCGCCATGGCCTCCACTCGGCTTTCCTGTCTCGCACCGGCTGGATAATCTCCATGACCTCTCTGTGTTTTGTTTTGTTTTCAACTGAAGTGTAGTCAGTTGCAACGTTGTGTCAGTTTCTGGTGTACCGCACGACGTCTCGGTCGTACACGTACATACACAGATTCCTTCCCATATTCTTTCTCACTATGGGTCACGACAAGATACTGCAGACAATTCCCTGTGCTGCACAGTAGAAACCTGCTGTTCATCTATCTTATATACACTAGCTCATATTTGCAAACCTCATACTCCCCAATTTACGCCTTCCCACACTGTTTCCCCGCGGTAACCGTAAGTTTGTTGACTATGTCTGTGAGCCCGTTTCTGTTTTATAGGTAAGTCCGTTCATGTCTTTTCTTCGTGTTTTTTTTTTGATTCCACATAAGCCAGAAAGAGAAAGAAAAATACCGTGTGGTATCACTCAGTTACCTCTTAATCTGCCCCCTTGCACGGGCTCAGCTTTCTCCTAACTCCTTCTCCACACTGCTACCAGGATTCTGCGCCTAATCCCGAATCTGGTTCTGATGCTCACAGCTCCTCAATGGCTCCCCGTAGGCGCTACCTGGAGTCTCAACAAACTGGTGGAGTTCAAACTGATTATTGCGATAACCAAGACACTCCGCCGTGCGACTCTGTCACTGCCTCTCACACCTGAGCCTCCGCGCTCCAACAACACAGAAGCTGTCCTATTACTGTGAACGTTCCAAGTCCGTCTTCCCCTTGTGCTAGGGAAGAACCAGTCTGACTTCACATTAGATCTGCTCCTTCGGCTCTAACCCTGGGCTCTGTTTCCTGGGCTCAGTCACGCTGGCTCTGCACCTTTTGTAAAAGGATGTTGCCTTTAGCCTGAAATATACAGGACAGCCCATTCTCAAGGCTCTGACCTTTAAGGCCTTTTTTTCCCCCATTTTTTCCACTTTTCCATTTATATATAGATAAAAAATTGCAGAAGAAAAAATAACATTTATCTTGTTGGAGGTTCACAGGGACATCATGACCTGATCCACGTGGACAGCTGCAAGAACAAAGGATTCTGACAGCAAGAAGTCTGCAAGAACCAACCACACCCCTCCCCTTTTTACCATAAAAGGAGCCTGAATTCTGACTTGGGGAAGATGGTTCTCCAGGACACCAGTCCCCCATCTTCATGGTCTGCTCTCTTTCCGAATAAAGTCGCTATTCCTCGCCCCAGCAGCTCGTCTCCTGATTTACTGGCCTGTCGTGCGGCGAGCAGAGCGAGCATGGACTCAGTGACAACCTCACACCCTCGTTCTTCCCTCGGTTTGTGAAGCTCTCTGTAGGTGAACCCTCTGCCCCCACCCCCCGAATCCATCCTATGGCAAGAGCGCCCCGGCCGTGAGCAGTAAACCCCCACCCCACCAGCTGCTTATCAAATGCAAACACCTGCTCTCCACCTGCCCTGTGGAGACACGGCTGGCACTTCAAATATTGTTTTTCCAACGCCGGCGGCCAGCGGCGTCCCTCAGCGAGGGTGATCTTGTAGTGGAGCGCCTTCCATGAGACACCTCTCCATGAGCCCCAGAGGGAGATTTCCAGAAAGTTCCATTAGCTTGTGTGGCACCTGGCGACGTCCACGTCACCCAGGGGACTAGGAACGCCTGGGTCCTGGTCCTGGTCTGGCGGGGGCTCACCCTGGCGTGTTCCCTCTCAGCCCGGGGTGACGGCTGCCCCTCTGTCACCCCTGCACTCTTTAGCACGCTCTTTACTTCTTGCTAGCTAATCCCTCGTTCCTCTCATCTGCTGTTTGACTTAATGAGTCTTTACATTACACTTTCCCTGCTCAGATTACCGTGTAGTTTTGCTCTCACTGTTGGACAGAGTGGTACCTCCCCCCAGCCCTTTGGATGGGCCGACCTCCTTCCAATCACCCTCCACTCTCAGCCCCCAGCTTCAGGCTTGTCACCCCAGCCTGTTCAATCTGGTCCAAGCAATTAGCTCAGGGAAAGACAAGCCTCATTCAGTCCAATGAGACCCATCCCCGAGCCCTCCCGTGCCCAGCCACATCACCCTCCTTCACACTACCCTGCGTCACCCAGCAGTACAGTTGGGGTGAACTGATCCCATCTTCAGCTTGGGGGCTAGTGGGGGAGAGGAACAGTGCTGACCAAACCGAGACATCAGCACATCTCATTCTTCCTCTAAATAATTAACCCAGAGACTTGTACTTAGGTAGAAGCCAGGAGGACTAACAAGATTGTGGAACTTTCATTTGTGTTGTCAGGGAGCAGAATTTCTTCTTTCTCGCTGTCTTTAGTCTAGAAGCATGTACCTTGAGAAGGCTTAGCAGGCCTCACCTTGAGAAGATGAGAAGAGGGCCCACAGAGGAAAAAGAGAGAAACCTGGTCCTTGTCACATTTTTATACCTTGATCAAGCCTTGCCTGAAGTTCATTCGTTCTGGACTTTCAGTTGATGAGCTAACATATTCCCTTTTTGAAAAGCTGGGTTTCTGTTATTTAAAACAGAAAACGTCCTGATGATTATGTTTTCCTCCCACAGCAGTATGCACACTGTGCCAACGTGCATTGCGTTTAATGTCTCCCCTGAAAGCCTATAAAATTTCAAAGGCAGGAGCTGAGTCTTGTTTACCCTGGAGGTTACGTATATCTTGGCACCACGTCTTGCACGTAGGAGGCATCCAGTAAGTTGCCTCTTGAAAGAACAACTAATAGATAAATTCCAAACAGCCCAGCTCATGAAGTAAATGCCACGATCGGTCTGACAAAAAGAACCCCGGCAGTAATTTCTCCCTTTATAATCAGAGGCAAGGGTATTTTATACCAATTGATGGCTGTTATTCAAACGTAAGAGCCACGTCAGAGCTGCAGGGCTGAACAGCAGACGACTTAGAAGTCACGCCACAGAGGACTCACTAGGCTTTGTGATGCCAGCGTCACAAAAATATTAGTATTAGACTCACCCTCCAGACACTGGGGCGGCAGTGTTAGATTTGGCCCCTGGTAGCCTCGAAAACAATCAGAATTTCCCGAGACGCTGACTAAAGGGTTGTGGTTTTTATTTTGTTACTGACTTTCCAGAGAGAAATGCTGAGGAAATCGAGAACACCATCATTCCAGGACTTAGCCTGGGCACAGGAAGAGAGGGACCGCTTCCCTGGCACACAGAGGTCAGGTGCGCGTGTGTGTGATGCCGTCGCCAGCGCGAAGGAACGACAATGCAATCTGATTACATTAATTCAGAGCACAGGGGAAATAAACATCGCCCTCCCTGATCGCGGGCTGAAAGGCAGGATTCCTTTACACGTGCGAGGTGTCCCATCTCAGCCTAACACACTGACAACGTCACCTGATTGCAGGAAACGCCAGGTGTCAGCAGGGAGGCGTCACCAGCGACTTCAACAACGCGAGTGATTGCAATTCAGGAACTCTTAATGATGTCTGATGTGCAAACGCCTCCTTCAGCTTCGCTCAGGAACATCCAATTCCCACTCTGATGATAACTCGGCTTTGAACTACATGTCACTCACTATTCCATCACCGTCCTCCTGAATGCAAAGTAGCTACAGCAGCAAAAACCCCTTGCAGTCATCGGAATCCATAATATGACACATTCAACAGGGAGCTCAACAGCAAAGCGCGCAGGAAACCCTGCATAACGCAGAGCTTAAACGAGCAACTCGAGGATCTGTGGGAAAGGACGGACTCTTCAGAGTCCTATAAACTCAAGTTTACAAACATAATTCTAAGGTCGGAGAATGCAAACATGCAAACACCAATATGCTACCAAACCATTCCGTGTCTGCAGGACTCCCAGCTGTTCACGCGTTTTTAGAGGCTGGATGATACTTGCTCGCAGTCCCTCACTTTGCCAACAACTACCTAGAGGGGACAGGGCCAAAAACGAAGGCGGGTATCTTAGGAGAACAAAATGACTCTCCTTCATCTACTTGGTGAATTATTGATGGAAAAGCAAGAAAATAAGTCTCTGATAAGAAGGTCACTCCCTCTGTGTTCCTGTAAATGACTCAGAAATGAGAAAAGTCAGTATCTGCAAAGAAGAGCAGTGAGATCTTGGCAGACAGCCTGAAAGATGAAAAGTAAGATATCATCTTTTAACGCTTAAAGGTAAAACAGCTACATAGCGGTTGACACGGCAGGAAACCACAAAACTGGACAGGATATGAAACAACGCTCCAACCCAACAGGAAATCAAGTCGCGACTTTATTAACGTCTGAAAGCGCCTGTCGCTCTTTCTCATTTACGTTCTGTCACCCATGTGGTGAAGCAACGCTTTCATCATTTGGAAGAAGCCTTGATAAAAGTCTAGGGGATAATTTCTAACCTGATTTATCAGAATACATAAAGATTTCTTCCTTCATCTTGAGTTAAAAACACAAACAGATGCCGAAAAAAACTCCTGTTTGTATAGGAGAGCATGTGCTTCCATGGAAAAGAGTAAAAATGCTGCTAAGTCGAATCATATACCATGCTGATTTGCACAAAATTGTTGATACATTGTCTTTGCAGGGTGGGGGGATTGCAATAGTCCCATCCTATGAAACCCTGAGCGACCTGAACCCAAGTGTGACCCAGGCCACCCCTCGAGTCACCCAGCGACAGCACCGGAAACCGCAGTTCCCCACTTCCTCCACGAGAGGGCGGCCGTCCACCACCGCTGCTCCCTGCGCTGGCTGCGCTCTAAGAACAGATGTGTTACTCAGTCTACGATCATTTTTAACGTTACTGACAGTCTGACAGGACTACTTAATATTGCTGGGCTGACCTTTCTATATTTTGTGCTAAATCCGTTTTTTTTTAATTCCCTTAATCTGCCGTGTCGGGAAGAGAATGCACACACCCTCGAGGCCACACTGGACGCGCTGCGGGGATGGGACCAGCCCACAGCACTGGTGGAAACAGGCGGGTTGGAGAGGCAGGGCCCGGCGCCACGCACCACCTCAGGGCCCAGATGCCAGCGGCACCCGCCGTGCGTGGGCCGTCCCGGGGAACACGGGCCTTCCTCACTGCCCAGGGGGCGCTGAACACGCTTCCAGGGCCCCGGCAGCAAGAACACGCAAGGCGGGAAGTTCGCTTCCTGAGGCTCAGCCCTGCTCTCCTCCTGGTAGAGGAAGGTTTCCATCTGCGGGAAGAGCTTCCTGAAAATGATGCCTCTGAAGACTCAGCAGGCCGTGAGAGAAAGGTACCCAAGCTTTTTTCCCCAACACACGCGAGCAGGAAGCCACCTGCGGCTGACAGGTGCGCATTAGGGGCAGGGCTGCGCGATGAACGCTTCCTAGGGTTCCCCCGTCTAAACCTGTCATGAGCCCCACAGTAACAGGTGAGCTGCCGTCTGAGACGCTCTGGGCGGTGGGCTGGGGGTGCTGGCCAGGGGACACCAAACCAAGACGAATCGTAGCACGGGCAGGGGTACTGACTGGTATATAATAAAACAGATAGACAAGTGTATACTGCACAGCACAGGGGAATATATTCAAGATCTTTTAGTAGCTCATGGTGAAAAAGAATATGAAAATGAATGTATGTATATTAATGTATGACTGAAAAATTGTGCTGTGCACCAGAAATTGACACAACATTGTAAACTCAGTAAAAACAAAAACAAAAACAAAAAGAATATGAAAACGAATATATGTATACGCATGACTGCAACATTATGCTGCACACCAGAAACTGATTTTATTTCAATAAAACTAAACTAAACTAAAATTAAATTAAAGTTTTAAAAAGGAAACAAAGGCGTTAGAAGGAACCAAACTCCATGGTTTCTCAAACTGTATCTAATACAATATTTTAAATTTAGATAAATGAAACCTCAAGAATCAAAAGGAGAAAAAGGAATCAAGGCACCCTGACAAGCAGAGCACACACAGAGGGGCCCTAGGGGCCAGTGGGTCCCACACGCGCCCAGAGACCCAGAGCGGGCCTGGTGCAACAAGACTGAGCCTTGTCATCAGTGCTGCGGGCACGGCTGCTCTTTGCTGCCAGACTAAGGAAGGTTCAAAGCACATAATTCTACAAAAGGGCGAGGCTGGGACGGTTAATAAAATGTAATTCTGCGCGGGATCTACGTCAAGGTGGGCAGAGGCGGTCAGCGCGGCCAGCTCCCCAGACGAGC
Organism: Vicugna pacos; assembly: GCF_048564905.1. Taxonomy (NCBI): domain Eukaryota; kingdom Metazoa; phylum Chordata; class Mammalia; order Artiodactyla; family Camelidae; genus Vicugna; species Vicugna pacos. The sequence goes on from NC_133014.1 coordinate 15,958,025, forward strand.
CGGGTCACCGCACGGGCCAGCACTGCCCCGAGTCTCAGGACAAGGCAGGGCAGGTGCACCACGCGGGCCCTCTGCAGCCTGACAGAAGCACTGTTCTGCACTCCAGGGAGTAGAGAGGAATCCAGACTCCATTCTGAGAGGAAGAAAACAATTTCAGGGAATCTTCTGACTTTTTAAAGCAAATCATTAGATACCATGTTGGTATTAGAAAAACTGGGGGACACCCCTCGGGTGAGTAGCCAAGCGATCTGGTGAGCAGCGAAACGTCTCCAGTAGCAATCAGTGATGTCACACCCATGGCCAATGTTGGCGCCCCGGCAAAGCAGGTTTTGGTAAGTTTCTACATACGTACAATTTTCAGATGCGACAAGAGCCTCATGACGTCCGCCATGTCCGCCAGGATGAGCAGGCGCGTGACCGCCGAGAGCAGGGCCCTGGCCGCCCGCACCATGGTGCCACGCTTCACGGATGAGCACGGGTCGTCCGCAAACTCCGACGAGGCGATGCGCATGGTCTCACCTGGAAGACAGACAGGGAGACGCACGTGGGTAGACGGGAGGCTCGGAGGCTGGCGACCGCAAAGACCCGTGGCCGGGTGACTGCTGCTCTCACTGCGAAACCTCCATGACGGGGTGGGGGGTGCTTCCGGCTCCCTCAGGGCAGCAGAACCCTTCCGGTCAGGTGCATCAGTGCACACAGACAGGTGCAGGGGTCAACACGAGGCATGAAGTGATGCTCTTAGCATCGATAAGGGGCACGCTGAGTTCAGCCTGTCCAAGAGTTGAGCTGAATTTGCCCGACCTTAATCATCCTCACTCTGCGTGTCGCTGGGAACCAGTGATGCTCACTAGGCTAGCTGGTTTCTGATAGTTCAAGAAAGAAGGTAACTGCTCCACAGGGGATGCAACGCAAGCCCTTGGCCGCATAACACTGCACTCTTAATTGAGCTAATCAGGCAGCAACAGACTGGAGCTACTCCAGGTCTGGTAACACTGCTAGGGAGCTGTTCTCCAGTGTAATAATAGAGGGTATTTACAAGACAGCCGAACCGATTCAACCAACGCTTATTAAGCACATACTGGTGTCAGAGTCTCTACCGAGGCTCTGGAATCGCAAAGATTTCAATTTTGCAAAGAGTCACAGAAGGTGACTAGAACGCCCTGACCTCAGAGGCCTCAGAGAGTTCACAACCTAAAGAGGAAACACATAGTAAACACGCACTCATCATGCGGTGATTATGCGCCAAAATGGACACAGGATTAAGAATTGCAGGCGAAGGAGAGAAGGAAGTGATTTACTCATTTAGTGTGAGGCTGGCGGGAAGCTGTCAACACTGATGGGCTTTGAAAAACCAAACGGCATCCACCAGGAAGACAGAGGTGGGAAAGGCGCCCAGGGCGGCGGGAACACCACGCGGCTCTAGAGCTGGGCGCCGGGCGCCGAGGCGGGCAGGGAGCTGGCGCCACTGGGAGGTCACAGCCAGGGAGGGGCGTGGGGAAGAGGCGCTGGGGCCGGGACCCTGTGGAGGAGATTCGGACCGTGTCCTCAGCAGGGAGGGAGATGACTAACAGGTTTTTATTTTGGCCGCATTACATAAAACAAACCGGAAAGGACAAGACTAGAGCAAGAAAACAGGCAAACGTGGTTACTATCAGAGATGGCAGTCGTGAGGACGTGGACCAGGGTACAGAGGGGAAGGGGGCATTATTGAGATGCGCGGATCTGGGGTTGATCAGGTATGGAACTCAGGATGGAGGGTATGGACACAACACAAAAGACAGGTGCACATTTGCCCAAAGGGATCCCGGAGTGGGAAACAGAGAGAGCTCGTTAACCACAGAGGCTGGCCTCTTATCAACGGGGTGGACAGCCACGGGGGGTGGGGGGCAGAGGACCAGGGAAAAGCGTAAGGAAGCTTCACACTGCGGAGCACACACAGCTCCCATACACCTGACGTGCAGAGTTAATCGGACCGGCTACTTAATTCAGGGAGACACAATTCATTCAAGACTTCATGTATCAAGTGACAACTTCTCATCTATTCATCAAAACCAAGTCCACTTAAATAAAGTCAGTTACATCACTACAAATCTGTGCCTCCTGTAAATTATCCTAAGATCCAAGGGAAAATTAAAAGAAAAAAAAAAACTTCTCACCATTTTCCAGGCAGATCACAATATAATGCAATTCCCTCCGTGTGAAGAGTTACTTAAACCCTAACAGTGATCCTTTCTACACTTAGGAAGGGCGGCTGTGTATGGAAACACATCGTGCTGTTGGATTTTCAGAGCGGCCACCATCTATGGTAAGCACGTTACATGCCGGCCAGCTTTGCCTTCACGCCCAGGAGTGAACAGCTCCATACACGGCAACAGACAGCCTGGGAGAAATTTTAAAATTCATCTTTGGACTGGCACCGCGGTGAATTCTCAAGATGCGCATCCCTGGAGGAGTAAATAAACTTTAAGGCAGAGGCTGGCAGTTAGGAGACACATGTTCAACCCAAGGGTCCCACCCGTGCCACAGGCTTACCCAGCCTCCCCTCTGCCACCCCCCAGCTCCCAGAGAAGACCCAGCAGCAGACGCCTGTGCGGTGCGGGGAAGCCACCTCGTCCTCACCCTGTGGAGCGCGGCGAGAGAGGACCTTTCACACCAAGATGAGTCTGACGAAACACTGAGAGGGCCACACAGATAAAGAATGGATGCACTCGTACACGGGTAACAGAGGAGAACCAGTCTGACTGTGTGTTAGATCTGTTCCTTTGGCCCTAACCCTGCGCCCTGTTTCCTGGGCTTCGTCTCGCTGGTTCTGCACCTTCTGTAAACGAAATGTTGCCTAGAGCCTGACATACACAGGAGAGCCTGTTCTCAAGGCTCTGACCTTTTTAGGGCATAACACTTCTGCATCCATATAGAGATAAAAAGTTGCAGAATAGAAAATAACATGTTTCACTGGAGGTTTACAGGGACACAGTGACCTGACCCACGTGGACGGCGGCGAGAACAAAGGATTCCAACACCGAGAAGTTTGTAACAAGCACATCTTCTTCCCTTTTCAGTATAAAAAGAGCAAGAACTCTAACTGGGGGGGAGATGGTTCTCCAGGACATTAGTCCCCCCATCTTCTCTGTCTGCCAGCTTTCCAGATAAAGTCGCTATTCCTTGCCCCAACACCCCATCTCCTGATTTACTGGCCTGTCCTGTGGCGAGCGGAGTGAGCTTAAAACCTGGTAACGTACAGTGTTAACAGGTAAATCAGCTGCTATTGGCACGGATCCACTGACTCAAGGCGGGGGGGGGGGAGTTCTTCTGTAGGTAAACCTAGGGAGGCACGTGGTTGACCCCAAATTCTTCAGGCCGAGTTGGGGTGCGCCATGTCTCGTGAGGAAGAGCGGGCTCCCCGGGTAGGGCTGTTCTCAGAGGGGGAAAGGGGCCCTAAGAGGAAGCCCAGTCGCGCCCCCTCCACCTCGTGGGGAAACCACACTTCATCAAACTGATTTTCAGCATCAGGTTTTCATACGGGGGGGGGGGGGCGCATGATGGCACGTCACCCAGATGCTGACTACCCGGTCAGCAGTACTGCTTCAAGGCCCGTGGAGGACATACGACAGCACAGGGCTCGCAGGTGGAGCTATTCAGCATGGGGGCCACAGCGGGCACTCCTGGAGGGGGCTCAGGAGACGCCCAGGAGGAGGAGGATGAGGAGGAGGATGAGGCAGGGACAGAGGCAGGTCCACTTTAGCAGGTGTGCCTCTGCCAGTGGAAATCTCATGCCACGTTCTGAGATTATCCTAAAATAAACAGGAGACAATGTAATCCAATTTAAATTCAAACTAAAAGCTCAGTTGAAGCAGATAACCAATGATTTCATGGTATTAAAGATTCCCAGGGAAAAAGGCAATCTGAAGTCAGCTCTAACTGTAATGCGTCTTGATATCCCTGTAGTTTTAGGATTACCAAAATAAAACGGAAACCTATATTACAAAATGATAAGCGGGTTTATCAGAACAGAACCAGCTACTTCCCCAGGGAGCTGCTTTTTCTATAAGACTGAAATGTTCAGCTAAGAACCAGCGTGCATGTGCCGGAGAGGGGAGGGGGCAGGGAAGAGAGGACAACAGAGCCACCTGGCTCTTGTACATACACTTGTGTTCAAGCTCGTTAACTTGGCCACAGACTTAAGCTCAGAGCCGGGCTTCTGTGATCAAGCCTTTGATCCTCTCAAGCCACCACCACCTGCTGGAAAGAAACAGCTCCAAATAAGTGCCTTAGGGGAACCAGTGATAGTTAACAGGTATACACAGTGCTTCTGTATGAAGGTTTCTTACGTAAGTGTGCTTCTAAAAGCGTTACACACATCAACCCATGGGTTAACAGAGCAGTTACACCTTCAAAGTCACAGACACCACGGATCACATCCCGACTCCTCCCCAACTGTTATGAGATATGAGAGACCGGTGATTATTTAACTTCCGTGTTTCAGTCCCCGCAAGTGTAAAAGAGGGGTGAACACAGCGATGGCTACCTGGCAGACTGTCACTAGGGCTAAAGTGAATGAAAGGTAATCCACTCAAGGTGCCCAGCACAAGACCTTACGAGTAAATGGGCTCCACCCGTCATCACCATTACCACCACCGCTACCACTGTCACCGAGATCCTCTCCAACATGACAATAATGGTGGGAGAACTCCTGGTCAAAGGTTTGGAAGTCCATTTTGTGGTTGACTTCAGTGCTTGTGTACATAATAATGTAGAAGCAAGAAAACATTTGCCTAATAAAAAGCATATTGCTCTAAGGCAGAATGTGCACTCAGCCCTCCCCCAAAATGGTGCTGGTGCTTGGCTTTTCAAACTGGCGCTGGTTCTGGTTCTTATGCAAAGGTCTCGGGACCCTGGCAAGGACCTGTTAAACGCAGCAAGAGCCACACTGCGTACAATGGCAATTACTGCCTTGCTCAAAGGCAGCAGAAAACCATAAACTTGGGAACAGTAAACAGTGATGGCTAAGCCTAAAAGAAAAATGGAGTGCAGAGGATCAATGCTGAATCCAGTGTCACTTAATATGTACATAAAGATAAAGAGAAAACAAATTGATGAACATGTAAATTGCACTGTGCAGTGAAAGTGTTTCTGAAATAACTAGTTAGCTTGTAAAGCAAATAAGCACTCAGTAAATTATCTTTTCTATAAATTCAAAATTTCAATAACCCCTGTATCTGCAAGGCAAGTCTTTCTATCAAAAGCAGACCACTGACCTCTTTATATTTGTAAGTCAATAAATGCTTCTATTGATCAGCATCTTTATTCTAGTACAACCATGACTACAAATCAAAGCCCACTGAAATGTGAGCAGACTGAGAACATGGCACCTGGTAGTTAAAATGTGATTTCGAAAACCTTTTAATGTGTTGAGCAAAGAAAAACTGTCACAACTGGAACCTAGACTGGACAGCAGAGATAATATGATCGTCAAAAACGCTGTCATCTAACTCTGAATGAGACGGCTCACCGTCTCAACATGCAAACACAGAGGACACCTTGGTTTCCTCTTGCTAATTAAGATACTGTGTAAAAAAAGGCAGACTAGGAAACTGGTGGTAGGCTGAGGAATGAACATCCAAATTCATGAAGGATGGAAAAGGGCAGAAATAAGATACAAACCTAGAACTGGGTGAGTGCAGAGCCAAACTCCTACCTAGAACTGAAGTGAAGTTTATCAAAGTTTTCTGCTTTGGGCTTAAAATTCCAATTTTCAGTGATCTTTTATTGATACAGGAACATTCAGTAATTTGTACAGTATTTTAAAAACTGTTTTTCTTTGTCAGTTTCTAAGTAACTGTTGTAAGATTTAAGTTAACAATTAACAGTCCATCAGAAAATTTTATTTTTCTGCCTAGGTGTCTTCATTAAAAAAATGGAAACACTATCAAGACAAAAACTCTCATTTTTAAAAATCTTCTTTTATTCTGGAAATTTTCAAAAATACTTTGGGGACATCATGCAGCCTAAATCTTAGCAGATGCAAATCCAGGTGTGCCCTCTGAGACAGGAACCCTCTGCCTCCGTAGGAAGCCATGCCAATTTGAGATAGCTCTGATTGTTAAAATATTTTTCTTCAACTATTTTAGTCTTCCATACGTTCTCCTGAAGCACACATAAAAATCAAATCCCCTCTTCGACAGGATAAACCTCAGGAGTTTTTTTTTTCAAATATCCTTCAAGGAGAAAGGAAATAACAAAGCAAGCATCCATCGGCCATTGCCTGAGAACCAGCGCCGCCGCCAGGCTACGAACATGGCAACCCACAGAAATGGGCGAGCGGCTCCGCCTCCTTTTGCAAACTGCTTCACTAGTCATCCAGGTCGGGATGACGTGCTCGCCTTTTACAAATGTTAACGCAAAGGAGTAGAGTAAACATTAAAAAAAAAAAGCACTGCCCATCACCTCTGGAGGAACAAATCTGGTTTCTGGCATGTTGTGAAAGCAAACTGGTGAGACAGAGAGCAACTGATACCAAGCCACTCGGATCTGTTTCAAGACCTAAATTACTACGTACATTTGAAAGAGACTGAGTGTGAGCTCACTGGTGGAGCCCAACCTCCTAGTTTCAGGGGAGAAAAGAAAAAGTATCAAGGACTGTACGTGGCTTGCTCAAGGTCACACAGCCGATGCACCCCAGAGTCTAGGCCAGAAGGAGGTCTCTTGACTGAGTTTCAATGTGCAATTTACCCTTGTAGCACATTTCTTCAGAAACCTTCTATTTTTGTGTGGTTTCACAAATTCACAACAGACTGTCCCCCAGTCAGTCCATGTAATTTAAGCCTTTTTATACCAGTTTGGATGTCCTGATACTATGCTCAGGTGCAAACATACTTGTAAGTTCCCACGGCATCTCTGCCATTAGTACAGTGTCATTAGTACAGCTAGACAATACTTGCACCTCTGATTTCAACCAGCTTAGATATAAATATAAAAAAAAAAGCAAACAGGAAGTATTTAAAAAAAGGCACATATAATTTGCATCTTACAGGCTGCAGACAAATGAACTGCGCTTGAAATTGCTACACTGTAAAGTAACAAGTCAACCTAGCTTCTTCTGAAGGAGTCTTTTTGGTTAAACAAAGCGCAGGAGCAATTCTCATAATGAGAAAAGTGGATTAAGGATAGAAAACTACCGATAACATTTCAAAATTAGAAACAGAACAAGAAGATGTTCCAAGTAATTGGTATCGCGAACGTGGTAAACACTGCAATAAAACTACAGCTTAATTCAGCTCTATTTTAAAATACACCATGGAGAAAACTGATTTTCTTCACCAGTTTGAGGGTAGAAAAAAAACCAGAATGATCAGATTCTAGGGTGGAAGTGGCAGTCTTTGCTTTATTCTCTGAACTGCCATTGATTTTGCAGTCATCACAGAGAAATGGCAGTTTCTTCAATGTGATTATAGCCATGTGTCTTCCCTGCTGAACTGACAGGAGGCATCTGTGTCACCATCGTTCTGGCTCCAATATTAAGAGAGCTCACAGAAGGACCACGTCTAAATCAACACCAGTGTATCAACTGGCACAAAACACAGCCGACAAAAATAGATTTGTTCGGTGGGAGGATGCAGCAATAGGTAACGAACAGAACTGATTTAAGATAACTCCAAACCCTACATTCAGACAGACAGACTGGCAAAACGTGCTCCTCAAAGCTTTCTTCACTTGTGTGATCGACAGCTTGTCGCTAGGGTCTTGATGGATCTCAGACAGCCCTCCTTCCTTCCAACTCAAAAGTACATTTTAAAAATAAGTGAAATAAGGTTAAAACGAACATCAACCTTGAGAGGGGAAGATGTCGCACAGGGTGGCACGCAGTCTTAAGGGTGAGGAGAATGTGGGGAGTCGGAGGCAGGAGAGCAACAGTGCTGTCGGCACTGCCTTAAGTCTGTAGGGCTGATGGTATGACTGTATCTATAAATGTGCGTCAAGTGGATAAAGAGTTACATCTCATTTCACCCATCCGTTTATTCATGCAGTAAGCATTTATTAAGCACCTGCTATGTGGCAGATACTCGCCAGGTTCTGGATATTCAGGACGAAGTCATGATTCTCGCCGTCTACTTATGAGCACCCTATCTTTTGGAAAGACTCGCTAACAAGGGTCATCTACAGAACACCTACAGAGAGACCCCACTGATCAGGCATTCAGTTCAAGGAAGAAGGAGCTGCGCTTCAGGGAGCCGGGGACCGTGAGTGTGTGGGGGACGCTTCGGAAGCTCTAACAATACGTGAGGGTGGCCAGGAAGGGCGTGTGTGTGCGTGCACCTGCACCCACACCGAGAGAGAAAGATGAGGCTTCCTTTCTTTGTCCCTGCAGCGTATAGCTTCCCGCCATGGCTCTGCAGGGCGGCAGAGACCAGCCGCCACTGCTGACCCTCTTCTCCGCCACTTCCCTGTTAGGGTTCTAAAGAACAAGGAGTGCAGACGAGAACGTCCAAGACGAACGCGCTCTTCACCATCAGTTAGCTCCTCAGCCCCGCAGTGGGCGAGTCGGCCAGCAGAGAGATTTCAGGGCCCCTCTAATCCCACGACGTCAAGCCCTAAGCAAAGGAGACCCCATCTTAGCACATCGGTTTCCTGAAGTTGAAGGCAAGTGTAGAGAGCGAAAAACGGAAGGATGACGACTACGGGAGGTCAGTGAATGTTAACCTTCCTCCCGTTCCACTGGAAACGTGACCCACGACCACAGTCAAAGTAAGGCAGGGTCCCTCACGTGTCAGCAAAGATGACGCAGAATTATTTTTTAAAATATGCTAGTTACAAATAATATTCTCAATACGTTAGAGCAGGCAGAGAGCTAGACGTGAGCAGAGAAAGGGGGACACAGGCCAAACGGCAGGACCTGGGCAGAAAGGAGGGGCCCAGGCCAAATGCAGGAAACCACACATCATATAAGCACCAGGGGTCCCTGGGCAGAGAAAGAAAAGCAGGAACCTCTGGGCTGACAAGGGGCCACACCTTTTGGGGTGACAAGTGGCCTGGAGGCCAACAAAAAGAGGTGGGAAAACGCAGGAATCTCAAGAGTCCAAATGTAACCTTTTGCTCATCACGCCCTCATTTTAGTAAAATTAGCCTTGCAGGTCAGAAGTACCCATCATGCACAGACGCCATGACACTTCCCATCCAGACTAAATATGGACAAAATTCCCTCCTCCCTTTGGGAAGGCGGAGTTGGGTTGAAAATCAGGGAATGTGACCCCAAACCCTTCCCTCCCCAGTGAATATTCTGCCCGTTCAGTTTTACACCCTCTGTGACCAACTTGCCAGAGAAACTCCAGGCAGCTGCTCCCCTGAGCCTGCCCGCTCTCCCCTTGAGATCATACTGTCCATCCCTTGATAAATCCTCACTTTACTTTCTTCACCTGTGCGTCTCGTCTCTGAATTCTTTCTGGGGCGGGACAAGAACCTAGTCGCCCGCCATGCTCAGGGTTTAATGCTGGCTAAGGTTTAAGGCGGCTTTATTTCCCAAGAGCAAAACCAGGAAAAGGGGATGGCTGCCATCAGCAGCAATAAAAGGACAAAAAAAGATTTAAAATTCCAAGGAGAGTGAAAATGTGATGGCTGACGGAGAAACGGCGGACACACTGCCAACACGGTCACACCTGGTACCAGAGCTGCTGAACCACCACCGTGAGTGAGGCCCGGTGCGGGCACACACGGTGTCCTTGACAAGCGCTCCCCCCTTAACGTGCACTAACTCAGGGATGCACGTGCTGTGACTGGAGGCTGAAACAACATCGCGGACAGGCCTGCTTTTGTTTAGATGCCTGTGAAGACAAAGGGCCAAGGCCCAGTGCCTCTCAAGGTCTCTTCCAGCAAAACAACGCATGATGCAGCCAATGCCTGAATTATCTGTATAAACATAATGGCCAGAAGCTGCCAGGTTCGTGGCAGGTAGAGGGAGACACAAGATGGGCCGTGTTGATGTAAATGGAATAATATCGAAGACAGAAAGTGTGTCTGTAATTTAGCTGCCACAGAAATCAGTTCCTCTGGCGGTCGTTAAGGAAAAAGCAGATGCAAGCTTGGTGAATGTGACAAATCTGCCAGGCAGTTGAGAGCACTGGATTAGTCACTGCTTTACAGAAATCAAGGCGGCCTCGACTGAGGCAGCACGTTCCCCACAGGGGCCTAATCACGCCTTGTCTCAGGTAACAGCGGGAGCACTTCCCCCAGGCCGGGCGGGAGCACATCCCCCGGGCAGGGCAGGAGCACTTCCCCCGGGGCAGCGCGGGAGCACTTCACCTCCGGGCAGGGCGGGAGCACGTCCCCCGGGCAGTGCGGAGTGCCTCCTCTCACCAGCTGCCGCACCTCGAGCTTGGCCAGGGGCAGCGCAGGCCATTTCAGAACCTGCGTGTCTTATAAATGGCTTGACGTGGAGGGTGTCACAGGGTGAGGGGGTACAAACCCAAACTGAAAAGCTTAACAGGAAAATGACTCTAAGCACTTTATTTGAGGGCCAAATCTTGAGGAAAAGCCAATGGCTTTCAGGATTGAGTGAACTACAATGTACTTTCATAGCCTGAGAAGATTATTGGGGAAAAAAAAAACAAACCCAGAAATGTCAAATGTCAACAAGAAACCGAAAGCAAACAAAATGCAGAGACTGTTAACCATCTGCCTGAAATTTACTGGAATATCTGAAACGAATCAGAGGCGACAAGAAGGAAGGAGGGAATGAAAAGAAACGTCAGAATGCCAACTTCTGTTTTGTTTTTTAATTGGAGGTTAGAAGGTTGAAATCTCTCTGGTGACGATTTTAAAAATGTATATTCTCAGGGGATGAATAAGGAGGACCAAAGAGACTCCATCCAGTGAAGGGACAGGAGGAATCGGGGGAACGAAGCACCACAAACAGCTGCATCACCAGCCATCTCGCCACAGACTCTCGGAGGGAAGCCCGCGACTGCCCAGCGAGTTACCGCACTTCCCCAGACGACTCTGGAGTCAAACTGTATTAAGAGAACAATATGGGAAGCATTCAGTGCCTCTCAAGCTATGCGAAGCAACACAGGCAGAAAATACCTTATTTATCCAAAACACTGGAAAAAAAAAAGGGAGAGAGAGATTGAGAAAAAGAGAGATTTGAATTTGAAAAGCAATCGGGCTGTTCCAGTTAAGCGGCTGAATGACACAAAGGCTTACAAGGGGAACGTGGTGAGCATTATCACACTGGAGGCGGCTCAAGGGAATTAGACGAAAAACAATTTAAAATGTAACTGTGATGCACTTCAAGGAGAAAAAAATAGATGTTTTTCTTATTTCACTTATTCCCAAATTTATTTAAATATTTTTTAGTCTAAGGACTGAAACCAAAGTTCACAGCTCTTCTAAATTTAGGGTGAGAAACTTGTTTGTTTGTAAGAAAACAGAATTTTATTTTTTTATAAAATAATTAAGCAAAGTGCAGCCATTTGGCCTGTTAGGTTCATATGGATTAAAAGGACAGAGTGATTTATGATTTTCAACACTGCACATTTAACAGAGCAAAAGGAGGAGTGGAGGAGGGGCGGCAGGTCACACGTGTGACTTAAAAGTATTCAAGACAAGCCGGTCACCATGAGCACCTTTTTCAATGACCATGAATTAATAATTCTAGTATTTCAAAAAGTACACAAGTATTATATGTAAATATATAAACAAGTTTATATATTTATATAAAGTTTACATAGAAAATTACATCCATATACATTTATATATATAAAATAAAATATAAATACATTTTATATATACCAAGCATGCTATTCTGGCAGGGCAGAATACTAAAATAACTCTGGAAACTCACACTGTTAAAACACCCTTGCTAAGTTTCTGGGAAGCGCCAGTCCCGGTCACAGGAACGGCATCGGATCAAACCTGGGCAGGCTGCATTAGTCTGCAGCCTCCACGAACACCAGGGTCCCGCCTTGCACTGCCTGCGTCTGTCATTCTGAACGGAAGCCCGGAGCTCGAGCTTTCTGCTTCCCGCTTCCAGACCAGCTTGTCAGACACCTCAGGCCAGGAGCCATATTGCTGTCATTACCGTCCTGGGGTGGACGACAGTGACAAGTGCAGGTGAACGTTAAATAAATGCTCCTGGATCAGGAGAGCCAGGATCACGCCCGACGGCACTGGGAAGCAGACAGTTTCCCCTAGGGAGTCCCAAGATTCCGTTTTCGGTTTTGATTCGGGTTTTTTGGAGAGTCTACCCCACTTCCCCTTTTAGGGGACTGGCCTGCCCCCCCCCCGACGCGCTCACCCTCTACGGCCCACCAGACGCTGCCGAGCCCGGCCGTGTCTGTCCTGAGCGCTTCCAGCCCTGTGTGCCGCTCCCGGGTCAGCCCCAGGCCTCTTGTCCTGGGACTTCTCTGGATTTCAGGTGGAATAAAGCCAACCTCTACCAGCCTATAACCAGCGACAGAGAGAAACCGGTAACACCCTGGACAAACACCCCGCTTGCCTTAGGCCTCCCGGCAGGGCGCCTCCAAGACGGGCTTCACACGGCGTCCCAGAGGCTCCCAGACAACAGGAGCTGGGGCTGGCTCCCTGCCCTCATCCGTCTCTGCGTCCCGTTCCCCACTGATGCTTCCTGGGCTCGTCTCCTGAACGAAGGACTTGTGCTTTGGAATCCTTCACTCACAAAGTCAACGATCATCAGGGGGCACTGAAACAGACTCCCATCACGACCCGGGGCCATTAAATGGTGGAACAAGGCCACTTACACCTTACCCTGCTTTTAGGCCAACATGTCTTACTTATTTTTGAATAATTGGTATCTTAAGACATCCACCCACAAGGATACAGACTGCCCTTTTTAAAAATAGACACGAATTAGGAGGTGAACATGAGGCATTCTGTATGTGAGGAGTACGCGGCTTCCCACCGTCCTCCTACAGAGCCACCTCTGACCATCGCCTAACGTAAGGTTCAATTACTTAAACTAACAATAATAACGTCTCACTTTTGAAGCGGTCAGATCTCGAGTTTCTTCAAGCAGAAACTGGCCTCTCAGAGAGCTCAGCGGGCGGGCATCCTGAACACGTCGCTTAAGCACACCGGTGAGTCAGCGATGAGGACTCCTAGGACTTACTCTCTGGACAACTGCCATGTATTCAATCTGCAGCAGGTTTAACTACATTCCTCACGTGCACCCCTCATGTCTAATTTATAACTGGAAGTTTCTGGCTGCTTTCGCCCAATTCCCACTCCCGTCCCCCACCCTGGCAACCACAAGTCTGATCTCTTTTTCTATGACTTGGTCTGTTTCTTTGCCTTTGAAGGTATTTTCCCAAAAAAAGACATACAGGTGGACAACAGGCGCACGAAAAGACGCTCAGTGTCGCTAACACTGGGGAAACGCAAGTCAAAACCACAGTGAGGCATCACCTGGCGTCCGTCAGAATGGCTGTTACCAAAAAGACAACGCGACAGATAAGAAGCGCTGAGGAGGGTGTGGGCAAAAGGGAACCCTCGTGCACTGCTGGGGGGCCTGTGAATTGGTGCAGCCACTAAAAAGGACAGGATGGAGAGCCTTTCCTCCCCCCTTATTCCTCGGCTTCTATGAAGTACTGTATCTCTTGTTAAAAGGTAAGGCTCAAAAAATCACACAGTTATGCCCCAAAGTATAGAACAACATTCCTTTCCGGGCTATCAACAGAGTTGCTTCTTTAGACGAAGGGCGTACGTGGACCGCTGGCTGTGAAGACCGCTTCTGACTGCAGCCGGCTCTTCGGGTACACGACACACCGTTCCACCCGGCACACGACGTGGTCATTATTCAGATGCAAGTTCACCGCCCTTCGTGTGAAACGTCTGTCAGTTTGTATTTTGGCCTCAGAGAGACGGCTCCCCACACTCCTGCGCCTGCGAAGCCTCCTTGTGGGTTTTTCCACCTGCCGGCCACGTAGGCTCTGTCCAACTTTGCTGGACGGCTGTGTTCAACCAGACGTCCTGATCGATTATTTGCCTTTTTAAACAATTAAAATCTAATTGTTGACTATTTTAAAGCTACCCGAACAGTCTGAGCTTCATTTTCCTACACTCAAAAAATACATAATTGCCTTGAAAAACGGCACGTGGCTTTACGCCACGAGCCTGGAAGTCTTTAATTAAGTGAACGGTGCCTGAAGCCAATTTACTGACTCCTCATTGTCTTCCTGAGTCTGGAGGGGATCCAGCTCCTCTCGTGGAACTGTGCCACTCGATGCCCAGTAAGCCTCTATTCCGTGTCCTTGTGACCGTGTTTAAAGGTGATCGTACTTGTGAAGTCAGAAAGGAGCGTGGGCACAGAGCCCTCCCGGGCAGACCATGGGCACAGCGGACATCTGTCTCACGAACCTCTCACGGGAGCACGCACGCACACGCACAGTGTCCTGCTCCTCGGCGTTACGGCTTGTGGCAGCGAGGGGCGGTCTGAGCGCTGCTTCTTGCTGGGTCCCAGAAGACACCCGGGTGGAAAGACGATGGTGGCCCCACATGCTCCAGGGGGCCTGAGCACTAGGTCTGACTGAGGCCAAACCGCCACGTCTTAGATCCCTGTGACTGCCCCCTACACCACGTACCAGGACTGTGCGCCTGCAGGGGAGTCTGGGCCACAAGGAAGGACAAATGCCTCTCATGACATTGTCTCTGACAAAGTCCAGACACGTGTCTCTGATCCAACACATCACTTCTCTTTTTGCATCTGGATAATTTTACCTGGCCATTATTAAATGTTCCTGCGGGCATGCATGTCCCTTAGTTTTCCATTCTTCATTTCTCAAAATAGTATTTATGAAAAGAAGAAATGTGCTGTGTAAGTGGTCACCGAGGAAACCTGAGTGACTCAACTAATTATCAGTTTTTTGTGTTTTTTTCTTTTTACCTTGTACTGGGCGATACTAACATTCAGAGGAGCACATGGGCCGGCATTTCCAACACCTAATCATTTCCATTGCTACCCACCTATGTCACTTTTTTATATGTGTCTAGGATATATTTCATAATAAATTTTTTTTTAATATTTAGGGAAAGTGAGTTCCATCCAGAGACCCAAACAAAACGACAGAGGTGGGGAACGGCATCTATGGCTCTTCCACCTCAGCCTAATGTTACAACACCATGTAATACACAGCATCACTGTAGTATTTAATGATATGCTGGTATTTTCAGCATTGCGTTGTGATAAAGCGATCACTCATTCATCCGGAGTAATGCGAAATGGGCATCTGTGTCTCCCTCTACATGTTGGAGACACTCAGCGTATGGTCCAAGTTTCTTCATCTCTCTCTGCCCACATTGTTTTCCGAGATCAACCTGGCCATCCCTGTGACCCTAATATCTTCATCTGATACCTCCTAACTTTTTCTCTCCAACATTTACCTTGTCTGTAATTTCAAATTCTTACTTCCAGTGACGTTTTTATAACCCCGTTTTTGTGTCATAGAGTCATCTTAATCCCAAACTGAATTCTCCATTCCACCCTCTCCCCTACTGCTCGGTTTAACCCACACCTTGTCTTCCTCCTTTTAGTAACGGCGCAACCATCTCCTTCAGTTGCTCAAGCCAGGTAGCTGGGAAACACCTTTTATTTTTCTCTCTCCTCTCCACGTCCATATTCCATGGACACCGGACTTCCCCTAATCACCTGTGCCATCATCCTGAACCACCTCACCTCTCCCTCAGAGCATTAAAAAATCCCAACGGGTGCTTCCCCATGTCTCCCCCAACCCATCTGTCAACACAGCAGGCAGAATAACCTCCAGGAACTTGAAAGCATCCTCACGCGAAAGTCCTGCAGTGCCTTCCACTGGACTCAGCCTGAACCCTTGTCTTGCTGGACGCGTGACTCAGTGCCGGTTGCCTGCTTCCACCGCACTTTGTTTCTGTCTTGCTGTCTCTCCAACTGCAGCTACAGCAGCCCTATTTCACTTACTGGAGCTGGCCAAGTGCTTTTCTCTTCAAGACTTTTACTGCTCAGGCTTTTTTTCTGCCTGAAAAGCAACTCCGCCCCTCTTCTCATCGCGATCAGCTCCCTTACAATCATGAAATAACACAGGAGAGCACACCTCGGACCTGGAAACATGCACCATGGTTTGCACTGTTCTCGAAGTGACGTTTCACTCTAAGATGCATCGTGGTGCTCTGGAAAATCACCCTACGACCCCAAAGCAGCCCATGGGCGCCCTCATTTATTGGCTCATGAAGCTACTGAAGATTATTTCCAACCAGAGTGACCCATGCTTTGAGGCACGATAACTACAAAATAAACTGGAAAGGAAAGAAGAAAGGAGGATGGTGTTTGGCCTCTGGGTAATTCAGAGAGACCGTACCTGGCACCAGTAAGCAGTGAAGACCACATTTATCGGTGTCAAAGCTGGACTCCGGGGCTGATGTGGGGCGGGGGCTGCTGCGGGGGCTGTTCCCCGGGCTCTCAGATGTTCAGAAGCTGGAGCGCAGGGGACTGCTTGAAAAGATAAAGACTGGGCTCTGCCTGTTTTCATTTCTGCCCACATGCTCTGCAAGATCTCATCTCATTTCCTCTCCCTCTTTTAAGTGCTGCTTCTGACTTCTCTCCTGAGCAGACGCAGCTGCCTGGATTCACCACTATCTTAGCTTCTTAGAAAGTCTTTATGTATTTAATCCTCCGGCGTAAACAACCTTCATTCTCTCTACCTAAGACTAAGTACACCAGGGCCTAGGGTGGTCATCTACCCAGAGCAACTGGTGGCATTTGGGGGGCGGGGGTGGGGAAGGACATCTGAAAATGATAAGCAACTTCATTCTCCATGTGGTTTTCCGTAGTTGTTTTCTGTAGCTGATACTATGATACACAACAGCATCTCAACACTATGAGGACCAGGCAAGTATGATTAATTTCTGGTTAAATGACAAAATTCTTTAGGGTTACAACTGAACAGGAGTTTGACCACAGAATCCAGGAATATTTAAGCTTTTATCTCTGTCTGTCTGACTGAGAGAGACAGACCACACATGTTCTCCGCGAGATGGTTTCGTTCTGCCTTTTAAGGAGCTCCTATTCATAAGGCTTAAAACGTAAGGCCTTCTCATTATTCGCAGAAGTAACACGTATTTATTGATGGCCTGTTATCCTTCTGACTGGTTCCAACACTCAGGCAATAAAATAACCAGACAGACACGGCTCAGGCCCTGACCAATGGAGCGTGTCAGTGCGGACAAGCTGCCCTGCTCGTACGCCATCATGGGAGGAGTCACGTCATCAAGGAAGCCTTGACGGGGGTCAAGTTCATCAAGAAAGTCTTCGTTGAGGAAATGACATTTCACTGACACCTAAAACTAGAGGAGGAGAAAACTGGAGGAGGCAGAAGCCCAGCCTGTGGCAGAGGAGAGCCCGCCACGGTCACGGGACTGAAGATGCATGTGGCTGGGGTCTGAGCAGGGATGACGGCGCGCAGAGTGACGAGGGAGGGCACGAAATGCGTCCCAGGGAACTGGGAGGAGGCGGGTCGCACACGGCCTTACAGGCCACACTCAGGAGTTCTGTCTCCAACCTAAAAGTGCAGACAGTCCCCGGCATGTTTTAAATCGGGAGCCCGGGTAACGGGGAATGTGCACTGGGAAGAGCACAGGGGCTCAAGCCGGGGGTGGGCAGCCCTGGGAGGGACCCTGCAGCGACCAGGGAGCAAGCCATGGTTTGGAAACAGATCCAAATCTGCTGAGGGTGGACAAAAGCAGAATGAGTAGAGGGCTATCAGGGGCAAAATGAGCCAGACCTGGGGATAAAGTGGGCATCAGCGTAGAGGACGATGTGGAGCACGTCCCCTGTGTTACTATAGCCGTCACACCATTTAACACGGACTCCACTTCAGTAACAGATGGAGGTGTAAACTGTAGGCTGACACGGAGCTACACTACGAGATGTTTATGCTAAAGGTGAATGCTTAGATTTGCACAGTGGAAAGAAGTACTTCCTTAGTCTCAAATCCCTTTCCTTTAAATAAAGAAGAATTTTCAATTAATAAAAAAAAAACTGTCCTCTAAACTAAATTAGCAGGAAAACATGCAGTGAGTTTACTGCAATAACTTTGTGGAGAAAAAAAAAAGCAATAAATTTCTATTACATGTAGGGAATTAATATAACATAATATTAGTTTCTTAAGCATTAAGTTTTTATTAATCACGGACCAAGGAAAAGAAACACTGGACTCAAATACCAACACCCAACCAACTGACAAAAGAATTCCTGTCAGTGTGACTGTGACGTTCAGAAATAAAGCTGCCAGGGGACGGGCAGATCGTTTGTCCTGAAGTGTCACATCTGAGCAGCCAGGCTGGCAAGAGCATCACACTCTTTCACGCAGAATAAGTCATAATTGAATTAATGGAAAAAAGGGAAAGAAAGCATTCTGCTTCAAGATTTTAGTAAACCAAGCTGTCCTTGGCCTATGTTTTAGTTTGTAAAATGTAACAGAGCTCTCGGCTTCCGAGTCTAGCAGACACCAAGTTACCCTCCCACGTAGCAGGTGTGGAAGAAACACCAGGTAGGAGGTGCCCGCGCCAGGCTCTGGTGCTGCGACAGCGCTGCGACAGGAAGGAAGGGGGCCGGCCACCGCGGTAAAGGCATGACGCTGCAATGGCACCACGATGGCGGAGAGTCCAGCTCCTGAGAGACCTCGAGGCCCGAGACGGCCGGGGATTTGGCTCCCAGTGGGCCTTGAGCATCGTGATGCTCTCACTGTGACACATCCACAGGGCCAGCAACACTCCACCGCTGCCATGACAGTTCTGAGGTTGACCGTAACAGCCGAAAGGGGGTGAGGCCCAGTTTCTGGGACTCCTCGCCCCTTCCCCCAAATACTTGGAATAATCCTCCGACGTGTCAGCACAGGAAGCCCCCAGCCCCACACCTCGTGGCCGCTCTCCCACCTGAGCGAGGGGGCCCACGCTCAGTCTATGGAGGGTGCGTCTACCTTTACCTTAAACGAAACGCCAGCCCCACACCTCGCGGCCTCCCCGCACTCCCACGGAGCGGGCATCTCTCTGAGAAGCTCTCCTTCTACTCTCCTGCGGCTTGCCCTTGAACTCCACTGGTGACAGGGGCTCTCCCCTGATGGGTCGCACCGCAGGGACTCGCCCAAGACCCGGGACACAGCCATCCTCCCGTGCCCCGTGTCCTGTATCGGGACAAGCCCGCTGGGCTCCTCTCTGTCCCTCGCATCTGTCACCTCTGTCGATGACGACATGCACAACGCGTCCTTCCAGGAAGACGACACACATCGCGTCCTTCCTCAGTATCCGGCGTGCAGCATAGCATGCACCTTCTGCTTTCTTTTATTCCTCATTGTTTTTACATCTCCTGTTCAACGAGTTTCATGCACAAGGTAATTCTGTTTTTCCCTCATCGTTTGATAAAAAGTGTTCCACATCTAAAGGCAATCAAAGCACAACAGGTGGATGGATAAATGGACTTTCTTCACCTTATGGGGGGTGTACTAGTTCACACCAACTTGCATTTGTTTTGTTTTTCTTAAAGAAAAGTATGGGGCATCCTTAAAATGTTTAGTTTCCAGTTTTTGCGCCATTTCTATGAGATTTGTTTTGCTCATGTTCTATTACTGCTAGGAGAACCCTGTGAAGACACAAACTGAATAACCACAATGGAACCGACGCTCTAGGAAACACGTAGGATACAATAACACCACTGACAATTTTCTACAGGATTTCCGTTTGGAAAAATCCTTTCTCATGTGATTTTAAGGGAAGCGTATTTTGAGCTGGGGGTCCTAGCATCAGCTTCGGCAGGTGCCAGTCAGCTGGGTCCCCTCGTCCTCGGCAGGACACCTGCGTCCATAACCCAGGACTGCCGTCGATACTGGGAAATAAAGATAAATAAATACTGAATGGGGGAAGAGGGGTCTGTGGCTAAATTACAGCTTTGCAGCTAAGCAGCATCTCCCAGCACAAGTCATCGCATTTTGAAGAACGTGAGATTTATGGACGTTCACAGAGGGGTGTATATAAACTTCTCAGAGATGCTTCACAATAAATACAGTGAATTTCAAAACTTCCCTTCCTTTCTCCTCCTTCCTTTAATAATAACATTACGAGAACAATGGCTATAATTTGTTGAGTTTATATATGCATATACTGAAAATTTAAAACACACACATCACCGTGACTCCAGGCAAGCTGGGACTAAAAGATTCAGATGTTTTCAACCGTTAGGAGCAAACTGAAGACGTTCCCAAGATGAGGACTTCAGCCAAGTGGGAAATCTGCACCTTCCATCTGTCACGTTTGAGCCTGGTGCCTGCTACAGGCCTCGTGCCTCCTGGTAACCGAACTTCCACTTTGGGAAATAAACCTCATTTGTGTGCAACGTGTGAATCAAGATGAACATTCCAGATGTGCTGAGAAAAAGAGAAATGTACACATAGTATGTGAATCAGATTTCCCAGCGAGTTCACAGAGTGGTGATGCACGTGGAAAAGGAAGTGACACACCACGGGCCAGCGGCATCGGCCTTCACTGCTGGAAACAATCGAAGGCCTTTGACCGACTGTGTGGCATTGCAATGACTTTTCTGACTGAATTCCCGTTTAGTTTTGGAAGTGTTCTGTCTTCCGTTCGAAGTTCTTAAAACCTCAGTGGAAGCTGTCATTTTTCCTGATGTTCTTAAGCCACGCGGATACTCCAGCCCTTAAGAGACACAACGCAGAGAGAACCCCGGGCCTTCCCGGGCTCGAGGCTGGTCACCCCAGGCACAGGGCTAAGGACGCAGCAAAGTACAGGTGGTTTCCGCATTCTAGGGCTTAGGGGGCGGGGGCGGAGAAGGGAACGAGGAAGTAAATAGTTGTAAGAGACCGTCTCAGTTGGCCTAACAGCAGTACACACAGGAAGCCGCGGAGCACAGGAGGGGGCGCTCTGTGCAGTCATGGGGATGGGGGACAAACAGGAGACAGAACCGAAACGGTGCTCGGCTGTTTGCTTTGTTTTGTTTGTGGTCAGCACTCTGTTTGTTGCGTCGGCTTGCAATCAGTGCTCCCTGTCTGTCTGTCTATCTATGTATCCATCTGTCTGTCTGTCTATATCTGTTACTGTATCTCAAATCCTCAAGTATGTGACACAAAATTTGCAGCAAAGCTGTTAACAAAACCTACAAGCAAACAAATGAACAAAAACCTTTCAAATAACTTGCCTCGAGGAGAAGGCGGACAACAAAGGTACTGAAGTTTCACGATTCTAGAGTTTGGGGGGGTCCCTGGTCTTACCTCAAATCACATCACTAACAGTCATTTAGAAAAAAAAAAACTCACGATATCTATTCAAGAAAAACACCAAGCATGATCATTCAGGTATTTAGAATCTATCTTAAGTACTACTAACTTATGAAAAAAATAAATAATGTGAAAGTAAACAAAAAGTAAACTTCTTAATGAAATCCGCTGTCATCCGCTCTGGTTCTGTAATTGCAGGCATTGTGTTTAAGGTAAAGTGCACTCAGGAAAATAAATAAAGAGCAGCGAAGAACTGTATAAATAACCTAGGAGCTCACGAGGCTTACGGAAAAGAGCAAATTAAGACCTGAAGCCACAAACGCAAGAGGGTAAATGTGGCTCTGTTAGAACAGCGAGACTCTTTGTCATGTATCTTCGGAAGTTCCCGTCATGAGAGAAAGGCGGTTTATATTGACGGTGTGATACGATTTTGAGTGAGTGGCCCTCCAGCTGGATGCTTTCTCTCCTTTCTTTAAACCCTTAACAATCCATTGTCAGCATCACTCTGTCCTTTATTCTAAAGCTACCTGTCTGCCTCCTGGCCCTTTCTCATCCTCAGACCTCAGCAAAATCAAACGCGTGTTGAAGGCAAAGCTCAGGCACTGCTCATTTTGGTTTTGCCTTGGGTGGTCCACACACGACCTCATAAAAGATCTCACAGGAGACGGTGACTGTGAGTTGGGTGCTGACGTACAAGGGAGGTCACCATCGCCAAGAGGAAAACCCATCGCAGACAGAGCACAGGCAAGGGGCGAGACCCAGGACGCGGCGGTCACGGTACTGCCAGAGGAGCAACGCGCAGCACGGGCGCCGCAGGACACGAGGCTGAGAGTGTCGCCAGCAGCCTGATCACAGCCCTTCCCGTCCCACGGGCCGGGCAGGACCACTGGCAGGTTTAGACCGACATTTGGTCACCGACTTAACTTTAAAAACGGCAAGAAAGGCTGCCTCTCCATTTCCTGGTTTGGATCATCAGGACTATGAATCCACTCAATCCATGAAATGAGATGAAGAGATGATCTGATTTCATTTTTAAAAAGCACTCAGATGACGCGAGGATTTACTTAAGGACTGAAGCGGAGAAGAACGGGGCGGTGCAGACAGGCAGAGACAAAAGGCACGACTCAAACACGCGACGGCTTCGGATTTCTTCCACCGGCTGCGGTGTCACGGGAAGGACGCTATTTGAACTCCAGTTTCCTCCTTTATAAGACGGGGATAACGAGACAACGGCTGCGAGGGCGCAATGACCCGGTGCGTGAAGGGGGCTCAGAAAGTGCCCGACGTCCCCACACGCCCGGAACACGACCCTACTGCTCGCATCGGCGGCGGCCCCGGGGCTGCTGCGGGCGAGCACGCACGCTCGCTCGCTGGCTGCCGGGGGCTCTTTCTAGAGCTCTCCTGGCAAGGCTGCGTCCATCTCGTTTTCCTTGGCCTCCTTGAAGGGGGACTCGGGCTGCGCTCGTGTCTCTCCTCGCGCTCTTCGCCCCGTCCCTTCCTGAGCCCGCGCTCCAAACGCCGGTGAGTCCTCCGTTGTCGTAACCCCGGAGGCGGGGCGCCAGGCGGTTTCTGAATCCTCACAAGGGTCTGAAGCTGTTATGGGTTGTGTCCCGCCAAAAAAACCCAAAGAGCATGTTGAAGCCAAGCCTCCTCGGCATGTGGCTTTATTAAAAACAGAGTTACTGCAGACATTCTTAGCTAAGCTAAGGTCACACCAGAGCAGGGGGGCCCTTAATCAATGTGACTAATGTCGTGAGAAGAAAGGGACAGAGGCACACAGAGAGCAGAACACGCGTGACAACCGCAGCAGAGACGGGAGCGATGTGGTCGTAAGCCAAAGATGTCCAGGCCTGACAGCCACCGCAAGACAGAAGAGGCCGGGGCAGCTTCCTGTGAAGATCTCAGAGGGAACGCGGCACCGCCAACACCTTGATTTCGCACTGCCAGCCTCCAGAACTAGAGACTACGTACCTCTGCTGTTCTAAGCCACCCGGTTTGTGTCACTTTGTCACAGAAGCCCTAAGAAACTAACACAGAAGTATCTGTAAGAACGTGCTTTTTTTCTAAAAAGAGAGTTTTAAGCCTCAGCAGAGTCTCAGAGGGGCTTGAAGCCCAGGAAAGCTTCAGCACCAACCGTTCCCCGCACGCTCCTCTGGGGATCCCACCTACTCCTGGGGCTTTGGCTGGACCGGGGTGTCTCTGTTTCTCAAGCCTGTACACTTCTCCAGGCTTCTCCAGAGCTCTGGAATTTTATGCCTACTTGAAATCTCTGCTCACATATCCCATGCTGAGTGGAGGACATACTGAATTATCACTACCTCCCTCATTCATTAAATGATGCCACAATTCACTTAGCTGTTCAACCGTAACACTGAGAAGGCCCCAGTGAGCCATAACTCCATCCATCATTGAGCTGCTAGCTCAACCTCTAAAATAAATCATGATGGTGTCTACTTCTCTTCCCCCTCTGCTCCCACCACCCTAGGCCTGCCACTCTCGAATCTCTCATGGAGTAAGAGAGATTGCCTCCCAGGCTGGCCCCCCTGCATCTTCTTATTTATTGATGCGGTAAGGTGCCGGGACAGAGGTTAGCATGAAGGAAGTTAGGCACTGGGTGCTCTCAGAATCAGCACTGGTGGGAAAGGAGTGAAAAGCGATTTTGGAGAGAGAAGAGCTGGCTTGTGAAACTTAGGGTGACCAACCCATCCTATCTTCCTCCAGCCAACAGACCGCATGCTTTTCCCCTAACATCAGGAACAGGGCAAAGATGACTTCGCTTGTCTCCCCTATTCACCATCATAACAGAAGTCCGAGCCAGTGCAATAAGGCAAGAATAAGAACAGAAAAGAATACAGAAGGCATAAATAAAACTATGTCTATTCAAATAAAACATAGGTGTCTGCTAGAACTAATGAATGAGTTTAGTAGGTCACAGGATATAAGGTCAATTCACAAACACACACACACACAAATCTACAATAGCAATGAACAACTGGACAATGAGATGTTTTAAAAGTACCATTTTTCAATGAGCATGAAAAAATACTTAGGGATAAATATAATGAAATACCTACAAGATCTATATGTTGAAAACTGATGAGAAATTTTAAAAGATCTAAATAAATTGATAAATATACCATTTTCACAGGCTGGAAGTCTCAACAATGTTAAGATGCCAGCTCTACCCAGAATACCCACAGATTCAACACAATCCCAGTCTGAATTCCAGCAAAAATGTATGTTTAACTTAAAAAGCTGATTCATAAAACTATACAGAAAATAAAGGAACTTGAATATCCAAAAACTTCGAAAAATAGATAAAGTTGGAAAATTCACACTATTTGGTATCAAGATTTGTTACAAAGATACAAGAATCACTGCATACAGACACATACCACACACACGAGTAAGTGGTTTTTGTCACGGGTGCAAAGGCAATGCCATGGGGAAAGGACAGCCTTTTAAAAAAAGGATGCTGGCACAAACGGGCATCCTTATGCTTAAAAAAATAACCTTGATTTCCACCTCGCCCACATATGCAAATCAGCTCAAAGTGAATAAAGACCCAAATGTAAAGCCTCAAAGTATAAAGCTTCTTAAACAAAGGGGGGGGGGGATAAAACTGATGTGACCCTGGGTTACGCAAAGATTTCTTACATACAAAACCAAAATCATGATCCATAACAATTAAAATTGACAAGCTGGACTTTATCAAAACAAAAATGTCTCCTCTTTGAGAGACACTGTAAAGAAAATGAAAAGGTGAGGCAGAAATTAGTGGCATCCTCCAGCGGCAGAGTCTCTGAGACCCAGTGCAGCTTTCAAGCCAAAGACACGCTTTCCTCAAGCAGCTCACCAACGACACGGGCCTGATCATCTCTGCTCGGTGAGTAATGCCTCTCAAGAGGCACTGCGGTTGCCCACAGGCTACGCCAAGATGTCTTCAGAGCTGCAGCGCCGTCCGGGGCTCTTCCTGCCCAACCCTCCTTCCCTCCTTCTACTCCTACTCCTGTTCCCGCTCCCATTATCTTTCATACATGCAGTCTTTATTTTTTTTATTATTATTATTATTATTTTTTGCATTTCTAACTCCAGAGGACCCAAACTGGCACAGTAACTGAGGCCTCAATCACTTAGGGAGGGCACTGTAAGCCGAGGTGAGAATCTGGAGACCTATCCCCTAGGGAGAAAGCGTTCTGAGATACTTTAAATCATACTCATCAGCATTTCAATTATAAACAGTACATTTCACAAGCGTCATGTAAAAAGCCATTTTTTAAAAGCAGTTTTGACACCATAGATCATGGTGAACATCCTTAAAGGAAACTAATAGCAGCAATAAACGACTTAAAAAAGCCTGCAAAGTGCTGTATTTTGCAGGTTTGGGTTATCTACTTATAATTCTCATGGTAGTAAAGTAAGAAGTTTCATAAATGCGTAAGAACAGGAAATCCAGTTACCATACTAGAAAAGTACAATTTCCTACTAACATTTTTAGCTTTCCCTCTCCCAGAACAGTATCTTGGTATTTGCAATTCACATAATAGCACTGTGTTTTTTACAACCAAGAGGGGCAGCTGTAACTTCAATGAAACATTTTAAATACATCAGCACTTTTGTTCCTTAAATGGATAATGTAACTGTTGTTCACTCAGTGTAAGCACTTTAATTCACTTTTTGAGAAGAAACTTTAACAACCTTCAAGGAACTAAGATATTGCTTGAACACTGAACGAAATAAAATAAATGCAGTAAGTCGTGAGAATTAAATTAACACTGCATTAAGTCAAATGAAATTTAATAGAACATGTTTCCAATCACAAGGAACAATTTAAATTATTTCTAAGCAGAAAAACAATGCTTAAAATTAAGATGAGAAAATTGTTTTTAATATGCAAAAATCAGATTATGACAAAAGGCTGATTTGGCAACAACTCAAGAAACCATACATTTGATTTTAACCTTCTCTAAACATCACTTTTCAACACCATAGGGGTAAAGGAAAAAGGGGCTTAGCCAGTAGTCTTTTTAGAAAAAGGGTGGTAAGAATATTAAAGAATAAAAGCCATGTATCTGCAGAAAAGAGGAAAACAAAGAAATACAGGAAGAACAGGATTTCAAGTCTAACAAAAAAGATGAACAAAGTAATAAATATTGGTGTAAAAATGTGTTCTCTGGAGATCAAAGTGAGAACAAGTTTCAACAGAACAAGGGCAAAGGAAGAATGAGCTGGAGGGTGAGGATGAGGGTGACTGCGTGGAGAGGGTAAATGCATGGCATCCTCAGAGGCCACCTGGTAGTGGAGAGAAGAAGACCGAGATGGGAAGGGACTAAAAAACAGACTTACTGTATGATGAAGCAATCCCACCCCTGGGCATATATCCCAAGGGAACTTTAATTTGAAAACACATATGCACCCCAATGTTCAGAGCAGCACTATTTACAATAGCCAAGGTATGGAAACAACCTAAATGTCCATTGACAGATGACTGGATAAAGAAGATGTGGTATATTTATACAATGGAATACTACTCAGCCATAAAAAAGAATAAAATAATGCCATTTGCAGCAACATGGATGGACCTGGAGATCATCATTCTAAGGGAAGTAAGCCAGAAAGAGAAAGAAAAATACCATATGATACCATCCATATATAGAATCTAAAAAAAAAAAAAAGACAAATGAACTTATCTACAAAACAGAAACAGACTCACAGACATAGAAAACAAACTTATGGTCACCAGGGAGGGAAAGGGGTGGGAAGGGATAAACTGGCAGTTCGAGATTTGCAGATACTAACTCATATATATACAATAAACAAGTTCATATTGTACAGCACAGGGAACTATATTCAATATCTTGTAGTAACATGGTGAAAAAGAACATGAAAATGAATATACGTATGTTCATGGATGACTAAAGCATTGTGCTGTACACCAGAAATTGACACAACATTGTAAACTGACTATATACTACAAGAAATACACACACACACACACAGAAAAAAATAAAACAAACAAACAGACACTCCCAACAGAAATAAGTTTGGGAAATAATGGACATTAATCTTCCTCTTGGAGTTCACCAAAGAAAATACGTTACTAAAACGTCCAAAAAGCTCTGAAATAGTAACAGCTATTTAGTTTGTTTATCTTAGGCCTGAGGTCCTAGAGATTCCAAATCTTACCTGACTACAGCATCTTTTCTTCCCACCGCACCTGTTAACATTCCTAAGACTAGTGTTCTGAGGAACACACTACAAAATGCTGGCAGCAGAATGAGAACGAGGACTCTGCCTGCTTATCTCTGTACTTCCAATGCCTGGCACGCAGTAATTTTAAAAAGAAGTAATTCACTATTTAAAAAAAGAAGAAAGCTATTTTACATATACAGAAACGTACAGAGAATGATGGAACAAATATCTATGAACCCACTCCCTCATTTAATGAGTATTAATATTGTACAGTATTTGTTTCAAATCCTTTCTTGTTTAAACAAAAGAGTGATTACAGATACCATCCAAGCCTCCTTGTCTGTAACTCCATATTCGTTCTCCAAGGTAACCACTATCCTGAAGTTGGTCTACATCCAACTCAATCCATGCATGCACGTTTTAGACTTCTACTACGTACGTATGTATTAAAATCATATATAATGTTTTCTGTGTTTAAAGAGTATACTTGGACTCTTATAACTGAGTTATAAGAAGATGAGAAACCCATTAAAAGTCAGGCAAAAAAATGGATTTCTAAACAAAGAAGATACAGGGATGGAAAAAAAGTACATAAAAAGATGCACAAAATCATTCGTCAGCAGGGAAACAAACAGATACCACCGCACACCTGCTAGAATGGCAACAATTCAAGGTGTGCACACCACGTGCCAGCAAAGATGAAGGACCACTGGGACTCTCACACATTGCTGGTGAACACTGCACGGTCACCTCGGAAAATTATTTGGCACAAAGTTGATAGGTATTTACC
Organism: Vicugna pacos; assembly: GCF_048564905.1. Classification (NCBI taxonomy): domain Eukaryota; kingdom Metazoa; phylum Chordata; class Mammalia; order Artiodactyla; family Camelidae; genus Vicugna; species Vicugna pacos. The sequence goes on from NC_133014.1 coordinate 15,986,270, forward strand.
CAAAAGAAATGAAAACATACGTCAACACAAAACCCTGTCCATGAATGTTTACAGCAGCTTTATTCATAATGGCCTCAAACGGGAAACAACCCAAATGTCCATATCTGGTGAACACAGAGACAAATATTCAATGGGGTCTTACTCAGTGATCAAAGGAGATAAATAGTATACTGAGACCTGCAACAATACAAATGGATCTCAAAGGCAATAGTAAGTGAAAGAAATAGACACGAAAGCCTAAATACTATATGAGTCCATTTATATAACATTCTGGGGAAAAAAAATAATCAGATTAGTGGTTGTCAAGGTTTGGGCTTAGGTGAGGAGATTCACTACACAGAGGCATGAGGAAAACTTCTGGAGTGTAGGAAATATTCCATATTTTGCTTTTATGATGCCACTGGATTTTTTAAATCTCAGAGCCACTCCTTTTAGAACTCATGAACTCCCACCCTTTCAGACAGTCACAGGACACCCAATGCCCTTGGCTCCTGCTTCTTCTGACTCACAACTGATAAAAGGAAAGATAATCCAATAGCACAAAGGCCTGTTTTTATTAAAAATAGCCATGTTATGGTACAGCAATCTTTTCACAGTGTACTCCCAAAAGACGAAGACCGTTAAGCATCCAAGCTGCAACCTGAAGATATTATCTACTGGAAAAGACACCTCTAGAAGAACTCTCTTTAACCTCACTGGAGAGGCTCTGTCAGTTACTGCGAACCAGCCTTTGTGCTGTCAAACTCCAAGGAACAGGTTCTTGGATCCACCTGATGTACCTAAAGAATGCACGGAGCCCTGACTGGACTGGCACGACATCCGTTAACTTGAGAGTGAAGATTTCCCAGGATTGAAGCAGATGGCATCCAACAAAACAGCTTTCCCAAGATATACGAACAAATTATGTTGGAATTTTATTGCCAAAACTTTGATAATGATGTAACACTCCAGTGTCTATGATCTTGATAACATATGGACCTCAGATAAAAAATGCCTGAGAGTTCTGCACCCTACCCTCATCGTTACTTGCATGTGACCTCAGGAGGTTTCCAAACTGCGTGCTTTCCCTCCAATGTGAGACCCTAAACCCAGGAAAGCTCCCTCCCGGCACTGAGGGACAAAAAGCTGCTGAAATGAGAAAACCTGACTCTTGATCAGCGATGCTTTGAGAAAAATCTTGATCAAAAGGCGGAAATGTGAAAAAATTAATGAACAGAAACCTTAATAACCAGAAACTAACACAACTTTGTAAGTCAACCAGTGCTCGCTTCGGCAGCACACATACTAAAACTGTAAGTCAACCATACTTCAAGTAAAAAATTAAAAATGAAGTTAAAATTAATTTAAAACAGAAGAATTGGGAGACCAGAATGGAGAGCTCTCACACCCTGTGATCACAGCAGAGCCCAAAGGAAGGAAGAAGGCTCATCTTCTTTTCTGACAAGGATTCAGCTAATAAAAAGCCATGGACGCTGTTAACTGTAGCCCTCCCAACTCCCTTTTTCCCTTAATAAAAGTATTTCCCTACTCTTGCCATAGGGAACTTGCACATGGCTTTTCATGGCTGCAGATCCTGATTTGCAATTTTCTGTTGATCCCAAATAAATCCATCTTAGCTAGAGAAATATCGGGCAGTCTATTTGGTTTTGGTCAATAAGCTTCTTCTAAGCCATACCATAAAATGTACTTTATGCTCAGTTTACAGTGTACTTCTCATGAAACGTATTACCCAGCACCTTTGGTCATACTGATCTCGCCCTCCTCCCTCCCCAGATGATCGGCTCATTCTTATTCTTCAGGACCCTTCACATGCGCCAACTCTCCTTAAATGGTTTCTTTGACAGTTCTGCTGCTTAGAACTGTGACTTTTGAAGCATTTCTGGTATTTTCTTGAATAACCTTTAAAAACAACCCTTTCTCCACCATTCTAAATATGCTATAACTTGCATTTTAATTTTTTAGCATTTTTAAAGAAGATATTTCTCAAACTCTAAATTTTAACAATGATGTCTTCTTAATACCCATCTTAACTTACGTATATTTTTCTTGCTTTATTCTTTAAGTACACAGAAAAATAGCCGGAGTTGGTTACAATCCTTCTTAGAATAATCTACTTTCATGTTTCATGACATGGGTTAAAGTCAAACTATAAATTCCAATGCTTTTCCCACTCTAGTTCTTAACCTCAAGATTTGCTTTGTCCTTGAATCATCAGAAAGAATTGGTCACTGCTGTAGAAATTCAACTACTCTAAATAAGAACTATACGTTTTCTTTTATTATATTTCTATTGCTCTGATTATTTTTATTTTGCTCAAAAAGAAAAAAAAAAAAAGAAAAACCAACCATGGTACAAACATAATAAATTGTGACTACGTAACTGTGATTCTGGTCAGAACAAAACAAAATCAGCTAGTGTTTTTATTCATCTGGTAGATTATTTCATTCCTAGAAATTCAGTACATGTTAAAAAATAAACATAGTTTTTTAGGATTTAAAAAACTGGCAATATATCAATATAGTTTATGTAAGGACTGAATAGTCACTATGTGATAAATAGAAGAAATATACTGAAAAATCAGGTATGTAAAAGAAAAAAAAATCCCATATCTAGAAACATTGATTGCAATTTTTAACCTCCTTTGGGAAGAAATAAGCATTTCTGATAATTTTTGAAACAACTTTCTTATGAACTATAATTGATTTAAAACTTGGTTTGGGAAACCAGTGATTTAGCTACTATATGTCAGCTGCCTCCACTTTATTCCAGACTTTCTTTTTATTTTTCTACCAGTGTAATAATTATTATCTAATCATCTTCCTGATTTATAAAATGTCCCTACCAAGAAAGGCTCTTTGAATTAACCTACTAGAGTGTTTTCTCTTGCATGCAAACTGTAATAAAACTTAGACACATGCTTGCAAGCAATTTGTCTGAGTTTTCTATAGCCGGATCAACTGAACTCTACGGGACCGTGCCATAGCTGTGGGCATTTAACAAGCACACTATTTTTAAGACTTGCAAAAAAAAGAGCACAAATGAAGAACATAAAATCAACGATGTGTGAGGGAGACAATTTAAGGGAGATTTAAGTCTCTGAAAGCGATGTTAACAATACATAATGCAAAAATTTCCATGAAAAACAGTGTAAATAAATACCAATTTAATAACACTACTACCAACAAAGCATGCGTTTTATCACTACATTATATGCAGTATTAAATTTATACTGAACTTGCTTTCATATGGCTTTTAACTTTTCGAAATGTGTCAAAGCCATTATTGCACTTCATCTCACTTAGCTGGTGTTACAACATAATTTTGCTTTTCCTGTTCCTGCACATTAAGAACAGAAAGAGGGAAGATAAGACGTTCAAAAGTAACTTGAGAAGCATTTCTGTCACCAGAAACAAGCCATAAACAGGAACACATGAAGAGGCATGTAACCAAGACGTTTATCAAACAAGCGATCTTCCAAGACTCCTTCCTGCCACCGTTTGAGCGTCCTCACTTCATTCCAAATCCGTAACTGCCCCTATAATCACAGGCTCCGTTATCATACTGTTCAGAGACCCTCCTAGGGTAGGAGCAGACCCACAATCCAGCTGCACAACCAGAACAGTGGGGACGAGCAGCTCCGTCCCTCCGGACCCCTCGACACTGCTCAGCCCCGGAATGAGCATCACCAAGGCTCCAAGAAGAGTCATAAAACCAGCAAAGGTAAGATTCGGCACAATGGACTAAAATCCCTTGATTATCTGATGTTACCAGTTAGCAACTCACCATCTTCCTGAACTGATGAACGCCTATGGCTTGACTTTGCAAACAGAGGAAGGAATATTCTACGTGAGAACGTGACTGGTGTTACAATCCGTTACCTTTAAGACATTGTCCCTCTGTGCCTGGGAAGAACATTCCATCAGGGAGTCTATAACACCTTCCCCAACGACCTACTGCGAGCCCTGCTGCTGAAGGTGACCATTTAGACCAGAACTTGTCCCAATATTTATTGCTATTTCCTATGAAAGACACTCAGCCTAATTTGTCATCAGTGACGAATAATAAAAACCAGTATTTGCTGAGCACCATTTTGGTACCAGGCACAAGTCCGGCCCGTCACACAGAGCATCTCATTATAATCTATCAAGGCATATTAACAGCCCAGAGACAGACACTGAAGCCTGCAGCCTTCGGCGGTGTTCTCTCTGACCGCGTGCCTTCAACGCGTGAGCCCTTCCCTCGCTACCACGCTGCACCTCCCTCTCTGTTCTCGCCGCTCTGGGGCCACATGTCCGCCATAGCCCGGGTAGGTTCCATGCTGCCGAAGACAGTGGCGTGCACCAGCGCCAGCGGGGCCGACACTGCGATTCTCCTCCTGAAGCTTATCAGCGAACCCCCAGCCCTTCCCTACCCATCACACAACTCTTGGCACTGCTGAATCTGGGGGTTACATGGCCTGAGTGACAGATTTGTCAGGATCCCTCTGGTTGTTTCAGGGGGTGAGGCAGGTGAAATGAATGGCAAGATGAATGGGAATCCTGAGTCCTGTATGTCTCAGCGTCTTTGCAGGTGGCGCTCATCTACGCAAGCCCTCCTGGGACGCAGTGCTGGTTCTGATTTATCTCATCCATGAAGGAGGGGTCAGATGCTTCCACCTGCTCTTTCCTGTTGTACTGACTTTTGCTTCCACATGTCAGAGAGTTAATTTGAGGGTTCCACCCCCTGCTCAGAGTATCCATCCAAACACGGTACACAAGAACCAAGGAGATTAGCACACAGTGGGTCTGTGACCCCCTGGACGAACTGTGAGGCAATTAAAGCAGATACGACGCTTCTGAAGGCCGAGGATTACCACTCTCCTACCCAACACACCAGTGGAAGCATCTCTTTCGCATAATATCAGAATCTCCCCCTGAAGGCGTGCTTTCTAGGGCTGTTTCTAGTACCAGGTATCTTAGTCTGAGTTTCTGCAGACGGGACCCTTAAGAAAAGTCTCGTGTTGCTAATTTGGGAAGCAATCCCCAGAATAAGTAGGGAAAGTGAATAATTATGGAAAGAGAAACAGAGTAAAAGAGAAAAGCCAACCCAGTGGTGTACGTTCAAGCCGACTCCCCGCGTAGGGACGTGGGCCTCAGTGCTGCTGGGCAGTCTGCAGAGGCATGGAGAACGGACCTCGTCGACGCCTGCCCAGGGCGGGAAAAAGCAGCAGGTACCCACCGGCCCAGAGCCTCCACCTGTACGAGGGTCAATGACCCAAAACTCAACGTTTACCCAGGACTCGTTGTCTAGATGGCTTCCCCCAAGAGTTCAGGAAACCTGTGACAGAAGAGTGTCCTCGGGCAGAAAGCAAGAGAAAGTGGACGCAGCCGAGCCAGAGGCTAAGTTACCCCAGGCAGTGGTCACCCCAGGGACTAAATCTATGAAGTCACGAACGAGCGATTTCTAGCACATTCTCCCAACTTGTTCTAAAGCAGTTCGCCCTCTACGATAAGTTAAAAGGTGGAGAAACCATTCTCAAACCCTTTCCAGCTTTTCTTAGGAGAGTTTAATTCGCAAATGAACTGCTCACTGTTACTTTTGCTTGGATGACAAAAAGCACAAATCTGGATGTCAGGCACTGCTGGATTAAAATGTGTTTATAGCTTCCCTGTGTATTAATCCAGAAGCAACTGGGTATTTTTCAAGGTTCCAAGGAGCAGTTCTTTTAAGCCCATCCTCACAACCCTTTTATACCTTTTCTAAATGATCTGTGCCTTTCTGACCAGATGCAAACAACCAATGGTCAGCAAATGACAATTAGCTACCACCTGCTAAATCTCACGAACAAGCATGCATCAGACTGCAGTTTGGTTCCAGCCGGCAATTTATCAGGAAACGCATGGACTCCCTCTTCTCCTTCTGCCTCAATTCAGCGAGCCCTTGGTGGACTCCTGGCAACACGCCTTCCTAGATCTGAAGGCCCTCCCTCCTTGCCACCCCTCTTGGCGGGTGCCTTTTTCTGCAGGTGAGAGTGATCTGGTTTTGACTATCTCCCCAAGACACCTAAGAGAGGAGCCGCTGTCAAGATACCCACGCTGACTCCTGCTGGGCGCTGGCTTTAGTTTCCGATACTGGGGGCACCTTGTGGAGATCCTGACAAGCGGAGGTCAAACTAACTGCAAACGGGAACCAACAAGGGAGTCCGCGTTCGCTCAGAGACTGAATCAGAACTGAGCCTGAGGTGAGAGGCCCACGTCGAAACGCAGTGGACACCTGCCTGGAGTTTAGAACAGAGGTGAGAGCCAGGGGTTTATGACGCAGGGCAGCCAACGGAAAAGGCTTTGGTTGATTCAACAGGAGCTCCGTAAGGGAAGGGCCCATCTCATCCTTCGTGTTTAGCAGAAGCAAGGCACAGCGTGTGCCCCGAAAGCGCGGGCTTCTCTTCTTTCATAATCTAAAGCTTCCCTGACACATTAACCTTGAAGCAACACCTGAATATTTTTCAAGGTTCTATGAATGAAAAATACTGCAAACCACTTTAGCAAACAAAGAATGCTGAAGCCATCAAGTCATCAGCGGCTGCCCCCCCACCCCTCGAGGACCAGCCTGCAGCCCGGCCTCTGCAGCCACTCACCATGGTGCCCCCTAAGGGCACTCAGAACAAGAAAGGACAGGACTCTGGCCCTAGATAACTCCTGCTTGTAAAGGAATGGATTCAGTAAGCCCAAATGTTTGCTTCCTCCCATACACAAAAAGGGCTAAATTCTTTAACTTGAGATGCCTGGTTTTCTTTAGATAACAAGCCATCTTTTATTGTTCGGACTACCTGGTCTTTGCTGTGAAGCTCCTGTGTATCCCAGCCCCTCCCCTACCTCTTGGGAGCAGCCCCTCAGGGCCACCTGAGAGGCCGTCATCCCGGCTCGAGTCCTCCCGCCAAAGAAAACATAATTCTCAGCTTTCAGGCTGCGCGTTTATCTCAGTTGACAGCTCCAAGGCGTAACCATAATCACTCAAGTTTCTCCAGATTACTGAAAACTATCCACCTTTCCAAACTACTTTAAAATCTCCTATTATAAAAATATTTTCTTCTTTCCAAATTTGGATTCCAAATGCAAGTTCCCTCGCATTTTATTTGACACAGGAATGACACTCAGCCAAATCTGAAATGTTGACAGAAATCAGAGTTTAGTCCACATGAGGGTGTGAAATTCCACAGAAAACAAGCCTGTACAACATCCGGAAAATTGTGTCCGTCCTTTGGCCTTTCGGACCATGTGACTAATTCTCCTTCAATGCTCAGCTGCGCATCCCTGAAACAGTCCCTCCTTAGAAAAATCGGCATTATCGCATCATTCCATGGAGTCAGTTATCACTATGACCTCTGACCTGCGTCTGCAGCTGAGATGTTGCTTCCTTTATGACAGATTGAAAAAAAAATATGTTTTCTTAATGAGCGCTAACATAACCCTGCGGAAAAATAAAATTAAATACAGTTTATGGAATGAAAAGAATCATGCTAATGTGACATTAAGGTTGCAAATCTGAGGCTCCTTTCAGTTCAATGATGCTAAACAATTTTAAGAAAAAAATTTAAAAGCTGCAGTGAAAGTTCTCTCGCCCTCTCCCCTTCTAAGCTTCGTTAGTTGTTCCAGAGACACATCGGCGCAGCTAATATCGCCGAGTCCTTGCTACGCGCAGTGAAACAGCGGGTGCTCTGCACTTCTGCAGCGGCCTCTGCGGGCTGAGTAAAATGAAACTACCGCGCAGCGTCTTCCCCACAGCTGGCTTCTACCTGCCTCTGTCGGCTGAAGCAAAACGCACAACCTAGAAGCTGGGAGTATGTTTTATTCAGCGGATTTCCTGAGGACGTAAGCCTGGGAAACAGCCTCTCAGATCCTCTAAGAGGCCGTTCCAGAGCGGTGAGGGAGAAGCCAGGATGGGGGAGGTTTTCGCAACCAAGACCTGATAGTGGGAACATCGAAGGATCACTGTAAATTAAGGAAGCCAGACGTCTCAAGGTGAGGAATTCGCTCCTCTGTGTGTGGGACGGTGCAAAGGCCTGCGCTCACTGAGGTCACTCCTGTGACGTGCGCCCAGCCGTCTGGGGCCAGCGTCCTGTGCTTCCGCACCCTGAGTTCCCGCAGGAAAGAGGCCGGGCTGCCCGCTGGTCGGCGTCCTGAGTTCCCTCCGCTCGCCGTCCGGGGTGGCGGTAGCGGCTGATGACTCGATGGCCACAGCGTCCGTTGTTTACGGATATGGCCGGCAATGTTGTCCATTCACGCCTTTCCTGATAAGAAGACAGGAAAGCTTTTGGAGGCCTCTGCGGAGGCCAAGGCGATGGAGGGTCAGTACCGCAGGAAGCCTGACCAGAGACAAGATGAAAACACCTGGACACACGTGGCGATGCGCATGGATACAGCGTTCAGATGTGGAGACACGTACGTCAGAAAAGGGGGAACGAGGGCTGGCATTACACTGCACTCTCACCTGCAAGCTCCGTCCCGAGCAATGGTTTTATTTCCCCAAAACCACAGGCAGGAGCTTCCCAGAAGTTTCCCTTACGTCCTCTAATCTCAAATGGCTAGATGTCCAACACAGGCTCCGGCTCACCAGAGGGAGCAAGAAAAGAGAATGAGAAAGGTCTTCATAACAGACATCCATCCACTTTTCCGCAAGAACACATCAGATGAGCTGTTTTTAACGCTAGCATGCCAACTTCCCCCTCAATGTCCTGAGAGATTCAGAGACACATCGAGAACCCCTGTCTTCTGCTCCTCATATTATCTGGGAATGAAAACAAATGACACCACAGTCCTGGCGGCAACCTGCTCTGTAGTGACGTCCTCAAAGTCTTGTCCAAAACCTCCATCTTCCAAACCGATTCTCACATTTCAGGTATTCAGCTGTCTGTCCCCTCCCTTCAATTACGGAGACCCAGTTCGTCTGAGTTCCCTTCGAAGTCTCCGCTTGGTCATGTCGTCATTACTGGATGCCTTACATTAACTTGCTATTTTTTTTCAAGAACAGCTTAATTTCTGTAAAAAAAAGTTCACCTTATTATATAAATCAGTTGATTTCTTACTAGAACCTGTCTTTCACCCAGGGCTTCATCTTCTATTCTGCATTTTGTGTTAAAAAGATTTTAAATTTTCAAGAAAAAAAAATTTTTAATCTAACTGATTCAAAAGAGGAAACAGTGTCCTGTTAGACTATATACTGTAGTCCTGATGGGTTGGTTTTTTTTCTTTCTTCCTGTTTGTAATGCAAGTGCCTGACTTAAGCTTTGGCTGCCAGCCGTGCATCTGAAAGAGGCATCCACTGTGAAGATTACCTCAGGTAAGTGCATTGCCAGCCGGAGACCAGCTAAGGGCCACTTCCCTCACCTGAGGCTTCTCTGTTCTAGAGATCTTAGCTGATTTCAGTAACCGGCCATTTGGGCTATTTCCACCCCCCTCCTGTGCTTGAAATCCCCACTCATTTGTTTTAAATTCACCAATAAAGAGGGAGTCCTCGAAACCCCAGGCCCCTCCTTGACCCCCAAAGAACAGAACCCCAGGCCCACGAGTGCTCTCTCTCTTTCTCTCTCTCTCTCCGGCAACCCTGCTGTGGGGCCCCAAGTGTGCTGTGTCATTTCCAGGTCCTGTAAGTCATAAGCCTTTTGCTTTTTTCAGTTTCCTGATGGTTACTGCGGAAGAGCATCTTGCAGTTACAGTAAGAACCGCAACGACCAGTCTGCCCACAACACTGGTTACTCACAGGCTGAAACTGGCACAGAGCATACTCTTAGAAAGTTCTGACAGATTTGGAAACACTGAGTTTCCAGAAGCCCAGGACCCACCAGGACACTAACAGTCATGTTCTTCACGTGAAGCTCAGAATAAAGATAAAAGCCTGAGAGCAGGATTCCGAAGGCCGGGGCTCAGTCCCACCTTTCTTCAAACCCGTTTCCTGAGCGGGAACCATAAGCGCAAGACCAGACTAATGGATCAGAATCCCCTGAAGTCAAAATCCAACACCGATCGCTGGGCCCCACTCCAGAGTGACTGAGCAGGTCAGGTCGGGGGTGGAGGATACGCAGCCCTAACAAGTTCCCAGGTGAGGCCGATCCTGCAGGTCTTGGGACCACACTGAGGCCCACCAGACAGCGAATGACAGAGATCTCCTCTGTCTCAGGGAATATAATACCTGCTTATAAAGACTTAATGTAGACAGACAGATCGCTCTCTGAAAAAGGATATATTAGTAACAGTGAGGGGGGATGCAGAAATACTTCACATAAAACTGGTATAAATACAAAGAAGAACAAACGCTGAAGGACGTTTCATTTAATGAAGCTCACGCCACAGAGCAAAAGCAATCCTCTAAAGCATCTAGAGACGAACCATTAATTTGTAAAAATGGAAACGTTTCCCCCCTTATGTTCACAAATAGGGAAAGTAGAACATATTTACCTCAAACTTTAAAAACCTTTCAACTCTTCATCACAGATTCTTTTTGTAAGTCAAACTGACAGAAATGTGTAAATTTAAATTTCTAAACACAAGAGAAATGGCCAGAGGTGACTTTAGCTGAAGTCACTCTTTCTTCTAACAAAGGTTAGGTCTCCCATTTAAACAAGAGAAAGAAAGACCGGCATTATGTCCTTTCAGGTGACCGCCTGGCCTGGAGAGCCTGGGCTCTGGCTGACCTCCCCACCTTCCAGCACATCCTGTCCATCCTCCAAGTGAGCTTCAGGCAGGTGACTACCTGGCTGTTTCCTCATTCTAGGCTTTCCCGCATTTTGCAGAACAAAAACAAAAAGCCCCTCTCGTAGAACTCTGGCATTCCCAGCCTGGACTGACATGTGCTACACATTTGATACATCGTTTGCATTTTGAAAGGTACCTCTTAAAGACATAACAGTAATCATCTTAATGAGAATTTTGGCAACAGAGCTAAAAACGAAAGAGGAAGAAGGGAAGAAGGTCCCTCCTTCGATGCTCTGTGCAAATTGCACTGAAAGTCATCCGCTTGACATGCATACGTAGACCGCGAGCCTCGCACGTCACCTGCGTCTCACCCTCCCGGTTACATCACCAGGAGAGCCAGCAGGGAACCCGGGCCACGATGGGAACGCGGAACACATGCTGGGCGGGATGCCTGTTTTGCGCTCATACGGGGGAGAATCTTGCATCTGTATCTCTGGTAACCTACTCTCATCACACTGTTGCCATTTGCTCGTTACCTAGCTGAAGCTGCTAAATGTATTTTTTCCTTCCCAACCTGATTCTCTTACTTGGCTTGAAACCCTGGACCTGCAAAGGCCACCAGCTCTGGCAGGTCCGTCTGTCGCTTCCCAGAGGGCTCCATCTCTGCCTTGTTGGATGCTGCTGGCCCTCGTGGTATTTTAAGGAACTCTAACTGGGTGGAAGCCAGGAGTCAGTTTTCACTGCATGTGTGTGTTGGTTTTGTTTTTTGTTTCTGTTTTTTCCAAGGAAAGGAGAGGCATTTGTTTTTCTGTTAAGTTTATCACCAACCTGGGCAAAGTTTAAAGAAGTTCAAAATAGCTGTTGACAAGATTATAATGTTAAAAGCTTTCTTCGGTTCCAGAAAAGTCTCCTATTTAATTTTCTTCCTATTTTGCAAGGTCTGCCTCTGTCCTTACAGTGGTGAGCAGGGTCCTGGCTCAGGGTCCCCTTGGAAGGCCTCAGATGTCACAAACACAGAAAATGTAAGTGCATTAAACAACCGACGGACAGCCCTGCCTCCTGGGACCTGGTGCTGTGAAACCTGCATCCCTAAACATCCATTCTCACTAAAAATGAAGCAGGACCCTGGGGCCTCCCTGATGCAAATCCGTTCTGCCCCCCATTTCTCTTTTGTAGGAGCTAGCTTCACGCAGCCTCCTTGACCTTCCCTGAGTTCCAAAGGGCAGATCCCAACAGCTGCTGTTCAGGGAAGGGAGGGGGCCTACCGCAGCCTCCAGGCAGCGTCCTGGCTCCTCCTGAAGGAATATGCGTAACAGTATCTTTAATTTCCTCCGCAGGAACTAAGGCCCCCGGCCCCCGCCTCTAAGCAGAACCTTCAGAGACCGCTCACTGGGGGAACACTGGGTCCACCAGATGGCCAGCATTCTGGCTGAAAGCAACTTTCCTTTTTGTTACCACAGCTGGTTGCCCCCAGGATCACACCCTGCCCCTCCGTTGAACAGAAACCAATTACTCTGCTCTAAGTCTCAGGAGGCAGCCGCAGAGGAGAAAGAAGAGCCAGGATGGTGCAGGGCGTGACGGCCAGCGGACCCGGGGCCTCCACACTCTCACTGCAATGCATCGTCCTGCTGAGTGACACACCGACCAGCGCCGTGCCCGCTGCCGGCCACCATGACCACCGGAAGAGCCCACACAGACACTGAAAGCCCCGTGCAAGGGCTGATGGCTCCAGCACAGCCGCAAGGAGGGCCTGGCGGCAGAAGTGTCCCATGAAGTCCACCTGGGCTGTCCCTGCGGCCCGTCTGGGCTGACGGCGCCGACCCCAGCGCCTCCTCCTCACTCCAGCACTTTTCCTTTCCTTCTCCCCACTCGAGCGCTTTCCTTCCTTCTCCTCTTTGGAGGGATAAAAGTGGCTTTCGCTCTGCCCCTCTGCCTCAGCTGTGAACCCTTCCCGCTGGCAGGCAAGGGCCCATGCTCTGGGGGCCTCCTCACCTCAGGGTCCCCCCATCCGCTAACATTAGAGACTTTTTAGGGCCCAGAGAAACCCTTTGCCATACCGATTGCCCAATGTCCTCAAAAGCAAGGGGCACCCGCCCATACGCTACGAACTCTCCTGTGCTGTCAGAAACAGGTACTTCCCCTGAGAACAGGCCGTCTGAAGAGAAGAGTATTTATTTCACTAATAAGACAAATTAGCTAACGAATCCTTCCCCTGAGAGAGTATCAATCAACACACCAGATTCTCACACAGAGCCATATTCCTCCACAGTGCTGTTCAGTGACTACTTTCTCCTTCTCTTCCTGTTTCAAATTGTGGTTCTGAGTCACATGCAAAATACCATGATATGCACACCAGCTGCACATGGGGGCAGATAAATATAATATTAAGCAATTTATATCGCCCTTAAATTTGCAGAAATTTAGGTCCCCATGTAGCATGTGTCAATCATGATACAGGTTTTTTATTTTGGCAACTAGAAAGCCACGGAACAGAACAATTGCTAGTAATTTCTTTTCACAAACAAATTTAGTGAGAAGTAATTTAATTTTTTAAAAATATTATCTGAAATTATCAGCTTGATTATTTTAAAAGTGATTTAAAAATTTGTCATTATTATATATTTATTGTGCCCTTTAATTTTAGAAGCTACATTTGAATATATTAGAGGAAAAGTAACTTTTTAGATCATCCATGCAAAATATTTTATACTTTTTACATTGTTCCATTTTAATTTTTGAAAAAAACACATGTAGATTTTGTGTACTTGATTATTACATTTTTCTATCATTTAGATTACTCTTAACAGAACACAAATTATGTGAAAATCTTTACTATAATAACATAATTTGTGACTGTGCTGAAATGAAGGCAAGAAAACAAATTTTATGCAAAAATATACCATAGTTTGTACACATGACTTTATTGTATTATGTATGCAGCCCATCAACAGAACACCCAACTGAACAGCAGTATCTGAAGTCAGTTGACCTGGAAATTTTGCTGACTTTGCATCATAAAAATAATCTAACACTGCCTGTATTTTTCACCAGTGTGAAGCTGAAATATGTTTGTCAAGGCGGGAGGGCAGAGCATGCACATTTTAATGGACAGTTTGTCAGCCTGATTCACAACTTTAGTATTTAGACACAGGGCAGGTAAGCCTCCAGTGAACGCCTGCTCCGGGGCCACAAACACTGAGGTACAAACACTAAGAGCCTGTCCCGTTTCATTGCAGGAAGTCAGATCAGCCACACGGGACCCATTCATGCCCTCCTAACGGTCAGCAGAATAGGGGGCCTGACGGTAGGACGGTGAAGCCAATGATACGTGTGAAGAGAGATAAAAGACTTAGGTGTCAAACAAGGCAGACTTACCCTACCCGTGATGACTTGGCCCCGTACACATACTTACTCCTCCTCATGAGCTAGAACCCCAGTGAAACGTTCGCTCTGAGGTTAGTATCAAGCGCTCCCGTCTCAGACGCCGGAGGCCGCGCTGAAATGAAAGCCCCAGGTCTGCCTCCCCATTTATCTGTCTCTGAAGTCTTACTTCCTCTGTCCTGCAAGCCTCCACCTTTGTTTTTTTCCCTCCTTTCTTGCGTGTTCTATCTCCTTTGTGTGTGCCGGGGAGAAGGGGTGGGTAAGGTACTGGGGAGAGTTGGAAAAAGAGATGAAAACAAAAATGAAGAATAGGGAATTCTTCTGCAAGGATAAAATCTGATTGTGCATTGTAATTTCTGCACTAGAGTTTAGGTAAATTGCGAAGGAGGCTAAGATTTATTTTAAGATGCCTCTCTTGACACAGATGAACTTATTTGCAAAACAGAAACGGACTCACAGACACAGAAAAGAAACTTAAGGTTACCCGGGGTCAAAGTGGGCGGGAAGGGATAAATTGGGAGTTCAAGATTTGCAAATGCTAACTACTATATATAAAATAGATAAACGACAAGTTTCTTGCGTAGAGCACATGGAACTATATTCAATATCTTGTAGTAACCTATAATGAAAAAGAATATGAAAACATATATATACATGTGTATGTATGACTGAAACACTGTGCTGTACACCAGAAACTGACACAACAATATACTTTAATTTTAGACAGACAGACAGATAGACAGACAGATAGCGATATAATCGTATGACCCTTGCCTATTAATAATTAATGAGTAATTCTCAGGGTCACCTCTCACTTAGTTATACCCTTGCCAACCTTTGAGAGAATTTTGAGTTACGAGTTCAGGTATTTCCTTATCTCCACAGTTAGAAGGAGAATTTAGGAGATTTATCTAGCAAATTTAGAAACTACAATAAGACGTAAAGTTCTCCCTATTATTCTAGAGCAGCACATGGCTCCTGTCGGGGGCAGTGGTGCTGGGAATCCTGTAGTATATGAAACACCAAGTGGAAACGCTCAAGGGTGAAGACAATGAAGAGAACAATAGAAAATGACATTTGTTTGTTTTCAAAATACAAAAACCGTTCCACATGCTTTCTCCCTCTCTGCTGTACCTTAACGGGCCTCAAGTTTCATTTTTTAAAAATACTAGAACTTCCCCTTAAATTCCAGTACGATTTGATTCTTTGTATTTGCCAATTTTGGTTTCAGCCCCTTGAGAAATGCTAATACCAGTGGTGCCACAGTCTAAGGCAGTCACTCTATTCCAGCAACATGGCTGAAAGAAGACAAATTCAAACAGAGAATAGATAAAAAAATTCAGATAGATATAATGGTCTGCATCCTCTATCACCACAATTCCATAAAAATGCAGAATCTTTAAAACAGAATGTTAAAAGATCCAGGTCTTTAGCTGTTGTCAGATCTGCTTCCTAAAGTGTCATTCGTGCCTCGTCGACCAGACCGAATGGCTGGAACCCAGCACCGTCCATCTGTCAGCAGCTGCCGCCATCGCTAGGTCTCTCCTAAGAGCACTGCCCCGTCTCAAGCAGAGCTCCACCTAGACGGCCTGGCAGTACTAAAGACACAGTCCTGTCACAAGGGACGGCTCTGAGAGATGCATCAATGACACACTTCATGGCCCATGTGACTGATGCCAGCTGAACCACAGGGAGTAATTCGTCTTTGAAAGTCACAAATGTCCAAGGTAAGAGGAAATGGTTCCCCTGCCACAGGAGCTGAGGGACCAATCCCTTCTTAGCAGAGCAGGGTGAGCGTGAAGGACAGCATAAGGCACAGAATACCTGAAATCAGGTGTCATAGGCTTTATGCAAATTGAGTATCGTTTTGTTGGGTGCACTTCAAAAAAAACGAATGTCCCTATTTTGTGGATATTCGATGACTGAATACATATTTTAAAATTCAGTCTTAGTGCCCTGTTTGCTCATATAACCACACCTTATTCTCACAGCCACCTCCCGAAGCTCTCTTAGGAGTGGTGCCTTCAAATCCTACTCACACTGATTACTCAGACCCCAAGTTCCGCTGTGACCCCATCCTCGACACACAATGACTAGAACAAGGTTGTCCCAGTTACTTCCTACTGCATTAAAAACCAACACACACACAGAGAAAAACCCATTTCTATTTTCCATGACTTGGGGTGAGGAGTGGCAAGGGTCCCCTGAACTTACACACAGTCACATTCAACCACAGGACCCGCTGTGCCGGAGGCTGAAAACACCCTCAGCTCACGTTTAGCAATCGGCACTGGCTGCTGGCTGGGGACCAGGGTCGGCTGGGGGCCAGGGTTGGCTGGGACGGCTCCCTCCTTTTCCTGTTTAGTCTTTCACCTGGGGGCCTTCGTGCCTTGGTCCTCAAAGGTCAGCATTATGACAGGACAGAACGGAAAGCTACAGAGCGTCTGCAGACCTGAGCGCAAAACTCACTCGCCAGCCACAATGTGCCAGTCAAAGCAAGTCTTAAGGTAATTCCGGATTCCAGGGGTGGGGAAAACAGACTCCACTTTCCGGTGACAGACGCAGAGGAGCCACCCTGCAAAGGAACAAGGAAGGACTGGGCGTGGCCACCTTTGAAAACAACAGTCAAGGGGTTGGCACCTCACCCAAGCCTCATCACAGCGGCCCAGACGCTGTCCTAACTCATCCAAGGTCGTGCAGCAACACTGCCTCTCTCTGTGCAAACTCAGATTGCATCCCCCTCGTTAGTGCTTTGTGGACAGAAAAACAAAAGAGGGTTGTGAGTATGAAAAAAAAATACGGCGCAGATCATAAAGGGACTAGGCTGAGATACAGAGGGAGACTCGGGGCATCTCAGTTTTTATTCCCAGCTTCCCCTGGGTGCCTTAAGATCCTCCTTATCCATAGGACACCTTCCCTCTTGCTGAACCTAATCTGGATTGGATTTCTGTCACATGTACCTAAAAAACAATCTTTAAATATGGGGAGGGTCTAGCTCAGTGGCAGCATGCATGCTTAGCAGGCACGAGGTCCTGGGTTCCACCCCTATACCTCCATTTTTTAAATTAAATAAATAAATAGATAAATAAGCCTAATTACCTCCCTCTCCAAAAAAAAAGAAAAAAAAAAACAAGCAAAAAAATTAAAATTAAAATATTTAAAAAAATGTTTAACCCAGACAGATATACATATACATGTATGTGTTATATGCAGATATATATGTTTATCTATATTTATGATCAATATATTCATGGCATTTTCAGTTTATAACATAGTGCTGTTCACTCTGATTTTTCTAGTTTTCCTGGCTGTTTCCAACTCACTGGATGCCTTTTAAAAAAATGTTGTTCCAATTTATTTTCTGGAAGCAAATGGCGTTGGAAGGCTTATGGGAAAGAAAAGCGTTAAGTAAGCAAGCTCTAAACCCACGTATTCCCAGAGTGATAGAAAGTTCCTAAAACAGTACTTCATGTTTGATAGACCCACGAAAAATGCTACATGTAGGTTTCTGAACATTTTTACAGAATTCATTCTATGTTATCAAGGGTCTAACAGGAGTCTGCATGGCTGCTATTCATTGAGTACATGAAAACGACCAGACATTCCAGGCCAGCGTGATGCTTATTATCAAGGTAGAGCGCACGTAAGCACGCGTGTGTCATGTATAAACACCAAAGCATTAACTGCTGGAACAGGTATGCAGCCAGCTGGCACTTGGTCCATAAGGTCATTCTCTGCTGCCTCCATCCTTTGAGAGCATCACCTGGACACGTGGCCACCAGCCAAGTCTTCACTTCCCAGCATCCTCTGCCCTTCTGTAATCCTGTCATCCGGTTCTGAAAAACGGGGTTTGAGTGGCTGAGATGTGTGCCCTTAAGACTACTAGGTCTGTGTTCCCCTGGCCTTTGTCCCTCTTTCTGAGGTGCACTGGCTGAGAGAGGAAGGGGCAGCCACCTGGACCAGGAGGTGTAAGCCTCACGCTGAGGACGGCGGAGCTGCCCGCCAGACCTCGACCCCTCCCCCCCTGCACTGTTACCTGAGAGAGAAAGCAGCTGCCTGGCTGTCTGTTTAGGGCACTGGATGTCTGTGTCTTTCGGTTACAGCAGCCTAGCACATTGAATATTAACAAGAGCGGTCCCTAAGTACCCATGGGGGTTGCTTCTAGGATGCGTTGAGGGCACCAAAATCCACAGGTGCTCAAGCCCCAAGTTGCCTTCCACATTCATATCCATGGTTCCACCTCCGTGGATTCAACCAGCCATGGATCACGTCGTACCACAGCACTTACCAAATAAAAAAAATCCATTAGTGGACCCATCAGTTTAAACCCACGTTGTTCAAGGGCCAACTGTACTGTGACACGACGAGCTGTGGGAACGCAGGTATCTGGAGGGCTGATCCTTCACGGGGAGCGGTTCAAGGTGTGAGGGGACCTGGTAAGTGTAGTTTCCTTAATATCAAACTGATTTTCCCTTTGCACCCCCAGGGTTTACCCCAGCATCTGAAATCTTGTAGGTAGTTAATAAACATTAGTAAAAAGAAAGGAGAAACGAAGAGAGGGAGGGAAGGGTCATGGAAGGAAGGGAAAGACAGAGAGGAGTCCCAGCATTTCAGAGGACAGCGAGTGTTCTCTGCCCCCCTCCCCACCCCCGCCACCGAAAAACAGCAGCAAACTATTATTATTATCACCATCATCATCCACTCAGGCAACAGCTCATTGTAAGACAAAGCATATGAAATTGTTGCATCTTGTAATGTAGTATTTTTATAAAAATGTGGTAATATTCATAAAATTCATTATACGTACTTAATTTATGTGAAAAAAGGCTCAAAGAGAATTCCGTTTAGAGCAGCGTGCCGTGTCAACTAGCAAGATAATAGCTTCCAGTATACATGGCGCTTTTACGCTCTAAGTTTCTACCATCAGCTTAATGAATGCTGACTTTTTAGGACATGAAAAGTCAGATGCCACCTATGAGAAATGAGTTTGAGAGAACAGGATCAATTTTTAAACTAGGTTTTATCTGACACTCCTTGGTATTTACCCAGAGGAGCTGAAAACTTGTGTCCACACAAAAACCTGGACACGGAAGTAACCAAACAGTAGGCAAATGAATAAATGAACTGTGGTCCATCCAGACACTGGAATACTATTCAACACTAAAAAGAAACGAGCTATCAAGCCGTGAAGAGACACGGAGGAACTTTAAATGTGTATGGAAGTGAATGAAGACAATCTGAAAAGGCTACATCCTGTCTGATTCCAACTGCAGGACATTTTGGAAAAGGCAAGACTGCAGAGACAATAAAAGTATCAGTGGTCACTGAGGAGGGAGGCGAGAGATGTCAGCGGAACACAGAGGATTGTCAGGGTTGTGAAATATTCTGAATGGTATTATAATGATGAATATATGTTATTATACATTTGCCCAAATCCGAAGGAGGTACACCAGCAAGAGTGAATCCTAATGTGCACTGTGAGCCTCGGACTTGGGGTGCTCATGACGGCTCCGTGCAGGTTCACCCTTGGTTACAAAGGCACCTACCATTCTGGTGGGTGATGTTGATAATGGGGGGGTGTGCATATGGGGGGCCAGGGGTTCCATGAGAAATCTCTGTGCCTCCCTCTCACTTTTAGTGTAAACCTAAAACTGCCCTAAAAAACAAAGTCTTATAAAGAAACAGGTACAATCCACATACCTTCCCACCAGAATTCACCACCTAATAGGTGGCTTTATTTGGAGAAACAAAACAAAAGCAGTCCCGGCTTTCAGTGACAAGAAGCTGGCTGTGATTAGAAATTTCACAGCGTTCGAAGTCACTCAGCGCAAGCTGGGCTCCATCCCTGCTCTGCCCCGTAGCCAGCACTGTGCTCGGTCGCCCTCCTGAGCGCTCGGCAATGGCTTCTTCATTTGAAAACACAGCAAGGCAGATGCACGCAAGCAAGGGACATACTCCCCTTACTTTACAGTGAGAACTAGGTTTGAAACCAGAAGCTGAGGGTGACCAGCCATCGTAACCCTGGCGGGTAAGTTCTCTGAGGCTGCCGCTCTCGACTACAAAATAAGGCCCAGGTTACTTAACTTACCGAGAAGTGTAGAAAAGGGCCAATGTATCGCTTTCAGAAATCAGAAATAGAATGAGTAATTTTTGATTATTTTCATTTTCTCTATATTAATTTAAAACGTGTTGCTCATATTTCGAAGATGATAAATGTTAACATTAACATCTGCCCTGGTAACATGGAGCAGTTTTACGGACACTGACTATGCCCGTCTGCCTGCACACAGTGTTCCGACGGTCAGCCTGTCCACCTTCGGCGTCATCCCGTCCTTGGGGAGCTCACTGCTTCGGCCAGCTGACAAGGACTGTAACCTGCACTGTGTGTGTCTCCGAAGCACTCGACTGTCTCTATTTTTTTTTCCCAAAATGATGTGCTTCCAATGCTTTTGGTATTGACCATTTGGTCTCTTTGTTCTATTTCTTTTTCTGCAGTTTAGAGGCCATGAACAAACATAACGACAAATTGTTAGGCACTCAGAAGATGAAACTATTCTCCTCTGAAAAACCTCAGACTCCAGACAGGGTTGCTCTGATTCAGCATCCTTGATACTCTGGACCAGATCGTCCTGTGATGTGCAGGCTGCCCTGTGCGCTGCAGGAAGCTCAGGGGCACCCTTGCTCTCCACCCGCTGGGTGTGAGCAGCGCCCCCTCCAGCCTTGACAGCCAGAAACACCCCCAGACACTGCGCACGCCTCTGGGGGGGAGGGGCAGACCCGCCCACTGCCCAGACCTATTCTGTCCAGTAAGGAGACTATTCAAAATTAAATTAAATTACAGGAACTTAAAATTCTAGTTCCTCACTCACACTAGTCACATTTTAAGTGCTCAGTGGCCGCAGGTGGCTAAGTGGTGACTGCATCTGACAGGACAGATAGAAAACGTTTCCATCACTGCAGAACTGCTGAAAATCAAAGGCTATGACAAAAAATGAAAAATAACAAAGGAAATAAATACTAATGGCACCAGTATTCCAGGATCTCCTCCTCCAGGGAACTTCTAATTATTCAAAAGATCAGTTCAAATTTAGTTTCGCCCTTAAAGGCTTCCTCAACTCACCCGTGGATAAGCGTTTCTAAGGAGCTTACTCCCGCAGTTCAAAATGTAACCAGCGCTTAAGGAAAACTGCAAACCAAACCATCACTAGAGGAGGCACAGTGACGGGCTGGTTAACCTCCACTAACAGCTGGACGAGGAAGGAGCGTGCGAAGAATCTGAACAGGCACGTAATCCAGGAACGTCTGCAGTCTCGACCTCGTATAAGACCCTGCTGTTAAAACAGCCGCAGGATGAAAATGCTCAATTGACCTTATGGAGGGTCTCGCTTCCTCAGAATCAGAAGTGGCCCGCAGGGGTGGCCAGCTGCCATCACCCCGGTCCTTGGAGCATCCCAGCCAGTTGGCCCAAGGGACATTGACTGATTAAAGGGCCCTCCAGTTTCAAGATCAAATGTGCCCTCAAACTGGCGAGATAACACAAGGCCACATTTAACAATCCAGAGGACCCGGACAGATATAAATCAAGATTATGGGGTGCTCATCAAAGGGAAACAAGGATCCTACGAAAGAAACTTTCAGAACATTCACATGACCTAGGTATGCCCAGCTTCACAAAAGCCCCAGCTGGGCTCTCACTGGCTGCGTGTGACTCGTGTGTGTGTGTGTATGTGTGTGTGTGCGTTGGGGCTGTGTCTGTGTCTAAAGCTTCACGTTTGCTGAATCTCCTGGAAACATCACTAATGGTCTCTCTCAAGCCTTAATCCCCAAATTGAAGCAAATGATACTTCCTTTCATGGCTGACAATTGTAGGCACGTGGCGCTACTACAAACTCACTGATTCTGAAAGTGGTTATTGAATATCGACCTGTCTGACATAAGGCTTCAGGCTGGATTAGGTCTCAGTAATGAAATTCATTAAAAAAAATAAGTTCCTATTAAATGTAAGAACATATGTACTGGGCATTGGAAGTGTACACAGATAAGAACATTCTCAGAGTAATTATAATCTGGGAATGCTAGAAGGGCGAAAATGAGCAAGTACGCCAGAAACATAACACCAACGGGACAGAACGCACACTGTCAGAGCTGCAAGGTGTCTCAGCTGGGCCCAGAGAGGACGCTCGCATCTCACTGCGGACATCCAGAAGTTGCTCTGGAGGTGGTCTTTAAAGCACACGGTGAGGATGAGGCAGGATTCCACCGCACTCCTGTGGGAAGAAACGCTGCTTGCAGCCAAAGCCGGCCTTTAATGCGGAAGAGATGGCGTATGTTCTTCGGTGCGCGGCACACGCTCGGATGCAGGGACAGATCTCACTGGACGGGCAGCCTAGGAGCTAAGTGACGGCTCTACGCGTCTCTCTCTCTCCTTCTCTTACATACAAGACTTTTACTCAGTGTGTGTATGGAATTCATATTTCAACAAGTTCCCCAGGCAATTTTTAATGCATACTGGAGTCTGAAAACCACTTCTGTAAAAGAATCTATGAAAACATGGAGTCAGGGAATGCAGCTAATTTGCAAGATGGTTTTTGGGGAAAAAAAAGTGACATGTCTCTGAGCATGAGTAACAAAGAGGTGAGGTACTCTTTTCTTCTCCTGTAATTTTTAAAAAAATAAACATCACTTCAGCCAACGATCAACAAACGTTCACTGAGACAAACACTGAGCTAGGTACTTGCACACGTATGTCTTCATTTCGTCTTCACCACACTGTGCACAAGCGTATCTCTGAGGGTAAACTAAAAGCCCGTTGAGTCTTCTTGTTGAAGGACGATGAAAGAAATAGTTCTGATCCTTAATTTCCAATTCCTTTTTCTACGCTCTACCATAACCTCTAATTATTCCTGCTTCTATACACATGCCTACTAGACACCAGAGACACCACAAGAGGACCTCAAAGCAAAGCCACCCGGCTTCTGCTCCAGTCTGGGGCACATCCCTTCTTGGCTTGGGGGACCACACGTTAGCCTTTCTGTTACCCTTTAGCCTAGACAGACTCTCTGGTCACCTCGTGCCCTTACCTCTAGGACCACCTTCTGGGAAAAGGCTCCGCTAACATCCTGGTCTTCAGTTCCAGGAAGGGGCTGTCTAACCCGCTCACTTCCTTCTCCTCTCCCTGGACCCCCTCCGTCCCCAGAGCCTGCTCTGAAGCCTCTGAAGAAGCAGTAAGGCTTTCCTTGATGGGCCCTCAGACTCGTTCAAGAATGCAAATCCGGCCTTTGTTTCTTACAGATGAGTTCTCTTTGGTTCTTACAGACGCAACTTTTTGAACTTCCATTGTAACATTCAGCCCGTCACGGCTAAGCCACCACCCAAAACTTCAGTCATTTAACGTGGCAAAGGTTTACTTCCGTCTCCTGCCGCAGTCGCAGTCCAACGAGGGACACGTGCGGGGATGGGGAGACCTGATGGTTTAAGGACCCAGACACCTGTATCGTCAGAGCCTCGCACTGGCTTATCTTCATCCTCCAACAAGGAGGCTGGAAGGCAGCGGACGGCACGAGGGCTTCAGGGACCAGGAACAGAAATGCTACGCATCGTGTCTGTCAGCACTCCGCTGACTGGAGCCCCGTCTCACGTCCTCAGCTGCCCGCAGAACAAGGTGGTGAGCGCAGCTTACTTTTACGCCAGGAGGAAAACAAAACAGCTCGGCGAGCAGAGTCTGCCGCTGAATGTCAGCAGCATTTATTTATCTATTTTTTAGTGTACGCGTTTATTTATTTATAAACTGACGTATAATCAAGTTTGTAACATTGTGTCAACTTCGGGTGCACAGCATAATGTTTCCATCACCCATATACACACATATACTCCGTTTCATAGTCTTTCTCATCACAGGTCACTACAAGACGCTGAATACACCTCCCTGTGCTCTACAGCAGGACCTTGTTGTTGAATGCCATCAGTACTGAAGGCTGCTGTTACGCATCTTAAGTATAAATCACCGTTCCTTTACCCACTTCATTAGCAGTTTAGTCTGCTGTGGGTTGTCTGAGTCATACTAGTGATGCATACCTTTCCAACAGCATTTTTGGCCTAAATTGTTCAGTTATTAGACTTCAATGTATGTATACATGTCTGCTGCAATTTGAATATGACTCCACATACTTGTTGCTAATGTAACACACACAAAATGTTTTTGTTGGTTGAATGATTACTTCATTGGTAATATGTTGCCAGAGCTACTGAAATAACTGGAAACATGGCTAAAATAAGTAAAAAACCAAGGCTACTGTTATCTTTAAGTTTCAAAGATAAGATATTTAACACGAAACCTTGTTTATTAAGGGTGATTCATATACGGTGCTAACCAGCATTTATTATAAATTGTTCAATGAATTCCTCTCCAGTATTTGACAACACTGAATTACACCTTCCCCACTGGACAGCAGGACCTGGGAGTTTAAGTTAAAGTGTCCTTGGTCCCTCCTGTGTGGACCCACTAGGACTGTCACCTAATTGTGTAATTGTGTGTCCCCAAGGATGCCACTGACCCACACATCCTTGAACCACCTCACTAGTCCTATTCTTTAAGGGGACGGGTAAGTGGATGGGGTGAGATGCCGCCTTAATCCGCGCCCTGATGCATTCCCAGGAACCACACAGCCAACTGAAGCTTTTAAATACGGATTACATCAATTTGATTACTTCATACTAAACAGTACAGAACAAAGAGTGTCCCACGTGAGAACCCATCCTCTAGCCCTGATCCTGCTCTCATGCGTCGTGAAATCTAACGCACGTCTTAGGTGGCAATACCGAGGGGTCAGATTCCTCATCTATAAGAAACAACGCAACCTTCAAGTTCCTTTTCCGATCAAACATTACATGACTCTGCGACCGCGGCTTTATTGTAACACAGATGGATGGTATTTGATTGTACTGGGTTTGATGATGACCTGCACAGAAATGGGAAAATGATGCTTCTGTGCAGAGATGTTAGAAAACTATATAAGAAATAATAAGTGGTTCAGTATGTCTAATGCATCACTTAACTTTTTACCTTGCAATGCCCTTTGAGATAAAGGGGAAAGAGCGGATATAAACAGACAATATTGATAGTCAAGGTGAAAAAAACCACACAAGTAATAAATACCAAAATAGTTATTTTCCTGGATGGAAAAAGCAACGGAGGAGAAGCTGCACAGAAAGAAGCTGGGGATCAAAGCGTGCAATCAATTCAAATCAGTTTCTCCTGCGTGAAAGAAAAATGTCAGGGTCTGTGCAAGATGACTATAAAGTTGAATTATTCAACAAAACAAGGAGGAAGCATTGCAGCATCAATCTTATTCCACACCCAGAAGAGCTGGCTTGAGCTGATAACTTATTTTCCTATAAAGAAATATAAAGTGAACATGATAAAGAAAACAGACCAAAAATATTAGGGGTACAGTTTTGATCAAGATGGAAAAAGAAGAGAAGAGGCGGATTTTTACTGAAATTTTCCATCTCAAAACTGTCGAGTAGGACTGTTTAGAAACAACGGAAAGATAGAAAAACTTATGCGAGTAAGACTCCACAGATGACGGGGACAGAAGCACTAGGTTAAAGTTCTAGGAAACTAATGGCTAATCCTGCAAAAAGAGTTTGTTCCAATCTTTGAAAGCATTTCTAACGTACTCTGGCACTCTTGGAGCAGGAGAGAGTCATTTAGAGTCAAAACAAACAACATACAATGGTGTGGATACATGAGTTATAGACAACTGAACTGCATCAGAACCAGACCGCAGACCATCACTATTACAGACATAAGATCTTTATCATCCCTACATTATATGGATGTAAGGTCTTTATTATTAACTTCATGGAACTGCACATGTCAGGATTATCTTTTGCTTAAATGCTGAACATGGGGGTAGAAAGAGCAGAATACAATCTACTTTAGTGATTATCTTCATTTGCTTGAGTGAGAGCACCACTGATGAAGTGTAAATACAAACTAAAGATGCTGGTTTTTAACCAGGTCTTGTCTGAAAGCTGCAATAAGTAGGTCAGTTACTGTCAAGCTATTTATAATACTTCTTTTGGCTTTACTGTCCAAGCTCCAGAACACTCTATGCAGACCGTACCTTATTCTGAATTGAAAAAAAAAATCATGAAATCTATTTGTTGTCCTCAGATAACAAGCCCCAAACAATGTAAAGATCTGTTTCCCAATATTGAGTTAAAAGACTATCTTCTTGAATAACGCTTCTTCCTCGGCATTTCCCCCCACAAAGTTTTCCTTGGCACTTGCCTTGTCTTCACAACTAGAGAGGAAGCTCATCAGGGTCTAATCATGTCGGGGGTGGTTAATCAGAAGCCAACGCAGGCGATCGACAAGATGAAAAGGCGTCCTAGAGAATGGGAGGAAATATTTGCAAACCGTACACCTCACAAGCGGTTAATATCGGAAACACACAAGGTGCTCGCTCTGGCAGCACACACACCAACACTGGACGGACACAGAGGTTAGCGTGGTCCCTGCACAAGGACGGCATGCACATTTGTGAAGCGCTCCATGCCTTGGAGGGATTAACAGATACAAACTCTGTATACAGAACAGACAGACAAGGTCCTCTGTACAGCACAGGGAACTATATTCAATACCTTGGAATAGCCTTTAATGAAAAAGAATATATATATGTACGTGTGTGTGTGTGTGTGTATATATATATATATATACACACATACCTGAATCACTATGCTGTAACCAGAAATTAACACATTGTAAACTGAATATACATCAATTAAAAAAAATTAAACGAATTATACAAGGAACTCGTATAATTCAATAGCAAAAACACCAAATAATCCAGTTAAAAACGTGCACAGGTCCTGAATAGGTATTTTTACAAGGAAGACATACAGATGGTCAACAAGTGCATGAAAAGATGCTCAATATCACTAACCATCAGGCAAACCAAAACCACAATAAGACATCACCTCGCCCTTCTCAGGACGTCTGTTATCAAACAGCCAAGAGATCAGTGCTGGCAAGGATCAGTCTGTGATGGAATAGAATTCATTCTTAAAAAAAGGAAATCCTACCATTTGCAACAACATGGATGAACTCCGAGGGCATCCATGCAGTGAAGTAAGTCAGACAGAGAAAGACAAACACTGTATGATCTCACTTACGTGTGGATTCTCGGAAAGCCGAACTCATTGCAAGCAGATTAATGGTTGCCAGGGGTGGTGGAAATAAGGGTATGTTGCTGAGAAGGTACAACTTCTGGTCGTAAGAGGAATGCATTCTGGGGATGTCAGGAACCGCGTGGTGACTGCAGTCAACAACACTGAACTGCACATGTCAAAGGTGCTAAGAGAGCAGATGTTCAATATTCTCACCACAACAAAAATAACAAAACACTAATCATATGAGGTGAGGGATGTGTTAACTAACTCTATCTTGATAAACATTTTACAGTATGTGTGTATCAAACCTTGACACTGTGTACCTTAAACTTGCACAATGTTACATGCCAGTGATGTCTCAATAAAGCCGGGAAAATGTTTTTTAAAAACCCAACACAGGGCTGTGCATACTTAGTCTTAATTCTTCTTCCTCTTTTTTTTTCCAAACAACAAGATCAAAATATACGAGATATTAGAGAATAATTCATTTGAAGATACTGTTTCTTAGATGAGAAATTAAGACCTGAGATGAAAAGAAAGAAACACAGCTTAATTAGCGATGATGCCATCCTGCTGCCTTTCTCTCGTGGAAAACAGCAGAACGCACTGGAGCGCTCAGGCGTTCACTGCGCCAAGAAGAGCCACCCCGTCGTTCAGCGCTGGCGGCATGGGATGGAGACACACTAGTTATAACAGTGACGCTTATATTTTCAACAACGCATTTCAGCTTCATTATGTAATATTACAATGACTCCTGCTATTTCAATGGAAGCCCACACAAAACTAGGTCAGTATTTTTTCACTGTGATATTTAATAAATTACCAAAGCAGTAAGTTCATAAAGCGTACAATCGGATGCAAACCAGTTAGTTTTTCCTCTGCCTATACTAAAAAAAAGATCATATTCTAATGAATGTATTGATCTTTCATCCCTTAAATACCCTCATATGAACTTTATAATTATCATAAAAGGCAACAAATTGCAGCCCACTGAAACAGAGTGCACATTTTAAGGGCTTTTTAAAAGGCAATGCTGTTAAGTACTTTTATGCTTTAAAAAGACAACCATACTTGAGCTCGGATTTTATTCCATCCATGAGAGCACAAAGAGTACCAAAAAAATGGCAAAAACACTGAAATACATTATTTCAACAGTACGCACGGACTTACACAGCATCAATTATCTTTAGAAATTCAGAACAGAAGGCCAGATTGGCTTAATAGCACCAACAATTTTGAGTTGTTCTTTTTGGTTTTTAGGAGCATTTTTTTTAAGTAGCATTTTCAAATGATTTCATGCCAACAGTTCATTAAAGCCTTACAATCATTCACATTGAAATAAGAAATATAACCCGAAAGCATGGATTTAACCAAAAACAGAAAAATGTACCTATTTATTTAGAATATACAGCTTTTCAGCTTATCTTTAGTTTCATGTTTTTAAAAGCCATGTCTTTATAAAAAGCAGTTGAAGAGTCACATTCAGTTTGAAAAGTGTTCCATGTGTCCGTAACTTCTTTGATTTTGGCATTTATCTAATTCTTAAAATTTTGGGATTCGATGGGACTGGTATCAGTGTTTGACAAACAAGAATTCTGACACACAATGGCTGGTTGTACCAGGTGGCTTCTGGCAGAAGCAGCCCCTCCCTGGCCCCCCGAGCACATATGAGAAGCCACAGGACACCTCCATCCGGCGTCGGTAACACCGAGCCCCATCTGGTAGGTTAAGGGTCTTTCAAGAGAAATTCAGCACCAAGGGGGAACATGGTTCCAAAAGAAAGCTGATAAACACTGCATAACATGGAGGTTCTAAGGAAAACACACGAACTCACATCTACATGTAATTGTTTCAAATTCACAAAGAATCATTTGGCAACTGTTGCCCAAAGTAACGATTCGTCTCATGTATCAATTTGCATTAGTCTAACGTGTCAATGATCACACTGATCTATCATCGTGGCCAAGATACAGCACCCAGATATTTAATCAAGTACTAATGCGGGCTTCTGGGGTCACGGCATTTGGCAGATGTGTGAAAACTGACAATCAGTTCACTCTAAGTAAAGGACATCACCCTTGGTAATGTGGGTGGCCTCATCCAATCAGCTGGAAGACGTTAATAGCAAAGACCACGAACTGCTGAAGGAGGAGGAATTCTGCCTCAAGACTCCTGTCTGGGTTCCCGGCCTGCTAGCCTGGCCCACGTGCCAGTCCCCACAATCATGTGACCCAATTCCTTAAAATAAATCTCTTAATACATGTACATACATATCCTACCAGTTCTGTTTCTCAGCAGAACCCTTCCTGATAAGCGTACCCTCTCTTTTACTTGGCTTATGGATGCCCCTCACCCACCAAATATGTATGTGTGCATGTGTGCATGCGTGTGTGTGCGCGTGTGTGTGCTACTTTGCTCTTTATGGCGGGGTTGGGAGAAAGGCCTTTCTGAACGAGTGTTTTAAATTAGCATTTACATAATGCTTACTGTGTGTTGGTCATTGATCTACACACTTTGCCTATAGTAGCAACTACCACATAAAATAGGTACAAGCATTATTCCCATTGCACAGATGAGGAAACTGAGGCCTATGGGAGATTAACTGACATCACACAGTCAGCAGCCAGCCTCCGGAGCAGCGCTGCTGTGCTGCCTTAGCACGGGTGAGCGTAGGGTGTGTTTTGGAGTCAGGCTGCTCAAGCTAAACTACGGCTTCAGACGTGAGACAGAGGGGGAGGGACAAAGCAGAACGCACGCCGCTGACTTAAGCAACTGAGCTGTTAGTCCCACGTCTAAGTGAGGGGTGGGGGGAACTAAAGAAGGCTGTGCTTGGTTTGAGTGGGAGCAGTATTACAGAGATGTGTCTTCAGCCAAGGCCCAGAGGTAAAAGGTTTAGAGTCACACAGAGCATACAGAGGGGGCTGCCGAGGAGAGAAGAAAGGAGAGCCCAGGCCTGGGCCCCGGGACACGCCAAAATTTAGAATCTTAAGCAGACGTGGAACCAGAAAGGGATGGAGGAAAGGAGATGCTGTGAGGCCAAGGGCAGTGAGAGAAAGGGGTGGCCCCAGAGGGAGGGGTGGCCGTCAACTTCAGATGATGCTACTGGGAGGCAGGGCAAAGCTGCAGAGAGAGACGGCCAGACACGGCTGCACCCAATGACTGACCAGAGCAGGTCCCATGGGGCGGTCAGCCTGAGAGCCAGAAGGGTGCAGGCGAGAAGGAGAACACTCAGAGACAGCAAATTTATTATAAAAATTCACGGGAAGTAAACAAGTTTCTACTGTAGAGCACAGGGAATTGAATTAAATATCTTACAGCAACTTATAATGAAAAAGAATGTGAAAAGGAACACACACATGCAATGTATGACTGAAGCATTACGCTGTGCACTAGACATTTACACAACGTGGTAAACTGGCCAAAAAACATTCATGGGAAAGAGACTTGTGACAGAGAGAGAACAGCAACACGTCCACGGCGGACTGAGGCAGTGGCTTCACGGGTGCAGGGACTCCCTGTGCAACTGTCCACCTTTGCTCTGCGTGAACATTTTCATAAGGAAACGATGGGGGGAACGCATGGGAAATACGGCCATCAAATTCAGGACTGTGGCTCCCCGGCCACGCCGAGCAGTGGGAGCAGGAGGGGAAGGAGACACGGACTCCGAGGCCGACCAAGGCAGCTCGACTGCATGGACGTGTCGTTTCCCAAGCAGAGGGGTCGGCGCACAGGGCTCCTGGTAGTCCCCACGTGCTTCTGTCCATATCACATTGCACAGTGAGAAGAAAACTGACCAGCGGGGAAGGAAACTGAATGGGTGGGTGTGAATTACTCTTTGAGAAGTTTTGTTTGAAAAAAAGCAGAATAACGGGGTGGTGGTGGGAGGGGGTCTGCAACTAGGTGAGACTTTCCGTGTGTTTCTTACCCGACTGTGAGATTTGCTTGTTGTTTGGACTGTTGCAGTAGAAAGGAAGAAACTGGTCACTCCAGAGTGGGATGACCACCCAAGTCACGTCCTCCAGAGGGTGACAGGGCAGGAACCACGAGCTCCAGTGGAGGGACCAGGCCTTGGGGGATGAGTTTTTGACTCATGGGAACAAAAGAACAGGTAAACAGCATCAGGCAGTGACTCTTAGAAAGAAGTCACTCACCTGTTGCTTTTCTCTCCAATTTAACAGGAAGCCCATTATCAGCTGCTAAGGACGAAGCTGTCCGTCCGCTTAGCCTCACCATGACGGGACCGCATCGCCACGATTTAGCGTGAGGTCTGGTTTCTCCACATTGCCTGGTGTGTCACCGCAGAGGGCGTGCACTTGGCACGATTCTGCGTGGCTTTAGCAGCTGTCTGCCTTCCCATTTATTTTCTTTTCCAAAAGCATGCTCGCTCAGTCTCAGCTTCAGAGGGATCCACTGTTAATGAGGACGGCCTGGGCAGCATCAAGCTGCTGGCATGTATCGTAATTAAGGCTGCCTCTCTGAATCAGCTTCATTTGGGACAATTTTACCCTGTTGTTACTCAAGACGTTAATGTCAAATGCCTTTTTGATTGAATTACAGACTTAGCTATTAGGGGGGAAATGCTTGCTAACCAGCTTCCTCGTGTGTGTGTGGTAATGGGGAGTACTTCCTTTAGGCATGGTTGGGGTCAGAAACTCAGATGAAATGAAGTTTATTTAGTGATCTTCCTGAAAGAGTTTTTAAAATTTTATAATGAAAATATCATAAAACACTACATTTAAAACTGGCCTGTTAGAATGGATGGACCTGGAAACTATCATATTAAGTGAAGTGAGTCAGACAGAGAAAGATAAGTATCATTTATTGCTTATATGTGGAATCTAAAAAAAAAAAAAAATGACACAAATTATATTTACAGACCAAAAACAGACTCACAGACGTAGAAAACAAACAATGGTTACCAAAGGGGAGAGGCTGGGGAGGGATCAAGTAGCGGTTGAGGATTAACAGACACTCGTTACTACTTATAAAATAGATAAACAGCAAGGACCTACTACAGAGCACAGGGAACCACATCCAATTTCTTGTAATAACATATAATGGGAAAGAATCTGAAAAGAAAAAACATATGTATGTATATGTGTAAGGGAATCACTCGGCTGTACACCTGAAACTGACACTGAAAATCAACTGCACTTCAATAAAAAAAAGACAAAACAAACAAACAAAAACACTGGTCTGCGCTAAACCTAAGAGCCCACTCTGTCGTGCAGTTGCAGCAAGAAGCAGAACACTGATGTTACAGTGAAGGCCCTGGCCACCAGGCTTTCAGAGCCCGCAGCTGCTCCGTCTGGTGCTAAGCATCCTGTCACGCGCTCACGACAACAGTCCTGGAAGAGTGTGTACGATGAGCTCCACGTGCCCGATGCAAACCCTGGAGCAGAGAGGATGAGTAGCCTGCCCCCACGCCACACGGCGCATGTGGCATGAAGACGGCAGAGCTGGAACTGAAGTCTCAGTCCGCTGCAAAGTCCCTCGCCCCCACGTCCCGCCACGCCCCTTCCTGCCGCCTGGCCCACCCTGGGGTGGCTCAGGATGAACGGCACGCCTGGGCACCCACGTGTAGGCGCATGAGCCATTTTCCTGGCTCCTCTCGAATCACTGCCATTGTTTTTTTCCTTCTTTTCCACGGATTTCTATTTTCTTTCTTACTGTGTTTTGTATATCCGTGCAAGCCTCTTGAAATCTTTTCTGTGAAAGGCAGGAACAGTTTTACTGAGGCTGGACCTCAATAAAAGGTATTAAAGGCAATAGTTTTGAGCTGGCAATCTTTTACACTAAATTTCCCATTTTATTCATGCAGATGTATAATTTACCACTCTTTGCGAGGCAGTTTAAGAATACTTCACCATCCACACTGCATTGGTCCTTCCCGCTTTTGCTAAGCACATACGCCTAAGGGCTAATTATTATGTATTTTTTCACTACTGTGCTCAGCTCAACTAATGATGTATCACACTGGTTCATTAATTGTTAGAAATGTACCAAAATAACATCAGATGTTAATAACAGGGAAAACCAGGTGTAGGGTTATGGAAATTTTCTGTATTACCTTTGCAAATTTTCTGTAAATCTAAAATTATTCTGAAATAAAAAGCATACATTTTTAATAAATGCAACAAGGTTTGGTGATTTTCTAGAGACAGGAGTTTCAAATCAGCGGGGTAAATCCCTAGGACTGAGACTCATGGGTTGTATGGAAATTCTATGTTTAGTTTTATAAAAAACAAAACGAAACAAAAAAAACCACCGAACTGGCTTCCAAAGTGGCTACACCACTTTGCGTCTGAATGAATAAGAATTCTTACTGTTCCACGTCCTCCTCACCAGCGTTTGCTGTTAATTTGGGGACGTCATCAGTTCTGGGAGGCACATAGTGAAATCTCGTTCTTGTCTTAATTTACACCTCCCCAGTGACAAGTGATGCTGAACACTGTTTCATGTGCTCATTTGCCATCTGTATCTCTTCACTGCGGACCTGTCTGCCCAAGTCGCTTGCCCATTTTGGAACCTGGTGGTTCCTTTTCTTATTGTTAAGTTTTAAGAGCTTTTTATATATTCTAGATACAAGTCCTTTATCAGATACGTAACTGACAAGTATTTTCTCCCTGTCTATGGTTTTTCTTCTGCATTCTCTCTCACAGAGAAAAAGGTTTTAATCATAGTTCAACTTATCAAATTTCTCTTTTATTTATTATGCTTTTGGTAGTTCCATTTTTAAGCTGCACTTCTATAAGCCCCGCTTGGTTTGTTTCATATGGTCTGTGTCGTATCAGAATGCAGTGTTCCTACAGGCAGAGAACGTGTTTCCTTTCTTCTGCATTTTACATATTCAGCCCCCAAAAGCTCATACGCGTAACAGATACTCAATAAATGTCCGTCAGATTAGTCAGTTAATGCACACGCAGCTCTTTCAGCATCTTATCATCTTACATAAAACACGGGTAAAAGCACTTGGATGGCCAACAGAATGACGCTGAGAGAATATACACGAGGTGTATTACAAATGGAGCAACAACCGATAAATGGAACCTGCTGTTTGTTTGTTATTCTTGCTGAAAGATTACGGCATTTTCAGAAACCACGGGCTCCAGAAAGAGGGGTGAGACGGAAGAACTGTCTCCCACTGTCTCCCAGGATGTTGTAACAAGGGCCATAGACAGGGCTCCAGGCTGACGTGAGATGCTTCTGGTCCCTCGCCTGGTGCAAACTGCTGCACAGAGGTGTGTTTTATTCAACAAAATATGCAACAGGTGAAACTACTGCAAACGTTAAAATCTGCACAAGATGAATCGTAAGATGTATGCGTTTTCACGCTTACGTGTTTTTTTCTTCATTTTAATCATTTTTGTCGTTGTCTGTACCGCCAGGTTTTTTAGTATTCTTTAAACTTCTGATATCAAAATTTCAGAAAATTTATGTCATTCCTGGATGGCATGATTTTCAATGGAAAAAAGACTTAAAGTGATTAAAGATGGTGTGTATAAAGACGTAATAAGCTTGGGCTATTAGCAATTCTCAAGTTTTGGAAGCATAAGATTCACTTGCAGTGCTACCTGGAAATACGGCTTCCCGGTGGTCACTCCAGCCACACTGAATCTAGGTTTGTGGCTAGACCCAAGGACAAGAGTCTTTATGGACCTCTCCCATCCTCACCCGGGGGATTCTGAGCCAGGTGGTCTGTGAACTTCACTCTGAGAACTGCCTGTGAAAGACGCCTCTATAAAGGAGAGGAGGAGGCGCCCGGGGAAGGACAGTGAACAGCAGCGCGTGGACACAGGGACCGTCCCCAGACCCCTGCCCCGCTGCACCCCGAGACTGAAGACATGCCCCCCGGACCAACGTCAAGGTCTGCCCCTCCTTGATGTAATAAACATGCACTCTATTAACAGTATTACTCGGGTACTATTATTTAGTGAAGTAAGCAGCCGAGTCCAGGCTGGAAGAAGTAAGACGGGCAGAGAGAGGTGAGTCCTCTTTCTTACCGAGTCTTCCCTCTCAAATCCCCATTTTTCTGTCCTGGAATTCGCTTCTCCTCTGAAGCTGCGCCCCTAGCCCTCCCACCACACAGGAGTGAAATCTGAGCCAACGACAACAGGATCGCACGTCCCAACACAGGAAGTGCCACCTACCTAAGGGCAGCCAGCCAGCAGCCCAGCGCAGACAAGGAAGCTCAGTAGCTCTAGGAGACACGAGGATTCAGGATGCAAAGAGCAGGGTCCCACAGCAAAGGACCCTGAGAAAGAGGACAAGTGGGGGACTCTGGAATCCTTGCAAAAGCACCCCCGCTGCTTCTCCTCCTTAGAGAGACTGACTCTGGAAAGTGGGGCAAGAAAGAGGACACGGCCGTCCTTCCTCCCCCACTGCGCTGCTTTCCATATCAGAGGGCGGCGGGAGGAGGACAGGCAGGGCCACTTAGCATCAGGAGCTTCTCGTCCACGGACGGCCTGCACCAGCTCTCAGATGGGGTGTCACGCAGTTGACAGCCCCTGGGGTTTCTGCTGGATAACGCACTCCACCAGCACCGCATCCCAACCCCAGAGTGGGTGGGGAAGGAGAAAGCCGCCAGGCCACCCAGTCACCTCAGAGACGTGAGGCCACCTTTCTCCCTCCGTCTACAGCTCTGCCTCAGGCTTGTCTGTCTCTACCCAGTGGTCATCAGCGACTCGGTAAATACTGACTGGGTGAGAAAGTAACAGCGATGGGACAGCTGGCATCAGCACGTCACTCCACATCTGACGCTGTATGAAAACAAAGACAATCCTAGATGAGCAGTGAAAGCTTAGAGCAGCTGTTTGATTCAGGAAATGGCTCCACGAAGAAGCCACTTCTTTCGTCTGTACCTCTGGTCATTTTGCTCTGTGACCCCCTCTTAGACCTGGGTTAAGGCCATGCACGTTTCTGTCCACACCCTCGCCTGGCACGGCTTCTCGGCCGGGCCAGGTCTTACCTGTTCCGATGGGTCATGCCCCAGACAGAGTGGGCTGTTGCCTGAAGACAGGAAACCCAGGCAACGGCCCCAAGGCCTGCGGAGCAGCACGGGAACCAGGGCTGCGTCCCACCAGTGAACGGGTCCCCTGACCGAGCAAACACGAAAGGCAGCGCCTTCCTTTCAAAGGACGGCTTCCGGACCTATTTCAAATCTGAGACGATGCGCAGACGCTGGGTGAGCCTCCCGTCGCTAGCGGACGCTGTCACACTCCAAATAAACACATCACATGAAAAGTTCTCGGACAGTTAAGCCTGTTACAAACTGGCCATTTTAGCTGCATCCAAGGGACGAGTGTTCAAGAAATAAAATCCTTTGAAACATATGCTATCCATGCAGATGCCAGCAACAGGCAAAAACATGCACACGTCCACAACAGTGGTCTCACATCAGATCTCCACGGTCCGTTAAAACTGCCCCCTTTCTTATTCAAAATAACTGAGATCATTTCGTCCACTCTGCTTCCGTGCTCGGGTTTTCTGTAAAACCACTGCCGGCTGTGTCCCTCTCCCCCACCAGCTTTCTAGGTAGAGAAATGTCCCATCTGTGTCACCCCCTGCGACCAACCTGCGTCTTGCCCCTTCATGTCCACAATGGGTCTCACCAGTGGCTCCCTCTCTCAACGTATGTTCTGAAACTTCTGACTTGCGCGGAACAAAATAAGCACGCAAGCAGACAAGTAATTATATTTTTTGCTTGCCCTTAACGTTTTCTCCAATTACTCCTCTATTTCTCCCCTTCCCTTCTGTGACAGTCTTCTGAATCGTGCATTAAGTGCTCACATGGCCAAGGCACTGTCCCAGGCTCCAGACATAACACAAAATAATAACACAGGCCCCACGTTTGAGTCCCAGACTATCTTCAGGAGCAAAACGAAGTATGTGCAGCATATGCTGCAGTGAGGACCAAAAAAGGGGGTGGGTAGCTTTCCTGCCTACATCCTTTATGTCACCATCTACTCTCTTCTTTCAGCATCTTTTTTATTTAACGATCATCCTTGCAGCTTCCTGAAAACGTACTTTAAATATAATTAATGACACCTTTCTGGCAAATCCAGGGAGTTCTCTCATTCTTCATCCTCCACAATCTCAGAAGTGTTTGACATGATTGCAACAACATTCAAGAGACTGGACTGATCACTGTCTTTCTTGCAGAATATCCTGTTCTCTTGGATTTCAGGATCCTGTATTAGCTTTGCTCTCTGGTCCCATTTCAAGGCAAGACTTCCCTCTCAGACTCATTTCTATTCCAATTTCTAATTCTAATTCAGCCTTTCTTTCAAAACAAAACCTCTTCTCTTCTTTACCAATTGGCAAGTAATCAAAGAAAGTTCTAGTTCTGAAAGCTTTATCCATCAGCTCCAAAAACTTGCACATTTTTGTTGCCCCAAAGTTCCATTTCCGTAGCATTAACCATGTGATAGGCAGGGTCCCCTTCTCCATCAATGTTTGAAATCCAAGAGATCCTCTCCCCCACCCGTCAGCCCTTAAGATGTCCGAATCAAGTTGCCTAGGGCCAAAAACAGAGAATAAATATAGAGTTTTGTCTCTTCCCTTCAACAAGTGGTGACTCTTTCATTCTTTTTTGGCAATGTCTGTAACATCTACTTTTTAATTTTTATTCCCAGGACCATGACTCCAATCCCAGACTCTCAAAGCGTTTCTTTCTTGTTTTGTTTTCTCTGCCATGTTACAATAACACCTAAGCAATCTGAGTCTAGTCTTGCTCTGATTTAGTCAACGCTGCATGAAGTTGCCAAAAGAATCTTTCTAAAACATCACTTAAATGGGTAGAAACCAAAGCATTTTTTTTCCTGTCTCTCCTTCATTACGTTGTGTACATGAAACCCAGTTCCTGAACTTTCCCCACTGTGGTCCCTTTCCGTCCCCTTACCGTATTTCTAACTATGCCTGGACATAAACCTCTCAACTCAGAGCTTCTGGACCCACCCCCCAATCACCAGTCATCATCGCTTTGCCTTGTAAAACCAGACTGTTTTCTCCACTAGCCTTCCCCAGTGTTTAAAGCTTTGAATACAATTTCTCTTCTTTATATATATTTTGGTAATTTATTTTTGTTACTTTTTTAATATAAAAGCTGTCACAGGCCTATTTTTTTTTTAGTTTATAACTTAAAAGCACAGGGAACTCTCCTGCTGAAACAGCGTAGGGTAAAAATACTGTCACCACACATACTGAGCACTTAAAAAATCCTGGCAGTCTAGGATTAAAAGATGTATTTTTTAAATGATAAATTCACACAACGCTAAGTTTAACCATGAGATACAATAATGACATAGTTAAATAGATAATTTCATATATAATCTTGGCAGATTACAGTAATTATAATCATGAATGTTATGAAACTTCAAAGGAGCAACAGTAAATGGTTCTATATTAAAAAATGTGAAAATGGAGATTTATAGCCCTCAGGCTTCAGGCATGTACTCGTGCTGGAAATGTTCTTCAAGTGTGGCGAGCCTTTTCACCATTCGATTTTTAAAAAAGGCAAAACAACTCAATAGTAAAAGATTATCTTTAACAGGCGTAATTCCTAAACCATATGCCATTTAATAAGCAGGCATGGATGACAGCTAGAGCCACTTTAAAGGAGGACTTTTTTTTTCCAAATGTCTGTGTTTTCACAGCTTCTGAATGTCGTCTTACGTATTAGGAAGTAGACTGCTATATTGGAAGGAAAGATTCTATGTTTTAAAATTCCAAGGACTAAATACTGAAAAGACTGGGAAACTAACTAACAGGATGGCTTCCCTAATGCTAAAGCTCCTTGCTGATTCACTCTGACCTAAAATTCCTGCAACCTATTTTCCTCTTTTCTCTAACAAACCCCCACCTTGGCTTCACCTGCTCCACTATTTCTGTGCTTAACAGCCCCCAACCTTGCCCTTACACTCCCCACTCGCCAGACATTCTTTACCCAGAATCGCTTATCCCTCGACCCAGGAGCTGTGCTCCAGGAGGGAGGCCATGGGCTGACAGCCTCAGAGGATCACCAGGCCCTCCAGAGTCTCCCCGTGACTCCAGGCGGATTCATCAAGACTAAGAAGAATAGGGCACCCTGGAAAAATGCCCTGTTTGTTGTTGCCTTTCTGTCCCACCCAGCTCTTCTATCAGACTCAAGACCCCAGCCCCAGGACGGGCTCCCAGTCTCCGCCGCCGCGTCTCAGTCTGGCTGTTGGAGAGGCTGGATTTTCAGTAACAGTACTTCTGCCCTAATCCTCACTTGCTCTCCTCAAACTCTTGTTCTTCCCAACTCTCTCTGAAAATCAACTCAGGCTCGCACCTGTGAATAAAATCTGGGTAATGGGCAAACAGAAAATGCGGGTAAAGCCAGACGGGCCAAGGAGCTCACACACTACAGAACTGAGTCGGGGACCCGAGCAGCTAAGAGAGCCTGTGGGCACAGAACGTGCAGAGGAGCTGAGGACCTGCTGCCGGAGGAGAGGCAGGCACCCCACGCAGGCCAGACACCCGCAGTGCACCGGACAGCGGGGGCGTCTGAACACGAGAGGCGCAAAAGGAGAACTTCAAAGGTGTTTGCCAGTGAAGTTTGTGTTTTGCTGTCCAGCAGTGTTTCCTGGAATTCGACCCTGTTCAGGAGAAGGGACACGTGGCAGTCGGGCTTTAAACGCAAGCACTGTTTCTTACGCATAATTATTCTGTAACAAGAAATGGGTAGTGAAATGGAAATTTAAAACGTCCTCTAGAAGAATAACCACGAGAAGCTTAAATTAGCATCTTTAAAATCTCTCACCCTAAAATCCCAGGACAGTCTGGCCAAGAACTATGTTGTTCACTACATTATGCCCACAAAGCATCACTTCATGTAAGACTGGAGAAATCTACCATATTAGTTTCTACAGCAGGTGTGGAAACTACCTTCTAAGGGAAAAATAAAGGAGAGCTAAGAGGTTGCTGAGGAAACTAAATGGAAAAATGTAAGAACGTGACAGACAAACCTCCGAGAAAATGGCCTGGGGGCCAGTGAATCGAAACTCCACACACGGGGGAGAGGTGCACCATCTCGACGGCGGTGACGGGTGCACGGTGGACACACCTGGCAAAACTTACCAAATTGTACACTTTAAACATACGAAATTTATTATCTATCCGTCAACATAAAAATAAGGGGGGAGAAAAAGTATCCAGGCTACAGATGTATGAACACAACTGTCCGTCTGCAGGAAAGCAAGAACACCAGTGTTCAAACTTGGAAACTTGAGAACATCCTTGTTGCTGAAACACACTCACAAGTACCCTCCATCCACATGAGGTAAAATACGTAAGGTTTAACATTTCAAATGAAGGCAACAATTGACATCAGTGTAATGTTAAAAAAAAAACTTTTAGAGGGAAGAAGAGAATGAGAAGAAGGCAGCAGGAGGAAGGGTGGCTGCTGGTATGGGTGGCTGGTCTCTCCCAGGACTAAATATCCATCTGTGAGTTTAGGAAGTGGCAGGTTTGCAAGGAGAAAGGGGACAAAGCATTCATCCATCTACTTCTTCATTCATTAGACAAATATTGATTTACACCTTACGAGTACTAAGCATTACAAACCCATGATCACAAAGAGCCACGGTGTGGTCTCCACCTTCATTAACTTCTAGTGCGGCAGAGGAAAAAAGCTATCAGTCAAGTCACCTTAATAATGACTAATATTCCCACAAGGAAAAGATCTGTGAGAAAGTGTGACAGGAGTGTCAGGGAAGCTTCCCCCGGGAAGGTGTTCCTGAGCTGGGATGTGCAGAATGAGTCATCCTCAACTGCGTGAGAGGGGACAGCGTGTGTAAAGGCCCTGGGGCAGGTAAAACACGGTGCTTTGGAATAACTGAACCAGAAACTGGTTCATGTAAGCGATATTCAGGGGTTAAAACCTACTTGTCTTTGTAACAGAAGGCATCTGGAAGGAGAGGGAAGCAGGAAGAAGGATACCAAGATTTATGCAATTGAACACGTCCACGGGGCATTCACTCAGAAAACAGAGGCGGGAAACCAGGCTGCGGGGGAGGTGTTTGTTCTAATTTCACAATGTCTTAGAATTTTCAACTCAAGCTGCTGAACAACAACACATCGAAATTAAAAGCTTCTGTGTATCGAAGGCCACAATCAACAGAGTGAAAGAGGAGCCTACAGAATGGGAGAAAATATTTGCAAAACAGTATCTTTTGATAAGGGCTTTAATACCGAGAACTCCTACAGCTCAACAACAGCAAGAACAATAAAGACAAACAACCTGAGCAAAGAATGGGCAAGGGCTTGAAAACGCGTTTCTCCAAAGAAGATACAGATGTGGCCGAGGAGCCCTGGAAACGAGGCTCAGGATAACTGACAACTGGAGAATGAAAATCAAAACCACAACGAGACATAACCTCACACCCATCATGATGACTGCGATAAAAAGAACCCCAGGAAGTAACAGGTACCCCCAAGGACGTCGGGAGACTGGAACCCGTGGACACTGTTCGTGGACGTGCGAAATGGGGCAACTGCCGTGGAAAACAGCATGGAGATTCCTCTGAAAATTAAAAATAGGGCCACCATGTGATCCAGCAGTCCCGCTTCTGGATATAAATCCAAAAGGATTGAACGCAGACATTTGTACACCCACGTTCATACCAGAATCATTCACAATAGCCAAAAGGCGAAAGGAGCACAACGTGCACCAGCGGATGGAAGGATAAGGAAAATGTGGCATAAAGACACAGCAGAATATTACTCAGCCCCCGAAGGAAGGGCGCTCTGACCCGTGCCACAGCACGAGAAGCCGGGAGGACATCACGCTAAGCGAAATAAGCCAGTCACAAGAAGACAAACGCTGCATGATTCCACGTACGTGAGGCACTGGAGTCGTGAAACTCACAGAAAAAGAAAGTCAAGCAGTGGTCTCCAGGGGTTGGGGGAGGGCGAAACCGGGGCCGTTCAACAGGCACGGAATTTCAGTTTTGCAAGATGCAGTCGTTCTGGAGCTTGGCTGCCCAACCAGGTGAGCACACTTTACTTCGCTGAGCTGTACGCTTAAAACATGGGCGAGATGATGCATTTTATGTTACGTGCATTTCACCACTTGAAAATTTAAAACACGCTGAATTAAACAGTCTCAGAGCTAACTCTCTAGCTGTATAATTGACTGCTCTGCCGACAGCTAGCTGGCTGGGTGGATTTTTGAGGAAAGCTATGAACTGAAAATACAAATCATGGGAATCACAGAAAGCAGCAATAATGCTATTACACTACTTCACATTTGTCTCCTCCCTGCATCCTTAAAATGTGGGACTTCCAGGGACTCTAGTAAAAAGTCTTCTCACACGAAACTCCCGAAAGCGTGAGTTTGACACAGGTGTCTGGTTTCATCTACTCAGAAAGCAGCAGCAGAGGAGGAGTGTTCGTGGCTGTGCTAGATACAGCGGCATCTCCCCCTGTCTGCTGCACCCAGCTCCAGCCCAGATGGAAAGCGACAGGTGCAGACGGAGAGGAAAAAGGAAGAAGGCCAATGCTTTGAGCAGCCTCGTTTCCCTGGAGAAGAGTCCCCTGCCCCCACCCCAGCCTCCCCCCGCGGAGCAGCACCATCGGCCCACCTTGCTTGCGCACGTCTTCCACGGCAGCGACCAGCTCCTCCTTGAGATCCTGACTCTCCTTGGCGATCTGCTCGCCCTTTTCCAGGAAGTTCTGAGTGGCCTGCTCCACAGACGCGGCCAGCACGTGGGCCTTCTTTGACCTCCCCTTCTTCTTACCAGACGGGCCTTTGTTGCTTGTGTTGACAAGGGTCGTCACCTTAAAGGTAAAAGGACAACTGTGAAATTAACTGCCAAGAAACAGCACTGTCATCTCGCCATTTTTACACAGCCTTCGCTCACGACATTGCGCACACACATCACACAGCCTCATCCTCTGGAAGACGTGGAAGCACACAGACTCTGTGCAGACGAACAGCTGTTCACCTCACGCAGATGACCTCAGGTCATCAGGACGAAGGCCAGACGTGCCAGTAGCTCAAAGTTCCCAGCCAACTGGAGGCTGCGCCTTCGCAGACTGAACTGTGCAGTGCTGGTCAGGGTAGCCAGCCTCAGGGAGGAGATACAACAGAACACAACGTGGGACCGCCTCTGAGCCTTGCGTGAGGAGAACCAGTACCCGATCCTGAGCCTCAGAGTCAGGGCGGAGGTGAGCGAGGGATCGACACATGGTGGACCATCGATGCCCTCTGCTCATGGGTCAGTCACCGAGGACTTCTGAAGACTTCTGCTATCTCTGAATTCCATCTTATAAAATCAAAACGGTGAATCTGATTTGAAGGCGCTGAATGACGCAGTACCCAGATTTCATTAACCAGCTAAAACTTCGAGAACTGAAATTAGATTGACTTTATCACTCCTTGACTAAGTATTATAATTTGAATACAGATCTCAGTTGCCAAACCTCCTTCTGCTCTGTATCTAGAGCTGCTTAATCTTGTAACACAGCTTTTAATACGTTACAAAGAACTTATCTCCTACAGACTTCTGAACCTTTATTTTCTGAGAAGTGTGAGAGGGAAGGGAACGCCACGGCTCCACATTCTGTTCACTGAGCCATCGACACCTCTGCGTTTTTTCTAGTGTGCTAGAAAAGAACACGGGTGCTGCGGTCACTGTCACCGGCACGCGTCCTGGCGAGCAGATTAAAACTTTTTTTGGAGGTTGCCAAGAAAGTCAGTCCCCAGCAAAGCTCCAAATGCTGTAGTTTCTGCTCTTGACTTCAGATCCAAGAGCAAGCGAAGTGACTAAAGTCACAATGAACGTCTAGTGTGTTTACGGGGCGCAAGAGAACATCAGAAAACGGAACGTCTTGAATGAACGTGGGCTGAGACGACGAGCACAGTAGGGTCATTACCTAAGACATGGTCAGCACAGTGTTGCGAGCGGTGCCAGCCTGTTTCTCTAGACAGCTAAATAACTAGATGCAGTGAATTGAAGACGAATTCTGTAAGGACATTTAAG
Organism: Vicugna pacos; assembly: GCF_048564905.1. NCBI lineage: Eukaryota > Metazoa > Chordata > Mammalia > Artiodactyla > Camelidae > Vicugna > Vicugna pacos. Next base: position 16,030,497 of record NC_133014.1, read on the forward strand.
TAAGAACACTAGACAAAAAAAAAAAAAAAAAAAAAAAAGATAAAATCCTTGAGAATGAGACTGCCAGAAAGCAGCAGTGAGCTGTAAACGTGCCCTTGGCCAGTGACACGGGGTGGCTCTTCCGCTCCCCTCCCCCCCGAGGCCAACATCAGAAGCAAGACCGGCTTCACAGACGCTGCTTTTCTGGGGTACAGGAGTGCTCTCCCCAAGGAGAATGTCCCCCAACACAGAAGCACGGTTCTCTTCCAGGAGCCCCCACTCCTGCCAAGAACCACCGCCCGGAAGCAGGCACTGGAGCCCCTCCACAAACACTGCAAACAGCTCCAGAATCTCTCATTTTTATTGACTGACTGATTTTTCAGTCAAATATATTCCGCAGCTAACACTGTGTGAGCTTAAGGTGTAGGACGTGTCAGTCTGACACGTGGGTGTGTACAGTGCAATTCTGACACGTGCGCACGTTGTGACAGGGGACCGCAGCGCCGATATCCGGCGCCTGCCTCCCACTACAAGGCTGCGGGACGGCCCTGGTGTCCGTGCTCACCGCCCTGCGCAGCAGCTCTCTCCCTGGGCTCTGCATCCGAGGGAAGCATTTCTCTTCTCGCTGATACCTGGTTTGTTCTCATTTTATGTACAATTCTGAGAAGTTCTGTGATCTTGCTTTTTAGTGCTCTCAAAACAGAAAAAAAAAAATTGATGGGGAGGGGAGCTGTTTGTTTCCGGCATATTGACAATCTGGGGAGTGGAAGCTGACGCAGAATCTACCAAAAGAGCTAAACGGCCACACCGTGGTTCGTCTGCTGTCAAGGCAAACGAAGTTCAATTTTTCCTGTTATCTCACGGCGCATTACTCTATTAAGCACAATTCAGGCAACACTCATAATAACAAGCCGGTAAGAAGCTATCAGTTATGTGGGAAGAAATAAAGATGGAACTTGACCAGGAAGGTCCTAAGAAACATGTGATGACTTCCAAACGAAGCAAATCAAGTCAGTCCTCTGTGAGGAAGAGCTCTCGGCTCCGCGTGTGTGGCGGAACGTAAAGGGATGTGAGAGAGAACAGAAGGAACGTTACGAGGCCCCATTAACACTCACGCCTTAATCAGTTTAGAATAAGGAAATAGTTGTTCATTCTCCCCATTGCTAGTCAGTTTCGTTGAAGGACAAAGTCAACAAGTTAGATAAGAAAAGAGAAGGACGAGATACAAGCACTAGAATGGTCGAGACTAAGTTATTCTTCATTCCTTGCAGAAAATGTGACTGCATCAAGAAAACGCAGAAGAGTTAAAAGACAAACTATTACAACCACTCTAGGAGCAAAGAGCCGGGTGGCTAAACACTAGATTTAAACAGTACAAACCTAACAGAGCAGCAGTCCCGGCGAAAAATCCAGTTGTAAACATCCTATCACCACACACTCATGCTATCAGAGATAACAGTCTCTACTGCTGCGTGAGGAAAATTACCACTGCGAGGGAGAACACAGGACGGTCTTAACAGCAGAGGGACACCCCAGTGAGCTGCGAAGGCTGGCTGCCCGCGTCCAGGTCTGGCGTCCGGGTGACGCTGCATCCTGGGGAGACGGTGCTTACAGACCTTTAAATGCCTAGGGCAGCTCACTGGCAAACTTTCAAAAGGCAGTTATTCTGTAGAAACTCCTGGTTGAATGGTACGTCTCCCCTTACCCTATCCAGGCTCTCTCCCCAGTCCCCACACCAAATGCCACCCCAGGCGAGCGTCACTCAAGACCCACACGCTCTCCTTTGCTAACGATCTGCGAGCCCATCTGCTGTGCGGCAGAGAAAAGAGGAAAACACAACGTTCCAGCCACAGAGACAAGAGCAACAGCGTGAACTCGGACACGGCGCAGGAGACGAGGTCGGACAGACGCAGCAGAGCAAAGCCTCTGGGGCCTCTGAGAGCCGAGCTGAGGGGTTTAGATCTTACTAGTCACTGCCAAAAAATTTTTTAAATAGAAGTGCACGTGTTAAAGTGTCCATTTTCTCTTTCCATTCACTCCTCAGAAATTGTGCTCTCATCTCCACACCTCCTGGAGCAGAGTCTTCTTAAACTGATCTCTAAGGAAACTGGTAAGTTCCCAAAGCCAAATCATTTTTATCTTATCATGCTGCTCTGTCTCATCAACTCTCCTTTCTCCGGGAAACACCTCCTGGCTAATTCTCTTAGTAACAATCTCTTCCTTCTCTAAACTCCGGTAGCTTTCAAAAGGACCATCAAACTCACTTCTCTCTGTGCCCATGTTTTTCTCCCCCCCTCCTACACCAGGAAAGGCATGCTGCTGCCACCGCCCTTTTAAATCACCCCGATCTTCTGACCACATCATTCAGAGGCATTAGCTGCACCAATTTTCCTCTAAACCTTCAACACAGCCCCTTGTCTGTAGGCCCGTCAGCCTTAGCTTAAAAGCATGCTTGGTTTTCTCTAGTCCCACCTCAAATATTGCCTCAATGTCTCCACCTCGCATCAAAGAAGAGAAGAAATTCTATAGCTCCCAGATAAGAGTGTAAGTGGTCCGTGGTCCTAGGACCAGGACATAATGAGGGTCCCAGTGGACCCCGGCCAATGGGAACGTCTCAGTGACAGCCAGAGGGCAGGCACCGCTGCTCTCAGACACGGTGATGGCGGGATCTGAGTGTAACCCCGTGAGACACAGGCTGGTGCAGATGACTCGTCGCCTGATGTCCTAGGAGCAGAGCCCCGTTCCTGCACGGTGGCGGTCGGGAATGCAGCAGCCAGCGCCACTTCACTCCTTTCTTTCTCTTACAGTGTTTTTAAGACAATTTATCTGACCATGTCTCTTCCACTGGATCAGTTCTCTGCTTCCAGACACACACGCTCAACAGACAGGGAAGACTTCTTCCAAAACAACAAGCAACAGCGAGGGCACCAAGGCCTTGGTCTCGGTCACTCTGTCCCATCTGCCCAGAGCCAGCAGCCGGGCAGTTTGTCTAAGCTCTACCCAGAGGGCAGTCAACTGAAGGCAGGCTCTGCAGACATCACTGTCACCTGGGGCTTGTCAGAAATGCAGACTCTCAGGCGCCACTCCAGACCTACTAAAAGAGAGTCTGCATTTTAACGAGATCCCTAAGTAATTCATATGCACATTAAAATCTGAGAAGCACCGAATTCTAGGACCATGATCATCAGACAGCATCGCATCTCAGAATCACCAAGATGCCTGTCAGCAGGCGGATCGGAAGACCTTGAGGGGCTCCTGGGAGGTCTCTGCCAGGGCATCTCACATCCAATCACAGGGAACTAGGATATACACGGTTTATGGATTTACTTTCAGAAACAGCAGTCTAGCTGAAGCAAAAGAAAGTGAGAGAGACAGAGCAGTGATTTTCTAAAGGCAAACTTTTCCTCTTACTTCAGGTGCCATCACAGATCACGTGTCCTCAAAAACAACCCGCTGATGCACCGGTCAAGTCGTCGAAAGGCACCCCCTCTATCAGGCAGCCAGAAGGCACTGGCAGAAGCAAGAGTACACAGATGTGACTGCTGTGAATCGAACCATTATTTGAGATCCCCAGAAAGCCACTAAAAGAGAACCAAGAGCTAGAAGTTAAAAAAAATGACCATCTTAGCCCTGTTTTACTAGATTCACGCACTTGGCAGATGTGAGCAGTAAGCCTTTGTGAATCCCACTGTTGCAAAGCTCTGAAGCATTTCATTTGTCACAGTCACTCAGCTAACGTAACAGAGGGCTCTGATTACTGCTGCAGCTTAAAAAAGAAAAAAAAAAATCAAGAGCACTGTGAGGTGAATATTTGAAAACAAAATGATCAAAAACAAATTCTTCTATTCCAGGAGCAACTGTAGATAAATTTAAAAATTCCTTAAAGAGGAAAACTCTTCTAACTTAAGATAGAAAAGAGTTAAGTGCTCCAAGGGGAATATATTTGATCACACGAAGCCTCGAGGAGAAATCTTAAGTAAGGTATTAAGAACTGCCAAGTTAAACAAGTGCCAAGCAATGCGTCAACATGACGTCTCCCTTGAACTGCTCCTCGACAGCCCGATCTGCTCACCCAGCAGTCTCACGGTCAGCACAGATGCGGCCTGTGCCTTTCCTTGCAAAACACACGAGCAGGCGAATGCTCCCCTTGTGGGATAACCCACGAGCGGGCTTTCCATGACATCCAAGACACACGCATGTGGTGCACTTGGAGGAAAAAAGACCAGCGCGGCGACACCAGTGCCTGAGCGAAAGGAGGCCAAAACACAGATTTCCGCGGCCTCACAGTCACTAAAGTAAGACTTCCGTGTGGCAGAAACGATGGCGCCAGCGTTTCCTACTGAACTGGTCTTTCTTCCCAGACAAAGCTCCACATCCCATTTCAGACAAAAAGAAGTACATCGCCAAGAACTGGTTATTGATCCTTCCACAGCTTTAAAGCTAAGAATCAAGAAACAAAACAAAACAAAAAACAAAGAAACGATCTTTTAATGATGCACTGGCAATTTACAGAAGGCAGAAATCGGAATTATCCTCGTTGTCTGAAATTTCCTCCCAGGTGTCTGACACTGGCAGTGCAGATCAGGATGTATGTTCATTGACTCCCAAGTCCTGCAGGCGGGCATTCCTCAGCTCTGAAGACAAGGTTTTATTATTTAATCTGAAACAGAGCTGGACTGGTGCTGGTTACATATGGCTGTAAAGAGAGCCTACACATGACGTATGCCGTTTAAGTTATTATTATTATTATTATCATTATCATTATCATTATCATTAGCAGACTCACCCTGACCTGCTCCGTGCGGTCCAAGGCAAGCCTTCTCTCGGGTGCTTTGGTATATGCTTCCCAAATACTTTATCTTGAAGAACATACAGATAGACTTCGACTTACCTGATTTTCCGACTTTACAGTGGTGAGAAAGCCATATGCATTCAGCAGAAACTGCACTCTGAATTCTGATCTCTGACCGTTTCCCAGGCCAGCGCTACGGGGTAGGGTGTGGTGCTCTCTCTCTCACGATGCCGGGCAGCGGCGGCCACAGCTCCCGCTCAGCGACGGGAGCGCAGGGGAGAGGGCAGGGACCCCTGCCACCGTTCTGTACCCACACAACCACCCTGTTTTTCGCTTTCAGCACAGGATTCAATGAGCTCTTCGACACTTGACAGCTTTGTGCCAGATAATTTGTCCAACGGTAAGCTCTGCTCGGAGCACATTTAGGGCAGACGGCACTAAGCTATGATGTTCAGTGGGGTAGTGATAGTAAACGAATTTGCCCCTCACAATATTTTCAGCTTAAATGATGACTTTATTGGGACACAACCCCATTGCAAGTCAAGGAAGATCCATAATACCAAAAAGCAAATTTCAGAAATTAACCCCGCAACAGAAATGCTATGACTGGGTGTTGAGGCGTTTCTAAGGCCAAGAGCAATAGCCAGTTACACCTATCTATTCATTTACTTACTTATTTTTCTTGGCTAAGTTTTCTGCGGTTGCAATTTCCGGAGTAGAACAACTGGGCACTGGACCATCCATCCTGCAGGTCAGAAGTGACGCAACCTGACTTCCCAGCAAGAACCTCTCCAGTGGCTGTAAGCCAAGGCGCAGCAGGGGGCCCTTCTCTTTAGGCACTTTTTCTTCAGAAGAAACTGCTTCCCTTAGAAGATGCTGAACTCACACTCCCTCCACTCCCTGCTCAGGCGTGCTGTGTCACCTTTACGTAGCAGCCTGAGGGACTCAGCTTCGTGTAACCTCCAGGGAGTGTGGTCTAGATCCACTGCCACCCAAAAGCTTATCTGAGAGAAACAGCATTTACTTTTGCTTGAAGGACGGTCAGGCCAACTCTCTCCACCGATCATAATACCCCAACCACACTACCGTAAAGCAGACAAGCAAAGAGAGACACGTTATTATGCTGGACACTGATGGAAACGTCTCCACCTGCCTTCGTGTGATACCACTGACCTCGGTGGAGAGGCAGCCCCACAAAGGGTTTTAGAAAGCTGTGTGCGCCCTGCGGTTACAGCTAAGGTACCTTTCTTTACGTAACGCAGAGAAATTTTTGTATGATTTTAGTACCAAGAATATTGGAGCTTTATTTATTTTTCTCCTTAGAACCTGGTTTGATTTATTTCATGGGCATTAAATTGTGTAATAAATTAATTATTATTTTTTACACTGACTTCAATGAAGAAAAGCTTGACCCAAGTATATGGTCCCCATTACAAAGCATGTAATTTGATGATGATTATTATTGAATTAGTCTCAATCTTTGCTCCTTATCCAGACTTACATTCATCTTGGTTTTACTTTTTTTAAATCATTTTCCTTTATGGTATGTTAACCTTCCAGTACTCTATACACCTTAAAATCTAATAAAGTCTCAATCTTTTATGGAAGACAGTAAAATATATTCCGTCAATTCTAAGATTTACTTTTCCCCCACACTTCTACACATGCAAAATAAGGATGAATCCTACAACCTGTGTCACTTAAAAGATACATTTGATAGAGGTTTATTTTTTCTTAAAGGCACTTAAAATACATATCTTATAATTGATGGCAACTGAGATTTGATACAACATGGCAAATCAAACAATCACAAGAAATAAACTTGTTTACAGGATCTACTAAAAGCCTACTAGATTTTCCTAGAATCTGCACAACGTGCAATGTCTACTCTTAGGGCGATGAGAAAAGATACTCAAAACTAAGACACAGAAGCAACGGCAGAATTCACTGAAGGAGCAACGGCTTAGAAACAGGGACTTAAGTGGGTAAGAAAATGTTTCTGTCTTTAAAAACCTCTGAACTGTTCTAACCATCAGTGCCCATCTGAGGAAACCCCATGCTGTTTTTAAAGTCCCTAACAATTGAAAAATGACTAAACTATGTTAATGAGTCACTATTTTGGATTTACGAAGGCTGAAATAAAATGAAACAAAATAAAACTAGACTGTTACAAGAAAGAGGAGACACAAATCTGAGACTGCAACAAATGAAAAGTATGTTCCAATCAGCGCCGGGTTAGCTAAAAGATTCAGCTGATCAAAACTTCTAATCCAGCAGGGAGGTAGGGATAGAAACTTCATCTTATGAAATAAAAATGATTTGTTCGTTTTCTCATTATTTTGCAGCAGCCATTAAGTGTGTCCTTACTTTCCCTCCCCCTCCTCCTCCCCCCTTGCGTGTGGACAAGTGCACACTCAACACACACGCACAGAAAAGAAGATACAGGCTGCAATTTTTACCACGCTACTTCGACTTTCACGGTTTTTTTCATATGACACATATTTTTAAAATACTGTCAAATTCCAGATGCTGCTAACTTTAGTATATTTGAGATGTAAATTTCAAGCCATCATTTGCAAGTACTAATTAGGAGCTCTAGATTCTTGGTGAACTCAAAAAAATCATAGCTGGAATTCACACCAAAAAGAAAACCATAGACGCCATTAGCACTTCTCGGAACAGAACTGACATTAGTCGTCTCACGTAAAGCGGATGATACTTGCAAGCCACAGGGGGATTTAACATAAAATCTACTGAGTTTTGGGGAAAAAACTATGCTTCCCCACCACCATATTTAAAAAGTTTCTTCCAAAACAACAAGCAGAATAACCCCACCAAAACCTCATTCTTTTGTGGATTATCTCTGCTCTGGAACCCAAATGAATCATGGCGGACGACGCCACCTTATTCTTTCCTTAACAGACCCCTAAACAGTGAATGCCCCCCAGATACGCCCGGCTCCTTACACACACCACACGTGTCTGCTTGAATGCGGAAACAGACCGTTCTCTCTCTGACTCAGGTACCACCACCAAGCACGGAGATTTCAGGTGTTACTTTGTCTGGCAGTTTCTTCCCCTAAGATAATGCTCAACACACACCTGCCTCAGTTTACACACAGTACAAATTTCTAAGACCAAAACCAACTGTGCTTTATGGGCAGAAAATGGATGTGGCTACACAGTTTCACTACAGTGCGCATGACATACCCAAACGGCCCCTCTTTTTTCCCCCAAAGAGACAATTATATCATCCACTGACATTTCCTGAATCTTGATATGTAAGAGTACATTATTATCCTCTCATTACGCTCCAAACGTCTGGTAAAATGCCAATGGCTTGAATAAAGACCACATTGACATTTCACTGCAGGGTCATCTCGTTACGGACAGAATGCCAGCCCTGCACTTGAGTGCACAGGCGTGTTGTCTAGCTGCACTCCTTAAGCATCACTTCTCAAAGGCTCAAGGTTCTAGGGGATTGTAAAGGGGGAAATGGGCAGATTGTAATTACCCTGTCAAAAGACTCTGCTCGTGAACATGTATTGGACAACTCACCAAAAAAGGAAGCATCTCGTTTTCTAATTCCGAGTATCATTTCTCTTTAAAAAGTCTCCTACACTGCTGGTGGGAATGTAGTTTGGTGCAGCCATTATGGAAAACAGTATGGAAGTTCCTTAAAAAACTAAAAACAGACTTACCATATGATCCAGCAATCCCACTCCTAGGCATATATCCAGAGGGAAGTCTGATTTCAAAAGACATATGCACCCCAGTGTTCACAGCAGCACTATTTACAGTAGCCAAGACACAGAAGCAACCTAAATGTCCAGTGACAGATGCCTGGGTAAAGAAGTGTGGTATACTTATAAAATGGAATACTACTCAGCCATAAAAAAAGAGTAAAATAATGCCATTTGCAGCAACATGGATGGTCCTAGAAATTATCATTCTAAGTGAAATAAGGCAGAAAGAGAAAGAAATATACCATATGATAACATTCATGTGTGGAATCTGAAAAAAAAAACAGGACACTAATGAACTCATTCACAAAACAGACAGACTTGCAGACATAGTAAACAATCTTATGGTTACCTAGGGAAAGGAGGTGGGAAGGGATAAATTTGGGAGTTTGAGATTTGCAAATGTTAGCCACTATATATAAAAATAGGTAAAAGACAAATTTATTCTGTATAGCACAGGGAACTATACTCAACATCTTATAATAACCTTTTATGAAAAGGAACATATGTGTATATATATATGCATGACTGCGACATTATGCTGTGCACCAGAAATTGACATATTATAACTAACTATACTTCAATTTAAAAAATAGAAATTTAAAAAGTTACAAATTATGTTGTGGAGATACTGGCAAAATAAAAACCATGGATTTTAAAAAAAAGTGGATGAGCATTTCTGAAACTGCAGAATGGGTATAGAGGATCGGGACCGAAGCAACACTGCGGAGCAAGTCGTCAGTAAAAGGCAGTGGCACAGGGCAGCGGAGAGGATGCAGGCTGTGGAGCTGCCAGGTCTTATCTGGGTGAGAAATTACTGCATCGGAGACTTGGCTTCCTCTTTTGAAAAACGAGGGCAATATTATATACCTCACAGGGATGTTGTGAAGTTTAAATCTGACAGCTTAAAGCACTCAGCTGTGCAACAAAGGAGGGGTTCCAAGAACAATAAAGAGCACACGTGTGAGAGGGAAGAGCCAGAGCACTTGAACCTGAGCCCCACCCACTCACTACCTGTGAGATACTCAGGACAATTAATCTGTCTCTTTTTTTTTTTTCTCGGCTCAAAATTAAAAATTAGCCTTAAGTGACTTCAAATTCCTACGTTCCATATGTTAACGAAATTCAGTTCTTGACTTGTGGCTCATGATGGTAAATTTGGGGCATAAATACCTGAAATCTATTCTCTGTATCCACTGAGATACACTACATGATTGGGAGAGTATTAATTTAACAATGAATTTTCTGAGGCCAAAATTCAGAGGGGTTAACAAAGGAGTATCAGAAATCTCCTTTTTGGGGATCTTTCAAAATAATTTGGATGCTTCACCCAAAGCACTCTGGGGCTTACGGGGGTCCTGCTGCCCCCTGGGGGCCCACTCCAGTTTTTCACCCAAGTATTTTGTGAAATTCCTCATAATTTTCTTTAGATATGCACCTTACTTTTTTTCGTTATGTTTTTATAAGCTTGTGAACTGAATACTCCTGTATATAGCACCATTAAATGAGCTTAACTGCAGAGTCTATTTTTTTGTATTGTAAGCAATGCATAATTCATATCCTTTTTTTCATATACAGTATGGAGAATAATTCAACAATTTTTAAAATTAAATATTTACATTTTGAAAAATTGTATTTTTAGCCATGTACTAGTGACTCCGAGAAGGGGGACCTGCTGAGCCAGGAAATCTCAGGCAGGTGTTTAATCGGACTAATTAAGCAACACGTACAGAACACTTCTGGTTCTCCCTTTGCTCTTTGTAAACGCAGGTGAGCAACAGGTGATTGCCTGATTAGACTATTTAAAACCCACTCACTTTTTATAGCTAAGGAAATTTTTTTGAACTCAAAATTACAAGTTCAAAACATAATATGTGGTCTCAAGTCTTACCTATTTTCCTTCTTGTTCTAGGCACCATTGGTTAAATCTGATTTTTTCCGCGGTACTTTAACATTAGCACAGGGGGTAAGAGTAATAAAATATGCTCCATATATAAAGGACAGAAAGCCACACAGTCTACTGCTCTCACAGTGTTTCTTCTCCTGCCTGACTCTCTCTTAAGAAAAATCAATACACTTAGCTGGCCTAGGGATCGAATCTGAGAAGACTGGCCTCGTTGGCACTATAAACACTGAAGCCAACCGGCTATAAAGCTCGCGTTATCAGACTTCAGATGGAGAAGGACAAAGCGTGCTTGCTTCTCACGCTGCTTCCTCCCCTCCCTGTAGACACTGAGGACACCCCCAAAGTTCAACCTGAAATCCCACTCCTTTTCGAGCACTGTTCATATGCTCTTGAGCTGTGTGTATGAAAACGAGGGAGAACACATAAATGTGTGTGTGTGTGTATACATATATACACCTCTGCGAACTGCTGGCTGAAGTTTCTACGGTTTATGCACTTAAAGCCCAGATGCGCACAATCTCACCCCTGCACTCGGAGACCCGCAAACCGCGGGACGCCCGGCACGTGGACAAACGCCAAGCAGACGATTCACACGCATTTTCTCAGCAGCGACGTGGCCCCTCACCATTCACCCGCTGCGTTCTTACTGCTTCCTCCTGGGCTGGGAGGGTGCCTCCCAGGCAGCACCGGGGAAAGAGGGGCCGTGAAAGGTGTGTGGTGATTCTGCGGGTGGCAGGGATTTCGTAGGGAAGAACAGGAGGGCCTTCAAAGCATTTTAAGGGGGGAAGGCGTTCCGTCACACACAGACAATTCCATCGTGTGGTAATCATATTCCACAATACCGACAACTGAAAAAGGAAAAGAAAAGTAAAGAAGGATGAAAAGCAGAGACGACAGTCCTGTGTTACAGTGACGGGATGATTAGATTTGCCTCGGTACCTGGATAAGCAGAGGTATGGGACCCCAGGAGGAGGTCTCAGACCTCACCCAGCACCACGTGACGTCACCTGTTTATTACCAACTTCAGGACATTAGAAGATCTTAGACCAACAGTCACCAACTGGCCGTCCTGCCAGGAAGGAAGGAAAGCACGTGCCTGGAACGTGGCTCCGCAAAAGCCTTTTTTCCTGGAACTGACGATGCTTCCTCTCAACGAATCTGCACACATACACGGAATGATGACACGACTCTCCTGCCAGAGGGAAGCGACACCAGACGGGTACTTGCTTACGGTCACACGGAAGCCAGCGGCGCGGTCCGGCCTCGCAGCCAGACCGACTCCCTCTCGTCGCATCCTCGCCTGATCACCTTCGTTTCACGTTTGCCTCGCACGATGGACTCGGGCAATTTAGAGACGCTCCACTTTATAATCTACACTCAGATAAAGTTCCCATGAAGCGAGCGCTGTGACACGCTAAACGTGAAAGGCACGTGTCGTCACGGCATGAGAATCAGCTGCTAAAGACAACGAGGGCGCACGCAGCTCAGGCTCCGGGCCCGAATCCTGTGAGATGTGAGACGGATGCAGCGAGAGCCCTGCGCCGAGCCCTTCTGCGGCCCCGTCTAGCTGCGCTGTGCCGTCACCCCGAGCCGCTCGGCACGCAGTCAGGATGGCACGGTGACCAGGGAGCGGGTGCCCCAGGGCCGGTGTGCGGTGCAGACAAGCTACTCACTCACACTGACTCATTATTCCTCTACAGCGATGCTAGCCCTGAACGCAGACATCTCCAGTGAACAACACGGGGTCTAAGAGAAGCGGAGGCTCCCCGTGTTCTCAGGAAGGTTTCTAGAGACACCAGCCAAAGCGGGAAAGCGAAGGGGCACGTCCCAGGGATTCACAGGGCATCAAATTCCAAACAAACGTGAGGGCCCCTCGCCTCCCCTTCCTGTGCCTTCTTCCCCTAAGAGTTGTCACTGTCACGATACGTGTGGGCACATCAGACGGAACCCAGAGCAAACTGAGGCGAATGAGCAAGAGAAGCAGAGGAGCCAACTGCAGAGACGGGCCAGGGCCCCCCGAGGCCAGCAGGTGCTACGGTGCTTCCTGCTGGGCCGGTGACGCAGGCAACACCCAGGGGGCAGCCCCGGCGGGCGGGGCGGGAGACGGCAGTGGGGGTTCTGGGCTGATGTCGACGTGGGTCAGAGCAACCTGTCCCTCCGAGGCAATGCGTAGGCAGCGGCTGAGAGGTCTGGAGACGGGATTCAGGCTTTTGAACTCAGCCAGGAGATATGAGAGCCAGGAGCTCGGCAGAGATGCAGTCCCCATGCTACTCACTGGGCTTTAGGACAGAGAAGGACCCCAACACCGAGAGAGAAGAGGTGAGGGAAACCCATCAAAAGATCAGCCCTAAACACCGAACCAACAGACAGATGCCCGCGGAGATGCGGCAGGTGGGGCGCGGGACGCACGGCAGCTCACACGCGCTCCCCGTCTTCCCGGACACACAAAGCCACGTTCACGCTACACTGCAGTCCGTCAAAATCTGCAACAGTAACGAGCTCTAAAACACAGTGCACCTGCCTTAACCTAGAAATTAAATTTTATTGATAAAAAATGCTAACCGTCCTCTGACAACGCAGAGTTGTCACAAACCTGCAATTTGTGAGAACAAAACAAAACAAAACAAAAAATGCCCAGTATGTACGAAGCACAGTGAAGTGCAGCACAAGGGAACAAGGCCGGCCGGGAGGAGGGGGTGGGAAAACGCTCACACGTGTTCACCTCCCGGACACAAAGCGGGTGCGCATGTACGACACGAGGACAGGACGCAGGTTCACGAGCGGTAAGGCAGGAATTATGCCTCAGGAAAGCTTCCTGCTCGCGTCACGACTGCCCTGCAGACTGGACGGGCCCGGGCTTCTCGCATGCGTTCGCCTTTGAACCAGCCCAGGTACCTTCCCGTTACACACGCACCCAGACCCGTGCACGGAGCCAGCGTGTATCCAGGTGGGGCCTCGGGCGGAGCAACGCAGCCACGTCCTGGGAACAATTCGCACCGTCTGCCTAGCTGACGAGGGAGTGGTACACACACAGGCCACATTTATATGTATTTGGATCATGCAGTCATTCAAACAATGGGTAAAAAATTAAAATTCTAACCTGGTAGATAAAATGTAACAACGTGGCCTTCTCCTCACTTCATCCTCTCTTTTTAGAACGCATCTCCCATTTGAGCTCTCAACGGCCACACTGACGCCAGTGGGGGAAAAGCGATCTATGTTTAGAAATGACTCTTGGTAAACAATGCAACCGAAAAGATTCTTTTCACAAGACAGGAGAAACGGTTGCCAAAGGAGGCGGCGGGGTGTCAAGAGGGCCCTACTCCAAATCTGGTTTAAAAGAAAAAGCCACCCGACCTTCACAAGACCAAGAGGACTCGCAAAGGAGTGAGACGACGGGCCGTGTGCGTCTTCAGGGAGCAGGGCCGGCAGCCATCTAACTCCTCTTGGCCTCATGGCAGAAAACTTTTCCTTGAAACTTTGAAAATACCAAAGCAGAAAGCAAAAATGCAAAGGACCTTTAGAAATGTTACAGCATCTTACTTTTCTATTCTTTGACTTTCTTACTTCATCAGAGTTACTTCCTTTCATTGCCCTTTATACTTACATATGATCTCTTTCAAAATAAAAATAAAAGACAGTTCCAATTTTGTAGAAAGGTTAAAATTTGCAGAGGGGAAAAAAAAAAACAGAATCACAATTCAGAGTGACATTACTCTCCACTGCGTGACCATGATCAGCCACAAAGTGGGTGTTCAAACTTAGCAGCTCATTTTTCAGCTGCAACGAGGAGTTACTGAGCCACGTCTCCGTGCCACTCAGGCTACCGAGCAACGGACACACCCAGGTGAGGGAAACAGTCATCGGCCTTGTCCTCGTGGCATCAGAATCGAGTGGTGGGGGGATAAAAACACCGAAGGAGTAAATGCAGTAAGGACACAAGACAAAGCCTGCACGGTGAGATACAGGAAACGGACGGCTTGCTCTGAGACGGAACGAAGAGGGTGGGCTCCTCAGATGGGCGGGCGGGAGAGACTGCGGGGTGAGGCTGGACGATTTCGGAGACGGATTCCCTGAGATCTGAGGACCACTTGATGCTGACACAGCGAGTCAGGATAATTGTGGAAAACTTCTCTCTTCTAACGATTAACCACCCTAGACGCTCAGTCAGCACTTCTACTAATGGCCTGTGTGTTAACTCCACGCACGTCTTCAGGAGCGTGAAGGTCCCCATCCATCCAACCAAGGCTCCACCTCAGGTAAAATCCAGCCCAGCTCACCCCTCACCCACTCGCTGGCTTTATTAAATGTGGTCGATACCTTCTTCCTTTTCACTGGCAATGAGCCCGCACCTCTGTTGCTCACCATTATGTGCCCAGAACTCACAGACAGCGTGGCTGAGGTGGGTCTTCAAAAATGCAAGTTGAATGAATAAGTGATTACAGCTGCTCCTACTAAATATCCGTGCCATTTACATTTTAGAAAACAGAATCAAATTCAAATAGAAAAGACTGCTGCAGAAAGTCCATTTGAACAGGATGCAATATTAATAAGTGTTCTTGTAAACACTGTTTCTGATCTCTTTCCTGATTTAGCTAAATCTCAGCCCATCTGCAGTGCATGCACAGTGCTACTGTAAAAACAGAAAACACTTTCCTTTGTATTACAGAACACGGCCCCAACAAAGCTGGGATTGCTTCCCGTCCTCACTCCAATACGTTAATTTGAAGACCAGAACATACAACGGTGACAGCCTATTTTTCCTAATAATGAGGATTTTCTAGGATTCGAGCACCACATTTGAATATATTTGATAGAAGAGCTACAACATTGAAAGGTTTTGATATTCTCCATTAGCATTCAAAATTATTTAGTACCTATGATTACAAAGAACGCTCTCTGACCAGATAACATTTGGGGAGTAAATCCATGTGTTTGTGTATAGGTAACACCATTCCTGCCCACAAGCAATTTGTCTGGAAAAGCAGGTGCGACACAGGATCTCACACGTAGAGCGGAAACCTCCAGACACCGAACGGAGAACATATCAGACTATGAAACACGGGAACTGGGGTTAATGACTGAGAGCTTCGGCTCAGTTAAAAGTACAGTGTGGTATATAAATCACAGTTTTTTGAACCAATGAGAAGTTAAATTATATATGTTGACTCTTAAATCCCATGTTAGTTTATAGATGGTTTTCCCATCACAAAACACATGCAGATATGCTCTTCCACGTGGCATTTCTTCCCCAGGTCTTGTACAGAGTCAAAAGAAGGGTAACAAAGTTGCCCTAAAAATATGCTGCCGTTTATACTAGCTTTCCCACTGGAAGCATCAGACATTTCAAAGACTCATGCGAGACGGTGGTGTAATCACTTAAGGACAGTCATTGTAGCTGCTTTTTGTGTGTGTGTGCACCACATTATCTGTTTTTTTAATAAGCCAGAAAGTAGGCGATGAAAGCGATTTCTGAGGGGAACGAGCTGGATGTCTCCTGAAGAAGTGAGGTCTAGCTTCCAGGTGCGATGCATTCCCGGGGGCTTCATCTTTCAGTCACAGCCTGAATTACATGCGCTCACTTTCCACATCAAACTAATGGACAAAGGCAGCAGGAATTCTACAGCAGGACAGAGTGGGGACTGATCATCTTTTATCCCTGTTAACTACCTGACTCGGGGGAAATTTGAGATTTCCACAATTAATGAACCAATTTCATTGACAGTTACTTTATTAGTAGTGTCCAGCTTTACGGCAGGCACATCATAAGCCTCTCGTGCACCCCCAGTAGGGGTGGGTGTATCGCTGGGTGTGATTCCTCAAACCTCTACTGGGTTTTATTACTGAGAAGCTGGGTCAGGTACGTCAGTAAATGCACTTGCTAATTTCACGTGAGAAGTAACAAACATTGCGTCAGTGAATAAAGCAGATCATGCAGTTACCTGCCAAGGGTGTACTTCCTTGCACACTGACGGGGGAGCAGGCAGTTAGACAGTTACTTCCCTCATGTGTTGAGCCAGCACCATCTACAACAGTTGTGGGTGGTCACTGGGAGGTCAGCTCGTGTCTCATACAATTAATATCAGCAAAACAGCTCCGGGAACAAACAGACGCCTGCAGTTCTGCAGTAAGGGGGCACCGCCTTGCACCCCAACCTGCCCTGGACAGAGTTTTTTTAAATTGTGGTAAAACACACATAACCTAAAATCTACCACCTAAAACCATTTTTAAGGGCACAGTACAGCGGCATTGATTCTGTGAACATGCTGATGCTTCAGATCTCCAGAGCTGCCCTGGGCAGCTTTTTGAGTCTGTCTGGCCAAAGGTCATCATGCACTGTTCTGCTGGGACCCTGGGGCACAGTGCCCGACCGCATGGCTCACACTTGGAAACATGCTCTTGTGGAGGAAGGGGGAGTCTGCCATCAACGGTGGGGCAGGCTGTGCCCTGCACACAGGCACTGGACGCAGGGGCAAGCAGGGTCCAGCCCAGCCCTCACTCCGCTTCCTAAACCCCAGTGGTCACCCAGGGGAATGGGCAGTTTCTTCTGTTCACACACGGGTTGTCTGAGTCAGCGCTGGTCCTCCTGCAGGGTCAAGGAGGGGAGCGAGGAGACGTCGAGAAATCGACGGGGGGCCCCTAGGGAGAGTTTAAAATCTTGGGAGCTTTTCATCTCGACTTAGACATTAGTCATATCGTTTCATGGTCTTCCCGTCCTACTTCATTTTCTTCAGTTAAGCCAGCACTACTATGAAGCCTGATGAGCACGTCCATGGTGATGGGGACAAATCTAAGTGAACAGAGCCGGAAATGTGAACATTCTCTGCCTCCCTACCCCCTTTGTCTCCAGGCCACGTGCGATGCCCTGAGCAGCGACGAGGGACAAAGGCAGCAGGGGCTCCTAACAGAGCTGGGAGCCCGGGGACCCCCCCCCCAACCACTGCAGGGGTGTAAGCCCCTCAAGGGCAGGGGTCTTGGTCAGTTTTGTTTATGAACAGAGTCCAAGCCATCAGAACAGTTCCCAAGACTGAGCAGGTTCTTAACCAGTATTTATAGACTGAACTCATAATTCAGGGGGGATATTTTTAAAGTCCAATTTAAAAATGAATTAATTTTAACCTGAATTGACCTCGTTCGTTCCTTCCTTTCAAAAATCTTGGCAGGATACCAGTGTTTTCTTCTCGAAGGACTCACCTACCTGCTGCTTAAAAATCTGTTCTCGAGTATTGCTCGGCACCCTACTTCGGCTTCTCACACTGCGTTTCTAGAACCAGCATATTCCCCTTTTGTGAACATTATCGCAAAACTAGAGGGTTTTTTTTTTTGTCTATGCACAATTTATGACTTCTAAAACATTATCTTTTTTCATACATTCTTTTAAAATTCAACAATTTGAGTACATCGCATTGATGACTCAAATCACTCATGTCAGTGATGGAAACTTGCAGTGATGAGTATTTGTAATTCTTGAATATATACTGATACCCTTTGGCAAAGTTCAGTTTACGCTACCCTTTCAAAGCTAGCCTGCATCTTACCCATCCAGGGAATTCTCCCCTCATTTGCGCTGTTCTCTGCTGCCTCTCCTGTACCGTATCTCCCTTTACCGAGGGTATCACCGTTTAATTACACTGTCATTTGTTGCCATACCGCCTTATCACTAATCCCACGAGACTGGGGGACTAATTTTTTTTCTTTAATTATAGTACATTGCTAGTGGCTATGGGCAGGATTATAGAGCTGGAGGGAAGAACAACTTCATACTTTATTCCAGTATTCTTTGTTTGTTCTGTTTTATTTTTTGCTGGGGTGAGGAATTAGGTGTATTTCTTTATTTAAATACTCACTTCCTTGATGGAGGTGCTGGGGATTGAACCCAAGACCTCGGGCAGGCAAAGCCTGCGCTCTACCCCCGAGGCCAACAGTCTGAGTGCTAACTCCCTGACGCCGCACAGCTCTTCCGAGCTGTCTGAACTGCAGGAGCCTCACGACCAGCACAAGGCAACGAGAGAGTAGGAATAACACCTAAGATTTTACAAATGAGGGGCAGAAAATTCCAAGACGCAGAGAGTTTATCCCAGGGCTGCACTGCCTGGTGAGAGCTGAACACAAGCCTTCTGAGTTACCAACAAGGAGACGCCGGGAGAGCTTCCTAAATTCTCTGAGCCCAAACTGGTTCTGAGACTTGAACTAAGAACACCTCACACAGAATGGCCTTACGGATTAAACGAGGTGACACAGTAAAGTGCTTGGCACAAGGCCTTGTATACAGTAAATGCTCAATAAACGGGACCTATTGCACTGTTATCAATGTCCCATGAACAGCACACATTCTCCTCCTCATCCTGGGGTTGGCAGCCCACGGTTCACGAGCCACGTCCAACCCACCACTTGTCTCTCCGGGCCCACGAACGAAGATTGATATTTACATCTTTCAACAGTTTTAAAAATCGAACAGATCATCACTCACGATACATGAAAATCTATAAAACTCTACTTAATTTTCCATAAATCACTTTGTGGGAACACAGACACGTCTGTTTCCGTGTTGTCTGAGGCTGCCTTCTCACTACAAAGGCGTAACTCAGTAGCCGTTATGAATCTGAATACCCTGGGGTCCTCAGGGCCCAAAGGACTGACCCTCCGGCCCTTTAAAGAAAAGGTTCCCCAGCCTTTGTTCTTCACTTTCAAGCTCAAGGTTTCCGACGAGCTGTGCGTGAGTCAGGATTTCTTTTCCTTCCTGTCTCCTGTATGTAGCTACTCATTTTACCTCTTCTTTATAAGGAAGTAAGGGAAAAGGATGACCAAACAGTTTGCCATTGTCAGGAAAAGTCTTGAAGGCCTGTGGTACCCTGCTTGTCTTTCGTTCTTATCTCAAGCCCCCCTCCTTTTGCCTCAGAGAGGAAGCTGGGGGCAGAAAGAGAGGAAGAAAGAGATCAGGCCAGCTCAAGTTCCAGTGCGAGTCACCAGATGGCAGCTCAGGGGCCAGAGGCGCTCCCCTTCTGCAGTCTCTCTGGAATCCAAGGAAAGGAATGGCAGGAGCGACACGCTGCAGCTACACGCGCCGTCAACAGCAGTCCCTGAGCCGCTCTGGCTTCAGTCTGTTCTCGCTGCCACCAGACAGAGAAATGAAGGGTAAACCAGGTAAGAGCGGCTGAGAGGCTGCCACAGGGTTTCTCAATTCAAACAAGGGTAAAACCTCGCTGGAGTTGTTCTGCCTTACAGCCACCCACAGTCCACAGCAAGTTTCTTCTTTTTTTCCTAATTTATTTATTTAAAATTGAGGTATAATTAGGTACAATGTATCAATTCCTGGTGTGCAGCACAATGTCCCAGTCACGCATATACACACATACATGTATTCATTTTCATATTCTTTTTCATTAAGAGTTATTATAAGATACTGAATATAGCTCCCTGTGCTGTACAGAAGAAATCTGCTTTTTATGTATCTTTATATGTAGTGGTTAACATTTGCAAATCTCAAACTCCCAAATTTATCCCTTCCCGCTCCCTTTCCCCGGGTAACCATAATATGGTTTACTGTCTGCGAGTCTGTTTCCATTTTGTAGATGAGTTCCTTAGGGTCCTCTTTTTTCTTTTTTTTTTAAGATTCCACATATGAGTGGTATCACATGGTAGCTTTCTCTCTCTTTCTGGCTTCCTTCACTTCGAATGACATTCTCCAGGTCTGTCCACGTTGCTGCGAACGCAAGCGAGAGTCCTGAGAGTCTACTTTTGCTCAGTGCTGTTTGGAAGCTACGTCTAGGCTTTAAAATAACAAGGCAAAAATGAGAGGATTTGACTAACACCCCAAGAATTCCTTCTTCCCCTCTGTTCAGCTGGAAGCTGTGTATATGACTGTGTTTGAAGCAAAAGGTATCTTTTGCTAAAACTATCTTGGGGTACATCCAGCCCATGAAGACGGTGGATACATGACAGCTCCAACCGAAAAGGAAAACAAAACTAATGGGACCACTGATGTGGGCTTTTAAGTCTCCCTAGACAGTTCTCTGAAACGAAGGCTGTGGACATGACTGAGTGAGAATGCATGTGTCTCCACAGACAGACTCGCATGTGCACGCAACACAAACACAGACACACGCACGCATCCTGTCTTCTCTTTGTGTTGTCGTATTTACAAGCTGATGGGCTGTGGCTGAAATTAACTCACAAGCAGACACCTCTGTGGCATCTCAGAAAAAGCAACGGAGATCATGAAAGGATGTTTGAACTAAATGTTCTCACTGCGTTCACTGTATCTCTCACCACTCAAAACATGCTCCACTGACAAACGCATCCATTCCCACCTTCTCTCTAATATAACATAATAATAAGTATAACAAATACAATAGTGTTTCCTACATACAGAAGGACCTGCCCTTCACGTGTTCCTAGACAGGTTCTCAAAGTAGGTTTTGAGTATTTTCTCAAAGTGGTTTGACCCAGTAGCTCAGGGTAAGCACATCAGAAATAACAGTATCTCAAGATTAGCAGTATCACCATTAAGGAAATTTGTCTTCTGTTTCTTCGCGGGACACAGCAACCGCGAGGCCTCACCCCTTGTAAGACACACAACCTCTCAGAGCTTCTCAGGAAGAAGCTGCCGGAGGCGGAGCCCCTGCCGTCCACCCAGCTCTGCAAAGTGACCCCAAAACACCTTCTCCCTCGCTGTGCACAGGTCTACCGACTTCATGAGAGATGACGACAGGAATTCTTTCCTGACAAAGCTCCTCCCTGGAGAAATGACCTGTCCAGTGTCAACGGCCAGGGGGCGCCGTGACTGAACTTCCAACTGGGTCTGTCCACAGCAGAACTTGCTCTGTCTTCTCCCTGGACCTGAATGCCCACCCGCCCTTGAGCTGGTGTCTTCTGTTCCTTGGCCCTGAAAACGCGGAAGCAGTAACGCCTTTGACTCCATGGCCTTACCACCTCTTGCATCCTTCCTTTCTTCAGTCCTCCTCCACAACTCCACCCTCCCCTCCATCCTGTTCAAGCTTCCATGGCCACTTCTGCCCCGGAAGAGCACAGCAATCGCAGTCCTTCCAGCCTGCCCGCCTAGCTCTTGTTTCTGCCCCCGAAGCTAGTCCCAAGGCAGCTGCGCTTTGGCAACGTGTGGCAGTCACTCCTGCGCTGAACCTTCAATGAGACCCCAGTGCCTGCAAAAAACTGCAAACTCCTTAGCTACCTCCATTTTTTTTTACTATTATTATTATTTTTTTTCCTCTCCTGTTCACATTTATTAGTCTGCATGACGACCTAGATGATTTAAACACTGGGGAAACATCTCAAACAGTCACGGTGACCTTTTAGGGTTGGGAGTGCCAAGGATATTTAATGCATTACTCCTCATCCCTCCAGCCGCCCTGTAAGACCTGCATCTCACCCACATTTTACCGACAGGAAGAGCCAAGCTCAGGGGAGTCTGGCGACTTTCCACGGCCCTTAGTCCCTGGTATAACGCCTTCTATAGGCTCAGATTCTTTACATAGTTATTAAATTAAGTAACCGTCTCCTCTTCACCTCTGCCTCTTCTGGTAGTAACCTTAAGGCAGATGATGTTATAACTTTTTTGTTAAAATTCTTCATCTTCAGATAAAATGGCTTTTGATTAACTATGAGGACTCGTCTGGTGCCAGGTTCAAATGTAAGAGGTGCCACCTTCCCTGCGGTCCACACCTTCTTGATTCAAGACAAAGACGGCCCTTCACCAGCCCACATGGCAAATTAAAGGCTCCTGCTCGAACGTGTAAGAGCCAGTGAAGGAAACATAATTCTTCTTGCTGTTCAATTTTATTCCACTCTAGCTGCCTGATTGAAATGGAAGTCCTCAGACTAAACACTTAAAACTGTAACAGGTCAAGAATATCAAGGACTCTCTCGCCATCTTCACTCAGTTTGAAAAAAGAAAGACCGTTTTGTCCAATGTTAAGTAGCATGTGACTACCTCTGGCCAGGAAGGCTGCAGTAATTTCTAAGTCTGTCCTGCCATCTCTTACAGAGGAGGACTGATGTCAAGCAACAGTCTTCCCTACGTAAGGATATCTGATTAAGATGAATTCCATAAATGCTGATTTACAGAAGTTACCACCGAAATGATGGGCAGCGGATGCCTGTTTTCAAAAACACTACGCTTTTCTGAAGATACACTTTATTCTTTGCAAAATTATTCTTATTATCCTTAAAATATCTACACGTATAAAATTACACTGAAATCACATATTCTGAAATTAGTATAGTACACAGTCATACAAAAAATGGATGAATTTGTTCAATTCTTAAGCATTTTATGTTCTTTGATTTTTTAATCTTTGTGAATGTTAATGTGAGCAAAGATGAAAGGTTTTAAGACATTTAAAATAGCTGAACAGGGTGTGAAAACTGAGACACCGGAGCACACAGCTTATAAAAAGGGAGAAACTGAATAACATAAAAACAGAAATAAAGTTCTTGCTCAACATTAAAGAAACCGCAAAACAATATAAATCAGGTGGAGAGAAAAATAACCCCACGGAAGGTCGTACATACTTCGAGGGCAGGGCTCGTCAACAGGGCACGATCAGGAGGCGAAGCCCGGCGTGGGGAACACTTGTCCGAGCTTTGCACGAGCGCAGTGCCAGCTGCTGGGACAAGCGTGACCCACAGAAACCAGCAGGACGCATCAAGTAAGCCCCTGGCCAGGGCGCAGCGGCAGCACGTCAGCTCCCTGGACAGCCTCTTGATCTGACAACAGGCAGCGCGCAACCACGGCAACTGGTGTTTGAGGTTTTTTAATATTATATCACTGCAAACTTGCACAGGAGAGAAAGGTCCATACATCGCTAATTCTGAGGTCAGGACAGAGCTGGCGATATGGTTTCTGGAATTCAAATGTGATTTCTTATCTTCACCCTATTTGCCTGTTGTGAGGAGCTACACAGGACGTCCAGGAAAAGTCAGACACTAGGACGCCAGCCCGGGACTTGACACACAGCGATGTTCGCTGAGAAAGTAAACTCCCAAACGTCTCGGGGCATGACCGTGTGTTCGGAGCAGAAACCCCAGCGCAGGGCCTGGAGCTTAAGTCACTGGAACAACATGAGAAGCCGTCTACCGGGCCCAGAGAAGACAGAAACCCTCTTGACCGGTCAGGAGGGGTTGGAAGCACCGTATCTACTCCCACGACCTCGGTGGAGGACACTGGGCTGGTGTGGCGTGGAGGAGACCCAGGCGGCCTCCAAGGTGCGTGTGCGGACAGAGCCCGCAGTTCTCAGAGAGAACGCTGAAGGAGAAGAACGGGTCGAAGTGCCCGGGTTTGGCCCAGACTTGTGACTGATGAAGACACTGCACAGAATGAGACTGCAGAGTTGAAGGAATTCCTCTGGGCAGTAACAAAAGCCCCACTTCCAGCAGCAAGGCACGCGACACAGGGGGTACAGAGACCAGGACGCAGGAGTTTCCCAAAGCACACCTTCCACCTTCTTAAGGAGGTGGGGTGAGAGGTTAATAGAGACACGGTTCTACAAACACTCGTGGACACACAAACACACCCACAGACATACACGTATGCACCCTTGCTGTATGAGCACTTGTGCTAAGTGTGTATCACTCACCTGCCATATGGATCATGGCTCTCAGCTCAGCTTTTCAGAGCCCCTGCGTGCAACATACAGCTTATGGTCTCTACAAAGGCGCTGGGAGGAGGGGTGCAAGTGAGCCTGAAATCCAACTCCCCTCCCCCTCACCAGGCGAGCGGTCACGGCCACTCGCCCCGGCGTGGACAAAGCACGTCCCGGGCAAAGCAAAAAAGGTTCCTCTCCAAGTAGCTTTCCGGCCCTTCGTGTAATTTATAAAAATGCCCCAGACGGGCTAATGGTGGCTCTGGTCCTTTCTGCATTTTATAAAGTTCAAATTAGGGACAGCCTCCAGGATCATACATCAAATAGATACAAAAACCAAGTTGCCGCTGACAGACAGGCTCTGTGCAGCCGGGATGCTGTGGCTGCAGGACCAGACCAGGTAAGCCACACCCCTTACCAGATTGCGAAGGGTGCCTACACCGGTCTAGGCAATCAACATGGGTGTAACAATAACAATAACAATAAAATTAGAATACACAGCTCCAAAATTACAAGAAGTCTGGTTGAAAACACCACAAGAGGATCCACTCAGACTCTGTGTGGAGCAAGGAGTCAGGCACGCTGTGACGTGGGTACGTGCTCACCATCCCAAATTTTCTTGTTTCCTCAAGTCCCCTGCTGGTACCTCTCACCTCCTCAACCACCTGGAACCCTTATTTCCAAGTGAATCAGGGTTTTTCTGCATGTGATTTGAAAAAAAAAACTTTTCCAGGGGTCGGGGGAGGTAATTAGATCTATTTGTTTATTTTTAAGTGGACGTACTGGGGATTGAACCCAGGACCTCATGCACGCTAAGCACACCTGCCACTGAGCTGTACTCTCCCTGCCAGTCTTATTTTTCCAAAGAGAAGCAGCTGGATAAACTCTGTTCCCTGAAGGTCCTCGGGAGACATACTGTGGCTGGACATACATTTCCTCTCTACAGATGATGGCAGGGAAAGGGCAGTTTTTAAAACCAAATGGAGAGGACTTCTCACAGTGAAACTGCCAGTACCACAGCACATGGGTGGGGATCTCGGTGGGTAACAGGTATGTCCCCCGACCCCGCCACCTGTCCTTTGCCCTTAAGTAGCCCCAACTGGGCAAACGGCCAGTGTGATCCTGCTGATTTTTAACCAGAATACCCTCGGGCACTCTGACCCCCCACGCCTTTGGCACAGTGTCATGTCCACCCAGAATGCCCTCTCTCCCTCCTCCTTCCCGCCTGACGCACTGCTGTCCATTCCTCAGGACCCTGCTGCCCTCCTCTCTGTTCTCTCCAGACCACCTCCAGGCTTAATGGCCGCCCCCCACCTGCATTCACGTAGCACTTTACAGGTAGGTGTACGTCTTCTTGGTTCATCACTATTCATCTCTCAGCCAACCGTCCCAGCTGGATTGCTCTCTGCCAACTGGGATGCTGTCTTTTTCATCTTCATTACAGACAGTGTGCTGGATAATAGAGGAATATGTATTTCAATGAAGCACACATGCTTCACTGTCAATGTATTTACATTGCTCTGTATATACCTGTATTCACATATAGGTGTCATATCTAATTTCTTTCACCAAGTGTTTGTTTATCAACCTCCTACTAATTACAAATTGAACTACAAATGTGACCTAAAGTTTATGCACAATTAAAATGTTGTTCTTTTATATTTTGGTGCTATTTTTCTTCCTATATTGCCATTTCATATGGACCCTCAGGCAAAGGACAAAAAATAAAGAAAATTAAGACTTAGACTCAGACATGAAATAAACTGCATGGCTCTGAACGAATCCCCCACCTCACTGTCTGCAATTTCCTTAGTAGTAAAATCAGGGATTGGTCTAGAACTTGGCATTACTGACACTGTGGGACAGATCATTCTGCTTGTGGGGAGGGCGAGGAGGGGACTGTTCAGTGCCTGAAGGATGTGCAGCACATCCCTGACCGATACCCACTGGATGCTCGAAGCATCCACGCAGATGTACCACCCAAAATGTCTCTAGACATTGACAAATATCCCCCGTGCCAGGGACTGCCCCGGGCTGAGAACCACTGGTCCAGATCAGAGGTTTTTCATTCTTTTGAGCACGAGGATCTTTTTCCCTCAGGAAACATCACCCATTATGATACAAACAAACAACACAGACAAGTGCAGGGCTCTGTTTCGAGGGTGTGGAGACAGCACTGCTGAGAATCTCCTCATTTCTGGGATTCTCTGATTTTAAAGAAGCACAAGTGAAGACACTCAAAACATACGCCAGACGCCTGCTTTCCACGTGCTCCAAGGAAACATAAAGTCCTAATCTGTTTCAACAGCGTGCTCCGGAAGACTTCAAGGAGGCGGGGACGAGCGTGAAAGGAGGCTCACCTGGTGCTCCTGGCTTGATGCCAAAAGAGAGAGGCGTTCATAAAGGCAGGCGGGGGGGGAGTCCGCGATGTGGTCAAACACTCACGTTACACAGCAGACAATTATCCTCTTATTTCCTTCCCGACACTTCTGAAAAGGCTACGCACTCAGAGATGTCATTTCTAGCTGCATGTGCTTGGTACTCAGGAAACTGCAAGGGACTGGACTGGACTGGGTTGTGCTGACAGGGTGTCGGGCTGGCAGAGCTTCCAGGAGAACACGTGGGCGTGTAAAACACAAGAAATGGAGACGCACCGCTGACTCTGTTTTTAATGCATGGAAATTTACAGCAGCAGCGGCTGACTTCACGCTGGGGCCCTACAGAGCTTGTCGGGAGCGGCACTGCGTAGCTGGGGAGACCATTTCCACGCTCCAGCTAGATTAACAACTTGGTGAGGCCAGGTTTTTTTTTTTTTTATTAGATTTCAGATGAAACCCTCTACATGCTATTTAAATTATTAAGAAGCATACTGACACATCCCTCTGCTCTAAAAATGACTAAGAATTCACTAATTGTCTATGTGACCTCGGGCAAACCAGTTCTCTGGCCCCTGATCTCCTCACTGCTAAAATGAGGATTCAGACTTAACCATCTCCGACCCTCCCTCTCTGGAACCCTGGATCTATGATTTTACACATAAGACAGCTTAGAAAAGAGAGCAACGAGCTTCTCTCGGGCGCTCGTCTCTCCGTGGAGAAGTCTGAGCCGTGCTGGAGCCTGCTGTTCTCAGCTCGAAGACCATGCTGACTCACCAAAGTTCAGTTACGGAAGAAAAGTCTTCCTACAAACGGCAATTCCCAGAATTTAAGTTTGATTCTAGAATTATTTTAAATTATTCAGGTCAGTAGTTGCGTGTACTGAAGTGTGGTCACGGTGACAACTCTGCGCTCACCTCAAGTATCTGTAAGTAAACGGGAGAGAATCCATGACCTTCAAAACAACAGAACTGAGCTTGGTAGTTGTTAAAATTCTAATGCACTCAGTGCTTTCTCCAAAGGCAGTTTTTCCTTAAAAAAAAAAAAGACAATGTAGAAAAAGCTTTTTGGGGGGGCCTGAATTACCAAACAAAGGAGGACAGCACGGTTTAATAGGGCCCTGGAGATTCCTCCACACGATGCTGCCTGAGGCGGATGTAAAGTGGGTAATTTTCCTTTGACAGCAACAGATGCCTTCCGTTTTATTTCTTGAGTTCTCCATGAATCACTGTAGAATTCACAGCCGAGCAAATGAGAATGTGCTCCTCTCTTGACTCCCTGCCATTGTTAATTCACTATTTCTTAAAGGCAGAATGAGTTTTCAGAAAGCCATGTGTTGTCAACAGCACTTTCCATTAAAATGCCTTTTAGTCCTTTATGGGTGGACTTGGAAGAACTCAGAACAATGACTGATTTAAACTGACACAGCAGAAAAAGAGTTCCCCCCCCAAAAGTCCTCGCTAACATCCAGCGCTCACAGAATCACCACACATACTCCAAGGCTATATAATTTGTTACTTTTCTGACGTCCTCTATTCACAATGTGAAATCCTCTCTCAATGTAAGAGAACAGAAACGAGGCTTCAACCTTAGGTTTTGTAGAATACAGAGTTATTCTAAGGATTGACCAAAAAAAGTGCAACACGCTCCTCACCCCTTCTCAGTTTAAAATAAATTCCTCTAAAACACAGAGCTAAAAATTCATTGCAATGATAATGCTGTCCAAGCAACCAACTACAGAAAATTAAATGGTTGAACATTTTCTTTCATAGTGTATTTTTCTTTGTTGTACAGTCTAAAATGTTTTTCTTTTTGAACTTTACTCGGTATTAAAGAAAAATGTTACAAATAGTCTTCCTGACACACAGCCACTTAATATCTTCCTTCAAACTGAATTTTTAAAATTGAAGTTTTAAGTGTAACATTGCTATGTGAGGTGAGGTGACTTGACAGCACTATAGAAGAATCAAGTCTGTGGCTGCTGTGAGATTGTCTGAGTGGGGAGAAGGGGCCGCTGTCCGTGTCTTTGAATAATGCTCACGAACGCTTATTTCTCTTTCGGTTATTCATATTGGGACGTGAAAACTTCACATGCATGATCTGATGGCATCTAGAAAAAGCACTGCCCTCAGTCCTCCCTAACCTCTCCACACTGATCCCATCGGAAACTATTCATAACCACAACCTCAAGGAAGCCCTTAAGGAAGCTCTAAAATCCTACTCTCATTACCCCAACGATCACTTCGTATCTTTCTCTCAATCCTCAGTCCAACTCTGTTTTCTACTTCATTATCAGCTGACAACCTCCTTGTCCCTTGCTTAATATTTCTGGAAAGCCATACAAGTGATGAGAAGATAACCTACGTCCCACCGTCACCTCTACCCACACGTGCCCCTACACCTTGTACTCCGACTTTCCTCCTATGGATGAAGTCCCCGTATGTCCACCTAATGCTGATAAACGGCTTTGTTTTCTCGCCTGACCCAAGCCCATCTTCACTACTCAAGGACGTTGTCCTTGAATTGTATCATTCTCTCGGGATCATCAATTTGTTTTCCTCTCTTCTGAATCATCCCTATTGGTGAAAAAACATACTGTGTTCATTGATGTTAGCAGTTTAACTGTAGATTAATTTTTTAGAAGTAGATGAAACGATGAAAGGATGAATGAACAGATCACAACAAAGCGAATCCCACAAAACGCACAGAAGCCAGGCGGCAGGGCTATGAGCACTCAGCTGCTACATTCCTTCAACTCTTCTGTACGTGGGGGGAAAATCCATAATATAATAGTATGAAAAATCATAGTCTAATTTCCCCCAACTTAAAAAAAAAATCCTCACCCACTTCTGGTACCACTCATCGCTTCGTTTCCCAAGCTCCTGCGAAAGCTTTGCCGACATGCTTTGACTTTGATTTCACTTTCTCATTGTGAAAAGCACGGGATGTCTTTCCATCTCTTTATGTCCAAATTTTTTGGATCTTTTTAATTAAGTCATATCTCATACCACATCATACAGGCCTTTTTTTTGATCCAGCCTGAACGTTTCTGTCTTTTAATTGGAGTACTTAGTCTTCTTGCATTGATCACTACTGTTACACCATGACTAACGTGTATCTTAGTGTTGCTCTGTGTAGCCGACTGCACGGGACAATCTCCATGGTACAAAACAGGAAGCGAGGGGAATTAACGTGTAACTAACAAGCTAACCCAGGGCTAACTGACTAAACAGTCATTAAATAACAGAAAAGAAAGCAATGGGGGGAAAATGGGACAAATCGCTACTTCTACCACAGTCTGGACAATGCAACAGTCTTAGACTGGCTGACTTCTGTTTACTGCTGACTCCACCCTCGTGTGTGTGTGTGTGTGTGCGCGCGTGTGCGTGTGTGTGTGTGCATGCTATTACTGGCATATATTTTAACTTCTGCATGCTTCACCTCACTATTACTCTAGTTTCACACAGTCAACATTCATTTGGATTTACCCACAAATTTACTCTTTGTTCCGTATTCTTTCTCTCTGTGTTTCCATCTAGGATCATTTTCCTTCTGCATGAAAAACACTCAAGTATTTCCTTTGAGTGTGGATCTGCCATTGATAAATTCTCAATTTTTGTTTACATGAAAATGCATTTATTTCAACTTTATTTTTGAATAATAAGTTGCTGATAAAAAATTATAGAAGTTTCTTTTAATACTTCAATTAGGCCAGTCCATTAATTTTGGATTTCACTGGTACTAAGTCAGTGGAACCTTATTTTGATCTCATTAAGGTAACATACAGTTTTTCTCTGAGTGCTCTGAAAATGTCCTCTGTACCTTTGATTTTTTGGTTTTATTATGAAATAACTATATACACTTTTCTTCAAGTGCATGGCACTTCTTGACTGTGTATTGTCTCTCATCAGTCTTGGAGAATTTGTAATTATATATCAGCTTTCACGTTTTCCAACCTTTTGTCTCTGTATTTTATTCTGGATATTAACTCTGACTTATCTTTCAGTGCACAAATTCTTTCTTCAGGATTGTCTAATGTGTCTTCTGCTAAAGTTATTAAAGCTACCGAATTCATTTCAGTTATTTCAACTTTCAATTATAGAATTTCTATTTTATTTTTCTATAGTTCCCTGCCTCTGCTATCATTCTCTATCCTGTCATTTAGTTTCCTAAATACGTTAATTTATAATATTTTAATATCCCTGTTTGATAATTCTAATATTTGCATCTTTTGTGGATTACTCTTTTGTTATATTTTTCCATGTTTCGGTCCATTTTTTTCACGCCTTGTTATTTTTAATCTATGTCACAACTTGTGTTACATGTACCACATACTCACATACTATATTCCTGTATGTGGAGAGTGTGTAAGAAGTCACACACGACGGTGTGTTCCTCCAGAGAGAAATGAGTTTGGTTGTGAGCAGACGATTAGGGTAGAGACAGATCAGCTTAGTCTAGTAAGAGACCGAGCGGATCTGAAACTGGGCGTTACGGTCTTTGTAAGGTCTGATCCCTACACGTCACTCATTCCGGAGTCCAGATAGAAATGTGAGTGTCACAGCAGACTGTGTCTTCCAAAGGTGGTTTTAACAATCGATGTCCGTCTCTCTTGACCTTGGGCATGCCTCTGCGATAACCTTATCAACACAGCAGGGCAGACATTCCAGCATGTGATTTCTGAGTATAGGTCATAAACATGTCTTGCATTTTTGCCTCTGTTTCTTTGAGATTCTCATTCTTGAAACCCAGCCACAGGGCCGTGAGCAAGCCCATGCTGGAAAATTCGGAGACACTAAATGAACAGGCTCCACCCTGTGTTTGGGATGACACCCTCAGCTGGGGTCCCGGCTGACAGCCAGCATCGATTCCTGTACATTATGTGCGAAGCCTCCTCCAGGCGATCCCATTCCCCAGACATCATGCTACCCTCCGCCTTTGGATCTTCCCAGTTGAAGCTCCAAACATGATGGAGCAAAGACAAGATGCTCTGCTGCAACCTCACTGAATGCATGAACCGCAGAATCTCTGAGATTTATTAAAATCTCTGAGCAACCCCGATCTGGGACAACACGCGTGCAGCCGTAGGAACAAGGACAGGTGCCTTCCAGGCCTTTTGCTCCTGAACTTCGATTTCTGTCCCCCAGCCAGGGAGACACCCAGAAGCTCGGCTCAGCTCCCCGTCACCATCTGCACTGCTTTGTCACTGGCAGATGCTCACACGTCCAGACTTCCCCTCTTTCCAGAGTCTGACCCCTGCAGGGCTTGCTCACGTGGCACTTTTCTAGTGGTTTTTAGTATTTCAGCCGTTCTTGCTTGGGAGGGTTCATCTGAAACTACTTAATTCTCCCTTTTGGGAGCACGTGTCAGCCCACCCCACTGACTTTTAATTTAAATCACTACTCGCACATCCCCACATATATTTTTAATTCCTAAAAGTCCTATTTGGAGCATTTTATTTT
Source organism: Vicugna pacos (assembly GCF_048564905.1). NCBI lineage: Eukaryota > Metazoa > Chordata > Mammalia > Artiodactyla > Camelidae > Vicugna > Vicugna pacos. The sequence goes on from NC_133014.1 coordinate 16,062,351, forward strand.
GTTTGTGCATGTGTGTTTTTTTTATTGAAGTACAGTTGATTAACAATGCTGTATTAGTTTCTGGTATACGGCATAGTGATTCAGTTATATATGTATATTCCTTTCCATATTCTTTTTCATTATAGGTTATTACAAAATATTGAATGTAATTCCCTGTGCTGTACAGTAGGACCTTTGTTTATCTACTATATATATAGTAGGTATTTGGGTCACTTTAAATTGTGCTGTTTTTAAGATCTTTTTCATTGCTAACATTTTTCAAGCTGTTCTTAACTCTTAAAACATATCACACAAAATTATTTTTTATATTTATGTCCGATAATTCCAGTATCTGTAGCTTTTATGGCTGTGACTCTCCTGTGTCTTCTGTTTATTTTACTGGCTCTCACTTGTGGTATATATCGATAAATTTTTTTGCCTTAAACACATCATTTTTGAACTGTATCTTGAAAAATATCTTGGAAATTATTTACTCCTTATGTGAAGTTTCATATTTTCAAAAAATCTGTTTCTGCCAATTGCTTACCTACTTCATTGTTTTCCTGGGACCATCTTACATTAAATTCTCCATCTGGGGTTTGACTACATAGATAGCATGAATTCTAGTTGCAAAACCTGTTTAAAGCCAACTCAGATTTTCAAGGGAACCTGTTTTTCTTCTCTACTCAGGCTCAGGTTAACGAAGACAAGATGGCTTCGCTCTTTGTGGACTGAGCTTGCTTCCAGGTGGCTGTTGTCCTTCGGTATCCGGCTGAAGGGAGGCGCCTCTCCTGCTCTCCAGCTCCAGCAGAACACGGACTTCACGTCCTGTCTACTCTGGGCTGTGCCTCCTTTAGCAGAAAATGGAACTGTGCCTTCACATACAACTGAAGGGTGAAGTCTAGTTGGGGCACCTACCTTTCAAGCTTGCCGTTTTCTCTTCTTTTTTCAGCATTCTGGGACTTGGCACTGTTCCCCCAGGTCATCTGAAGGATGCTTTACATCCTGTCTAGCACCTCAGTTAGAGGCATTAGGAGAATCACTGCGACCCCCAGCCAACTCTGTGCAAGCCTTCACGATGGCAGCCAGGAACCCAGCCTTACACGGGATTTTCATGTGATATGCCCAGTTAGAAAAATGTACCGCAAAGCAAACACCACAGGGTGGGTTCAGCTCTGAGAGAGGCCAGTCTGTTCTCTCTGGCCAGTGCAAATAAAAGTGAAAGCTGCTAAGAAAACGCATCTGGTAGTGCAAAAAAAAAAAAAAAAAGGTCCAAATTACATGCTGTGGCTTCTTGCTGCTGCTTAACACTGTACTACCGAAACTATTTCTGGTCTTAACCCAGATTCTCTTCTGCAGGCGGATGAACACTGGAGGGTGACGGGGTCCCTAAAACGTTGAACATGAGAGATACAAGATGACTATCTGAAAGCTAAACTAAGGTTTAGCACTTGGATCTGAAGTGAGCTGGGGCATCCCGCTGTGCCAGCAGGGGGTCCTTCTACTTCATTCACCTGAAACTCTCGATTCCGTGCTCACCCAGCAACCTCCTGATTCCCGCATAAGCCTGTCTGTGAGCAGAGAGGATGCTGCTCATGCCGACAGGACTGTTTACAGTCCAGGCTCCAGTCACTTCTCTTGGTAAATCAGTAAAGTGATGTCTGGCTGTGACCTGGCTTCCCTTATAGCTTGACTAGAGAGGAACATAAGCTGATTACGCCGACAGGAACATTTCCGCTGGGTGTAACATTTCGATCCTCACTTTTTTTTTTTAATTGAAGTACAGTCAGTTACAATGTGTCAACTTCTGGCGTACAGCACAATGTCCCAGTCGTGTGTGTGTGTGTGTGTGTGTGTGTACGTACATATATATATACACACATATATATATACATCTATTTGTTTTAACATTCTTTTTCATTAAAGGTTATTACAAGATATTGAATATAGTCTTCTGTGCTATACAGAAGATATCTGTCTTTTTTATCTATTTATATATATATATATAGAGAGAGAGAGGTTATCATTTGCAAACCTCAGACTCCCAAATTGAACTACCAGGGTGGCATTTCAGGTGACCCCCTGGCTCTGTCTCTCAGCCGCCTCTCACTCTAGACGTTGACCAGGTCGGTATTTTTCAAATTCAGATTTCCATATCATCAGGGGGACACTGTGCAGTACCACAGTATGTGAGAAGTTCAGGACACACTCCTGGAACAGTGTTTAACAGAAACAGAGGAAAAGACAGGTTTTTTTTTTCCTTATTAAAAGAAGAATAAATATGTTCTACAGAATTTAATTCGTCTTAAAACTGAAATTGAAATTTTTAAGAAACCTCGTCAAAGTTGCTACCAACCACCCGCGGCTTAATCACCAGATTCCCAGAGCTGCTTTGGTGGGAAAGCGGCGAGGCAGGGTTGGATGACACCAGCAGGCACCACTGCCACGTTCATGTCTTCCACTGTCCGGCTGGCTGTTTTGTTAAATGTCTACGACACCTCCCTTTCTGGTTCTTACTTCCCTTTCTCATTCTGTTGATCAACCTGTTTATAATGCAGAGGAATTCTATTTTGTGTTCACTGTAGCCTGACTCTTTGATTTGTTTCTCAGTGTACACCCCAACCCAGTTCAGTCAATGGGTAAGACACAGAATAGAAACTCAATTATCCGTACCCACAAAAAGTATTTTGCAGCTAGATCGTGCTATATGAAAATCACACTAAGCCACACTGGAAACATTTATATGAGGTTTACTCTCAAGGACTGAGCAGGAACTTTTCACGTTTGGCACCTTCCTCCTTTGGCTCCGGGGATTAGCGTGGCAGCGATCATTCAGGCTGGGTTTACAGTAATGCATCCGTCCATCTCCTTAACTGAACTCTCGCCTTGAGGACACAGTTCAGTCTCCTTAACGTACAGTGAAGCATCACGGGCCTCCAGCTCACTTCCCAGAGCCCCATTTCTTGTCTCCCCTTGCCCTCCATGCGCCTACCTGCCAGACTGAACTTCTTTCTGTTTCTTAATCACTCCATGCTCATGCTCATGTCAGGGCCTTGGAATTTTATGCTTTCTCTGCCCTGAGCATCCCACCCAACTATCATCTGGTAACTAACTTCACGATTCAGATCTCCACCCAGATGGGAAGTCTTTCCGATTCTACCTCCAAGTCTGGGCTGCATAGCCCTCACTGGGGGCCTTTGGGGCTGGGTGCTCTGTGCACGCCTCTCACTGCATTTTTGACACTTTGTTACAAAATCTGTTTGCTTCTCCCTATCCTTCCAGGGGCTGCAGGTTCACTGGCACACTCACTCCCATCCCCCGCATTCTCCAGCCGGCTCCTCACTGCTGACCCGTCCGGAGCTTTCCGCAGAGAACGCTGACTTCCTTCCTTTCTCCGTTCCTCCTTCCTTCCTTATAGCACCCACAGTTTAGCGGGGTGTCTGTCCAACACAGAGTGCATGTCCCACCCTCCCCTGCAACTAAGCGTGGCCGTGGGATGTGAGCAGCAGGCTCATGTGCAATTTTGGGGTCATCTCAAGGACACCTGTCCGGGACTCTCTGTTCACCTTCTCGATGGTGGTGGTGTCAGTACTGAACGACTCTGCACTGTATGTCAGAGTCCTTGCTAAGTACTTCACATACGTTATCTCTGACGTCTGTTTAAACACAATCCAGCAGACCCCAACCGTCAGTGTTGATCTAAGTTATGTTTACTTAACTATTATATAAACATGTTAAAAATAGACTCCAGTTTTTTAAATGACAAGTCATGATCTATCAGTGGGTTTCCAAATCAACTTAATGATCTGAGGTCAGACACTTTTTTAAAAGTGTTATAGAATAAATTACATTACAACAGGGCAAGGCAGAGGAAAGAGAAATTACCAGAAAGTAGTGCCTGAAGTTGCATAAACGGTATTTCATGGAAAGCTTTACTCTGATTAAAAATATATACAAATATGTATAATCTTCAAAAACATATCCCAAAGGCTGGAACTGCGTCCTTCTAAGGTCCCCCTCCCGACCCTTGGCTGCACAGCTGCAGTTTGCTCTCACCTGCTTACGTTCCTGGCTCTTCCATTTCCCTCCATCCTGTCCAGCCCTGAGCCCCACTGGATCGTCACACCCCAGATTCAGAACGGCCCCCGTCCGAGTGGTCTGAAGTAGGAAAGATTAGCTCTGGAACAGCGCGCTTGTGAGGGAGCCCTTCCTTCAGTGACGGCAAGTTCCATTTCTCTGGGGCCACCTACTGTTCCTCAAATGTAGCAACAGGAGCTCCCGTTGTGCACCTGGGAGCACAAAGATCCAAACGCTTTCAAATCCTGACCCTGGCGCTCTCAGCCGCCACACCGTGTGAGCGATTACTTTTGATCGATTACTTTTGATCGCACGTGCTGGGGTTGTGGGTGCACTTTCCCCAGCACGTGCAGCGCCTACGGCCGGCGAGGAATCTCTCCCGCTGTGCGAACTTCAATCTGAAGTAGCCCAAACCATCTTGAGAAGGAAGAATGGAGCTGGAGGAATCACACGCTCTGGCCTCAGACTACACTGCAAAGCTGCAGTAACCAAAGCAGTGAGGGACTGGCACAAAGACAGACACAGAGATCAACGGCACAGGGTCGAGAGCGCTAAAACAAACCCACGCGCTTACGGCCAGTTAATCTATGACAAAGGCGGTGAGACTATACAATGGAGAAAAGACAGCCTCTTCAATAAGCGGTGCTGGGAAACCTGGACAGCTGCCTGTACAAGACTGCCGTTAGGACATTCTCTACCACCACATACAAGAAGAAACTCCGAGTGGATTGAAGATCTCAATGTAAGACTGGATACTATAAAACTCCTGGAGGAAAACAGAGGCAGAACACTCTTTGACATGAATCGCAACAGTATCTTTTTGGATTCATCTCCTAAAGTAAAGGGAACAGAAGCAAAATGTAAAACAAATGGGACCTAATTAAAATTAAAGGCTTTTGCACAGCAAAGGAGACCATCAATAAAAGGAAAAGGCAAACTACTGAATGGGACAAAACACTTGCAAATGATACGACCTATCAGAGATCAATATCCAAAATATACAAACAGCTCATAGAGCTTAATATCTTAAAAAATAAACCACCCAATTAAAAAATGGGCAGAAGAAATGAACAGACATTTTTCCACAGAGGAAATGCAGATGGCCAACAGGAACATAAGATGCTCTACACTGTTAGTCAGCAGGGAAATGAAAATCAAAACCACAAAGAGGTATCACCTCCACCTGTCAGAATGGCTATCACCAAAATGTCCACAAATAACAAATGCTGGTGAGGATGTGGTGAAAAGGGAACCCTTGTGCACTGTTGTGTGTAATGTGATTGGTGCAGCCACTGTGGAAAACAGTACAGAGGTTCCTCACAAAACTAAAAATACAATTTCTAAAGGATCCAGCAATTCCACTCCCGTGGTAAATATTCAAAAACACCCAAAACACTAATCTGAAAAGATGCACACACCTCAATGTTCACAGCTGCATTATTTACCATTGCCAAGATTTGGAAGCAATGTAAGTGTCCATCAACAGATGAAGGGATAAAGAAGATGTGGCATATATACAATGGAATATTACTCAGCCATGAAAAGAGTGGAGTTTTGCCATTTGCAGCAACATGGATGAACAAGGAAGGCATTATGCTAAGTGAAATAATTTGGAGAAAGACAAAGACTGTATGATATCACTTACACGTGGAATCTGAAAAAAAAAACAACCAAGTAGTGCATATAACAAAAGAAGAACCTGACTCACAGATACAGAGAACAAAACAGTGGTTACCAGTGGGGAGAGGTGGGGAGGGTCAGGAAAGGGGCAGGAGAGTGGGAGGTACAGACTACTGGGAGTAAGACAGGCCATAAGGATGTATTGGACAACATGGGGAATACAGCCAATATTTTGTAATAACTGTAAATGGAGTGTCACCTTTAAAAATCATATTAATTAAAGAAGTGTTTTTAAATGGTCAGCCCTAGATTGAGAGTGACAGAGGTGAAACTGATATGGCCAAGGAAGGGCCCCTGGTGGGAGAGCCACTTGGCAATCTGGGAGGGAGGCTCCCTGCTGCTAGCTAGTATGTGCCAGTGATTTACTTCCTATTAGAACAAGGAAAACCCACCACATAACTCCCCCCGGAAGACGGCGTGAGAACAGTGACATGCGATACAGACACTGAACCCAAGGGGCCAGCACACGTGTCGGTGCTTACACCAACTCGGTATCACAAACTATTGCCTCTCTGGCTCCTGAGACCAACTACTTTAGGGGAACGGAAGCAGGACAAGTACAGTGCTATTGTTTTTGTGCACTTAAATCATGTAACTTTAATTCTAAATAACTGAGTCCCAGAAGAAGGAGGACCAAGAAGAACCTACAGAGATGAGTAGATCTAATCTCTCAACTAGACCTTCTCAAAGGGGGCCCTTGACCACCAGACCCAGAGCTGCCTGGGCTGTGGGGATGGGCCCGGTCCTAGGAGGGCAGCGAGTGTGCGCTGGCGGTTCGACTCCCACAGAAGATGCTAGGTTCCAGGGCTGCAGACTTTTCACCGAAATGCAGTTAAGTAAGGACACAATTACTGAACTGGGAAGAGCCAAGTCATTCCAAAAATCACCGTGCTACATGCATAGACAAAGTAATACAATATTTACGTTTTCACAAGTAAGAAAAGTAGTATTTCTCTTCCTAGTGATTCCAAAGTCTGGGTTTTTTTGTTTGTTTGTTTGTTTTTATAAGGTTTAGGCCCATATCCACAGAGAGTTCACGACAATTTATGGAGATTTAAGTGAACAATTAAAAAATCACAAAACACATCTACATAGCTGTTTTTCCTACAACAAAACCAAACAAAAAACATACGAGCACACACTTTATAAACTCTGTTTTAGTTATTTAACTTATCTCTGGAATAACCTCAAGAAAGCTCCAGTATAACTTTATGACTCATTTACGTTAGAACGTTTTTAGAAGTTTTACTTATGTTATGAGGTTTCGTGAGCATTTTATCAATCGTGAAAAGCAGCAGGACCTTTTGTTCAGGTTTTAAATCTGAGTCTTGCCAAAAGAAGGGAACCAGATTACTCCAATTCAAACCAATCTAGGTGCAGATTTTTAATGCAAATTCTTAAGCTTACATTTAGCCTAAAAATTTTAAAGAAAAATTGTTTCACTTGACAAACAGAGAGTAGATTAACCCAGAGAATACCAACCCTCAAACATTTTTGCTCATCTACATTTATTAATTGGAATCTCATCAAATAGAGAAGCAATATCACTTCCTAGAAAGAAATCAGCTGTCGAGTGGAACTTCTTACCAGCAAAGATCTGTTTTACCGCAAAGATGCCTTTTGGAATCCACTAAGGGGATTTTAAGAATTTTCTCTTGATACGTCCAAAGTCATTACCATTTGGGGTCTCTGGGACAAGCAGTCCAAATAAAGAGCCAGGCGATGGATGATCCAGTGACTGCGTGGTCAAATGAGACAGGATCTCCAACATAATACTCTTTTTCTCTTTAAAATGTTAGTTAATTTTCTGTGCACATTCCATGTTACCTGTACACACTGGATCTACTCATCTGCAGGCAAACCAAATCGATATTAATGAATTTAAGTAGAAAATGAAGGTTCAGAACCTTGCAATTATGTCTGGAGATGCTTTCGTCTGAAATAACAGGAAATGTGAGGCGAATGATTTTGAAGCTGACTTGTGTGAATGGGCCAGATGAAGGTTTCCTTTTGCTAATAAAACACTAATAACTCTTGTGGACATTTACAGGTAGCTCTTTTTGCTTGTCTCATTTCTCTCTCCTAAACCCCCTTACTGTACCAGCATCCCTGAGTTACAGGAAAGGAAAGAGAGGCCTACGAAGATTCAGTAACAGGTGCAGAAATCCAGGGCTTGGAAGTGGCAGAGCTTGGATCTGAACACACGTCAATGTGACGCCAACATCTGTGTCATCAATGGTTATGCCGATGTGGTCTAGCTGGAGGCCCCTCTGCCAAGAGAAAGGAAGGCTTTGCAAAAGTGGGGGAATCTTCAGAAAGAAATGTCTCGAAGAACTGCACTTTGGGGCGGGGGGCAGGAGAGAATACCACCATCTAAAAATTGACAGGGAAGTGTCAGGCAGGATGATACAAAAATTGTACTTTTTTTTTTCTTTTTAACTTCTCCAGTGACCCGTCTCCTGCTGCTGTCCTGAAGCTCTGCGGGGCCAAAGCACCCAGCTCCGCACTGCAGCGGCCGCACCCGAGAACAGGTGGGAGTGGGAGCATATGCGCAAAAAAAGTCACTTTCCCTCTTTTCAGAGTTTTGCAAAGATCCCCTGGCGACCAAAGGAACAATACTTCACATTCATGTTGACTCTTCACATGACTGAAGACACCTGCAGATGAGACACTCACATCAAGAATGTCTTAATATCATGTTTTCCTGGAACCGTTTCAAGTCAGTAACACGTATTGGATGGATTCTGCATCAGCGGCCTCTCTGATGCCTCATGGTGCTCGCAGCACGACAAGACTTCCGAAAGCTCTGGACACTCACTGCTGTGTATGGAACAGGTAAGCAACAAGTTCCTAAAGCAGAGCACAGGGAACCAGATTCAATATCTTACGGCCTGTAATGAAAAGTCATACGCAAAGGAACTATGTCTGTGCATGTATGACTGGAACATTACGCTGTACACCAGCCATCGACACAACACCGTAAGCTGACTATACTTCAATCATTTTTTTAAAATAAGAAGAAGTAAAAGCAAAAAAATTAAAAGAAAAAAATCTAAGACTCTGGAGACAAAGCCCTGCCTTCCAGTAGCTTAGAATTCCAGTACGATACACTGAAGAACAAGTCTTCATTTTATATACACAGTCCATTGTTTTTGTCTATTACATTTTTCTTTTAATGTCTGTGAACTGTTTTCAACGTGGGAAAATAAGATGAGAAACGCAAGTACACCTGTAAGACTTGTCGCCTCCCCTCCTGCGAGGTCACTGACAGGGCAAGATCACCTACAGCAGGAAGTGTCCTCTGCTGATTGGCCTTGAACTAACAATAACATTCAAATAACCTATCTCTTCGGTAGAAAGGAATTGGCTGGATCCACAGTGTAAATATTCATGAGAGGGAAGAGGTCCTAAGGGAAGGTAAACCTCTAGATCCCCGAGACCTTCCGCTTCCTTCACTTGCTGCCTAGTTGAGAACAACACCAACGCCAAGGACTTTCATGGGAGAAGCTGCTGCCAAGCGGCCATAAGGGTCAGTCCAAAAAAAAAAGAGTGAAAGCAAAAATTTCAGAATAGGAATGTTTTAGCACTGCTTTCTCTTCTACTCCAGCTGCCCATCCCCGTCCCAGTTTGCTCTAAAACAGTGCCAGTTCCTCAAGTGAATCCCAGAGGCACCTCCAAGCTCCAACAGCAAGTGCAGAAGGAGCCTCGTGAGGGACGTGGGGCTGCGAGCGGCGGGAGGCTGTGGCTCAGGGGTGGAGTGTGTGCTCAGCATGCAGTGGTCCTGGGATCAGTCCCCAGGGCCTCCACTACAAAAAAATTAAACATTAATATAAGTAAATAAACCTAATTATCTCCCCCCTCAAATAAACTAACTAAATAAATAAAAATTAAAAAACGGAACAGAAAGAGCCTAATCTGGACGCCAAGGCTGCAACGCGGGCAGGGCGGGCCCCACGTACACGATGTCCGAGTTCTGAGAAGGGCTGGGGGGGGGTGGCTGAGAGAAGCACTCTTCACACTGTGTCACCTCACAGGAGCGGCCGGAGCGGGAGGCTGCCGGGCATTTACAGAGCGAAAGCACCAGGAAGACAGGAGGGAGGGAGGCGCCCGAGCCGGCCTGGGCAGCGGGACACAGGCACAGAGCCCAGCGGGAGGGACACACGCGGGGAGGGCGGGCTGCGGGCTGCGGGCCGCGGGCCGCAGGGGCGGGCGGGGCGCCCCCCAGGGGAAGGTCACCCCGCCAGAGGAAGGTCACAGCCGAGGGGAAGGTCACCCCACCGAGGGTAAGGTCACACCGCGGGGCAGAGGCTGGGGCAGGAGGTCCCTTAGTGCCTGCCCCCCACCCCCGTGAGCCTGCGAGGTCCCTGGGTCCCTGGGGCCGCAGGGGGAGGGCATGGGGGTGCGGTGGGGACAAGGGGGGGGGTCTGAGGGCCAGCTCGGCCTGGGGGGGGAGGGGTGGGGGCGCTTTATTAAGACAGGCCTTTAATTCTCTCTCTCAGGCGGTTACGGCCCACGTGCCCCGTCTGAAAAGAAAAGAAGTCATTCTACTCATTCAGTATATTCTCTTCTAGGTGTTAAACCAATCACTTAGAGAAAGTTAAACTATATTTTAAATACTCCAGGGAAACTGTTAAAAGTAAATTACCACAAATGTGCTGGAAAGCAAAAAACTCTTTCATAATGCTGGTAATCACCTCCTAAATGGTCTATTTTGGAAGTGTGCATTTTTTGGTCTTTAATTTTCTGCAAAGCAGGCCACACAGGTACGGGTTATTTCCCACACACACGAATACATCTGAACTAAAAACAAATAAAATCCTGAACAGGAGAGGGAGAGCCGTGCAGGCGGTGGTGGCAGGAGCAGCCCTCCACAGAATCAGAGAGTGTCCGGGAGGATCTGTAGATTTTAACGGGCTGTGAGTTGTGACGGAGGTGCTGTCTTTAACAGAGAGGCTTTTGCGTTGATGGTGGAGGACAGAGCAAGTGGGTGTTTTCAAGAGGACCCCAAAGGCCTAAGAAAACTAGGAAGTTTGGAAAATCTGGAGAATGGGACTCAACACGACCCCCAAGACAACTGAGGCCACAATTCTGCTTTGGAAGATGCAAGCAGAAAGAAAAAAGGAAAAAGAGGACACTAATGAGCTCATCCAGGAAACAGAAACAGACTCACCGACACAGTCAACAGCATTATCGGTTGCCAGTGGGGGAAACGGGGAGGGAAGGGATAAATTTGGGAGTCTGAGATTTGCTAAGTTTGACCACTATATAAAAACAAAAAAAAAACCCAATTTTTTTCTCTGTAGAGCACAGGAAACTATATTCAATATTTTGTAAGAACCTTTAATGAAAAAGAATAGAGAACAAATATATGTATACGTATGCATGACTGGTACACTGTGCTGTGCACCAGAAACTGACACTGTAACTGACTACACTTCTGTAAAAAAAATTAATAAATAAGTAAAAATGCAAGGAGCCCAGGAGGTGACCCGGTCAGACATGAGGGGTCTGCAGCTGGAGTAGGTGGACACAGGAACAAAGGGGACTCACAGGGACACTTCCTACTGCTGGGGCCTGAGGAGGGAAAAGCTATAGAGAAAGAGGCTCTTCTACCTTCAAGCGTGATGAGGCTTGAAAGTGGAGCGTTCACACTGGGCGCCGATCAGCTGGGGACCACTGTCGCACTGCCAGGAGAGCCAGGGGACAGCTCTGCGTACAACACAGCAGATTCTGAAAGTAACTCTCTGCCTTCTCTGTATGATTTGCTTTATGTAAACTATCTCCTTCCCTGATCCCCAAGAACCATCCCAACTGTGACCGCCGCAGCCAAACTAAAAACAAGCCGCCATCTGTGATGAACTTACAGTGAGCCCGGCACCAGGTCAAGGTTTTTGTCACTGGTGTTGTTTTTAATGTCGTGTATTCTTCACTGAGTGACACCAGATCTTAACTGCCTTTCCTGGGGACTGGATACGCCCATGTTATAAACAGTCCAAAAGTCTGGTCACTCGGGGGCACCTTGTCATTTTCCGCAGCCTTCAGTGGCTTCTGAATTCATTTCTTTTCTGTCAAACACACCTTACAATTTTAACTTTTAGCAATTAGGGCTATTTTTATCTCCTCTATTTATTTCATTCCTTAAAGTATTCTTACGGTGGCTGGATAATCACATGGCAGAAATATGTGCAGAGAAGGTCTGGATGGGGTAGAGAGCTGGGCTAATCGATGCCCAAAGCTCCTACCAATTCTAAGCTTGACGATTTTGTCGTGGGAATTAGGAGAAATCTCAACGTTCTGGGACTTCTCAGATTAGGACACAAAGGCTCAGGGCACTTAAGTGATTTTCCCAAAGACCACAGGGGTATTCTGTGACGTCGTGAGACAGCGTTAAAATACTGACCTCTGTGTGTGTGTGTGTGAGAGAGAGAGAGGTGTGTGTATCTGTTACACTCTTGTTTTACCTACTTGCTCCCCCTCATTTGTCCACTGAGACCATTTGGATTTTCTTGCTTAGGATTGGGGAAGCTTTAGCAGAAAACATGGGAAAAAGAGCCCGAGGACAGGACTCCGCAAAACAGAGAGCAGACGTGGCAGATGACCTGATGAAGGAGAACTAGGTCGCCCGCACACGCCTCACCAGCCCCTGCACAGGAGTCTGGAGGGAGGAGGAGTGTCTGGGGAGGAAGCAGTGGGTGTGCAGACAACCTCAGGACCCCGAGAAGAGAGACCCCAGATCCTGTCCCGTTCCCCAGATGATCCTCGAGAAGAGTGAAAAAATCACGTCCTTCCTTATCCAAGGGACACCGCAAATAATTACCTAAAATCAGGTGGGAATAGACTGTCCTGGGCAAAGCCGAGGGAGGATCACCCTGGCTCTGGGGACGAGAGGGCAAGAGAACCTTCCTGAAAAGGCAGAAGACAGCGGTGCTCATTCCTCAGCGAAGCCCTGGGGTCACCAGGTGGGCAAGGAGGGTGGGAAGGAATGAACTGGGAGTTCCAACTCCGCACCTCTTGGGGAGGGATGGAATGTTAGCCGTCTTGATTGTGGTGGTGGCTTCACGGTGTCTACATCTGTCAAAACTCATCACATTGTTCTTCTGAAACATGTGTAGCTTACTGTACAGGAACCAGACCACAATAAAGGGGTTTCAAAAAAAAGAAACAATGAGCCTCGGGAGTGGGTGTATTTGGAAGAATCCTTTCCACCCTGAAATGGCACTGAGTCTGATATTTTACACTTCACCACGTTTATCTGTTTATAGTGTAGGTTTCCCTCAAATGTCCGCTGAGTCTCGACTGCGTGCTCAGATTTAGAGCTGAAATCCCCTTTTGCCACAGGCACCGCGTCTGTCTGTGGACCTGAGCCGGCACCTGAAGACACTCAGTGAGGACGGCAGAGCGCTGACGCGGGCAGGCACTCCCCGGCTTTCCACCGGGCTGGGTGTCTCCTAGTCCCTGCAGGCTGCGTCTCACCACCCTGGAGACCCACCTGGCTCCCTGAAACCAGGTTCCCGGACTTGATGCTCTTAAATGGACACAGGAACCACAGTTCGTATGTAGGGTCAAAGGACGGGTGTGAGATATGCAGTATGAACTGGCTTCCTACTCCCACGAAGGGGCCCCTCGTCGGCCCTGGCCTGGGCCGACCACCTCTGCTCTCGGTTCCGTCCACTTCTGGATGGGAATTTAGTACCACGACCGTGTTCTCCGGCAGGAGGCATCCACAGAAGTCCTGAGCTGTGGCTTCCTTCAGCCAGTCCTGTCTTCTGTGGATTCTTCCTAATTCTTGCTCCACCGAAAGTTTTCAAACATGCCTCTGAGCTCAGCTATTTAATAATCCCTGTGATTTATTCAGTTAAAATACCTTTTCTATCACTTCCAGGATTTTGATGCAGGAGACAAGAGGCTGTAGCACGTGCTCAACCTGCCGGTGTGAAATGAAACTTGGCAGGGACCTGTCTGTGCCAAGAGCTGGAGACCAGCTGGCCAGCGGGCCCTGCACAGGGTCAGGGTCTGGGGCTCACGTACAAGTGACCAGGAGGGTTAGACAGCAGGCCCCGTGTGCTGGCAGTAAACAACATAACCACCCCTCCCCCCAGAACCTGGGTCCAAGGGAACAGAGAGGAGGGTCCTAGAAATTGACTGAGAATACGTTCCTTTCTCCCCAACAGAATAAGGGCTTAAAACTGAAGTTAAATTTGGTTACAGAAAAACGAGGTTGCATTTTTCAAATCCTTACAAAAGCAGCAGAGTCATAAATATTCATTCACTCATTCTTCTTAGAAATTCTTATTAACTACTATGTGCCAAAGTCACTAAAGACAGCGGGACGAAATCAACCGCACATCCAAGTCTGCTGACGTCCATCCAGCGTCTGTACTAACGAATCTCAAGACGAGCCGCACCTTTCATAATGTAATTGAATGTTTTTACCAATAAGAAGTACTGAATGCTTAAAAATAATCTGAAAACAAAACTGGATCTAGTCAAAGCTGCATTCTATGCATCTGTTTCAGCAATCAGATAAAAGCCACATACTTGTTTTTTATCAGCCACAAAGCAATGATACAACCCCGAGTCCCAAACAGCTTTTCCAAGTCAGATACAGAACGTGTCTTTCCCTAACAGAAGACTAAGGGCCTTATTTCAACTTTACCTAATGCTTTCTCTACCCTCTTGACCAGAATCCTAAGCCTTTTACTATTTCGAGAAAAACTATGCATCATCCACAGCCATAAAATTAGGTGGCACTGGTTTCTCAGTTCAAATCAATACCAATTACACACCTACAGGTCTTCTTTATTACAGTGGCTCCCAGTCAAGCATTAGGTACCCACTGCTCCCACGTTTCTTCAGCTGGACGTCAACTGTGAGGACGTCAGTTCAGCCCGGGTGCTTTCACTCCCGACAGGTATCCGATTCCCACACTTCCCATCACAAAACAGGTGCTCCTTACGTCAGCCAATCCAAAGGATACACAACTAAAAACAATTCACTAACGGTGTCCCAACTTACTTTTTAAACATACAACTACTGTCCCATACAAGATACTTAAAAATTGGAGAACCAGTGCCTATACATCCTGTTAACAAGCAGAATTATCCGCAACAGCGTTAGCAGAGGGCACCTGGTCAACGTTTCCCAGGGCAATTCAAGATGGAACTTAACTTCAACTGGCAATGAAATACAGGAAGCCCAGAAAACCGCTTTCAGAAGCAAGTGCTTTCAGAGACTGGGGGTTTTTCTTGAATTTCAGTTGAGGTTGCAGATAGTAAAAACAAGTGTCACGTGAAAACGGCTTAGTGGACTTAACGAGTATTCTGGTGGCCTTAACCACCTTCAAGTCTTATTTCATCAGCTGCCCTATATATACACACACACACATACATATATATACATATACACATATATATGTGTGTGTGTGTATATATATTCGAAGTAAACAGGAGAGCATGGTGAGTCAGAAGTGGGTACAACCACTGGCTGCACAGAACACCATCCAACGTGCTGCTCTTGTTTTTTATGACGGCTTCCTATGGGGCTGTGCCACTTAGCAATTCCTCATCCTGTGAGTTTTTCGAAGAGTGTCACTATCTTGGGCCAGGCGACAGCAGACAAGGCAGACAATACGACGCCCAAAAAGCTGCACAGGTGGCAGCAGGCGGGGAGGACGGCAGGTGAGAGGGTCTGGAACGCAGCCTGTGTCTCTCCTTGTAATGAACTGCCGCCTCTCAGACCAACCAAATTCTCAGGCGCCTGCTCAACATTCACTTCCTTCAAGAAGCTCCCCCCAAACAGGGCGCTGACATTTCCGACAGCCACGTGGAAGCCTGGCATCTGGCTCACTGAGCGCACTGACAGCCCCCACCTCACGAGGGCTCGACTTGGGGTTTTTCAACTTTACGATGGTGCGAAGTGATAGACGCTCAGTTAGAAACCGTGCTTTGAACTCTGCTCAGTGGTTGGACGGGATCAAAGCTCCTGGTCAGCCCGTGACCCGGCCATCAGCAGGTGAAACCCCCCATACGCTTAAAACCACCACGCCCTTCTTCCACCGTCAGCGCAGTATTCAGTAAAGTGCACGAGACAGGGAGCACTTCACTACGAAACGGGCTTTGTGTTGAATGCCTTCGCCCACCTGCAGGCTAATGGAAGTGCTCTGGGCATGTGTAAGGCAGGCCGCGAAGCGACACTGCATGGCAGGCTGGGTGTGTTCAGTGCGCTTTCGACGTGTAACACGTTTGTGGGTGTAACTCCATCGCTAGTCAAGGAGGATCCGCACCGTCTGTCAGGGTGCGATTCAGGAATCACGTGCATCAGATCAATCTGTGAAAACACAAGTTCCCAGGTATCACCCCAGACCTTCCAAATCTGAAACTGAAGAAATGGTGCCTTGCAACTTAAATGAGTTTGCAGAGTGATCTCCTTGCAGACTAAAGCTTATGAACCGCTGGCCACAGCTTCCAACACAGCTCTATGCGTAGTTCAGTAAACAGTGACTGAATCTAATTTGGGGCCACAGGGCAGAAGAATATATTCAGAAGGGGAAAACATGAACATGAAGTGTGAACGTGGCTTACGAGGAAATAAAACACTGAACAGAGGTAGAAGCGGTCTCAGGGAACAGAGAAAGTGAACACAGAAGAATGAAATGATGGCGAGCAAACCAAAAACACGACCACAGAAGTGACCAGATGCTCAGAGAGACGCTGCAACACACAGAAATGATTACTTGCTAAGATAAAAGATGAGTGTTTTCTATCACAAAAGGCAAAAGAGTCATTCCTTTATTTTAACAAATTCACAAACATTCTGCCTAAAAAATGTTGAAAAGGACAGTGGAAGAGAACGTTTTCGTATTTTGTACCCGCCAAGGAAAAGAAACAAAGCAATCCTTTCCAGCCAGGCTCAACTTTTTAAAGAACTAAATCCCCAGAATTTTTTCACCTGACAGCCTTTCTTTTATTTTTTTTTTATAATAAAAAGTTATATATATGTAAGGTACAGGACACGATGCTTGGATTTCCATATACACACCTCTGCATAATGGTCACTGCAGTCAAGCTAATGGAATCTGTCTCCTCATAGTGTGTGTGTGTGTGTGTGTGTGTGTGTGTGTGTGTGTTAAGAGCACCTGAAACCTGAAATCTACTCTTCTGGCAAATTTCCAGTATAAAATATAGTATTAATTATAATCATCATGCTCCACATTTAACTCCTAGAACCTACTTATTTAATGTAACTGCACCTTTGCACCCTTTGACCAAAGTCTCCCCACCTCCCTGCCCCTGCTGAGCACCATTTCAAGTTCTGCCTCTACGTGCTCAGCCTTTTAGATTCCACGTAACTGAATGAGGTCAGGGAGCATTTTTCTTCTCCCCGCTTTATTTCACTTAGCAGAATATCCTCCAGGCTCACAGAGGTTGTTACTCACACAGCCTTCTTTTTAAGGGTGAGTCATACACACACACACACACACACATCTTCTTTATCCATCATCCGTGAACACTTGGGTTGTTTCCGTATCTCGGCTACTGTGAACAAAGCTGCAGTGAACATGGGAGGGGTGCTCTCTCTGAGGCACTGACTTCACTTCCTCTGTGTGTATACACCCACACGAGGAACTGCTGGGTCACACGGTAACTCTACTTTCAATTTGCTTGAGGGCCCTCCATACTGTCTGCCATAGTGGTCCCACCAACAAGGTACAAGGGTGCCCCTTTCTCCACTTCTGGGCCAAAAGATGTCATCTTTTTTTTTTTTGGTAACAGCCGTCCTAACGTGTGTGAGGTGACATCCCACTGCGTTTTGATCTGCATTTCCCCGACATGCCTATACCCCTGATGCAGTACATTCAACTTGATTCCCCTTAAAGAGCTACCATGTGTTTCTGTACTTTAAGCCATGCAAATACATGCAAATCTAGGCTTATACTAGGAAAAAAGATAAAGGTAACCCTTTACGATATGCTGTTTAAACAGTATAACAATTTGTCGTAGAGAAAGACTGGGAAAAACCTAAAGACACGAACAGTAAAAAGCTAGTTAGGCAAAATCTTCAAAGACCAACCCAATACAGGAACATGAAGCCATGAAAAGTCAGACAGAAGAATGTTTAATGGCATGGGTAAATACAGATGACATAAAGCAAAATTTTTCACCTCAATCACACTGAAATTTTATATAAGAAAACACTAGGATGAATCAACACTTCAATTAGTTACCTTATTTCCTATTCTTAATGAATTGTTTTGGATTTTCAACTTTTTCAAATGTGTATTTACTAATAATGATGAAAACAAATATATAAAAATACAGGATAATAATATTCTGCTTCTATTTTTCAAAAAGTTCATTTTCCATCGTGAGGCCTTTTTTTCTTTACTCATGCTATCTCTATAAAAATGGCCGTTCTCTTAGAATGAAGTAAAAAGGCCTTTTCTGTTCCTATTCTATTCTATTTAACTTGACCACATTTGGTTTAATTTTGGTGATTACTGTTAATGTTCAGGAATGGTTTCTAAAACTCTGGTTTGGTTTTTTCTGCAGAAATATATTTCCTACTAACTTTTCACCGCACCAGGGCTAATGGATACATTACAGTGATGGCTGAGTAACTGCTTACCCCAAGAACCCAACAGGGGCTGAGGATTTTATTAACCTCCGAGGAGGATAATCTTGGCCCGAGGCTTCTGATGCCCATCACCTTGTAAAACATGTTTTGCTTGTTGTAGAAAATAACTATTTTCTCAGCTCATAAAATGTGTGTGTAGAGAAAACTGAATTTGCTCTTTTGAGCTGTAAATTAACCCTGCAGCTTTGTGCTCATTTATCGCTGGCTATGCACACATGTGTGGTTAGTTTGCCCACAAAAATGAAAGCATTTTCTCTTTATGTGATAGAATCATCTACCGCACACGTGACCTCCACACACTACACGAAGTTCCATCTCTCAGCGCCTAAGAGGAGAGTCATCCAGGAATCAGATTTGTGACAACCTGGTGCCTCTCACGTTGCCCTTGGATCTCGTTTATCCTAAACGCACACCAGAAACCACACGCATTTCTTCTCCTGACGGCAGCGAAGCTGCAGACACATGGGTGGAAAGGAGTCTCCACTGGCACAGCGAATGGGAAAAAAGGACTCTGACTTTTTTTTTTATCTTTTTTTATTTTAGGTCGGTTTATAATGTGTTCACTTCTAGTGTACAGCACAGTGATTCAGATATACACACACGTACATGTACATATTTATATATATTTCTTTTCATGTTCTAGCGCTCAGGGACTTGAACACAGGATTAGTGTGAAAGTACAGAATGCTCTCCAGGCCTCACTTGTCAGAGCTATACCGGGTTGAACGTAATAAAAATACTGACCACGTAATCTAGCCGTGGCCCCCATGGAGGCTTCCCTGCTTTCGGCTTCCTGCTCCTTGCAGCTTCAGGGGAACAGAACTTGCCACCCCAAAACATCTCTTTAGCATGTGGATTATTTTGAGGTTAAAAACAGTCAAGGCTCAAAAGACTCAGGCAGAAACTCTGACCGTCCCCCTGATGGCCTACAGGAATTCAGACGGAAGGCCTGTTCCTGGAATGGGGCTGTCGCCAGAGACATCTGCAGAGGACGTGGGCTGGGCGTGCCAGGGGAAGCTCTGGGTGGCCACCGAAGACCAGAGACCACTCTGTGTCCCCTCGTCTCTGCTCGGCCCAGCAAACATTTGCTCATGGGACAGCTGCTTTTCCGTCTCCACGTGAACTGCCTTCCTCCCCTCTGAAGTCTCAAACCACTACCCCCAATGTCTTTCGTTTTCAGCGGAAGCTGGTGTTTATGGCAAGGGTTTTGGCCATCTGTGCAGGTTACTCCTGGGTCCCAGTACTCCTGGGTCTCTGCCGTGTGTATCTGTTATTAAACTTAGATTTTCTCCGGTTTATCTGTCTCGTGTCATTTTAATTCTTAGACCAGCCAAAAGAACCTAAAGGGTGGAGGAGACTCTCCTTCTCCCTGACATGGCATTTTAACACAGTAAATACTGTGACATTAATAAACAGAAACATCAGTTTAATAGAGTTGGGAGACCAGAAGGGGGAGCTCTCGTTACCCGTGATGGTAACACAGCCCAGCAGGAAGTTCTGAGAAAGGCCCCTCTCTTCCCTGGCAGAGTGTTCACTACCGCCCTCCCGACTGCCTTTCCCCCATGTAACGAAAGGGTTCTCGCTCCCCTGCCCTGGGGGGACTTCCACTTGGCTTGCCATGGCTGCGGACCCCAATGCACTTCTCGGCTGGCCTCATCTTCGCTAGAGAAGTATCTGGCAGGTTATTACTATTTCACATCAACAGTATAAAGACGTGCTATCACCCGGGCAACAACCCCGCTCCCAGAGGACAGACCTCACGGGGCAGCACCTCTCAATTCTCAAGGCACCATCTCACCCACAGGCTCGCCGCAGCCCTGCTCATCCACCACCTCAGTCTGTGCTGTGAGCAGCCAGCAGTGAAGTTTCTCCTTCTTAGGGGGTGCGAGCAGGGGGAGCAGGTCGCACTTACACACATTTCCATTTTCAGCTCCATCTACTGCTGTGTCGTTTAAAATGTTGCCAAAAAATATGAAAAAAAACCCTTGTTTACAGTCTTCCATGTTGGTGTGGAAAAAGAAACATGAACTACAAACTAAGGCAGGAGGTAAACATGAGGCATCTTGAAATCAAAATTAATCTCCAAAACATAAGCAGACAGAACATGATGAAGTCACCAATAAATACAAGATCTGAGGCCAAAAGCACTAACCGCAAATCTTGGCTTCGATTAACCAAACTCAAATTGTCAAAAACCACTGTGTCATATATGTAAACGGGAAAAAAAGGGCCGTATACTGTCTATATGTATTTACATGCAATATAATGCGTATGTGCAGTCGGACTGTGGGAATTCTACCTAATAAAACTGAAAAAGGAGGAAAAAAATCCGTTGTGTCAAATCATTTTTACCAAAAATACAGATATTAATTACTATTTTTAAAATTAAGATTATATAGATACTGAGAAATTTTAAAATATCTACTACAGCACTCACAGGTGGGAAAAGTAAGGCCCCAGAACCGGGGAGACACAGATACTGCGAAGGCGCTACGTTCATTGATGTATTTATACAGACCATTAAGAGATGAGACCAACTCAAAAGACCACATTCTATTTTCTTCCAACATACTACAGTACAGTGGAAGCTAACAGAGGGGCACATAAAGCATTTGCACTTGATGGTTTCAACTACTAGGTATTTGACTCTGTTAACCAAATGTTCTGCTGCTGTCCTTTAACAGGCTTAAGAGCTATCATCACAGTGGCCTCGTTAACGCCATGATTAACAATATTCTGCCGGTGGGCTTGTATCTAAGATAAGATGAAATTATTAACTATTTCAGAATGTATCCGTGCTTCCAAATGGCACCAGGATCTGCCCGCAGACCCCAATGTCAGGTACCACCTGCGCATCGCGGCCAGTGTGCTGAGATCCCAGGCGGGGGCTGAAGGCCGGGGTCACACACCGCTGCATCCCAACCCCACCGCGACGTGACGACCTAGTCCCCACGGTCAGAGCTCCTGCGCCCCTCCCTTCACCTCGCTGGGGACTTCGGCTTAAACGACGATACGGCGCTATGTACAGATCTAGAACATCACAACGAACGGTGGTACCAAGGTGCCACGTCTCATGCTCCAAAAACAAACGCGCCATGTGCAGACTGTGGCTGTATCTATGTTCTGAAACAGCTATATTCTGTGTCTGTATTTCTGTCACTCAACCTGGTAACACTGTGTTGTTTATTGTCAATGGCAAATGTTTTTGTTTATTTTTTTTTTTTTTGATGAGAAGGTGAAGTCACGGGAGGGGAACATGGTAACAATGAGAAGGCTCACTAGTTCCAAAAGACGCATGTCCTTTGTGAGAAGACTAAGTGGAACATTTTAATGAGTAAATAAAGGAACATTCAAGGAGTAGGTTCTTACTCCCTGGGACCTGGATTCAAAGTCGTGCTGAATGTCAGTGAGAAACCTGACACTCTCATTCACTGATGTAAGAGCATAAATAGAAGTTAGGAACCTTCTCTAACTAACAGAGAATTTAAAAAGCTCATCTGAAATGGCTTGTATCACTAAACTGTTGAAAGTCCACCTGGCTAGAAACGAACAAGGGAAAGAGTGTCCATGTTTTTCTAAACTGAGAGAAAAGAGAAAGACGCTCAAATTTTTACTATTATGAATTATAGTCGGTGAAAAATTTGGGAATAACGTATGGTGAGTTGAAATTCTACAAATCATGCATAAAGGTTTAATCCCTCCCTTCTACGGTTTTCATGGATGTGCTTAATTTGCTGTGCAAACCTGAGTACGTTCATCTGAGTCTTCTGGAAATAACTCAACATCCAGGAACCACTCAGTATGCGAAGACTGACTGCGCTTCCACACGAATAGCTGGTAATGAAAGAGCTTGCTATTCGCACACAAGGGTGCAACTCATGTTGCAGAAGAACATGGCATATATGGGAAACTGTAGACCCACCCTGAGAATTTACCTTCTGTATCCCTTCCTGGGATGCACTGAACCCATTTCTGCCAGATTCTATTAGGTACAGAACTACAGGTTCTCACTTACAAGTCAACAAGCTCCCATCCCAGGGTTTCAATGGAAGAAACATTTATTCAAAAGGACTCCAAATAAATGCTAAATGGCAAGAAGAAGAAGAATAAATAAAGTCCTCTAGGAAAAGGCAAACTGTTGGAAATTCATTTGAAACATAAACTTTCATTCTCTGAGTATGAACATAAAGACATAGCAGGAAAAATTTTTTCAATTTAAAAAAAAATGGGAAGAAAAAGTCAAATGTTCCTGCGTTAATAACCTCCCACAAGTTTACAAAAGGCCAAAAACACTTACAAAGGCCCAAGAGGAACTACTCTAAAGCACGAACACGACCACCAGAGTTAGCAGGTTTTGAGCTACGCCACTGCGGAAATCATCAGATACTATATGGGAAATATACAATGCTCTCATTTCATATTAAAAAAAACCTGAGTAACTTTCCAAAGGTTACAAGTTTATTAGCAGAGTAAACACAGAGACCTTGATGCACACGCCTCCTGCAGAGGCCGCCCCTCCAGAACGTCCTGTGCCCTGGCCTGCGATGCCTCCAACTCATGCACCGTGTCTGGTACCCAGTTCATCATCTTATCTACACAAGTACATTTCAGAGAGACAGTTACTTCCCATGAGAGCGGACTCAACGGATTCTAGCCGTGGATGTGTGTGGAACACCGGGTGGGGTTAGAACAGGAAGGCAGGACTGTGCTCTGGGGAAATCACAGCACAACTGGTCATCAGAACCTGGGTGGCGGTTAAGAACCCACCCCTACGGACGGGGTCCTGAAGTGCGCTGTGTTGTAAGCCAGGCCTGGGGGAAAGACAAGCAATCTAAACGAAGCGAAGCAAGCCCGGTCAGACACAAACAGCAGGAAAGAGCGGCTGCACAGATAAAAACGGGGAGTTATAATTCTAATTCACAGTGCCGACTTTAAGAATAAAATATTCTCAACTATCAGTCCTCACCTGTGATACAATATTTCTGCTGGATGAAATAAGGCCCATCAAACTCTCAGAGCACATGAGAGAAAAGTCAGCCTTAAAATTCTCTTCTGCTTTAAATCTAAGCCTGGAACAAACGTTAGCCTCCCCTCTCTGTGTTCCCACAGCATTTCCTTACGACCAGTCCCATGCTGCTCATCACTTTATCACCTTCCAATCTTTAGAATTACTGGCAGAATAAAAGAAATAAATGAACCATCCTTTTTCATCCAAATGCAGGAAGCCTAAATCCAAGGTGGTCAGCACACCAGAAGATTTTAATCTGGAGAGATTGCAACTTCTCATTTTTTCCTTTGGCCGTTATGAATTACATGAAATTAATAAATGTTCTTAACAGAAAAAAGTAAGCCTGATGTTGGAGTGTCCCCTCCAAAAACAATTCTTACCCTCAGAGCCTTTCAAAGCTGCTTCAGCTCATTTCAGGAGACAGATGAACACGTAAGGGGCAACCGCAAGAATATACTCTAACAGGCTGTACGTGTGTGTCTGGTCTGGGGCAAGTAGTTTTCCCCACGTGTGCACTTTAAAATCTGCGGTGGCATTTGCTTTCACCGCACAGCCATGACCGGGTCACTGAGACTCTCAGGACGGGAGCGAGGTCTAAACGGAACAGGCAGGAAGTGAATGTGGCTGATGAGGCACTGAGCACTGCTGGAGTGGGCCTCGGGGTTGAGCGGCCGAAGAAAAGTTTGATGCCATCAGCCCACAGGTGTCACGTCCTCAGATACCAGTTGCAAGCACGGATGCAACAGACATGGCTAAAAGCCCCACACCACCCGCTCTGCCTTCCTCCACGGGGGGACAGAACCATCAAGTGCACGCCGTTCTGGAAGCTACGCGACTACGTCCCTGCTGAGTTGCGCGTGGACAAGGTGCATGCGATAGCTAGATCCCACCCTAAAAGTAAGAACACGCTAGCTCTGTACTTCTTCCCCGCCCCCCACCTTGATTAGCCAAAGCATGACCATGGTGGCGACAGGTGCTCCACAAAGAACAAGCCCCAGGGAATGACAGGTGGGTGGCAGGATGTCTGAGCAACACGGTAGCTCCCAGCATCCGCACCTCCTGGGTGGTCAGCTTCGGACTTTCACGTAAGTAAGAAGTAAGTATCTGCCTCAAGTACGAGACGGTCATTAAGCTGTACGTTATAGCACTGAAGAAGCTAGGGCAGCGAATGCAGTTGCTGTAACAAATATATTCAGTACTTTGGTAGCTTAACACGATAGAATTTTGAATGTCAGGTCTGAAGTGGCCGCCCCTCCCTGCTCCCATCCAGGTCCCCGTCTGGCGTGGGCACTCCAAGCAGCCATCTGGAGCTCTAGCATCCTTCCATCGCCCGGGTTCTCCAGCTTCCCCATGTGGTGTCCACGGTCAGTGGACTCACCTGCATCCAGCCTCGCAAAGGGGAAGAGCCACGGAGACACAGGGGAGGCTGTACTGGGCAGGACGGGAGAGGCACAAGCCCCTCCACTCACATTCCATGCTACGCCCCGTCCCAGTGAGCCTGGGGGGGGGGTCAAGGCGAGCAGAGAGAAGCACAGGTGTGTGGACAGCGCCCTGCGATCTGCCACAACATCCCAATCACACAGGACCTGTTTTAAAGACATCTTAGCAAAGTAGACTTTTTTAAATTCTATTATCTAGTATTTCTGACTCCTGAAGGCACCTCACCCCCAGCCAGATCTTGGAATATCCTTTAATCGGCCCCCTTGCTAGTCCCCTGAGTAAAGAATTTTAAAGCAATACCCAACAACCCCCGGTCTCAGCAGTCACTGAGCACCATCCTACGCGTGCTGTCAATCATTCACGCCCTTCTGGACAGCGATGACAAGTCCAGGAAGCCGACAAAGGGTGCCAGCAGGTGCTCACGGTTCATAGGAATCCAAGAGACCAGGGGGAAGCTGATGATGGGCAGAGTGAAGACAAAAAATACAGAAATTCGAGTATTAAGAGCAGCTTGTGAAGTCAAAGTCAGTCCCTAGTTCTGGTATTAACTCCCCACCTACTGACAACAGTGCTGCTGACAGAAGAAAGCAAAGCAGACCTGCCACCTCCCGGCGCCCACGTCAGGCGCGATGGATGCGGCGCAGCTAACACTTCCGCTCCCTCCGATGCTCCTCGGCTTTAAATCTCAGAATGCTTCATTAAACTGCCTGCCTACCAACTGCCCCGTCCTTCCTGAGGAAACATGCTCTGCGCAGGATGAAGTTTGGAAACCATTTAAAAATGCTCTAGCCACCAAGAAACTCTGAAAGGTTTAATACGTGGGAGAAAGGCAGTGTTACCATGCTTTACCATGCCTGAACGAGTCAGCTGAAGGGAGTGTGGTCTCATCTCTTTATAAAATTCCCCTCGGGGATGGAAACAAGCCGGAAAAGTTTCAGTCCACAGCGTAAATTCGTGTTAAAGTAGCCATTGAAAGCCTCAGTTTAGGGTGAAATGACCATCTCAGCCACTACCACAGGGTCCCATCCCGCAGAACACTTACAGCGGCTATGGTTTGTAATAACATCATATTGAAGTAATCTATACTTTTTTTTTAACTGAACTACCACGCTGCAGATCTTTAAAAAATCAAGCATATTTTCTACTTTCCCATTCATTTTTCAAAGCCCAGAAAATAATATGGCCACAGTTACCAACACTCTTAGAATGATAAAGCACACAATCACTCGAAAAAGACTGACCAGTAGAAATGACATTCTTCTCAGCCTGTTCATGTTTTTAAAAAAAAGTTTGGGGGGAGGAGGTCATTAGGTCCGCCCATTTATCACTGTTATCATTAATGGAGGTGCCGAGGACTGAGCCCAGGGCCTCGTGCATGCTGAGCCTGCGCTCAACCATTTGAGCTACACCTTCCCCCCAGCCCATTCATTTTGTAAACTATACTTTCAAAAGACAGTATAAGCTAATGCACAATTACAACTGAGTTGCTCCAGAAAACTGTGTCTAGCTCCCCTCAGCCTGGAGTCGTGTCTTAGTGAAGAGTGAGAGAGGAAGAGAGTCTCGGTCAGGAAGGAGGGCCCTCACTGCGTCAGCCAAGAGACCATCGCTCTTCCAGTCACTCAACACAAATATACCAAATCACCGCCGCACGCCAGGCCAAGACGAGGATACGCAGAGAACGAGACTTACGGTCTTGTGAGTGACAAAGATAACCCACGCAAGCACGCGTGCGTGCTAAAACACACACACACACACACACACACACACACACACACACAACCAGGGATTGCAACACTGCAGGATGGCCCGCGGCAGGGGAAGGAGAGGATGCTCTGGGAGGGAGACCGAGCTCAGTCTGGTGCGTAACCAAAACGCTGAAGAA
This sequence comes from Vicugna pacos, assembly GCF_048564905.1. Taxonomy (NCBI): domain Eukaryota; kingdom Metazoa; phylum Chordata; class Mammalia; order Artiodactyla; family Camelidae; genus Vicugna; species Vicugna pacos. The sequence goes on from NC_133014.1 coordinate 16,089,050, forward strand.
AGCAACCTCGAGCACAAGAACTGGACGACGCACGGGTACCAGCCCGTCCAAGGGAAGAGAATGTCCAAGCACACGTGACAGGAGACGCCACGGAGTTCCAGAGATTGAGAGGAGGTCTTTGTGGACGGCGGGTAGAAATAGAGACAGGAGGGATGAGGAAGGAAGCAAAAAAGACAGACAAGAAAAGGTCTTGTAGAAGAATCTGTACTTAATCCAAAGTGAAGGGCTCAAAACCTGCTCTAGGAAACAGGACTGACAGACCCTGCTCATTCTTTCCTACGTTGCTAACGTCATAACTTGAGGCGCTAAGACTGACCTCATCTAGAATTCACAAATCAGCAGTGAAATCGATTCTTGTTTCAGAATAACAACAACAAACATTTTCAGCTTAGGCATGGCTCAAGTATTTCACGGGACGTAAGACCACACAACGATCTGCTGTGTATCTGAAACTCAAGCTGACCTGGGTGTCTCAAACTTCTATTTATTGAAGTGGGCAGCCAGGGTCAGCAGGTGCTCAAGGGAGGACTTATGTGGAGGGTCAACTTAAAGCGGCCCAAGAATGATGCTGGCTGTGTGCAGCACCTACGTTCCATGCCAGTTTGAATAACAGGAAGTTTGCAATGTTTTGAGAAATTCTAATAAAGACCATTTTGCCCGAGATTATATTCAAAGCCCCTGAATCTGTTTGAACACTAATAATTGAAACGGTGGGTTTAACCTGAATAAAAGGTCAAGAAAAATTATTTTGCTAAAGAAAGTATAAAAATTCATTTATAGTACATGTGAAAGACAGTAATTTTCTCTACATGTACATATATAAATACACATTACAATATATGTTATATATATTTACACTATGCCTTTTATTATAAAGATAAAATACTATAAATTTCAATACAAAAAAATAAAACATTGTTTCTTAGTTTGGTCACTAGGTATCAAAATATTGATACATATTGTTAAAAAGCTAATGGGTATTTTCATCCATAAAATCCCATAATAATAATTGTTATAGTTGTCAACATCTTCATAAAGCCACTGCAACACATAATTACATTTCACTAATAACTAATTTTAGTTAGAAGAATAAGACAGGCAAAAAATATACACAAAGTGCATTTCTTTTGAAGGAGGAGTGTTTGTTTAGTTATTCAACAAATATTTATCAAGTATTTTCTATTTCCAGGGTACTGGGATTGTACGTGTGAACCAGACGGACATCATCCCCATCATCATGGAGTGTCCCACCTAGCGGAGGAGTCAGACAAAACGCACACAAATAAACACGTAAGACAATCAGAAATGGTGGTAAGTGCTCTGGGAAGAAATGGATGAAGCACAGAGAAGGTGGGGCAAGAGGCATGTACTTTAAAAAAAACAAGATAGGAAAGTCCTCTGCAACATCAGAGAAATGATAAAACAGGAGCTGAAAGATGCAAGGAAGCCAGTCGGAGCGTTAGAAGGTTGGCGTCACCCTACGCAGAAGGAGCAGCGTGTGCAAAGGCCCTGAGGCCAAGGAGAACTCAGGCCATCCAAGCAGCTGAAAGAAGGGCTCCGTGGCTTGAGCACGGTAATTAAAGGTCCACCGGTACTAGATACAGCAGTTTACAGCACTAGCTTGTAGCAGGGGGCACGTAAAGACATGGTAAGAAGTTTTAATTTTATGCTACAATGCTATGGGAACAATGGCACATTCTTATGCAGGGGAATATTATGTTCAGATCCCACATCACTCTCGATGATCACTCTGATTGTTGTTTAGAGGGTACAGAGGGAGTTAGCAGAAGTGGGACTCGTGGATTATTCAGGAAGTGACTACACTAGTCCTCGTGAGAAGGGACGTGGGTTTCGAATCAGGACTTCAGCAGCAAGAGCTGGAGAGAGGGAGGCAGGTCTGAGGACAGCCTTCTTGCTTCTCAATTGTGTGGAAACGAAGCACACCTTCTGTGCTGTCAACAGGACGACAAGAAATGGAAAAGCAGGTGTGTTCACACGCCCCAGTCCTTCCCCTCAGCTCCCTGACAAGCTGCGATCAGTTTGCTCGTGCAGGGCTTCCTGAGAAAGTGCGGTTCTGGGGCCTCACAGGAGCGCCCGTCCTTGGTGCAGTCGGTTTCTTCGGTCTCCAGCTCAGACAGCAGTTCCACTGTGTCCGAAGTGGTCATGAGTAATTTTGTTAGTTAGCCTCCTGCCATCTTTCTCTCCTACGATTTCTCCTTGAATTAATATGCATAAGATTTCGTTAATTGTCCTGTTTCAAGAACATAAAAATCATTGTTCTTCCATGACATTACTTTTTAAATTTACTTTAGTTTCCATTTTCCCATTTAAAGTGGCTGTGAGTAGTCACTGAAACGGAAACGCAAGAAAAAAAAATTCTTTTAAGGCTTGAGGTTATGGCCAAACAAAATAAAAGACTTATTAGTAAGTTGAGGCCGTCACACGCATTAACCATTTAAGAGGGAAAACGGGCTTTAGTTTCACTTATTCACTGCAGCGTTAAGGAATTTGTCTGCGTCGTTCTTGCGTGTCAGGAAACAGCTGGTACAGGGAAGAATCAGCTGATGCAGTTCAGGAACAAAGGAACAAATGCCTGACTGTAAACGTGTATTCAGTTATCTTCTGCCTGCTCCTCTCCCTCTGTCTGTCTAATGTTGGGAGTTCCTCCCTTCCCACACCTGCAGTTTATTCCTTCCCTCTCCTCCCTTTTCTGCACATTCTTCGTGGCTGGCTGATGGACGAGCAGTTTACATTTCAGTATCTTCAGCTAATGTTTCCCTCAGGAGCTGCATATTCACGCGGTCTGGCTACTTCACGTTAGGTCTTTCATGATGTGATCTAAGTCTCCCCTTTCCTTCATCTGCAAGGTGAAGAAAGTAATCCTGACTTGACCACGCTGGCGCCAGGAGCCATGAAGGCTTCCGGAAACACCCAGGGCAGCGTCAGGCACACGGTAACCACTCAAGACACATCAGAGCCTTTCCCCCTTTCTTGTTAGAGGTTCTGGATTATTACCTGTGGTCCCTTCCATCCTAATGGACAAGGGCTCTAAGACCAGAGCAGTGAGGGTTGTTCCAAGCAAAGAAGGTTCTAATGAGAGTAGTTGGGGAAGTTTAGTTCAACTGCTCGGACCACCTTTATGGTGACCCCCAAAGAATTACATGTAGAAGGAGCCAGGACTGGTGAGCAGGGGGGAGACGCCTCAAAGCTCCTTTTCCATTAAGAACAAGAAATTGATAAACTGAGGCAGCCTGTACAGCACCCACTTCACAGTCCCTAAAACTTCGCTCTTCTCTTCTACCAAGTGGGATTTCTTTCATTAGCATTCATACAATAATCACTGTGTTTAAACCGGAAATTTTTGAAAGTGAGTATTTTTGATGGAAGACAAGTCAGTTGTGTCATTCTTAACATCTCAACATACTTAGTGCCGGTTCTAAAAGCATCACCACGTCTTACTACTTAACTTGCTTACCCCAGGCAAAGGAGAAGGGACCAGAGGCAAACGCTTCCTGTTAACTGTGAGTATATTTATGCTAAAAAAAAAAGAGAGAGAAAGCTGAAATGATGCCAGGGCGCACTCACAGTTGTGATTTGCGGTAGCCGGTCCCAAAGGTGTGGAGGGAGTTGACGTTATCACGTCATCACACGGCACACGGTGTGAGTGTTTGCCAAACACAGAAGACCCTGAGCTGGAGCCGTCACCACCACATACATGCCATGTGCAATAATTTCATGTCAGCAAAACACCATCCATTCAATTACTGTCAGTTATAATTTTGTGTTTTTATGTTTTGCTACTTACTTTGTAAACGTGTTTAGGAAGAAAAACATGTGCATACATAATTCCACATTCATACTACGTCCATTCTAGGATTTGGGTGGGTTTTGTTTGTTCTGCGTTTGGGTTTTGGGTTTAAAAGGGCTCCAAACATTACTCAAGTTTCAAAATTTGGCCAACACAGCTGGCTTCACAACAGAAAGAACATCGCTCCCATCTGGTGGCAGGCGTCAAAACGTTACAATCATCCCAAAGCAGAAACTAACCTACCTCCAGACTACATACTAGTCTATTAAACTCCGATTTCAGAAGTGGCAAACGCAGTAACCGCCAAGTAATCCACCATCAATTCAAAGAAGTACTTCAAACGTAATTAACTATTTTGATACATGCACATCAACCATAAAAAAAACCACACAATTCAAGAAACGTTAGTATTAGGGGATGAAATCATATTTGTAAAACAATATTTTATAGTCTTTCAAGTCATGTCATAAAGGTAAATTCCCAACTCATAACTTCATTGTATTCAAATTCTATTTTTAACATGTGTTACTTTTGTCTTTAACAAGGAAAGATACAGAGGTTCTAAATAAAGTTATGGTGTTTCAGGTCATTTTTCACCATCAAAAACTTCTATTATAGACAGATAAACTGAAACATTTTTCAAGGCAAGAAAAATATCATACAAAAGTTAAAATGGGGATTGGTATGAACGTAACTGAAAAATAAAAAAAGAAAAATACTTGGGAACAAGTTAATCATACTATACCTAAAACTGATCAAATAAACAAGCTTTTTGGATTTCCCATCATTTGCTTTTAGTGCATCTTTTACTGTTCACACAATGTTAATCCTCTGACAAAAATGAATGAGCAACTTATTGCAACATTGTAGTATCACCATGGAAACCACCCAAATGTATTAATCCTTGAATCTCATGAATAAACCATGAATTAAGGTAGTTTTCATTAGTGATATTCTCTGAACAGACAGAAAAGGGCACAGTGAGACTTCATTTTATATTTTGATTCTTCAGGTAAATTCATACACAAAATACGTTGTCAACGGTGTAAGAAAGTGCAAGGTGTACCATGAAAAGGCACTGGCTGGCCTCATTCTCAAAAGTTACTTCATGTCTGGGTGTCGGCTTATTTCCGGAATCACTTTCAGCTTTAAATCCTATGATTTTAAACGCACCAATGAATTTAACTATTACTGTGAGTCACACAGAGGTAACTCCCGTGTAAGGACTTAATATCAAAAAGAGGAGAAAATCAAGTATTTGTGTGGGGGGGAGGGGGAGATAATTCAGTTTGTTTGTCTGTTTTAATGGAGGTGCTGGGGATTGAACTCAGGACCTTGGGAATGCTCAGCAAGTGCTCTACCACTGAGCTATACCCTCTCCCTCAAGTATTTTTTAGGTGTAAAACTGAAATTTTTAAATTTTGAAACAATATTTTAAGTACATGATATTCTAAATGTTTAGCTCTTGAGAAAAGTATTAACTTCTTGAGTAGAACTGAGAAAGACCTAGAGAAGGCACTGGAGCTTGACTGAACAGGGCCCTGTGATGCTCCTGAAAATAACGCTGGTGACGATTCAGGAGTGCGCCTCTTCCCAGGAGCCTCCCTCCCGATCAGGCTGGTGCAGAAGAGCTCCTTAAGCATCACTGGCACTCCTTCATGCCATTAGCTTCTTCAAGCCGCATGTGAATCTCTCTACAGAGAAGCAGGGAACACCACCCAGCAAATTCCAGTCTGTCCCACCGTGACGGCCTGCGCTTCATTCGCCTCCTGAAATGGGGAAGGCTGCGTTTCCAGTAACTTCAGAGGTTTCTGCTTCCACTGTCTCTGACTAAACGCAAGGCACGAATCCTTCTTCTTCTAAAGCTACATGGAAATATTTCTTCTAAAGACAAGATCCAGTGAATCCCTATTTTGTACTGGCACATTTTCTAGTAGCTGGGAAGCCATTACCATCAAGTAGTAAAGAACGTGTCACTGAAAGCAAATCCGTATTCCTACGAGAATGCCGTCACACACGTCACCAGCCACTTCATGCACCACTTTCATAGTCCTAGAGGTATGAATTACTTTGATCTGTAATTGATGTTTGAGGAGAGGGTAATTTATTCAAGGTATTAACATGTATACCAAAAAAAAAAAATATATATATATATATACACACACATATATACATACCAGACTCGCAGTCAAGCCTTCCCGACTCCAAAGCCTGTGTGCATGTACTCACGACTTCAGTGGTGTGAAAAGAAGTGCAAAATCGTACATCTACAAAGTTAATGTGCATTTCAAACAGGAACAGCAACTGGCCTTATAGATTTTTAATTATAAACAGAACATGGTCCTGTTTTGATTTCCAGGTGTTCTGAACAGATAAAACTAGTTCTTTCTGTATATTTATCCTGTATCTAGCCACCTAGCCCTATGGTCACATTACCTGTGACGGTACACAGCCACACAGTAAAAGGAAGGGTTTTATCTGCCCTATTCCTATGTCCACATGGTGGATTTCTTTATTTTAAAAGCTTGCTCTTATTCCTTTTCAGTTTTTATTAGAAATAACTGTAAAATTGTATCAGATGTCTTTTCAGTGTCTCAGGGTATAATCTATTGAGCTACTGATAGTTTTTATTTGTTCCCTGATAATAGGCTGTCATTTTCCTTAAAAAGCCATGTTCTGTTACACTTATGTGGATCTTTTGATGTGCTGCTAGATGTCACCTTCTGTACTTCATATAGGTTTGTTTTTTGCATTTAAATTCAGAAATAAGATAAAACTACCATTGCCCTTTTTTTAAAAAAAAAGTCACTTTAAAGTGTCTTGGATGTTTAACATTAAAAATTTTTTAAATTATTGAAGAGCTGTTCATCTTTTCTTTCTTTAAACACCTGCCAGCACTCAGGCAGGCACCCACTGGTTCTGCTTAGATCTGGAAGCCACTTTCCAGTATTTACCTGGCTTGTTCTAGGTCTCCACTTCCTCTTGGATTAATTTTGTTAATTTGAGTCTTTCCAGGAACGTATTCCCTTCTCCCAGGTTTTCAGGTTTCAGAGGTACTGGAGATGCATGTAATATTCTGCTATGCTTCTTTTAATCTCTCCTGACCCTGCAGTTCTTTCTGCTTCCTCATTCATTATCTTATAGATCCTTTCTCTGCGTATTTTCTGTAATTCGTGCCTTGAGGGATTCTACTCTTGACCATTTCAAAGAAAAATGAAATTTTAAATTCATTTAACCCTTTAACTTTTGTATCCTATTTTAGTGATTCTAGCTTTTTATTGGTACTAAATTCTGTATTCCTAGTTTCTTTTGATGTTCTTTTTCTAATTTCTTAAGATCAGCACTTAGTTTATTTTTATAATTTCCTTTAATAAAAAAAAGCATTTAATGCTAAAATTCTTCACTCAGCACAGCTTTTACTGCATGTGTAAATTTTATTAAGAAGGGATCATCTTTTTCATTATCTCATATATATAGTTTGTAATTTCCCTTTGGTTTTAAGAGTTATCTAGGAGTGTTTAATTTCCTAATAAATTTTTTACTTTCCTAATAAAGTTTCCTAATATAGTTGTTTTGTTTCCTCATAAAGCTTAGTACCACAGAATGGGGCCTATTAAAGATCTGTTTTTCTGAATTTATAAAAAGTTCAGGCATCTTTTTCAAGGTCTAAACTTGCTAAGATGAGTCTTCTCTCATTCAAAATGGCATGACTTCCATAACGTAAGAACTCTCCAAAAAAATCTTGCCATTTCAACACTGGAAGACAAACAGGCCACCTCATACACACTATGACTGAAACGAGGTGAAGTTTTATTGACCGACTTAAATGTGTTATCGACAGTAAGTTCCTAATGTCATTTTTCTTATGACGGGGAATGAATTTTACCGACAACTCCTTGATTCCTGCTGTTTATCTCGTCCCTGTCCACCCTCATCAGGAACTGTAGGGCAGACTGTTCCACGGAATATCTGCAATGAATTTTATTAAAGTCATAAAGCTATGTGTGCTGGACTCACAGGGGGCCTTTGTGTAGTCTTCTCGCTTAGCTCTGCCTTTTGCTGTAGAGGCTGAGTTTATACCTAATATTTCCTCATCTCCTTACTTATCCACATGCCCTCCTCACACGTCACATCAGTCTGATCATTAAGGTTTCACTCCAAGGGAGGCGACGGTGAGTCCTGACGACACAGCCATAGTATCGTGAGAAAACAATACATAGAAAAGCCTGTCTTAAAAGTCACGTTTTTTGAAAGAATCTTTTTTTTTAAAAAAATCAGAGTAAGAACATTAGCAAGAAAGGTAAACTGCTTAGACACGAGGAGACACTGGAAGGATGTTAAGATTAGTTACAGTGCTACGTCATTGTGTGAAATTCCACAAGTGTTTCAAGTGTTCTAATGCATTAAGGGAACAAATACAAATAAGCAGTTGACCGTATTTTTAGTAAATAATCCATTGCCTTTATCTGACAGAATTCTAAATAACTGGACTGAAAGATATGTGGAAAAGCCAATTTTTAATGCTAATTGTAGAAGTGCTACTCTTCAGATAAGCCAAATACAGGTGCAAAATGTAAAGATCTGAAAAATTTAAGAAATAAAAGACAGTTTATGTGTATTACTGTGCCTGTCCACGCTGGATTCACCCACGCCTTCTCACTGGCTTATACCGTACTGGTTAATGGCTACTATGAGCCTGAATGTATTTTCCATCAAAAAAAGAAAAATGGCGACTACATTTAACCAACATTTCCTTTACACCAGGCACCATGTTCTAATTACTGTTTCATTTCATCCGTACGATAAGGGTTAAATGTATCGATATGTACCCAGAAGTACAAACCCCAAGGCTTGGAAAAGGCGACCTGCTTTTTATATCTCAGCTGAGAGAACTGCATTCCAAGCAGACTGACTCCAAGACGTCTCCTAAACCAGCCCTTCTCAAGCTATCTGTGATAACAGGCCACGTATTTGTTACTCCAAAAGGTCACAGACCAAAGCTTCTGTACAGTACAACAAAATTAATAATTCAAAAAACTTTAAATATTAAATAAGCCCCAAATTTCTTACTAGATTCCACAGACATAACATTACTCCGTAAAATGGCCATGAATTTTTCAAAGCACTTACTCTCAATTTCTGTGCTTACTGCAGACCAGTAACAAATTATTCATGGATCAGCCTTCGTCCACAGACCACAATCTCAGTAGCCAACGTGCTCCCAAATCTAAAAGCCCCTCCGTATGAGGTGTTTCCTGAAGAAAGTTGCACAGTGCTAACAAGCATGGCCCAGTGGAAGGGGGCTCACATCTCACAAAACGTTTCAACAGCCCCAAACAGAGACGTCTGCTTCCCAATCCTAGGACTTGTGGATATGCCCTCTCATACGGCCGAAGGGACTCTGCAGACGTGATGAGGTTAAAGGTCTCAAGATGGAGAGGTTATTTTAGAGTATCTGGCTGGCCCCAGTACAATCACCAGGGTTCTTTTAAGAGTGAGGCAGGAGGGCTGAAGTCAGAGGAGATGTGCTGGAAGAGGCTGCAGTCAGAGGCGGAGATGTGAGGGTGCCCTGCCGCTGGCTTCGCGGACAGGGGAAACCGCCACAAGCAGGGAACGCAGGCGCCCTCCAGATGCTAACAGCGGGAAGGACCTTCCTCCCTAAGGAGCACAGCCCTGCCGGCACCTTGATTTCAGGGCTTCTGACCCGAAGAATCGTCTGATGATAAGTGTGTGCTGTTTCAAGCGACTGAGATTGTGGTAATTTGTTACAGCAGCAACTGGAAACACAGATTTGGGTTCCAGGGTGCAGTGCTGCTGTAACAAATACCTAAAAATGTGGAAGTCGCTTTGGAACTAATAATGGACAGAGGCTGGAAAAATTTTGAGGAGTATAATAGGAAAGCCCTAGACTGCTTTGAACAGACTGCTACCAAAAATACGGATGTTAAAGGCCCAGCTGGTGGGGACTCAGAAGGAGGTGAGGAGCGTGGCAGAGAAATCCTTTATCGTCTTTGAGAATATCAATCATTACGAACAGACTGTGAAAGGAGATGCTGGTGAGGGCTCAGGACACGAGGAACGTGTCGTTGGAAATTGGAGGAAAAGGTGTGTTTGCTATCGGCTGGCAGGAAGCTTGGCTGAATTGTTTCCTACAGTTATGCAGAAATCAGAATCATAAGTGATGGATACTCAACTGAGGAAATTTCCAAGCCAAGTGCTGAAGACGTGGCCTGGTTTCTTGCTTATAGCAACGTGTGAGAGAAATGAAGCAAATGGAGATAGAACTGTTAAGCTAAAAAAAAAAAAAAAAAAAAAGAGGACGTGATGACTTGCCTAGCAGACTATAAGAGATGCTACAATTAGAGGACTTGCTTTCAGGAAAGTGTGCTCTGCAGAAAAAGTCAACTGTGCACCTATGAAACCTTCAGCTTGTGCCCTGGGAGGATGGAGACCCAGGGAGCCCTTGATGAGATCAGGCATGGGGTTCATGGACCCCTCAGTCGTTTCACAGAGGCCAAGCACGGAGACGAGCTTATCCAGGAAAGACCGGAGAAGCAGCCTGTGTTCTCACAGGGGGAGCCCCAGAGACATTACAAGAGAGAACCACAAGTTTCTTAAGACTGTTGTTATCAGTACAAACACTGCCAATGTGGAGTGAAAAAAACCCAGAGAAAGATGAAATTCAAATAAACTGTTGGACTCTCAAAATTATACAGGCAGGGCTGATAAAAAAAAAAGACTCAGCTGAGAATATGTGCTGTCCTTCATGAAAAAGGGATTTCTTGGGTGAAGAACCAGGCCTGGAGGGCAGAAGAGCCTCGAACCACAGTTTATTCCCGGGCACTGAAGTCCTAGTGCCTCGCTGGCTCTCTAAATTGCTTGAGGTCAGTTACTCTTTTTTCCTTCCCTTCTCACCTTTTAATAAAAATGCCTAGAAATGTTACCTTATGCCTGGGCCACTAATGCATTTTGAGAACATAATGTTTGTTTTCTTATTTTCACAGGTACATAGATGGTGAGAAATTTTGCTTGAGGATGGCTTATAACTAGAATCTTACCCATACCTAATTTAGACGGTTTAGAGGATGAGATTTGGAATTTAAAAACTGATGAATTTCAGGCGGGGTTTTGGTCTTGAGATGATACTGTAATGGGCTGAGTCTACTGAGGCTCTCGAGACGCAGTGAACGTGTTTTGTGTAGGAAGGACGTGAACTGTAGCGGAGGGTGGCCGGAGCGGGGACTATGGCGAGCTGAACAACGACCCCCAAAGATGTGCATGTTCTAATTCCTGGAAACTCGGTATGTCCCCTTAAATGCCAGAAGAGCCTCTTCAGATGTGATCTGGTCACGGCTCTCGAGATCAGATTATTCTCAAGTATCCGAGTGGGCGCAATGTAATCCTAAGGGTCCTTATAAGAGGGAGACAGGCTGATGCGAGGGCAGGAGCAGAGGGCAGAGTCAGAGAGAGATCTGAGGACGCCACACTGCTGGCTTCCAACAGGGAGGAAGGGGCTGAGAAGGGAGCAGCCTTTAGAACATGGAAAAGGCAAAAAAAAAAAAAAAAAAAAAAAAAAAAAAGATTTTCTGCAAAAGCCTCCAAAACGAGCACACCTCTGCCAACACCCTGACGTCAGGAGTCCTGACCTCTAGAACCACGAGGTAATAAACCGGGGAGGCTTCCAGCCACTACGTTTACGGTAATTTGCCACAGCAGCTGGAAGAAACCAACCTCGGTGCCCCCTACTTGATTTGACATCATACTTCTCTATACGTACGCCATGAAACAATCTTGACTTTTCACATTCCATGGAATTCTTAGTTAATACAGCAAAGAATATGCTTCACAAGATGCAAAAATTAGGTTTTACAACTTCAAAAATCCTAAGAGTGTTTCCCTGCTAACAGCCGTCTTGCGGAAATGTGACAACTGTGACAACACGAAAGTGGAACCTTTCATCATTTCAAAATGATGGATTTCCCCTGGTAAACCAAAGAAAAAAGTAACTCAGTAAATACACCTTGCTCTTAAATCGTCAGTGCAGTTCTTCCTGACTGCATTAGCATCTGAAAGTAAGGCAGGACGGTTTATTTAGACTGCGAATCCATTACTGCAAATGAGAGTGCCCTTCAGCAAAGCACCCCCTTAATTATCTCATCAACTTAATTTCAAAAGTCCCATGAAGAGTTTTCTTCAAAGGCACTGCAAACTTTACTGGGCGGAAAAAAAAAAAAAAACTGTCCACAGCTCAGGCCGGAACGCATACTCAGTGATCAGCGTCATAGCGGGATTTACTCACTCTGAAGGATCTCTAAGTTCTCTGGGAAGTCATGATACAATCCCAGTAGAAACACACACGTCACAAAGCGTTTCAAAGCAGCTCTTACCTGTGTGACAAGCGGCTCCAAGAGCCTCTCCACGGTCAGTGTCCGGATTTCCAAACTTTTGGGGTCCCATTTTAATATGATAGGCGAAGTTGCCGAGGTCATGCTCCCTGCAGAGACACACATGGTCAGTCAGAAATAATGATCACAGAGACAGTCTGTGACCTTGGGGGCTCAAATCAAACACGTCACCAAGCCTTGTAACATCCCTGATGACCGTCTGGCCCAGCCCCGCCAAGTCAGAGACGGGGAAATCAGAAGCAGAACTGAGTTGGTGATGATGGATCAGATTAAAAAAATGGATGTTTCCTGAGGGCACCTGTATTCCTTAGACAAACTCTTGGGACCCAGCTGACACTGAAACACATCGCTTCCTCAGTGTGTGGTGTCCGTATCCAGCTGCTACCTGCTGGGAAGGACTTGGACCGTGGCCTTGAGTAGCTGACGGTTTCAGGACCTGTGCTGTGATCACGGAATCAGAGAGGGGTTTGGGAGACCCGAGGGGAAAACTCCGAAGGGGGTCTGGGGAGCCCAACAATGGCTTCCAGGAAGCACAGCAAAGTCGCCATGATCACCGGAGGAGGGGCCGCACGTGCCAACAAAAAGGCTTCTTTTTTTTTCCCCCATCATAACTGAGCCCTGAGGACACTCCACTCCCCGGGAGAGCCGAGTTTCATTCTCTTAAACGGGAAAGGTGCCTTGCAAAACGAGTGGCCACAGCTCTGAAAATCAGCTTGCAGCTATTTGCAAGCCCTCTGATCACTCCCTGCACTCATATTCTTGTTCTGTGAGCGTCTGATAAGGTTATTTATCTCACTCCAAAGCAATCCTCTCCCACAGATACGTAGCTAGCAGCCTGGCACGCACGTATTGAGCACACAATGTGGTCCTGGCCTCAACGGAGTAAATTATACTTCTATCTATCAGGGGTGTGTTTCTCATCGCGAAACCGACTGCTCTTTGCTGAATGTACTTTGACAACTAACCCCTGGGCCAGCCACCTTAGATCGAACAAAGTGAAATCTGAATCATCTGCTTTCATACCCTCATAAATCAAACTGTTCACAGCCGTTCTCTTATTTTGAATCAATGTCCCCACTCAATCCCACTCTTATAAATCAATGTAGATGATTACTTCTGTTAGAATTAACCCGGCAAAGAAGGCCTATCACGTTAGGCACATGCTCCTTCACTGCCCTGCTCCTGCTAAGCCTTTGGCAAACACACCCAACAAATTTGCTTCAGGGGAAAAAAAAAAACCAGGCGAAGACACAGTGTGCTGGTATTTAACTCTCTCCAAATGCCGTGTTTTAAATAAACGAAGCTCAGTGATCCAGCCACACAGCGCGATTTAGATTTGGGTTCCTTCACAACAACAATAGTTGGCAAGGACACGCGGCCTGTCCTCCAGAAACCTACAAACACTTCACACGTTTCCCGTTCACACCGCCAACTGCCGCCAGCAGCTCTGACGTGCGCAGAATTCTGCTGCCAGGCAACACACCTTCCTGCGCTGTGGCAGGATGGAGAGACCAGATGCCTTCTCTCCACACAGGCCACCTGCATCCCTGCGGGAGCCAGACCCACCTCAGCAACCCAGCACTGAGGACACAATGGTTGCAAACTCTGAGTAGCCTTGTCAAGCTCCGATGGACTAGCGAGTGGCACAGTAACAGTGCAGCACAGGAGGTCCCGGAGGAAAGCAAGCTGGGTAACTAACAGTCAGGCAGTGAGGTCATTTTAACACGACAGTGAAAGGCACTGAGTTAGACCGTGTACAGAATCACCTGTTACACAGGCGAAGCCGGCCGACCAAGGAAGGCACACAAACTCTTTTACTGACGTTCCCATCCACTGATGTACAGAAATGGCACTCAAACAGTGCTGAGGTGAGAAACAAAAATGCTGGGACAACCGTATCAGAGACACGACCTAGCCTACAGCAAGAAGAAATGGGAGAGTGCATGCCTAGTGTGCACGAGGCCCTGGGTTCAATCCTCAGTTACCACCGCTGAAAATAAATGAATAAACCTAATTCCCTTCCCACACAAAAATTATAAAAAAAAAGAAGAAGAAATGGGAGACCTTGAACAAAGACCTCAACCCAAGTATGAGCCAACAAGCAGACTTAGATGGAACAGGGCCTTGGATCCTGAAGGTCACAGGGAACTTGTAAAACTAAAAATGGAAGGACAAGAGTCACCGCGCAAATCACTCGACTTAATTCATTCCTTTGCGGATCAATCTTTTCAGCCACTTCTGAGGACACAGGTAACAGTCAATGGGAAAAGGCAAGGCAAGGTTGTACGGTATTAATTTCTTGAAGGGGAAAACCCAGTCATAGAGACATGCTCCTCCGTGTGGAACAAGCAAACTGACTCAGACAAGAGGCCGGGAGAACAAGTGAAGTGTGCAGTCACACACACCGGCCTCTCACGTGTCGAAGGAACAGCTCTCAAAGCCACACTGCACGTCTGCACAATGAACGCAGTGTGCTGTGCCCACAAAGAATTCTGCATAAAGAAAATACATCTTTTTGGTCAATGATTTAAGTTCAAAGGAAAAAGTACATATTTCACTTGCTTTTGGTGGAAACTCAGAATGCTGGCTAGACACAATGAAAGAGAGAAAAACAGGGGCTGTGAAAAAACGAAAGATAACTGGGTTGTCTTCCTCCACGCATCGTAATTGCACAAGTCTAAGAACAAGCTCTTAGCAATTCATTTAATCTCTGAGAAGACTTTCTTCTTGAAAGGTATCAAGCTGCACATCCAGGGAAGGTGACAAAACATCCTACACAGTAATACCTCACAAATTCAGACTCTCCAGGGAGGTGAGGAAGAGACATGGGCCAGGATCGGCCAGAGCCATTCGTCACTCACGACAGAAAAAGCAAAACCTGACAAAAAGACATTCCAGAGTAACACGAGCTTCCTTACGAGCCGCCAAGGGGTGAGTGTCCTAATTTTCTGCTGTTAATAAAGGAAGGAACCTCTAATATTCAGGCCCCCTCCTGGGAGAAGGGCTTTTTTATGGAGTCGAGAACTTTACGTGCGTTTGTGCATCACAGGCAGGAGTAGAGGCTGAGATATAAAAACAGAGGAGGCATCTGATTACACTTCAAACATCCCTAGAAAGTAAAAGGCACCCTGGTTGGCACCTGCAGCAGCACCAGGTCTAAAAAGAGGGTGAGGGAGATTCGGCTCTCTTCCCGGTGGTACCCTGGGTTTGGAGATGGCCTGGCCTCATGGCCTAGTGATGGGAAAGTCCTGCTGTTGATTTTTCTCCATCAATGTCACTCACTTTAAGCTCACTTTCTCTTCCTTTGACTATAAGGAGGCAGCATATCACCCATCCCTGTCCCCTACAGAACCATCCAAAGCCCCGGCTCAGGGAACTGACCAGGGGACCACAACGCGCGTCGCTGCTGCAATCAGAGGATCCATCGCCGTTTAAATTCAGAGCTGAAGCGATTAATGTCCACCTGTTCTCCGCTATTTGCAGCAGAGGTGGGCGGGGCAGCTCTTTGTGCGGCTGTCAGAGCAAAGTGCCCGCCGCCCTCACGTGCTACATGGCCTGCGAGACCTCTAGCCGCGGCGAGCCCAGGCCTTCTAGCCAAACACCCCTAGGACGGCTGCGGGACAGAAATGTCATTCTCGTCATTTCAAAAGGTTGTAACAACGCTTCATGTCTAGGCATAAGTGTCTATTAAAATTTAATATTTTTTATATTTTTTAACACATATTAATATTTTTTAACACACTTTAATATTTTTAAACACATATTAAATAAGAATTAAACGATTATATTCTCTTTAGAGCCGCTCAGTTGTTCTACTCAAATCAACAAAACCAAAAAGAATATATGAAGAAAGTTCCACAGCCTGCAGGCTTTCAGGGTGACAAGTTTAGACTAATAATATATAGCCTACAGCTTCCTGATTTAGGAAAGAAGTCACCATGTCCATAGCTCACTGAAATGAGTTTTTATACCTACAATAGCATATTCATAAAATTTAAATCTATGTGCCAACTTAATAGGAATTCGCTACTCCCGGAGTATGCTAATAGAAAGCCAGTAATCTGAAATTCAAAATGAAAGCTACTATCTGTCAATTTCATTTCCTTGCTTCTCACTACATTCATAGCCTCATCATTTAAATTCATTTTGGAGCATAAACAGGCTCAATCTAGTCCTAAATTATGGCTTGTCTTCCATTTGGATGTGAGCGTGTGCGATACCCAGGTGAGCTGTGCTTACTCCGTTTGCGAAGTCAGGTCTCCAAAGTCCCATCAAGGACTCAGTTTTCCTAAACAAAGTGTATCTGACCAAAGGTTAACCCTGTTCTACCTAACATCCTTCAGCAGCATTGCAATTCTGATTTGTGCAACAGATTCCAAAAACCAAAAATAAGAACCATTAGTATTTCAGATAACGTATTTTGAGAAGTTACCTTTATAGCCCAAAAGCAATCTCAAATTATTTGAGGAAGGCATTATTTAATTGGCAATGAATTTATTCTGTGTCCTTCTAACCGTCTGTAAATTAGAATTCCACATGCAATGATTATATAACTTTAATCCTCACGAGGATTTCAACATTTCATATTCAGATTACAGCAAAATAACCACAAACTGCTCTCCTTATCTTTCATCTTGCTGTATAATTCAGCCCAACTAATTTTCTGAAACATGCCTTTTTCTAGGACAAAGTAACTGCTTAAATCTCTTCTCCAGCAAGTCCCAAGTCTCTGTAACAAGGCTGTCACTCCACTTTCTGACCATGGTCCCTGGATCTTATTTCTTTAATATGTCTTCTGTTCCAATCAGGTACGGACTACCTCATAACAGAGGGTTCATGTCCCTTCCCAAAGTCCCCACCTGGAACACAGTCCTCCTCATCCCCCCAAATCCAACTGCTGACATCTTCCCATTGCAGCTTCTCCACAGACCCTGCATTGCTATGGATTTACAGTCAGTAACGGACGATCTTACATTTTTTTTAAACTGGCTCATTGTTGAGAAATTGACATTAGTTTTAAATAACCCACCAGATCACAAACTCATTAGGGCACAAATCAAGTTTTTTTTATCTCGTCTATCATCATTATAATAGGTTAGTAGGTCTGTCATAAATGTTTTACATATGCATACATAAAACATGATTCAAATATGTATTTGATTTTTTTCAAGTATCAACTTTTCATCTTTTCAATAGTAGAATCCATTTCCTAGAGAGGAATAATTTTAAAAATATCTTTTGGACATATTGTTTAGACATATTCTTTGGTCGGTACTTCCTAGAGACCTAAAACAAAGGATACCTTGGTATGGCTCAGAGAACACAGTTTATATTTAGGTTTCTTCTTATTCGCATGTTTTAAAAATATATAGTTTCACTATGTATTTTAACTGGATCATTAGTTTTTATTTAATGTGTTTTAAATCTGGGTGTCATTTTTGTTCAGGAAAAAGTAACCTCGAGGCTTCCTTCAGCAAACTAGTGAGGTCTGCCTTGGTATCTGATTCACTGCTGAGACCCATATGAGGGTCTCTTTGTGAAGAACAGTATAAGCTACAAGTTGGCCCACAATACCCCCTGGAAAGTGTCTTTCTTCTCCTCAGTGACCCAAATTGCCTTTTGTCCCCAAGGCCCAATGACTCCTGCTTTCTCTGAATTTCATCGCTATCCCACTAATTAGAACAAGTACCACATAACATTTAATTTGAACACAAATTGTCTTCTGTTGCTCTCTGTTTGCCTTATATAAATTTCGTCCTCTCAAATACACTCAGGGACAGGGACTCGGCCCCCTTCGCAGTGATTATCACAGTACTGAGCACTTAGCAAAAATGTTATGAGCACTCATGGACTTGATTCTTTGCCACATTCCAGTCTCACAATCACACACACACACATGCAGTTAAAATACAACACCAGCTGTGGAACAAAGTGTGGAGAGTCCTCAAAAGACTAGGAATAGACTTACCATATGACCCAGGAATCCCGCTCCTGGGCATATATCCAGAAGGAACCCTACTTCCAAAAGACACCTGCACCCCAATGTTCACAACAGCACTATTTACAATAGCCAAGACATGCAAACAGCCTAAATGTCCATCAACAGGTGACTGGATAAAGAAGATGTGGTATATTTATACAATGGAAAACTATTCAGCCATTAAAAATGAAAACATGCCATTTGCAGCAACATGGATGTCCCTGGAGAATGTCACTCTAAGTGAAGTAAGCCAGAAAAAGAAAGAAAAATACCATATGAGATCGCTCATGTGTGGATCTAAAAAGAAAGAAAGATAGAAAGAGACAAATGAACATAAGTACCAAACAGACTCACAGACATAGATTACAAACTTGTGGTTGCCGGGGTGGGAAGGGACAGACAGGGAGTCTGAAATTTGTAGATACTGACAGGTATATATAGAATAGAGAAACAAGATTATACTGTACAGCACAGGGAAATATATATAAGGTCCTGTGGTAGCTCATGGTGAAAAAGAATGTGACAATGAATATATGTACGTTCAAGTATAACTGAATAATTGTGCTCTACACTGGAAATTGACACAACATTGTAAACTGACTATAACTCAATAAAAACAATACAATACTAAGGCTCTTATGCAAAAAGGAGATTTTTAAATCAGAATGAAGCACTTTCGACGCCATTTATCTGAAAAAACAAAACAAAAAGTGGTTTTCCTCCCACAGAATGCCTTCAATATTCTAACAGAAAAGTCGAATACTGTATGTTCCGTTTCTTCCTTCCTTCCTTCATTTATCCATCCATCCAATTAATCAGGGCAAATGCACTGAGCACGCAAAGAGCGCAAGGCCCAGGCAAGCGCTGTGTGAACCATCGAGGTGTGTCAGACTTGTTAATGCTGACTGGCGAGATGAGACCGCCTCTGACTCATCAGACTGCAAAAACAAGAACCATTCATGAGGGAGGAGAGTTCAGAGAGTGAGCTCAGCCGGGCATGGGCATCTGTGGGGCCAGTATCCTTTCATTTCACCAGGGCGTTTAGGTCAAGTGATAGGTAACCAAGAATACCTTCAAATTTCACATGCACCAGTGGAGTGATCGTGAGCAGTTTGTGCAGCAGAATGACAGAGAAATATTCAATGCCCTTTTGAACTGCTGCCAGAAAAAGGCCAAAAACAAAAGTATGAAAAAGCATTCAAGTAACCCCAGGATGGAGAGTCAAGAAGACAAAGTAATCAGAGTATTAAGATATAATACAAAGAAATAAATGCAGCTATTTATGGAAGACCTGTTTTAAATTAAGTGACTGTAAGAATACTTAGTTAATTAGTACTAAAGGATCTGTATTTTTAAAAATACATTACAATTTTACTTGTCAATTATAATTCCATGAAGCTGAAAAAATAAAAAATAAAATCTCACAAAGCAAAACCTAAGGTTGGCATTCAACTATATTAAAAAGTATAAAATGTTATTCAAAAGCAACATAGGCAAGCTATAAGCAAGGAAATGCATACTAATCATAAAGACTTAATACCAAGATTATATAAAACAACACTTACAAACCAATATGAAAAGATAACTCAAGATGGGCAAAAGAAACAAAAAAATTTTAACCAAAGAACCGGCCCAGATGGCTCCCAAACATATTAAAATAGTTTCAATCTCAGTATCAGGGAAATGCAGACTAGAAGCACAAAGGCATGCCATTTCACACAGACCATATCAGCAGGCATTTCAAGTTAACAGCAAATATTGGTGAGCACGAGGAGCAATGGAAACGTTCGCACACTGCAGAAGCAGCTATCAACTGGTCAAACTAATTTGGGGAAAAAAAAAAAAAAAGTGGCACCACCTAGTAAAGTTGAACTTGGGCATAACCTGGGATCTGCTGATTCCAATGGTACGTGCACAACCCAGAAACACTCCTGCGCGTGCAATTTAACTGCAGGAAAGAATGGTTATGGGGGCACTGCTCACTGTAGGTAAAAACCGTAAACATGCAAACATCTGTCAACAATGAATGATAAATGAATAATATTCTACTGATATCATGAAATAGTATACAGCAGTGAAAAAATTCACTGTATTTATATTGAAGAATAGTTCAGGTGTACAACATAGTGACTTGGTATTTTTATTCATTATATTCCAAAGTTACACGACATCGGCCATATTCTCCGTGCTGTACGTTACATCCCCGCATCTTACTTATTTTATACCTAGCAGTGTGTGCCTCTTAAGCCCCTTGCCCTATCTTGCCCCTCCCCACACCCCTCTCCTCACAGGTAACCACTGATTTGTTCTCTGTATTTATGAGTCTGTGTCTTATTCTATTCATTTGTTTCATTTTTTGTTTTAGGGTTTGTTTTTTTTTTTCTACAATGCCCCCCAGCCCAACCTCCCACGCTGCCCCAACAGGCAGCCCCTTCTTTGCACCCTTACTGCCGCCACCGCCACCGCCACGCTCCTGCGCTGAGGGGCATGGGGCCTGGCTTCGGGGGCCACCGCTCAGTATGGGTCCCCGGTCCCCGCCACCTTGCCGAGCCCCCCCCACCACGCCCAACCCCGCCCGGCGGCCACCTCGTCCTGCCCCGCAGGCCACCCGACCCTCACCTGCAGGAGACTCGCTACCGGCGACCGACCCGCCGCCTCAAGCCCCCGGCCGCCCCCGCCTCCGCCCACCAGGCCGCTGCAGGCCTGGCCCCGCCCCACGCACACGCGGCGTGGGCGCGCTGCGCTGGGGGGGCAGCGTAACCCCCCCCACGGCTACCGCCCGGCCCCGCCCCACGCGCACGCGGCGTGGGCGCGCTGTGCTGGGGGGGCAGCGTAACCCCCCCCACGGCTGCCGCCCGGCCCCGCCCCACGCGCACGCGGCGTGGGCGCGCTGCGCTGGGGGGGCAGCGTAACCCCCCCCACAGCTACCGCCCGGCCCCGCCCCACGCACACGTGGCGGTGGCGCGCTGCGCTGGGGTGGGCAGCGTAACCCCCCCCACGGCTGCCGCCCGGCCCCGCCCACCTACCGGGCCCCCCGCGGGCCCCCCGCGCACCCCGCGCTTGGCCGACGGGGCCTGGCCAGAGGAGTGGAGGGGAACTGGGGACGCGCTGGGGGCATGCGGGGTAGGGGGCCAGGCGCTATTCTGGGGCCACGGGGAGGGAGGGACAGGGGGGAGGGCCTCGGGAGGGGGAGGGCAGTGTCCATCGGCGCCGAAGATCAGGCCCTGCAAGCCCAGAGTCGGTTTGAAAGAAGGAAACAGCCTCGTCTCGGCCAGACATGTGAAGCTGGTGGGCTCAGCGAGCGTAAAGTGACGGCCTCTCCCCACCACCCTCCTTCCACAGCCCTGTGCAGACGGCCTCCGGGGGGAAGCCGAGGGAAGTCCAGGCTCAGCCGGCCTCCCGGGGCCCCGGGCCGGCCCTGCTGGAGCCCCGGCGCGCGCTGCACGGCCTCGTGCGCATCGCGGTGCCGCCCTCCGGCTGCCGCTTGTGGCCCGCGGGCATCACTGCCATCCTCAAGGCGGTGCAGGGCTGGGGGGGCTGGGGGAGGGAATGGAGGCGGGGTGTGCAGAGGAGGCCTTCTTATTCCCAGGGAAGGCTGGACGTTTGGGGGGCTATCTTGGAGGAAGGCTGAGGCCTGTGGCCGAGGACGCAGCTCTCTGACCCGCTCTATCTCACCCTCCCGCGCAGGTACCCGCGGGCCAAGGACCTGGGGTCAGCCGGGACACCGCTTCACTCGAGGCCCGGAACTTCTCCTTCATCTCTCCGGCGGTGGGCACAGCAGCCGTGTGCCCGGGACCATCCTCGCGGTGGCCGTCATCATCGCTGTACACGGATAAGGGCGCCCCCAGCCTGGCCCTACCCTTAGCCCCTCGACCTCCCAAGCGCGTTTTGCCGCCAAGCCACGGACCCAATGGGCACCCTGCACACCCGCTTCTGAGGCCACCGGACTACGATCAAAGGGATTTGGATTCTTTTAAGCAAGTTCTAGTGGGTTATTACATCCTATCTTTAAAGTCACAGTTAAATCCATACAGGTTCTGGCGAGTTAACAAGGAGTTAAGTTGCAGAAACTCGAGAAATTATTTAAGCCGATCACCGCTGCCTCTTTGAGCGCCCCTCTCCCATTTTAAAGTGGCTCGTTCACCGGGTAGAACGTGCGGGTACAGCTGGGCGTCTGGTGGCAGCTTAGTCAATGGGAGATAATCCACCTGCCTTGTGTTACCCTCGCCCCTTTCAATTGAATTACTAGCCTTGAAAGGTCATAACACATTATAGCAATTGTATTTGCTTCGGAGTCTTTTGTGGGGAGGACTGACATGTCAGCACCAGCGCTACCCAGCCATACATGCCTGCTGGTAAATCACCTTAATAAGCGTGTTGTCATAGAAAGTCACATGTGAAAAGAGAAACAATAACCCAGGTTTCCTTCTGGTCCACTGTGGCATTTAACTTGGTGCTTATGAGACAAAAGGTACCTTAGGTGATTCGCTTTTGTAAAATACAGACATAAAATGTACCACGGCCCTCAGGACATGCAGACGGGCTCTGCGAAGTCTGCATGGCCAGGGGTAGTCCTTTCCACCTGGTTCATCATACTTGCATTTCACAATAACAAAGATTTTCTTGGTCACTGGCCAGTTTATTATCATTATTATGAGCTCCCTACTTCTATCAGCAAGTCCTGGTGTGCAGGACTGAAAGGGAGCCTTCAAACACGGAGTAACAAGATGTGTACGGGACAGCCACCTGTGGGGACACTAACACCGTCATTACCTTACGCTGTCTCCTGTCTGCTACGAGGTCAACGCAACAGGATCCCAATCTCACAACAGAAGACAACCAAAGCACAAGGACGTTATTTCCTCAAAGTGAATGGAATTCAACCAGATTTGTTTCAAATCCGTTTTCCTACTGTACAATGCAACCTCCCTTGGTTAAATGCTTTACTTCATGGTTAGTATGTCTTGGAGGGCAGACAAGTAAAAACAAAAACAAAAACAAAACACACAGCTTTAAGTAGCTTGACAGAAATAGGTGGACAATAACTCCTTCGTGGGTTATTTAAGGTAACCAGAGCATTTGGGGACCGTTCCCGAGGTTTCATTTTGTCAGAGAAGGCTAGACCTTTCTAACATATATCTCTTGGCACCACTCTCGGGATACGAGGGGACAGATAATGGATCGTATCCAATGTGGCAGCCCTTGGTTTCATGCACGTTCAGAAAGACTTCATCAAATAACTGACTGCATGTGGGTACCAGCCGTCTTCGTTCTGAGGTGACCGGAATCACCTCAGGTGACCCATCCCCAAATGTAGCAGCATCTCTTCCCACCTTCACCTCCTTCCTACTGGCCTTCTTGGAAGATGGGATTTGGTTCCTGTTTCCTCTTCCCCATCCCTTCCTGACTCCCAGATCCATCAGTCACAGCCTCTCCACTGTATCCTCATTTCATCTCCCTTTGCTGGCTCCTTCTAGTCAGTGGGAAGTCCTGTCCAACTAAACAACGAAAATATAAAAGAAAAAATAAACGCTCTCCATCCTACTCCTTTCTTGACATCTTCTATTTCTCTTTCCCTTCACAGCCTGTTTCTTTGAGAGGGCAGGCTCTAATGTTTGTTCCGTTTCCTCACTGCCTACCCATTCCCCACCCCACACAATCTGGCTCCTACCCTCACCATTCCACCGAAATTAGCCTTGCAAAGTTACAAATGGTCTCCTAGTTGCTTGATGCAGTGGACGCCATGTGCTTCCCCAGCTTATATACTAAAACTGGAAGGATGTGGAGAAGGTGATCGTGGTCTTTGGGCAAGAATGACAAGCAAATTCATGCAGTGTCTCATATTTTTAGAGTAGGAACTCTTCTGTTATATATAGACATATATCTAGATATAGCTAGATAGAGAATACATTTACATATAGAAAAACTCTGGAAAAATATGCATCAAAATGTTAACAATAGTTATGCTGGGTGGTGGGATTTATGGAAATTCTTAAATTATACATTATTATATATATTTTTCACTAAACACATTTTCACTATATATAGATCATTATGTAAGTTGAATATATATAGTCAACATATATATATATATATTCAACTTATATAATGATCACATATACCTTATTTAAATATAGATAAATCTATCACCTCAAAATATCCAGTGGCCTCCTTTTCAGTTACCTTACTTGAATTCTCAGCAGTATTTGACAATATTAATGTGGTGCTCTGTCCATGGTTTCAGAGACACCACTCTCTCCTGCTCTTCCTCTACCCTCCTGGCATCCTGTTCTCAGTCCTTCCCTGCCCTAAACACAGTATCTGGCTGGTGCCATTCATGTCTGTAGCTTATATTCTGTTGAAAACTCCCAAATCTATTTGTCTAGCTCAGGGCTCCCGCCTGGGTTCCAGCCCCCTGGAAGCAATCATTTACTAGTTTTCCAAACCCTTCAAAGTAAACCTGCTTAAGAGTGAACTCATCCCTTTTCCCTCCAAATTGGTCCAACTCCTGTGTCATCTGAGCAGAACCACTATGTATCTGTCAAGCCCTGTCTGAAATGTAGGAGTCATTTCAATTCCTTTCCTTTCCCTTACCTCCTGCATCAAAATATTCATTAGGTCAAAAAAATTCTCTGATATTTCATAAGTATCACTTTTGTTTTTCTCTATCACCACTGCCTTAATCAAGGCCATCATTATTTCTTCCTCAGATTATTGAAAAGTCTCTGGACCAGTCATGTTGCCTTCGGTCTTAGCCCCTGCTCTGATTCCTCCTCTGTGCTGCAGGGTTTTTTATCCCCCCAAAATAAAAACTACTCCATGTCACCCTGTTGAAAAGCCTCTACTGACTTCCACGGCAGAAGAATAAAGTTCCAATTATATCTGCTGGCCTTCAGTATTGATTCATTACGTGGCATCCATCCGGCTCGCATCTCAAGTCTCCGTGAACTCGAGATTTAGTGCAGCGCGCCTTGTCCTCGGAACACGCCACATCCTGGCACCTCTCAGCCTCTGACCGTGTCTTTCCTCCCACAGGGGAGCGTCTCCCTGTTTTCTTCACTTGCCTTACTCTCCGTTATCCTCTGAAACACGTCATTTCTTGAACGTCTTAGACCCAGCCTTGCTCTCGGAGCACACCCTGCTTCCTCTCAGTGAGCCCCATTCACACTCCATTTCAATTGTTCACTCATTTGTCTCCATCACGCTGGAATGTTGGAATCCTTGAGGACAATACTGCGAATTCAATATTTTTAATAAACACATACATAAACAATTAGCATAAAAGAGGCTGATATAATGCGAAGACATCAAAAGCATGCAAAACAAGGCCTCCCGAACAAATCTACCCACAAGACAGTGTCATTCTTCACTAAAGTAAACACGGGTGCATCTAAAGGAAGTTGTTCAACCCCAATGCCGACAGCCTAAAGAGCTCAAAATTTTGGAGCAACTCCAGGAAAAAATTTAGAACTCGAATTAGAGCCATCCCTAGTGACAAGCTTCAGGTCTTCTGAGAAGGCACTCCGCTACAGGAGGGTCAGGACGTAACGCAGGGAACACAGCACACGCAGTGGGAAAACCAGTCTTTGCTTATATCTGTATTTTTCAGACACCAAAGTGACTCTCTGGGCAAGCAAGTCACCCGCTTCATCTGAAATTACAGGGCAGCACCTTGATGAGCCTGGAAGAACCAGATGGTCTTCTGCATTCGCATTTGAGACTTAAGTGTACACTTACAACATTTCAGTGAGAGTGCCTTTCAACCAATGATATTCAGTCCTTATAATGCAAACCAAATGATGTGGTAATGACATGTGATTATCTGGGGCTTATTTAAAATATTCTGTAAGGACCACCAAGTAATCTTTGTTAACCAAATTTAAACGTGGTCTGTCACACACTGGTGTTCCTGACCTCATGACAAGTGGCATGGTTCCACGTTGGCTCTTCAGTACTAGAGAGAAATTACCCACAATCAGTGGGTAGAACCTTGATCCAGGCTCCTCTCTCTCCTCTGCCCCCAAACAGATATGCATGAACCCTCCCTCCGAACAGATGAGGAACAACGGAAAACAAATGGCCTCAAACAGCACTGAGTACAGATTAGGTTTAAACTATAATGTAACTGGCGAGGAAAATACTGCATCTCATAGACGTGGTCCTCCACTAACCCCGCAAAGCCTGGGGCTCTTCCTCTTAAACACAATCTCAGTGTATCCACAGCTTTGGGTCAGCGCTGGGTCCTGCTCAATTAAGTGGAGTTCCACATAACTGGAATTTCCACTTTGCCCTTTTAGTTTAAGTTGGGATCTGACAGCAGGTCAGCTGAGGACTTCTGGGGAAGGTTTTCCTAGGGGACAGACAGGCACGTTATTCCTCCCTGTGCACTGCTGTAACAGCACGGGACACTGCTGCGTCCACTCGGTAGCCTCCAATAGCTGAGAATAACAAAGCAGAAAGAAGGAAGGCCCTTGGGTCTTTTATGACAATAATACATTCCGCTGGCCAAGACTGAAACCACCCTGCCTTTAGAAACGGTAGATACGATTTCATATTACTTGCAGCTCGAAACCCTCCTAACTGACCTATTACTGATTGTTTCCAAGTAACATCCCTGCTGTTGAAATTGGCAGACTTGCAGCACATACAGCGGGGCTGGCACACTGCAGCCCACAGGTGAATCCCGTCAACCATCTGCTTTTGTAAATAAAGTTTTATTGAAACACAGCCACTCTTTTTCATATTGCTTATGGTTGCTTTCTTGCTCCAGTAGTAATGCTGAATAGGGTTGTAACAGAGAGTGCTTGGCTCACAGACCTGAAATATTTAGCACCTGGCTCTTTACAGAAAAAGGTCGCCAGCCCCTATTCCACACCAGTTGATCTGAGCGGAAAGCTGTATCACCAGATAATCTATTCTAGAGGCCAGTTTGGATGTTCCGATCATAGTGAAGTTCTGTGGGGCCAGGGCTGATTCAGTCGTGCAGTGTTAAAGTCCCACGCTACAAAGGGCACCCGCCCCCAAAATACCAAAAATGATCCTGCTGAGAAACACTACTCACAACTGTAATGACCCTTCACTCTATGCCATGGCTGGGGGCACATGAACTTTTGTTTTCCATTATACCTAGAAGTGGGGCTATGCTCACCAGCATAGGCAAACAGCAAATGAGAATCTGGTACTGTACACACTATTGATCCATATTAGGTACTTGCTGTTCAATTATAGGAAATATATTTATCATTACTTTAGAGGATTTTTTTAATCAGAATTTTCTATTTTGGGGGCTCATTTCGATGCAAACACAACACTCCAAGTTCTATTCTAAAACACAACTTGGCTCCACATGCATTTTTATTGAAGCATATTTTTCTCATATTCATGAAT
The DNA here is from genome assembly GCF_048564905.1 of Vicugna pacos. Classification (NCBI taxonomy): domain Eukaryota; kingdom Metazoa; phylum Chordata; class Mammalia; order Artiodactyla; family Camelidae; genus Vicugna; species Vicugna pacos. Next base: position 16,116,630 of record NC_133014.1, read on the forward strand.
TTTTTAGTGCTTTCTACCTTCCATTTTACAGAGCGATTATAATTTCTTTGGAGATCCTTTTATATTAAGCAGTATTTTCTAAACAATGTTAATTATTCTAACTCCTGCTTTAATAAAAAAAAAAAGGCCTTAAAATATTTTATTGTAGGGAACTAAATTAGCCTCAGTATAAAGATCTCAGTTTGAAGGAAATGCCTATGCATCTGAAACCACTAGCTGTTTAACAATCAAGGAATCTCTCTACCCTTGACTCTACAGTCAGCAGAGCATGAGAACTGTAGGGCTTGAAAATATGGGAATTGCATTCATAAAAACAATTCAGGGGACATAAAACAAATCTACCCTCACTGGAACCCACCCTAGGTCCTGGGACGCATAACTCACCTAAAAGTGTTCTTCCAGTCAGTACATTGCAAAACTAACAATGGGGACAGTCAGGCTGAGGAGCTGCTCCAGCGAGACCAGGAGGATGACGGAGTAAGTGGTGTAGACATCTAGTAAACCAGCAAGTAGCACTTCAGCTTTTCAGATTTGAGCCAACTGATCTTTTTTTTTTCTGCTTTGCAGAATATAAGGCAGTAACAGGAAGGCACTGGCGTGCGCCGGCTTCATATGTAGCAAATGTTGCCCCGGTTTACTCATTGCTTTTGCGCTCTTTGTCAGATGCTCTTTGCCACTTTATTGTATTTTTTAATCACTCACCAGGCTCCAGGATAGTGACTGCACAGCCCAGTGACATGGATATACCCCCTCAGGTGGAAAAACACTGATACTTCTTTAAAGAGGTGTAAATATCTCATTAACAACCATTAGCAACCATGATCTAGTTCCCAGTTACAGCAATTACTGTATCACAATCTAAGACTCATTCATCAAATATTCATTGAGCCTCTATGTATGATCCAAAGGACCCTCTGTTGATCATCCCCTCTGTTTCTGTGTATCTCATTTTATAACACGACTCCACCAACAGTTCATCTCCAGCAATGCTCAGTTCACCTAAATTTCTTTCCCACCTTTTGACACTCTACTCAGAAGAATCATGGACTGTCTCCCTAAATATTTCAACTTGCAGACCCTCACTAACTGTTCTGGACTTGGTTTCTAGTTCTCCTTTCTTGTGCCTTCCCTGATACATCCATTTAGAATGAATAAGCGCGCCTAGTGTACACCCCATGGAGCATATTATTGGCACATCTTGCCATAAGAGCAATAATTATGCTCCACTGTAACTGCTTGCAGAGCCGACAACCCAAGCAAGAACAAAGGCCATGGCGCTGAGCCTGTGCCCAGCCTGGGTCACAGACCCCTTCCCCCACCCCATGCCCTACACAGCAATGCCCACAGTACTTCTACTTCTCCCCGTAATAAGAGCTCATTACATTTTATTCTTATCTCACCTTCTAGAGAATATAATGCTTGAATCCAGAAACTGCGTTCCCAGGAACAATTCTCCCAGGATCTGGTACAGAAGCCAAAACACAACAGGTGTTCAATCAATAATGATTTAATTAATGAATGAATGTCCATGACCAAATAACATCCTGGTGACTTCGCTTCCGCATGCGAGACTTGAACCCGCGTCACCTCATCAATTGAAATCCTCCCCCATATTACGTCTCCGAAAATACCTTCCCAATTGGAATGTGTTCCTTCTCACACTTTCCAGTCCCCTCTCCTGGCTTGTTTTCATCAACCTCTCTCACTTGGTGAACACTCTTCAGTGTCAATTACACTCTTATTGTGGTGAATCACAATTGAAGTAATTTTAGAAGGTGAGACATTTGCTAACTATAGAGGAAAAGAGCCTAATGAAATTCAAATATCTTTCCTTGCTTATTATCCAAATTTACAGCTGTTTGCATGGCTCTACTTAATGAATACAGCTATTTTCATATCCAGCTGAATCCCTGATCTCTTTCTTGTTTCTGTTTAAAACTATCTTTCCGCCCCTGGAAATCAAGAAATAATCTTTCTTTTTTTAAACCAGATTTGCCTAGAGCTTCCCTCACATTTGTTATGAAAAAAAAATTACTAAAACATATTTTGGGAGTTCCCCTGAAAAGGAGTGTAAGAAAAATAAGGAAAGCAAGAAGGGGGCGGGTGAGGGGAGAAAGGGGGAGAAAGGAGGGAGGGAGAGAGATCGCACCCATGTGGCTCAGGAAAGTCTGATGAACATCCAATTATGGAGATGCTACTAAGAATGTGCCTGAGATAATGGACTGGCCAGTTTCTTCCAAAGCTCTAATAACCTTTATAGCAAAATTGGAAACGAAGTAAAAACGTGGTGAAATGAATCTTCTAGCTCTTTCAACCTAGACTGAATTTCCTTTCCTTCCGTTTATTGTCAGTCATGAAAAATTCAACATCTTGCATAAAAACAATGTTTATTTATAGAACATATACATGCATCTGATTTTTTTTTGCATGGTTGTCTGCAGTGGTTGAACTGAGTTATTTAAGATTGAAGGTCTACATTCTAATCATTTTCATAATTTCTCTAACCCCATGTTGAGTCTAAGAAGTACATATAAAAGAGCTTGTTAAATCTGTAATGACTGTAAGACATTTTAGGTCCAGACTCACGCAAATTTCAGGCTTATGGAATTTCAGAACGATACACTCATGAGCATTTACTTGGATTGTAAGGAATGGATGGGCTGTGATGGGAGAGACTCTTACAAGCGCCTGGAAGCACAGACGGCTGATTAGTCTGGCTTATTGTTTCTTTTCCCAAGACCCTGGTTTAAAGTCTTCATGGGCTACTGGCCCTTGCAGGTACACTACGCGTTCAAGTCTGAAGAGCGGGCCGGCCTGCCTCCCGGGAAATGCAGCCGTCACAGCTGCACGGAAAGCGGGCGAGCACACATTTCTCACGCTCATCAGGAAAGTGTCCAGCACACACACAAGGTTCAGAGCATCCTTTCTGCCTGTAACAGCCAGCACGCCATTATCAGCTCAAGGACAACCAAGGCTTCTCTTGGAACAACAAAAACAAAACGTTGACAGACTATGATTCGTGAACATCGCTCTCCTAACAATTACCCCTAAAAGCCTGTTTATTTTGAAACAATAAAAACCTACGAAGAGGGTTTTGCAACAATATTTACTGAACTCCAGTGTTAGTCCTAGCTCTTGTGAGTTACAGAATTAGTGGGCAGACATAAAAAGATGCTACTCCAGGAAAGGATAATGTCTCATCAAAAATTAGTTTCCGTCTATTATTCAAAGAACTGTTTTTTAGTTTATGTGAGAGATAGTGAGGTATCTTCTACAGACCTGACTACCAAAAGTCTCTCTCATGCCTCCCCCCCTCCTTCTCTGTCTCTGTCTTTCTCAGTCAGGCTGGACTCCCCAGCCATGACACTGCAAGTGTCGAGGTCTCTGAATCACCCTGATAAACAGTCATCCAACCCCAAACGCTTGTGCTGAACTCTGCTGAAACAAGGAGTGGGGAGTGTTTGTCAAGCATTTAGCTTTCCCTAACTAATACACCAGGTGAAAAACAATGTTTTCTTATCATTGTTATCAGGATAAATGTGTTTTTTGTTTGTTTGTTTTCTTTGCTAGGAGGGATGTTGAAAATGTCATTTATCAAACATCCATATATTCATCCCAGTTTAAATGATCAGGTAACAAATGCTTTCTCCTTCCCTGAAGAGCTGTTATGTAATTGATGTATCTTGTTTTCAGAGCTGAACACATCCAGCCTGGAAAGTCTGGAGGTTTCAGCCAAAAAAAAGAGTAATACACAGGGAAATGTCATAAACAAAGCAGAAAATTTAAGAAAATGAAATAAATTCTAGCCACTGGGTCAACTAATAATTTCTTATATACTGAGGTAGATTCATTCTTCAAATTCATACTAAACATTCGTGAAGATTAGAGAGAATTAAAAAAGACTTTCCAGTTTTAAGAAGCCTTTGTTTTGTTTGTTTGTTTGAACTAAAAACATACTTTATTCAGACTTCTTCAGTTTTGACCTAATGCCGCCCTTCAGTTCCCAGATTCCACCCAGGAGAGCACACTACATTTAGCTGTCGTATCTCCTTAGGCTTTTCTGGGCCGTGACAGCTTCTCAGATACGCCTTGTTCTTTGGTGACTTGGACAGTTTTGAGCACTGGCCGGGAATGTTGCAGATTGCCCCTCATCCAAGGTCTGTCTGATATCTTCTCATGATTAGACTGGGGTTAGGGGTTTTGGAGAAGATGACCCTGGACGTGATGTGCCATTCTCATCGCATAAGCTATCAACACGACATCACCATTTACACTGAACTTTGTCACCTGGCTGAGGTGGTATCTGGTCATTTTCCCCACTGCACAAGCCCACTCCTCTTCCGTGCTGCAGACTCTAAGGAGCTCTCTGCGTGCAGCCCACGCTTAAGGAGTGGAGAGTTGCGCTACGTGAATTGTTGGAAATCTTCCTGCGTGGGAAATCTGTCTGTTCTCCTCCATGTATTTATTTATCCAATTGTGTACTTACATCGGTGTGGACTCGTGGGCATTTTACACTTTGTGTTATACGACAACACTCTACTACTCTGTAGCTCCAGCTGTCCCAACGTGGCCACAGGCAGTCCGTTCAGTTGGCTCCTGTGTCCCTGTCACGTGTGTCCCCATCGCTGTGTTCTTGTTTGAGTTTTTCCTCTACTTTCTGGCACTTTAAGACAATCTTGGCTCACGTTGCCTACTTCTGGCTGAAATCTACAATCAGCCACTTCTCCAAGGACGTCTGGTTCCTTCCACTGGAGGGTGGTATGAAGGATGATGTTAGAAATCAAGTTCAGAACGCTAGGTATGTTCCCTGTTTCTAAGCCCTCTCAGCTGTCAGGACGTGGCAAAGGGCACATGCATACTAACCCAGGTATTAACACATGTCCATAACCATTTCTATATGGAACCACCTTCATCTACATTAAATAGACATGATTTTAGACTATCTCTTATCCATCTGTGGCCTTCCTCACCCAAACCCGTAACTCAAGTCTAAAATGAGAAAAAAAATCAAGTGATGTAAATATTCCATATTCCTCTCGTGAACTGCAACGCAACAGGCAGGCAATGTATTTTTGGTAGGCACGGCCAGCAGCGGTGTACTTCAGTGGCCTCACGTCACAGCTTTCAGGGAGGGCCTGGGTCAGGGACAAAGGCACAGCCATGACCTCGGCTCGACCGAGACAAGGTAGAGAGCCGGCGGGGGCTGGGATGAACAGGCTTGGCAGCTGCGACCAGGACTGTGTAAATTACCAGCGGGTGACGGACGCTACGGCGGAAAACAAAGCCACGCAATGACGTAAAGAGATTTTCTGCAAATCCTGGCTATAGACATTTTGCTGCTGTGGTTACCGACCACGACGTAGCCAACTTAGGACACTGCAAAAAAAAATTTTTTTTACTTACTAGGCAAAAGAAAAAAAAAACATAGTATAGCGTCATACTCACGTTACTTATTGTGCATTGTTACAATTCAAATTGCAAAAAAAAAGAGCTTTAAAAAATCTGAAAATCAACTGTCAGTAAAAAAGACAATTTTATGTTCCTTTCTTTATAAGGAGACTTCCTGTCTGTAACAGAGAAAATGCTCAAGTGTGTCTTTAAATGCTCTGTTGCTCTGCAGATTTTCTGGCTCTCACATAAGATGCATTTGCTTGTAAGTCAGTGAGATTATGAGATGCAGAATCTGTCCGAGCCACTTCGTATCAGTGGGGCAGGCAGCGGCTGCAGGGTTATTTTTCACGACACACCTCTTGAAATGTGATGCGACATGCAGACACGTTCTTAATGACAACCACTCACCCACAACATCAAGGGAGGTTGTTTTAAAATATGGAGATTCAAATCTTGTGTCAAAACAAGCAGAAATCACGACTGGGAAGGTAGAAGAAGTAATAAAATTAGAAAACCGCAGTAAATAATGTCAGCAGGGCCACCGCATCCAAGGTTAAACGGTCCGTCCTTGAGGAAGTACTAAGGCCGTGGGATCAGACGTCCCGCCAGCACTGCTATCGTGGGCGCAACCCTGGATGGCCGGAGCTGGCACCCAGTTACCCCTCGGTGTGGGACCGGGCACTGCAGGGGCCTCCTGCTTCTGTAGTTCCCACCCCCGGCGCGGGGAGAATGGGCTCACGCTCCTCAGAGCTGAGGGACCACAGCGGCCGGCGCTCTGAACCGGATGCTCACACGCCTGGGTCTGTGTGCACATTCTTTATCTCCTAGGGAAAATGAAGCCTAGCCCCTGATGGCAACACCTGGGGACTTTCATAGTGTTTGACACAGGGATGGGCCCTGATACACATCTTGCCCAATTTCCTTCACAGCTTCATTTGCTGAATGGCAACTTTGGATTCCAGAAGTAAGAAGGAGAGAGAGAGAGGGAGAGAGAGAGAGAGAGGGAGAGAGGGAGGGAGAGAGAGAGAGAGGGAGAGAGGTGTCCTAGAGACTCGGGGAAGAAAAACAAGAAGCTGAGGGACCCAATCAGGCAACATATGTTACAGAACATACTTTAGAGAACATTTAAGAGCAGACGTTGTCTTCAAGGTTTAAGATGATTATCTCAGTTTTTTTTTTTCTCTTTCTTTCTTTTTTGTCCTCAGCAAAGGAAACCTCCCACTGGCACAGGAATTAAATTTTAAGACCTCCAAAGTCACCTGAAACCATCACCCTAAGAACTGGGTCCAAACATGAGGCCAGACGGAGGCAACCCTTGAATCATCAAACAGAGGAATGCTGGCAGGGAAAGCAAATACAAGACCTAAGCCCAAACTGTAATACATGTTGGGAGAACTCACCTCGGAGGAAATGCAAACGAAAGAGGGTCTTCTGAAAAAGATTTTAAAACACGCACATGGCAGGCCTATTGCTGCTGCCCCAAGAGCACACCCCCTGCCTCCCCGTCCACCCAGGACACTAGCTGCCCAGAGTCCGTACATCCCTCCAGGCTTGACCCCTTCCTGTTCGCCAGTCACTGGTCTAAGGTTGTGTGTGTGTGTGTGTGTGTGTGTGTGAGTGCGCAGGCCTCGCTCTGATCAACGGGATATGACAGTGGATTTACTGGGGCCTAAAACTGGAGAGATTGTCCTCTCTGACTGGAGAAAAAATCAGACTTTTTGACACCAGCCTCCTGACTGACTGCTCGGACACCAACTTTCCTACGAGAACAGGAGAGGAGTTGTAACACGCATTTTTGGACCCTGTGAGGAACCACCGCTCTGAAGTGACCTGCGTGTCTTCAGACTCCTCAACTGCAAACAATGAAGCTTCACAGTCTTATCACCATTGGTCAAGTTCTCTGTTACCTGTAAACACACCCCAACTTACACAGCATGTGTAAAGCCGTCAGAAAGGTAGCAGGTTGGTTAATATGAATCAGAAGCAGGTATGCACTGAACATAACCAAACAGGAATCTAAATATGAAAAATGTAAACCTTAAAGAAGTGGACTGGATAAACACCCAACTAAAGAGAATGTGAATGAAGAAAAAAAAAAAGCTCAGAAAGCTCAATCTATGGAAAATAAAGAAAGAGAAATTAAAAAGCAATACATGAAGTAGCTCCAGTATAACCCTCACAGGTATTCCAACAGCTAAGAAGGAAATATGGGTGGAGCACTTCCTGAAGAGACAATGGCGGAGGTGGTTACTGATTTACTGTGACAGATGAGAATGAGAACATTTTCATTCACAGACAGAGGATGTGGGAACCTCAGAGTATCAAGGAAAACAGAAAAAATATTCAGCGCTGTTTGGAAGGAAGCAAGAGGGATCACCACATTCCACAGGACAACAGAACGACTACAAATTACACTGGGGATGTAACCACCGTCTAGAATTCCGCTAATGCGTTAACTTCTCCTTCTGGAGTGACAGAAAACCTAAGGCCTTTCTGGAAGCACAAAGGCTCTCACTGACGTATTCAGAATCAAGAGAAGGGTTTGGGATGCAGGAAACTATGAAATGCGGGTAGACAGAAACAGATGGGCAAGTAGACACTGGGTAGAGATCGCAGAGAAGGTGGACAGTAATGGTTTTGTTGTGGCTTTTTAACAATTGCAGGACTTTATTTTTAATCAATTCTAACTCATTCTAAACTCTAATAGTAATGTACGTTCATTGAAGCAAAAACCAACCACTGAACACAATGGACATTGCATTCAGAAACTAAAGAGTTAATAAAAACGCACCTGCCATTCGTTAGTGTTCCACTGTACGCGCTCCCAGACCTGGCTCTCCTTACAGCGTCGTACATAATACGGCCTGACTTGGGGATGAAGAGGGTATTCCAAAACACCGCCATTATGCGCACTGCACAACTAATGATGGTCCTTAGTGTAACACGATAGCAAAGACATGTCCACAAGTCTAACTTGCTGTTCTAGCTTACCATTTTGGAATGAGTGCATAGTGCAGAGCAGGGTCGCCCAGCTCTTTCTGTCAAGGTCCAGATGGTAAATTCTTCTGACTTTGTGAGACAGTCTCTGTTGCAACTTGTCGCCTGTGACACTGTAGCACGATTGCAACCACAGTCCGTCCGTGTGTCTCTTTGCATCCAGCTGTCCCCTCCCCTCTGTCCCTCATCCCTTCTCAGCAGGGGCGGCCAGGACAAGGCCAGGTGTCTCGGCACGTGGGCAAGGGAGGTTGGGGCGGGGATGAAGTGAGTTTGGGGGTCACAGGATATATTTGCACGGTTCAGCGTCACCGGCATGTCTCACTGCGTGACTGTGAGGCATCGCCGCACATCCCCGTTCCCGGTGCAGAGGCGAGGAATTCTCCCACCCACCTGGTGCGCTCAACCGGTGCTGGGACAAGGGCGCAAGGCCAGAGGTCCTGAAGTGATAACGGACTTGCCTTTACGGAAGCATGTGCACCGTGCCCAGAAGTGTGTACACCCAGCGCCTAAAAGTGGGCATATGTGTATAATGGAGGGAAAACAAAGTTCATAATGTACCATTCCTCCAGACATCAGATGTGTAAAACCGTGCGCAGAGGACCAGTTTTCATTTCTGCCTCCTGTCGAGGGAGGAGTGTCAGGAACATAGTCTATACAGCACGTACAATTGAAAATGCACTATGTTTGTGTCACTTTTTGACAGAAATAAAATATTTAACAAACCCCAAGTATTCCATTGTAAATTAAATTCTGGAGTATTTCAGTAAAGCCAGAGGACCATGTGGGCTCAACTCATTTGTAGAGAGAGCTCAACTCCTGAAGTCATCTTTAGATGCGTTTTTTTGAAAAACTGAAAGAATGTTCAGGAAAAAACTGAATGGGTATGAGACAAATGTGATAAACATAAGCAAAGAAATCAAGTCAAAAATTATCCTGACATTTAGAAATAAATTATATCAAACTTGGTCAGATTATCATAAGCTGAATTTATTCTGAAAAAAAATTTCAAATAAAGGACTACTAACTACTATATATAAAATAGATAAACTACAAAGTCCTACTGCATAGCACAAGGAATTATACTTAATAACCTTGTAATAGCCTATAATTTAAAAGGATATCAAAGGGCTTTTTTGGTGGGGAGAGATAATTAGCTTATTTGTTTTATTTATTCTTAGAGGAGGTGCTGGGGATTGAACCCAGAACCTTATGCATGCTAAACATGCACTCTACCACTTGAGCTATACCCACTCCCGACTAAGATTATGAAAAGGAATGTATATATATTTGTATAACAATATGCTGCACACCAGAACTTAACACAACATTGTAAATCGACTATACTTCAGTAGAGAAAATATTGAGCAAAAATAATAGAAAGATTCAAGAAAAGAAATTACTAGGTACTTTGATTATCAGAGAATCCAATCAAAGAAGAGGACTGAATTATGGACATGCTGGAAAAACATTAAATGTCTTGATAATTTTACACAAAATATTGACATCAACAAATATTATAGAAAACACTAAACGCGCTTTCTCTTCAGCCACAAGCTGGCTAATGAGTGTCATACAATCAGAGTTTTTAGGATGAGTCACTGAAATCCCCTGAAATCTAAGAGCTCATACGTGAAAGAAACCTGATAGAGGTTTAAATTTGAGAACAATCTCCTAAATTAACATATAACATTATTAATAATTAGTCATAGAGCTACCAGATACCTTTCTAAACTGGTAATAATTACACACACACACACACACACACACACACACAATCAACCATACTGGAAGAAAGACTGAATTATCACTGTATTTTTTCTATAGAAAATACTACAAAATTGTGCACATGAAGAGGTTGTCAAAGAGTATGCAGCGAAAAAATGTAGAGAAAAGTAAAATATTAATCAGTTAGGTAGTTAACAAGAAAACTTATTAAGTTGGCTGAATTTTGTGACATTGTGATAAATACATCAGTCTTTTAAAATTTGTATTAGGGGATGGCTTCTTCTCATTCTAAATAAATATTCACACTTCTATCTATTTTCATATTCCTAATTCTTACTCATTTTCTTGAGTAATGAGGGCCCCAAATTGAGTATTTTCCAGGACCCACAAAACCTGGATCTTTCCCAGAGAGAGAATTGGTTTTAACCAATCACTTCCTAGAAAAAAAGGCTTGCAAGTATTAAAACGGGATTTTTACATCTTTGGACTAAGAGGTTTTGACGACATTTCAGAACAACGAATACTTGTAATATAATGCATAGTGCTGTCTAGTCGTGTCAGTTAACAGACATGCAAAAATACCTGAGCCCAGAAACGAATGCACACGTACATGGGCAATTAATCTATGACAACAGAGATGAGAACACATGATGGGGAAAAGACAAACTCTCTAGCAAATGGTGCTGGGAAAACTGGACAGCTACATGCGAAAGAATCAAGCTGGACTACTTTCTCAAACCATGCACAAAAATAAATTCAAAATGGATGAAAAACTTAAACAGAAGACCCGAAATCATAAAATTTGTAGAAGAAAACACAGGCAGTAAGCCCTTTGGCATCAGACTTAGTAATACATTTTTTCTGGATATGTCTCTTCAGGCAAGGGACGCAAAAGCAAAAGTGAGCGAACGGGACTCAGGAAGCTAAAACACTTTTGCACAGGGAAGGCAACTACCAATAAGACAAAAAGGCAAAACCTACTCAACGGGACAAAATACCTGCAAATGATGCATCCGGTAAGGGGTCACTATCCAAAATGTACATAGCACTCGTATAACTCAACTTCAAATGAACACACAACCCTACTGAACAACGGGCAGAGGATCTGAACTGACATTTTCTGAAGGAGACATACAGGTGGGCAACAGGCACATGGAAAGATGCTCAACATCATCAATCATCAGGGAAACGCAAATCCAACCGCAATGAGGTGACCACCTCACCCCTGTAAGAACGGCTATTACCAAAAAGACAACAAATAACAAGTGCTGGAGAGGACGTGGAGGAAAACGGAACCCTTGTGCACTGCTGATGGGAATGCAAACTGGCACAGCCACTAGGGACGACAGTATGAAGAGTCCTCAGAAAATCAAAAATAGAACTGACTCATGATCCAGCAATTCCACTCTTGGGGATTTATCGGCAGAAAACATAAAACACTAATTCAAAAAGATCTATGCACTCCTGTGTTCATTGCAGTGTTATATACAAGAGTTAGAGTTAGCATATTAACAATAGTTAAGACTAAGTGCCCATCAATAAATGGATAAGAAAGATGTGGTCATTATATATGTGTATATATACATTCATTATATACACATATATACATATAATGGAATATTACTCAGCCATTAAAAAGGATGAAACTTTCCCATTTTCTACAACATGGATGTACCTAGAGGGTATGATGCTAAGTGAAATAAGTCAGAAAAAGACAAAGACTACATCATTTCACTTATACGTGGAATCTAAAAAAAAAAAAAAAAACAAAGGAACAAACACCCAGAACAGAAACAGGTATAGATACAGAGAACAAACAGGGTTGCCAGTGGGGAAGAGAGTGGGAGGAGGAATGAAATAGTTGAGGGAGATTATCTTGTTTTTTAATATCAGGTTATCCTTATATTTTATGACTCAGTAAAAATAAATAATACAACACATTAAAGATGAGTAGAAAAGACATCACTTTTAACGATCAGCCTGCTTTTTAATGCTATACATCCACCATCAGCCTCACAACTACACAATCATATATTTCATTTTCAATCTCTGCGCATTTCCTCTTTGGTCAGATCTTCTGGAAGAATTCCTAAGTCTCCCAAAACAGCAATTTCAAGAGCAGATTGCTTGCTAAATTGAATTTAGTAGCTCTCTATTTTGTTCATTCTATTCTCATACGATTTTGAGTAAATGGGATTCTCTATCCTATACTTCCTATGAAAATGCAAAAATACGGATCGGCAAAAAGTGGGCTAGAGCATACATCTAGCCTCCCAGTCGTCTCACTTACAATAATGTCTATTTAATGAACTCAGTGTATTTTAAAGAGAACATCTCAGTTTGTTCAGTACTAGAGCTTCATAAAACCAAGGTGCTGGTCAGCAGCAGCACGTCCTGGTGTGAAGCGGGCAGGCTGTGCAGTCAGCCTGCCTGTTCCGGTTTGAATCCATATCCTTCATGTGCAAGCTCGCCAATCTAGAGCGCACTGATTTAACCTGACTATGTTTCATTTCCCGATGATAAAATAAGAGTGGTAGTAATACTGCTGATTTCATGAGGCAGTGTGGAGATCCAATCGGGTAATCCAAGTGTATGACTTAAAAACTAATATGGTGCCTAGTAAACCCCTGATAAATATTAACACTTATTATTATCATTCATAATCCCTCTCTATCATCTGGTATTTAATCGTTACCTAAAGCATTTAAAGTAAAAAGCCAGCCACATGATACGGTACCTGCAACACAGGGAAGCAAGAACAGAAAGTTTGCTTTGAACACAGTAGATCTGATTCAACTATTATCATATTTTTTTTTACACCAAGAATTACAGGCTGTTCACTAAGGGTATTAGAACTACCTCTAAAACTTGTAGCTGTCTCTTCCTGTTTAGAAAAAAAAGGACTGTGACACCTCAAACAAAGACTATGTTATGCACACATTCTGAAAGTTTGCTAATAGTCTTACTGCAAACAGCAATGTGATAATTAGACCCCAAATTTGTAAGACCGATAGACCTCCCTTAGGTTGAAGCTTGACTACACATTTTAATTTGCAATTCCTAATGCTGAGTCAAGGAGAGATGACTCAGCACGTGTGTAAATAAGCATTTTTGAGGTCTAAATATTAGACAGTGCTAGCCTGATGGTGGATGCTTCCATCTTAGCAAAATTGGCTGACCAATGAGCAAAACTGGCATTACCAAAATGGCTTTCAGAATTTAGTTTTGACAAAATCTATCAAAATCAACTCCCAAGTAAAAAAAGTAATATATTGTAAATGTTTAAAGGTGCAAAACCGTGCAAAATTAATTTGAATCACTAACAAATGCCATTGCAGTCCAATGAAATTTATTAATTTTTATGTAAGAATGTTTCTTAAATATGGATATTTTTCATTCTTTTGCTATCCTTACAAATTTAGGAAAACAATACTACACAAACCCTATAAACAGAAATCTGCCACTCTCACAAACCTTTAACAATATGAAGATTAACTTCTCTGACCCAAGGATTTAAATTTTCACTTTTACGAATCCTAGATCTGTGACTTCTTCCATTCAAATGCTTCAAAGCAAATATAACAAAAGAGAACTTAAATCACAATTTTCTGTGGTGACACTTACAATCTATCAGGTTTTCTGGACATTTTCCAAATTTGATTCATTCTTTGAATGGCAAAGTTATCTCTCTATTGATACTAGGGCTGAACTATTTCTAAAAATCAAGCAAACGCTTTCTTTCTTCCATGCTCTCATCCCCACTAACTGAAGTCAAGCAACAGGACTTGCTGAAGAGTAATCTGATTTTTTTTCCTTAAAACAACTGTAGGTTAACACTCGATGTGCAATCCTCACTCATGCAAAAGAAACAGCTTTTTAAAGAATGTATACTGTATTGTATTCTAATAGTGAATCATTGGTACTACAAAGTGTGGGTTGCTTCTGTATTAATGAGGGAAGATTTATAAAGCAGGTGTTCATACGCTGGTTTTTTAAAATAGTCTACTAACAGTAAAAAAAAAAATTCCGTATCCCCCACAAGAACAAGCCAGGCATTCTGACTGAGAAACTGCTGTCCAAAAGTATCTGAGGTCAGCATTTATTAAAATTCAAACAGCTTCCCCTGAGCGACCAGTAAAGCAAGTTCAAATTGCGTGCTGCACTGTGTACCTTGGTCTGCAGCGGATTGTTCAGAAGGCGTACAGGGCACAGTGCCCACTGGGGCCAGCCTGACATATGGGATACTGCACTCAGGACTCATCTCTCCTGCCAGTACTGTCTACTCAACCATAAACATGTTTCTGAAATAATCAAAGACTTGCTAAGATCACCACATCGGCACAGTGGAAAACATGCTGACTGCAGAACATTCCAGAACAACATTTCCTGCGTTGTAGGCGAAAACGTCACCAGTTCTGCAGGGTTCAAGCAACCTGTTTAAACTGTGGTGTCTAAAAGAGGTCTACCAGATGGCAGAGAAGTGACACTTAAACCAACAGCCTTCCCGTGTCAATATACTGATTTTTTTTTTAATTTTAATTTTTAAGAGACTTTATTTTTTTAGAGCAGTTTCAGGTTTACAGCAGAATTGAGCAGAAAATAGAGCCCTCCCCACCCACACATGTACACTCCCCTCCCCCCAGCATCCCTCATCAGTGCAGCATATTTAGTGCCATCGATGAACCAACATGGACACATTATTATCAGCCAAAGTCCATAGTTAACGTTTGGGTTTACTCTTGATGTTCTATGGGCTTTGACAAATGCATAATGGCACGCAGCCACCACTATAGTATCCTACAGAATAATTTCACTGCCCTAAAAATCCCTTGTGCTCCATCTATTCATCCCTCCCTCTCTCCCTCCCCCCAAACCCCTGGAAGCCACGATCTTTGTATTGTTTCTGTAGCTGTGCCTTTTCCAGAATGTCATTTGGTTGCAATTGTACAGTTTGCACTTAAAAGACGTATTACTAAATGAAAGAAGCCAGTCTGAAAAGGCTACAAACTGTTCAATACACTGACTCTTAACCCAAGACTAATTCATAATGACAAAAACCTGAATTGGCCTAAAAGTGTGAATAGTTATTTAGATCATTGATTTATATCATTCAACTGAAAAAAAAATGGAAAATACATTCTTGGTAACATCAAGGTTTATGCTTCTCCTACCACAGACAATTAAATGATTGAAAAAAAAAAACGCTAACCATGGAAACGGTTCTGTGAATGAACACACGTTGCAATTCCCTCTGCAAACTCTCTCCTGGACTTTGGGCCGCGTATCTCACTGCAGCCCCACCACCTAAGCCTCTTCCGCCTTATCTCACTGTGGACCTCCTGCCATTTCACAGATTTTCTGACCTCTGGACATTAGCTACCCCCAGTATGCGATCTCATGACACCTGTACTTCACTTCCATAGCACGTTTCACAAGTTTAATGCAATAGATGTGTTTAAGTCTGTGCCTAGTGTCTTTCCCCTCCCTGGAAGAGCGCCTCCTTTCTTCACTGGGTACCAGCTCTCCCGGCAAAGGGACCCTCCTCCCACAGGTCCCCATCTAAGCTGTTGGGTGACTATAAACTGTGAACCAAACCAAGCTTACAAAAAGAATGGACGTTAACATAATAGAAGCTTATCTACATTCCCACCCTCTGAACAGCAATAAACAGCAATCCAAAATTTTCAATATATTTTTTTAGAAAGAATTATTTCCAAACAAATAAAGCTTCATCCCATCTCTTCTCACTCCTTCCCAAGAGTGACCAGCCTCTTCAGTTGGTGCGTATCAACCCCATGTTTTATGGCAAATGATTTCCAGAACACAACAGACACTTACTCACTAGGCATGCTGCTTAACTGACACTTACATACATGGTAGACTGTAAGTATTCATTTGCATTTATTCTGTTTTTCAGATTTATCTGTGTTGGATACGTATAAATCCAGTTTATTGTCTAACGGGCAGGTGCCATTGGTCCTTGAGAATCATACTCTATTCACTATTTTTCATGTTATTTTATTTTTAACAGGTTTATTCAGGTATAAATGTTCAAGTGTATAATTTGCTAAGTTGTGGCATGTGTGAAACCATAACCACAAGCAAGATTGTAAACACAGCCATCACCTCCCCAACGTTCTTCAGTGCCTTTGTAACTTCCTCCCTCTCTCCTACTTGCATTCCCGTCCCTCTACGGAGACCATCACTGGCACGTGTTCTGTCAAATGTTACTTTACAATTTCTAGAATCTCATGTACATGGCAGCACACAGTGTGTTCTTTTCCGTCTTTTCATGCTGCGTGATCATCCTGAGCTTCATCCGTGGTGTCTGCACCTTGGTTCCTGCATAATCACTGCTGAGCAGCACTCCATCACAGGCATAGACCGCAGCTGGTCTGACCGTTCCCCTATTGATGGACATCGAGGTTATTTCCAGTTTGGGCCATTACAGAAAAATCTGCGATACACATTCATGTGCAAGTCTTTGCATACACATATGGTAAATGTATGTGTAACTTTTTAAGAAGCTGGCCAACATTTTTTGAAATATTTTAACCATTTTACTTTCCCAGCAGCAGTGCATAAGAGTTCCAGTCTTCCACATCTTTACAAAAACTCCGTACGATCAGTGTTTTTATTTCAGCTACCTGAACAGTTACGTATCACATTGTGATTCTGATTAGACCATCCCCCATGACAAAAATGTTGAATTTATTTTCATGTGCTTATCTGCCACTCTTGTATCTTCTTCGGCGAAGTCTGTTCACATTTTTTTGTCTGTATTTTAAATCGGTTTATTTGTTTCACTATTATTTCTTATTATTGAGAGTTCCTAATATATCCGGGGTCCATATCCATTGTCAGACATGTACTTTGCAAAGATTTTCTTCCGGTATATGGCTGGCAGTCATGACAATTTCTTCTTAAAAATGTTACTTTTGATGAATTCCCAACTTATTGATCTTTGCATGGGCTGCACTTTTTGTGTTGTATCTAAGTTCATAAAGATTTTGTCCGGTTTCCTTCTAGAAGTCTTAAAGTTTTGAGTTTTACATTCAGGCTGTGCTCCATTTTGAGTTAATTTCATTACATGGTGCATGTTCCACGGACTGAAGACATTTTGGTATGCAAATTTCTAAATGTTCTGGCACCATTTTTTGAAAAGACTGTCCATTCTCCAAAGAGCTGCCGCTCTTCAACTTTCTGGGAGAGGTGTGCAGAACTGGCGCACATTTCTTCCTTCCATGTGTGCTAGATTTCAAAAACAAAGCCAGAGGACCTGGAGATATTTTGTGGAAAAATCTCTAATTATAAATTAAAATGTTTAATAGAAGGCTTTTCAAGTTATCCGTTTCTTCTTAATTAAGTGAGCTTTGGTAGTTTGTGTCCTTCAGGGAATTCATCCATTTGATCTAAGTTGTCCAACGTATTGGCATGAAATTGTTCAAAATATTTCCTAAGTATCATTTTATACCTATAAACCCATTAGCAGTGAAGCCACTCTAATGCCTGCTATACGAATTTACATCGTTTTTATTTTTCCTGTTAAGCCTGGCTGGAGATCTGCACGTTTATCAAACTTTTCAAAGAACCTGCTTTTGCTTCCATTGTTTTTCTCTATTACTTTCGTTCTCCGTTTCACTGACGTGCATTCTGATCTTTCTTATTTCATGTCTTTTGCCTACACTGGGTTTACTTTGCGCCTTTTCCCTAGTTCCTTAAATTGCAAACTGAGGACATTAATTTGAGATACTGCTCTGATACGTGTGGAGCGCTGTGAATTCACCCTCTAAGTATGATCTTAGAGGAATTCCACACATTTTCCTACGTTGTGCTTTCATTTTATTCACTTTAAAACATTTTTTCAACGTCCATAAGACACACAGATTATTTAGATTTGTATTTCGTCTCCCAATAGCTGTGTCTTTAAAGTATGTTTCTTGTATGAAGCAAACAAGTAAGTCTTAATTTAATATATAATCTGATAGTTTTCCCCTTTTAATTGGGGAATATAAAACTATTTCTATTCAGTGTCATTGTTGATATGATTAAATTTAGTCTGTCATCTGGCCATTTATTTTCTTTTTTGTCCTGTTCATTCTTTGTTCCCTTCCCCCTCAGAAGGTATTTTTAAGACTTTTTTTCTGGACTGAATAACTACTGTTTATGATTCTACTTTATTTTCTTCATTGGCTTGTTAGCACTGTTTGATTATCTGAATGACTGTTTCAGGATATTTGGTATCTCTCTTTTAACATATCACAGTCCACACGCAAGAGATACTACATAATTCCGCACATAGAATTAGAATCTTACAATAGTATATATATATATATAAATATATATATATATATTTATATATATATATAAAACACTACATATTTCAATTCTCAGGGACTCTAAGCAATTGGCATACATTTTACTTTTACATATTTAATAATTATACTACATTGTTTCAATTATTTCTTAAACATTCAATAATATTTTGAAGAGATTTAATAAGAAAAACTTCTTACAATCCACCCTTAGAGCTATCATTTTCCGTGTCCTTTATTTGTGTTGGTGCATAATTTTTTCTGCTGTCTTTTCCCTTCATGCTGAGTATATATTTGACATGTCTTTAGTAACGAGCCAAATGTTGGTTTCTTTCAGCTTTGTATATCTGTAAACAAAAACGGCTTTTTTTTTTTTGCCCTCATTTAAAAATCTATTTTGTCTTTAAAGCATGTTTCTTCTAAGAAGAAGACGTATAGAAGAAGGGTACAAAAGTCTAGGATGAATTCTTTTTTTCCCCTATTATCACTTTAAAGGCATCATTGCACTGTCTTCTCTTTTGTGTTGTTTCAAATGAGAAACATGCTGTCATCCTTGTCTTTGTCACACTGCATGTCATGTGTCTTTCTTCCCTCTGACCGCTTTTTTCCTGTTCCATTATAAAACGTTTCTATTGCTCTGTCTTGAAGTTCACAAAGCTTTTTTTCCTGTCATGGCTAATCTACCATTCATACCGTTCAGTGTCTTCTTCATCTCATTCACCAGAGTTCTCACCGCTAGAAGTTTTCAGTTTCTTCACTCTGTCTACTTAACTATTCCAGCGTCTGAAGTACTGTTAGGCACACCTGTGTCTGCTGCTTCTATTATCAGTTTTAATTCAACCGATTTAGTCCTAAGTCAGTCTTGGTTGATGAATTTTTGACCCCATCATGAGCTCTATTTTTCTACCCCAAATTCCCTGCTCGCCTTTTGGTTTGCGACTACGCGGCAGACACCGTGGGCTCTGCCTCGCTGGGTGCTGGCTGTTCCCGTATCTGTACGCACGTTCCTGCGCTTTGTACTGGGACACACTTAAGTTCCTTGAAACCATCTCAGCCTTTTGGGTCTTGCTTTCAGGAGTTACTAGGCAGTCCCAGATCGTGATCAATTCATTACTCCTCAAGCCTGAGGTGAGCCCCTCTTGAGTTCTACAACCAGTGCTTCACAGCTCACGAGACTTTTCCAGTCGGGCTGCTGTAAACACCTGCCACCCCTGAATGTGCGTGAGTTCTGAACACACTTCCTTCTCATCCTGGTGGTTCTCCCGCCAGCCTCAGGTCTCTTCCTCACATGCACTTACTCATCAGGACACAGCTGATTTCAAGAAGGGAATTCTCTCCAGACCTCCAGAGTTTCCTCTCTGCTGCTGTGTCCTCATTCTGTCCTACGAATTCTAGACACCTCAGGCTCCTCATAGTCACAGCTTGGGTTCCTCAGCTCTGGAAACCCACCAAGGCATGACTGCTTTCATCTTCCTCCACGGTGCTCTGAAAAAAACCCTCTGTCGATGCAGACATATGGACAATGTTATGGCTCGTTCTTTTTGACTGCCCATCTCTCAAGGATCACCGTACCCTGGTGCCTAATGGCCACTGCCTTGAAATCTGCTGTTTTGCATATTTTAAAGCCAGAGCTAAATCTGGTCTCTGTCACTCCATCTTGAACAGAAGTGGCAATCCCTACTGGGTAATCCTCCAGTTCTGCCAAATGAGGACATGGTTTATTTTCACTGCTAAAAATGGTGCTGCAAAAAAACAAAACAAAAAAATGGTGCTGGCAATCAACATGCATATATGTGTCTTTCCGGCTCCTGTCTCGTTCGTACATGACTAAGACTTGAATTTTAGGATCATAGGGTCCATACGTCTTCAGTCTACTGAAAAACTGTTCTCCAAGTCAGCTGTACATCTACGCTGCCACTACTAACTTAAGGAAATCAATGTTCCCCAACATGTTCATCAACTTTTCATCAACATTCTTATTAGTTTATACTAATTTGCAATCTGCATTGTCCAGATTTTCAGTCGGTTTAATATATATTGGGATTTCTTCCTCTGAAAGCTCCCTATTTAAAAACCTTAGCCTATTTTTTTTTAGATTGCTTCCAGGATCATTTGGAATTCTTCATACAAGATGATTGATAATCCATTGTGAGTTATATGTTTTTCAAATATCTTCTCCAGTACCTGAAGTTTTTTTTTTCTCACTTAATTTTTGAATTGCAGTTTTTGTCATTTGGAAGTTTTAAATTTTAAAATACTTTAATACATCACTTTCTCCTTTATAATTTTTTTTGTCCTCTGTAAGAAATCTTTCCCTAATTCAGGACCTGAAGGCCATCTTCAAAGGTTTCTTTAAAATGTTTACTTTTGTAAATGCTGCAATGAACATTAGGGTGCATCTGTCTATCTAAGTTAGTGTTTCTGTTTAACAAATGAATGGATAAAGAAGATATGATATACACACACCATACATGTGTAAGTGTGTGTGTGTATATATGTGTATGTATGTGTATATATATGTGTATGTATATATGTGTGTGTATGTGTAAATGTGTGTGTGTGTGTATATATACGTGTATGTGTATATATGTTAGTGTGTGTATATATGTGTGTGTATACGTGTGTGTATACATGTGTGTGTAAATATGTGTGTATATATGTGTATATATATGAGATGTGTATGTGTAAGTGTATGTATACACATACAATGAACTATTGCTCAGCCATAAAAAAAAAAAATAAAATCTTACCATTTGTGACCACACAGATGGACCTGAAGAGTATTATGCTAAGTGAAATAAGTCAGAGAAAGACAAAAACTTACATGTGGAACCTAAAAAACAAAACAAATAAATATAAAAAAAAACTGAAACAGTCTCACAGATGTAAAGAACAAACTAGTGGTTTCCAGAGGGGATGGGGTGAAGGGATGCGCAAAATAGGAAAAGCGTTACAACCAGTTATAAAATAAATATGTCACAGGAATGTAATGTACAGTAAATATAATATAATTTAATATAATCAGTAAACATAATCAGTAAAGTTGTAATAACTCCATACAGTACATGATTTATAAAAATATTGAATCACTATGTGGTACACCTGAAACTAATATAATATTGTAAGTCAACTATACTTTATTTAAAATATTTTAAAGTTTAAAAATAAAGCACAAAAATGTTTACGTTTAGTGTTAGGTCTTTAATCCATCTACAGTCAACTTTTGATGTGTGGCAGAGCTAAACCGTCTTTTCCGTCAGGACGGCCAAAAGTCCCAGGACCCCTTACTCAAGCACGTTTTCCATCCCATGTAATGTCACACATTCACAGCTGATCCGTTCCTTGGCTCTTTTTCCCATTTAGTCTGTTTGACTATTCCTACACTAATGTCCCACTGCCTCAACTACTAAAGCATTAAAATAAAGTTCCAGCACTAGAAGAGCAAATCTTGATGATCTGGGGAACTGTGACCTCTACGGGAATTTCAGGGTCAATTTACCACATTCGATGAACCACCTGTTTGGGGTTTTTATTGAAACAACATTGAATTTATGCATTAATCCTTGGAGAACTGATACAATTACTAAACTATTCCTCTCATTCCCAAACATTATATAAATTCCTTGCTTCTTTAGCTCTTCCTCTATCTCTTTTAATAAGGTTTCAAAATGTTTTTCATGAAGGTCTTATAAAACTTCTGTTCGATTTAATTATAGGTTTTCAGTCTTCCTCACACACACACACACACACGTATGTATACATACATGCAGTTTATTTTATGAATAGTTAATGCTGTTTGTAACTGACCTGTACCTCGGAGGCCACATTCGTGGAACAGTGGCGTCCTCTGCCACACCGCGCTGAACAGGACTGCCCAGCTACACTTTACAGACCCCAGGCAGAGGGATTCTCATGATCCTCTGAGACTTACACTCCCAAGTATCCTTCAGGAAACAAGAAGAACGCTCCCCAATTCCATAAAACATCACTTCGGTTTTGTTTGCCCGTTTGTTTTCTGCAAGAAAAGCCTTGAAGAGCAGAGCACTGGAGACTGGCTGGAGGTCAAGAATGCTTTCCAGGCAGCCAAGAGCAGGCCACAGAGGATGCAGCCCGAGCTCAGGGCTCTTTGATCGTGTGTTTTGGAGAGCGCCAGGGAAGCCTTTGGCCTCTGAGCATCATTAGTCAGCAGAGGCACGCCAAGCAGCTGCAGGGAAGGCTCCTCTCATCCCCAGGAGCTCTCTGATGCTTCTGCCGCCGAGGTCTCTCTCCTACAAGGCCGCCCTTTTCTTTCTGCTGCCGTGCCCCTCCCCATTATTCTCCTGGCGGACCAGTCTGCAGCGCTTCAATGGTCTCCCTTTCTTCCCTTTGTAGGTTCATCCCCGTTGTCCTCCTGTTCCTGAGGATCTGTTTCTTCATACCTTCTTCTTTTCTTCTCCACGAGGAACCTTTACCACCCTTTACCAAGGGTGTCTTCCTTGGACACCCTTCTCACGCTGCCATTTTTTCTATCTACACTCTGAGCTACAGAGACAAATTATCTCCCTCATCCTTGTAAGGTACTTAGTTCTAAATTTCATTTAAACATTCAGGAAGCACCTACTAAGTCCCAGGGAGTGTCCTGGCTGTTAACAATACAGGCACAGAACCCTTTGGGAACTCAGAGTTCCAGGCCAGTGTGCTGACTGCCATCTACAAAACACTATGAAAAGTAAAAGAGAGTCAATTAATGTTTGCAATGCGTGAATGATTTGCAAAAGAGCTCCCCAAAGACAGCAACTGGGTTTGCTCTGGAAAAATAAAGGTTTCCAGAAAAAGGAAGAGGTAAGCCTAGCATAGTCACAGACAAGGAATATGGGCACTTCAGAGACAGCCGCATACGGAGGACCAGATCTGTGCCCCCTGTTCGTTACGGGGTTCTGACCGGAGCTGACCTCGGGGACGAAGGCTGGGGCTGGACGGCGAAGACTATCACAGGAGCTAGATCCTAAAAGGCAGGCAGTGGGGAACCATCTAAGACATATAAGCCAAGCAGCACACGGTCAGGTGAATGTTCTAGGTGTATGACTGTCAACTGCACGTAGGAAAGATTAGACGGCAGGTGACGTCAGGAGAAAAAGCCATTCAAAGACTCTTAAATAACTCGGCAAAGGAGAACGAAGGCCTCCGGCAAGACTGAGAGAGACAGACGTGAGACACAGCTTTAAGTATCATGATGTAAATAGGGGTTTGTACACCGAATATACGGAGGGGAAGGACTGTAAGAGCAGCACCTGGTTTCTGGCCCGGGCTCTTCAGGGCTGATGGCGAAGCCGTCCACTAAGACAGAAACACATGAACAGTGTCCCAGTCGAGAACATGAAGACCTGAATTTTAGATGTACTGAATCTGGGGTGCCCTGGGGTGTTCACATCTATGAAGTAGCTGGGAAAAGGTCTGAAAACTCAGGAAAGAGTTTGGGGCTAGAAATGGAGACTTGAGAGTCACCAGCTTATCCGGTTAGCAGTATATAAATCATGGAATAGATTAAATTGCCCGGGGAACACACAGAGAGTAAGGATCAGGGTGAGAAATGGGGCGTGGGGGAAAGCGTCTATTTAGGAAGCGTGAGAAAGACCTAAGAAAAGAGACAAGGAGGGAGTCACCCTGGAGCAGAACCAGGTGAGGCTGGGACGGCTGAGCCTGAGAGCTTATGACATGAAAGTCAAAACTGGCTAACAGTGTGACATCCACAAGAGGGTCAGAGTGGATCAAGGATGGAGAGTGAATCTTTGAATGTGACAAACAGCTAATCATTGGCTTACTTGTCAGTATCAGCAAATTGCAGTTAGAGCCAGAAGGCAGGGCAGTGAGGAGGGAAAGATTCGTCTTTCCCCCCAAATCTATGTGACAGAAGAGAAGAAGAAAGGCCCTGGGAATACGAGGAATTATCAGAGGAAGACGCCTTTTATTCATCGTTTTTTTTCTGATACAGATGGTGATGATGATAGTGATAAAGTTTTTATTGTTTTCAGAATGGGAGGGATTTTAGTAAGCTTATAGGCTGAGGATATGGATTTGGCATCAAGGAATAGATTTAAGATGTGGAAAAAAGAGAGATAAACATGAAACCTAGGCCAGAGGCAGGAAGAAACGAGAAGGATGATCTTTTAATACGCTATTTCTGAGAATGAAGAAAGTGCATTAAGAGTGGACGTGCTGTTGACAAAAATCATAGGTATGGAGGATGGAAACACAGGTACGAGGGCTTCAAAGCCTCCACGTAACCAGCGGTAAATAACCAACACTCGCATAGTTCCTGGTTCTGTGTCAGGAGCTATTTTAAGTGCTCTTTACCAACATTAACGCATTTGATCCTTCTAACAACTCTAGCAGATGGATGCCATTATTATCCCCATTTTACAGCTGACGAAAACAGAGCAAAGAGACATCAAATTATTTACCCAGGATGTGAACCCCGTCTAGGTGGTGAGTCCCTGCTCCTAGCCTCTCTCCTCTACTGCTGCTCTGAACAATCAGGGAGCAAGTGGGAGGAGATGGAGATCGGTAGAAGGATTTGAGGGGAAAAGCCACAGGAAATGAGCTGGCACAGACCAATAAGCAACAAATAAAAGAGAGAGAGAGAAATGGATTAAAGACTAAAGCATAAAGACCAGAAACCGTAAAACTCCTAGGAAAAAACACAGAGAAAAAGTGTTACCACATCAGTCTTGGCAATGATTTTATGAAAATGAACCAAAAGCAAGAGCAACGAAAGCAAAAGTAAGCAACTGGACCACATCAGGCTATAGAGCTTCTTAATCTCCCCAACAGCTCTGAGGTCAAAACTATTACCAACAGGGTGTTTTACTCAAACCAAATTGAAAACATCCCCCTAAGTCATGGATTAAGCCCTAATTTGTACCTCTCCCTCTATTTGCTTAACCTTCTTTTTTAAAAAAATTACTGCTTCCTCTCTTTGATTGCAGGATTCTAGTATTATTAAGGTTTACATAGCAAATCCAAAGGTAGAGTTAAGAGAAAAAAATTAATTTCAAATCATGTCAGGGGGTTAAAAAACACGAAGAAGCTTCTACACAACAAAGAAAACAATCATTTCAAAGAATGAAAAAACTACCTATAGAGTGGAAGGAAATATATGCAAACCATGTATCTGATAATGGCTTAATGTCCACAATATATAAAGAACCCATATAAAACTCAACAGTAAAACTAATAATAATAACCTATTAAAAATGGAATAAGGACTTGAACATGTCTTTGAAGAAGACATACAAATGACCAACAGGTATATGAAAAGTGCTCAATAACACTAATCACCAGGGCAATGCAAGTCAAAATCGCAATGAGGTATCATATCACACCTGTCAGAATAACTGTTACCAAAAAACAAAAGACAGCAGCTGCTGTCAAAGATGTGGGAAAATTGGAACCCTTGTGCCCTGTTGATGGAATAGCAAAATGCTGCAGCCGCTATGGGAAACAGTGTGGGGGTTCCTCAAGATATTAAAACTAGAACTACCATATGACCCATCAGTCCCACTTCTGGGTGTTTATGCAAAAAAGAAAAAAATCCCTGAAATCAGGATCTCAAAGAGATATTAGCACTCATATGTTCACTGAAGCATTATTCACAAGAGTCAAGATGTAGAAACAACCTAAATGGCCACTGACAAATGAATAGATAAAGAAAATATATACACCCCATAGAACACAATTCACCCTTTAAAAAGAAGGAAATTCTGCAAAATGTGACAACATGGATTAACCCTGAGGACATTATGTTAAATAAGCCAGTCATTGCAAGACAAATACTGCATGATTGTATGCATCAGAGAAATCTGAAATAGTCAGATTCACAGAATCAAAGAATGAAATGGTGGTGTCAGGGCAGGAGGAGGGAGACATGGAGAGTCACTAAGTCAATGAGCATCAAAGCGAGATGAACGAAGTCTACAGATCTGCTGTGCAACAGGGTACCCACAGTCAACAACGACGCACACTTAATATTTTGAGAGCATATCTCATTCTGTACTCTTACCAAAATTAAATTAAATTTAAATTAAATTAAATTTTTAATGAAACAAATAGGTCTCAGAACAGGAAAAAAAAAAAGAAGCAAAATAATAATAAAGAAGGGCAGCAGTGGACCTCAGCTGCAGCGGATGACCGTGAACTTGCGGGGAAGCCAACCTGTATCGCTGTGTATTTCCTCAGAAGTGCTGGTCACGCGGGTACCAGGGAGAGGAAGCACTGTTAGGTGTTGGAGTTGTGCTGTAAAGCAGGGGAGGTAACGGACACGAGGAAGATGTTGAGTCAGCAGTTCAGCTGAACTTCCAGAGAGAGGGTCAGCCGGGAGCGAGGAAGGAAGAGAGCCAGGAGCGGAATGATGGGTTGAGAAGAGAGCCTGAGAATGAAGGCAACAGAGAAGAAAGCAAGACCAAGCGGTGGAAACAGACCTGGGTTCAGCCACGTTCAAAGCCACGCAGCCCTTGGCCACTGTGGATACAAAAGCTAACAAAATCCCTTTTTTGCGTTAAAAAAAAAAAGCACCGTTGACTTATAAAGGCAAGAATTTGCGTGGTATGTGTGTGTGTGATGTTATTTTTTGGAACCATGGAAGATCAGGAAATTAAACAAACTTTAAAAAAGTGAAACAACTCTAATCTCAAAACTGTCTCCCACACGAAAAAGGAACTTCCCCAAGCAGATGACCCACTGTTCACCTGGCACTGCTGCAAAAAGCAGCTCACTGGTTCTCACTCCTTCCAGAGAGAGCAGAAAAGAGAAATGAGAAACGATTTAACTTTTCTAATCCAGAGAAGAAATGTATTAAAACCAGCTCTAATGACCACCATTGGGGACAAAAAAAAAAACAAGTAAAGGAGGTTAAAAACGAAACAAACAAGTTACTCAACATTGAAAGAAACAATCAACAAAAGAAACCCTTTCTGTTCAACATCCCGAGAGAACAGGCCACTCGTGCGTCAAATGCAGGCACGTTTTCATAAAGCCACACTAGCATCTAAAAGGCTCCGTCCGGAGGCCGGGATCCCCGCAGAACTGCTGGTCTCTCACGTGCAAAAGGACCCGCGGAACCGGAACAAGACGGAAGCCCGACCCGCCGGCGAGCTGTGCGCGCAGAGCGCTCCCTCCCCGCGACCTGATGCGAAGGGGCGAGCGCAGGTCCCCCCCCCCCCCCCCCCCCCCCCCGCTTCCCGCAGGCTCGCTTCCCGCCACCGGACGCTCGCCAACGGCCTCCGTCAGTTCCCACCTTTGCGAACGGGAAGAGCCCTGAAGCGGGTTCTCGCTTTCACGAACAAAAGCGA
Organism: Vicugna pacos; assembly: GCF_048564905.1. Classification (NCBI taxonomy): domain Eukaryota; kingdom Metazoa; phylum Chordata; class Mammalia; order Artiodactyla; family Camelidae; genus Vicugna; species Vicugna pacos. The sequence goes on from NC_133014.1 coordinate 16,144,384, forward strand.
GAAGCTAAGCAGTCACAGGAAGTTGCGTCCCAAGGTAATTGCTTCTTTGCTTTATGCCGCTGGGCTTGTAAAAGAGTTCACAGCGACACTCTACGTGCGGATGGCAGGGAAGCCCGTATACGAAACGGCGCGGGAAGGTGTCTGTGCAAATAAACGCAGAGCAAAAACGGCGTGACGCTCAAATAATTAAAGCTGAGTCTTACGACACACTCTGCTGTTTGGCCCCCTGCCGGGTGTCCTTCTTGACCACCGTGCCTAACAGCCAGCCGTGTCATTGGGGGTGCGGGCTCCATAAACGTCGGAACCGTCCCATCAAACCACCCCTTTCAACGTGTTTTTCTAAGTCATGGTGAAAATTTCCTCAAAATAACATTTATAAACACATCCTATTGAGAAGCCACTGTCACACCACTTGCCTCGTGTGATCCAGTCATTCCCAAATCGTGTTCTGGTTTATAAACTGGTCCAGTGATCCAACATGAGGTGATTCAAATTGAAGTTTCATGGGAAAAAGTCAAATGGTCACATTTATCCATGGCAGAATTTTATAACAGTTTGCTTCTTTTAAACAAGAAGAGCCTCGGTTATTACGTTTAGTTCTTACGCTGAATTTGTATTTGTACACCATTCTGAATTTATACACCAACATAAATCTCCCAGAGCAATACAAACACACTATAGGAGCACAGAGAAGAAGATTAAAACAACACACTGTGCTCAGTCCCTGTGCTTAGAGCAAAACCAAACGGTGCGACTGATGCCTCAGGAAGAGCCGATTCCATCTGAAATGACCAAAAATTCAGCCACTTTGCACATCAAAAGGTTTAGACAGTAGTTCATCTTCCATTTAATTTTCAAATAAAATACAGCTTTCCCTTCATCTGGTAAGGTTTAAAAAGCAAACTACTGACACTGCAAGACAATAATGTTTATTGCAGCCCTAATTATTCTGTATCAAGAAAAAAGTGAAAGGGTCACACACTCCAGACAAACAAGTCTGTATCAGCTATTGAAAGTCCTGTCCTGAAAGAGCAATTGGAATGTTGGAGCTTTTTTTTTTCCAAGGAACAAAAGCATAAGTTTTAAAATAGAAGTATAATGTGTTTATGAAAACATCTCAGATTAAGAAAATGGTAGAAAAGGATAAAGGACAGATATTTTGTCACCCAGTAACTCCTCTGGAATGCAAAGTTCACATCAATATATTACATGAATCAAATCCCCTGTTGGTTAGAAAATACTGCCCGGCTCCTGAATATGTGAAGACATTCAATAAATGAAGCTGCAGTAGGTTTCAATAAATAAGGATGGGAACTGACAAACTAATTTAAAATGCAATAATCTTTGTGTTCCCTGAGAAGTACTACAAAGAATCGTAGAGACAAAAATGTAAGTCCTTTCACACACACCTACAGGTTTGCAAAATACACACACAGCATAGCATGATTAAACATACATGTTTCAGAAGGTAACTGGGGAAAACGCTCACAAGTCTCCTCAAAGGAGCAGTTAGAGCAGGTGTAACATGAAACCTGTTTTCACCAGGATGGAACGAAACCTTTACCTTCTGATTCCTTCGCAGTCAAACTTGTAACCACCGGGGGCGGGGGCAACATCGAGTTAAGCACTCAGACGTTACAGATAATGAAGTGTCATCTGTAATGAAAATACTGCCTCTGATCGTGTGGCCCTACAAGAGGGACTTACAAGCTGTGCATTCTAATTAAATTTGAAGACTGAACCCATTTTTGTTCTTGCCAAGATCAGTCTTCAAATTCCTAGAGAGACATCAGAAGACACCCGCAGCTCAGTGAGACAGGGACCTCTGTCAATTTGATTTAAGCCTTCAATCGTCATCACGTTGTCTCCACGCTTCCCCGATACTCTGAGGAGTGAGCCGGTTTCTCAGGGAAAAGCATGGAAATTGCTGAAGAAAAACCACCGTGACTCAGGGTGAACATCACTCTCTCTGTAATCGACAAGGGTGCTGTTTAGTATACATTTCACTTCCTTCTTTATAATGTTGAGTCAAGTTCCCAACTTTTCATTTTCTTGGCTGCATTTGGTCTAGGAAAAGTCTTAAACAGGATTATTCCCAACGATGTGTCTCCTACCTTCTAACGGCAATGGGTGTTAATGAACCTCACTATGGGGAAAAAAGGGGACAATAGTGGGGACAATTTAGACCATTTCACTGAGCATACAAAGATAGGATTTAGGACAGAAAACACACACACTTCTAATTTATAACCCAAAGGATATTGCGATGAGGAAAGCCAAGCAATTATTTCTTTTTAACCTAAAAAAAGATTTTTTTCCAGGCTAAAATTATATAAGGTATATTTTATTAATCAATGACTCTGTTGTCGCTGTTCCAAGCAGTGGCACAGACCTACCACTGCTTCCAGAGAGTGGCCTAGGCTAGCTGGAGGCATGGCCGTGGCTCACTTTGGAAGAAAATACAATGGTCTTCTACTCAGGCATGTGTCCTGCTCAGATGCTTCAGTTTTGGGGGCAGAATGTCTTTCCTTCTAGCTAACAGTTTAAAATGTAGAGCTAGTAACACAAAGCTAGGGATACTTCAAACCCAATGATCTTTAGCAATACGGACCGCTAACATTTATTGAGTTATCACTATGTGCTCTCAGTTTGCTGAGCCCTACACCCACAGCCCACTGAGCCCTCCAAATACCCCATGAGTAAAGTACTGTTACTTTCTTATTAACATATCTGAATCATCCAAGGCTAAAAGCTTTTATATCCACCTGACTATACGTTATTCTCTGTACCTCTCAGGTGGCACTTATCTAAGTACCAATATTATTTCCCAATATTTTGTGTGTCAGCCTTAACTCTACTGTTGCCCCAAGAGCATTCCGGCCTTGTGCATCCAGAGTGTTGCACACTACAGGAAACTAAATATTTGTTGAATGGATGGTGGTAACCATCTCTTTCCCTTTCAGGGTAGCTACACAACTTTTTTTCTCAGTACAGTTTCTGTACCATTACTTATTGCATAAAATCCATATCAGAAAACATTTTTTTCCATTCCTATAAGAGGCTATATTTTTGTCAATTTTTGGAAAGGATTATCGACTTCAAAGTTTCCCTTTAATTGCAAGATAATTGAGAACAGCAGGAACTCAAGATAGATTTTTCTGATAAAAATGAATACAAAGAGGCAAAGATACAATGCAAAGATATCTTTAACTAGGAAGCTCAACCCAAAGCTAAAAATCTGCTTACACGAATTTAGTGGTAAGAAGTGAAATTATAAAAGATGATGAACAAGATAATAAAGGCTTGTCTGAGTGAGCATTCATATTTAAATGTTTGAAAACTAACAAAAAAGGAAAGTGCTGGGAAAAAAAAACTAAAAAGGGGAAGAGTTTGTGGAAAACAAAAACTATAAACATTGAAAAGAAGGGATAAAACACCATTATGTTATATGGTGAGAAAATAGGGAGCTTGGCGGGAGGGATAGCTCAGTGGTAGAGCGCGTGCTTAGCATGCACAAGGTGCTGGGTTCAATCCCCAGTAACTCCATTAAAAAAAAAAAATAGGGAACTGGCCAGTGGCAGGAAGCAGGGGGCCAGGCTCCAAGACAGAAGACGTCTGACCACAAGGCTGACAGCACTGACGATCATAAATAAGAAGGGAGGCCATGGTTTCAGGAGGTGACATTCTTGACAGAAAATAATTAAAGGAATGCCGTCCTCTTGACAGTCTGGTAACACGTGAAGATTTACTACACAGCAGAGGAGCGGAGAAGGCAGGGCTGTGCAGAGGGCCGCCGCATCGCAGCACCCCACGCCGACGACAGCGAGCGAGAAAGTGGGGACACGGGACGCCCAAGGGCCAGCGATCACTGCAGGGGCTCCATTCCCATCCAGGGCTCTGCTTTACTCCGAAAGCTGAGGGGTTTTGTTTGGGCATGAGCTTCCGTCACAGAAGCACTTCCATGCACTGTTTTCTGAGTCTCTTTTAGGGCAAGAAAACCAGGATGTAGGCTGAGGGGAGGGGATGATGAGGACTGACCCCTAAGGCGGGGGCGGCCCTGCTGCCCGATGGAGCAGGGGCCAGGGGGGCGCACAGAGCGCAGCTGTGCCGGTGCACCCCTGCTGCACCAGGAGCCCAGAAGGAACAAACCACATCACTGACACAGATCCTCGTTAAAATGCCATTTGTAGTCGCTGGCAGGCCTGAGCCGGCACCATATAATAAAGCAAGCCCCATTCCCATTCTTCACACATTATAGTAATGCAACATTAAAAGCCAACTCTCACTTAATGGGGAAAAGCCAGAAATACTGCCAGCAGACTCGGGAATAAGAAATACACGTCCACTATCGCCACCACGACGCACTTAACATCGCCTTGGGAGCGCGATCCAACACAGTTAGGACAAAGCACCTGGAGACACGAGAATTAGAAGAGACAGGATTATCTCATGGGATAGCTTCATGTGCATAATTTGTCTGAATTCTGTAATGTCACACCAAAGTAGAGAAACCATGCCATCTGCAATTCTCTAAATTGTAACAACAGACCTAGTTGGATTATAGAAGAAACAAAATGTGAACGTTAACTCAGTGCATAATTTGGAATAAGATAAATCCGTTTGCACTACTGTATGTGTTTTTGCCAGGAGAATGATTTAGTAAATGATAAAGCTGCTTACTCTGCTGGCCCCTTTCCAGTTTCACACGTACACCTTCAATTCCATTTTTCCCTCTGCCTTCTTCTTCTATTGCTGAAACAAGGAGGTACAGTGCACCACAGAACTACCCTGAACAGGCTCGTGAGCATTTAGGGACACGTTTTAGTACAGATATGGCTCATCGCTGTCCGGTGAAGAAAGGGAAAATGGCAAAGAACTTGTTGATCCACGGACTCTCATTTCCTCTCATCTTTTTTATCCTTGGGAAAAATTAAACTCTAAAGTCTAGCAAAATCAAAGCCATAGCAAAGACTAATGTTTTCCTTTCTGGATTTGTCTCCACCGACGGGAAGTTAAAAATAACCACAGGGTTGTATGTGTGATCCTTCTTTGAGGTACATCTCCAAGAGGAATATTTAAAAACAAGACTGTGGAGGGATTTAATTTGCACATGAAAGTTTAGCCAAGATGCCCTGATCTAGGCAGTAATGTGGGGTGATCCTAACAGCACTTTGCTTTTCAGAGCAGCTATCAAAAAGTTCCCAATTAACATGTTGGGAAGTTACATACAGCTCCTTTTTGAAAGGAACCGTAGTGGTAAAATCAAGTCACTCAGCATCAAAACTGACTATAAATGAATTTTTATTTCAATGGAAGGCTCTGATGTTTTTCCCCCTATGTTTATATATCAAGTAGCAATGTGTCAACATTACCCGTTCATCAGGAAATACACTCTGGGAAAAAAAAAAATTATTTAGTTCAGATTATATAAATTAGCCAACACTTTGTTCGTTTTCAATTAAGAAAAAATGTTTTATTTAAGAACCAGTTGTCTTCATAAATTTTATAAGATTTCTCCGTTGTACCCATGACCATTTTAAAGGGAAAAATCCGTCACCCTTTGGATTCGTTTTTCTATCACTGCTATCACAGATGACCACAAATGTAGCAGGTCAAGCAAATACAAATTTATAATCTTGAAGTGTGGCAGGTCAGAAGTCCAAAATGAGTCTCGAAAGACAAAAATCAAGGTGTCTGCATCTTTCAAAAGGCTCTAGAGAAGAACCCGTACCCTTGCTCTTCGGGGCTGCGCCTGCATTCAGTTCCTGGAGGTCGCAGAACTGTCTGCATCTTCTCGCCGGCTGTCCGCTGAGGGCCGCTCCCAGCGTCAGGTGCCACTGCGTCCTTGGTTCACTGCTCCTCTCCTCCATTTTCTAAGCCAGAACTGCAGCTGGACTCTGTACACACTGCATCCACCTCTTTGCCCCTTTCCTCTCTTTACATTTCTAAGGACAACCAGGAAGGCTTCTCTGCTTTTCAGGGCTCCCGTGATTAGACTGGGTCCACCCACATCATCCAGGATCATTTCCCCAACTCACGGTCTCTAACCTTGATCGCGTCTGCAAGGTCCCCTCTGCCATGTAAGAGAACGTACACAGGTCCTGGGCATGAGGCTGTGGACGTCTTGAGGGATGGTTAGACTGCTTACCACACCCTCTGATAACACAACACCCAAATTTGAGTTAACTTTCTGCTTCCGCAATATAAATTTTCAGACATCCTTGCCTCGGCTACATTCATCAAGCAACTGGTAATAAATACAGAGAGGAGGTAACCAAGGCAGTGGATGGTGGAGCCAGTTTCAATCACTGAATTTTTTCCGAATCTTTTTACCTGCATTACTTCTCTTTAAAAAGTAACCAAAGAGATAGGAGATTGTGGTCAATTTCAGACTTCTGATCACCATAAAATGTTAAGTATTACAAAATTTCATGCAAATACAAAGAAGAATGTTGCTTTAGTTGATCCTCCTAAGTCTATGCTATGGAAAGGCACAGCTGCCACTACCCTTGAAACATTGAAATTATCACTTAATTCACCGCCTGCTGAGATTCTCAGGAACTGGTATGGAAAGTTATTTCACAGCGGCCAGAGTTCCATCCCCCTGGCATTCCTGCAAATGGAAACATCAGTTTCTAAAGGTACCTCTTCTATGAGACAAGCAGCAGCCAACAATTAAAGTAGGTGTGTGTTCCTAAAATTAACATCACTGGGAAATTGCCAGCGTTGTTATGTATAAAATTCCATTATCGTGGTGATACTTTTCTCCCTCTAAAGGTGGAAGGGTAAAATTATTTTCAGTTCTGCCTAATTTTTGTCACTTAGATGTCTTCCAGTTAGCATCCCATCCCACTTCCCTTTTTACTTTTTCAGCAAACATTTATTTAATGACTCCTGGGAGCCAGGCATACTTCTGGATATCGGGATTTGATAAACTCAAAGATAAAATAAAGATAATTCATGGATACCTCGAAAGAAAGGTAACACATGATCTGTTGGGTTTCTGAAATTTCTCCATTTTTAACATCAAGAAGCAGATCCTAAAAAGCACAGGTTTCCCAAATCTAATCAGCACACAGGGTAGCTAAGATGGGCATCTCTTGACAAAAGGTCCAATTCAGACCTACTTGCCTTTCCTGAAATAATGGTTAACATTTATAGTAACATTTGAGAGCAGAACATTTGTCATTAAATTTTCTGTGTTCAGTGTCAAACTGCTCGCAAGTCTGTGGGAACTCTGTTCAGAAGAAGCATCTGTCCTTTGTGCTGAGAAGAGCCAAAGGCTTGGGGGCTAAACCACATTGTCCTGACTTCACCCCAAGTAAACAGGGTTCTATTTTAAAAGCCCAGGTATTACCCATATTTAATGTGGTGACAAAAGGAGGCGCGAGGAAGGATTATATTAAACAGACCACTGCTGGAGGAGTTCAGGTGCCTCAGAGGCCCTGTGAGCACCTTTAAACACAGGATTAAATCTTTGATGAGACCTTGAAAAAGCCGTGATCCGTGGCCATGAGGGAGACATAGCAGCATTTCTACATTTGGCTTAGAACCTGGCCTGGCGCCTGATTACAAAACAAATGGAATTCTAGCAGAAAAAAGGGCGAAAATAAAAAAAGACGGCGTCAAAGACAAGTAGAGCATACGATACAAGCAGCAACATCAAACACGACAGGAACCCTGAACAAAATGAAAGCGGGCGACAGCAATAACGAAAAAGCCAAGCAAGCCAGTGCACAGACACGTGCCATTGACAGGAAATATCTTTAAAACACAAAGAGACTGAAAGGAAGGAAAACATACACCATGTGGAAGGTCAGATCCAGTACTTATCTGGCTGCACAGTAGGGCTGCATATAAACTGGCAATTAAGACAAAACGTACTGCCTGGAGATGCTCCAACAGACCAGGACGGAGCTGAGCACCCCGAGCAGCCCGCTGCTATACGGGAGGTCAGTCCAGACAGAGGGTGCCTGGCAGGTGCGCCTGGAGAACACAAGGCTACAAATGACTACAAATACTGCTGGGGGAACTGGTCACTTATCCACATAGCGAAAACCGTAATGAGATTTTCACCTGACCCACACATAAAAAATGCCTTCCAGATGAATGATAGATTTGAACATAATAGGAAAATTTTTAAACACTAAGAAGAAAATATAGGAGAGTATTTTTCTGTCCTTCAGATTAGGAAAGAATTCTTAAACTAGGATGCCCTCCCCTGAAATACCCACAAAGTGTACGTTAAAACCATGACAAACGACCTGTCTTAAAAGTATTAGCGCCAAAAGGCTCCGTGAAATAATAAAGCGGCAGGCTCCTCGCTGGGAGAAGATATTTGAACTTTGTACAACAGACAAAGGAATATTACCTTGAAAACAGAATGAAATTCCACATATTAATAAGAAAAGGACAAATGAAAAGAGAAAAAAGGCCAAAATATCTAAACAGGACATTTAACAAGCAAAATACGTAATAAAATCCGCACTTCTAATTATGGAACTACTGCGATGCCGCTGCTAAGGGCTGGGGTAGCCGTCCCTCATTTACAGCCCCCCTTCAGATGCTGGGCGGCCGGGCTGACGGGTCCACAGGAGGATTTCCACACAGTAGCTACTCACACCTCAACGGCTACCGATTAGAGGCAGTGCAGAGGCTGGACGCCGAGCTTCATTTAAATCATCCATTTCCACTTACCTTTTTATCAAGTGAATTCATAAAACGTTATTTACATCAAAGGATCAGATTAAAAAGGACACAATACCACCTTCCCAAATGTAGGGACTAAATTAAACTTAGATTCCCTCATTTTCAGAACAGCAAATGTTTTCAGCTCTGAGGGACTGCATGAAGCAAAACCATCATAAACACGGGTGGAGTTCCAGCTCTACTGACTTGGTAACACCTTGAAGTACCACTGACTTTCATACACTTGACCTAATTGGATTTCAAAATTGTGGGGAAAAAGTCAGTGTTATTTTGAAGCACCAAACTAACTAATGTTTTTAAATAAATGTTAGGCTATTTACAATACATAATTTATAAAGGATGAAGGGAATTCTCCTGCCAATCAAAATATTAAATAATTTATCTTTTGTAACTTCTTGAAGCCTGAAATAATTTGTAACCATCTTCCTACAACTTGAAAGGGCAATGTCACTAATTTTCTAGTAACTTGTCATTATCACTGCAAAATGACCCAAAATAACACTTCTAAATGAGGACTATGTCTTTGTCAGATATGAATTAAAATTTTTTTCTAAATACATTTTGAATGTAGTTAAATATCATTTAGTGCAATATTGGAAAATTTTATCCAAAATAATTAATGGAATTAAGTTAAAAATGCACCACTGCTTCGAAGAATGAAGAAAGCATTAAACATTCTGAACTCTTTGGGGTGGTAAGCAACAATCCTACAATGAAGTCAAAATATAAGAACTCACAGGTGGCCATGATATCTTAACACCATCTAAAACACAGTCCTTATGTGCTTGAATCATGGTTCTCATACAAACATTTGAAACGCACTAAGATCAAAGAGAAAATTCATGAAATCAAACTGAAAGAAGGCTTAAGATGTAAAACCTACATGACAAACATGGCTGCAAACTCACATACTCCCATTTTCAGATGAGCGAACAAGAAAAATTAATTAACGTTAAAGTGGAAATTATGCTTTAATCGTTTTTAGAAGATATTTCTTTCCTAAATGATGCGTCATGAAAGAACACCATTTCAGAAAACAAGGAACTTTCTTCATTTATGAATGAAATACTGTATTTTAATACCAGGTTCAAATGTGTAAGGCAATTAATTTAAGCTCTGTAAGTAACTGGCCCGCGTACTTCACAACAGGTGCAAAGCCCAGTGAAGCTGTAGGTTCAAGAATAAGTGAAAGCAAACGCTAAAAATGAATGACGCCATCCGTCCAGGAGCGTGCGGGCCCCATAAACTTCACCCCAGACATACTAATACCCGACCTTACGGGCGACACGTGAACACATGGGCCTTGACTAACAAGGTGATGAGATCCTTGCTCCGGCCTCTTTAGATGGAGTCACGCTGAAGTAGAACATTGTTGGATACTATATAATTAATGTGGGTGCCTTTTAAAACTTAGGTATAACAAACAGAGCACAGATACATTTAGCATATTTTGTTTTGAAAACTGTATACACTGATATAACTGCCACCCAAAACAAAATACTTAAAAAGGGAGAAAAATTCCATCTACCATAAACCCCTTCCACCTCTTTCTAATAAATTCCTCTCCTCCCCGCCCCAGGTAAATACGGTTGATTTTTTTTTCAACAACGCAAGTAGAACCAGACATCTAAACATCTCAACTGGCAATTTGGTGCATTGAAATTGCCACTACTACTAAATTTTTAATCTAATTTATGACTGTTTTCAGAGCCTGAATAGTGACAAACTTATCTTTTAAGTGTTTGATTATTGAGGAAAAAAGTCCCAACTCACTTATAAGTAAGTCTTAAAAACAGGTAGTTACAGAACAGGGAGCTACCAGTCCAGATACCTAAGCGCCAGGCACTGGACTAACCACTGCAGGCCCACTTCTGTTCACTTGCTGTTCACAGCAACCCTGAGGTAACAGTTATGGTCATCTTTATTTTGGAAATGAGGAAATCAAGATTCAGTCAAGTCAAGTCAAGTCATGTGGCCAGGTTTCTGCATTTGTAGACCCACCAGGATTCGAGTTCAGCTCTTTGACTCCAAAGCGAGGCTCTGGTATGACGCTCCAAGCAGACGCTTTGCGGTGGCTGACATCATTTAGAGTGAAAACCGGACCAGCAGGACTTCCTCTCCCTGTGTCTCTGCTGTCAGGACACCCAACCAGCGGTGTGGAGATGCAGGCCAGGCCAGGCAGCAGCAGAAGTCCAAGGGGACGGACAAGTTTCCGTCCTGGGAAAAGTCAGGCCTACGTGAAGCAGTTGGTGAGGAATCCTGACGCCGGGAGCAGACCAGGGCAGCAGGCCCACCTTCCTGAAGCCGATGCGGGTTACCCACGGGCAGGACTCTGAGCAGCGCCTGTGAGGATTTCCACGCCACTATCTCCAGCAACATGAGCAAAGGTACACAGGTGCCGGAAGACTTCAAGAGAAGCTTCATATTCCCTGAGGAGGTAATTCAACCAACTCAGTGAAGCCCAGATGACACCCAGCCACCCGTGGCAGCCCAAGGAATCCTGAGAATGCTGGGGCTTTTGAATTTGTTTTTTCATTATTTCTCTGCTGTGAGATCACAATGGGCAGATGCGCATATGACAAGCATGGATAATTTCAGCTGGGTGAATCTGTAAAAGTATTTCCTTGAGAAGAGATAAGCTCAAAGAGCCAGGTACCTTCCATCACAAGAAGATATTCTGCTTTCCAGAACACCCGGCAAAATATTCCTAAATACAATTTTGCCATCTCCATGTGTTTCCTGCAAAATGTCTCAGGTAGGTGGTCACAGGTCAAAAAGAAAATGTTGGTTTGAAAGTTTCCTTTCAGAGCATGACATCAAGGTCCCCTTACTTCCTTGGGTGGGTCTGACCAGATGGTATGGAAGATAGGTGACCAGTTCCTTACGGAATCTGTGAGCCTTTTTGAGACAACTGTCAGTGATCGGGTTTTCAGCAATGCTGCCCTAATTCTCTTCTGAAACAAGACAGACTTGCTTGAGGAGAAGGTGCAAATGGGTGAGCACCAGAGATGATTGCTTAGAATCTGAAAGGGATCCTCACTGCTTAAGAGACATCCAAAAACTCCCAGTGGAATTCAGCACCTTCTTCTGCTGTTGGCAAACTCCAGGACCAGCCGCAGAAGCTCCCACACTAGTGCTTCCCGGACCATCAGCGCGGAACACCCACCTTGCTTTGCGAGGCGTGCCGGGCACCGCTCTTCATGACAATGCTAAGCACCTTACGCTACCCTACCGTGATGCACGGATGACTTGTTATTCTAGCACCGTGTTGTGTTTTTAATCGCTTTCTGCTTCATTCCTTAAAATAGAGACTTAAAACAAGAATTTGAAAAATCCTGGTTCTATACTTCACTTCTTGGAAATCTTAGTCCCTCGTCCACAGACTCTGGTTTGGGGCTGGAACTTACCGAGTTTCACAACGCCAGTATCTGCACGTGTCAGGCTTTGATCTGCTTGACTGTGGCTGTGAGCTGAGTTAAGCGGTAACCTCTTGGCAAGCCCTCAGACCAGGTGAATTTCAGGCTCGAAATCGGTCCCCTTTTCAAACTGAATACTCTGGTGATGCCTTCTATTGGTGTCCTTAAATACTTGTAGGTACGAGGTTCAGGACAAGCAAAACAAGCAAGACTGAGATACCTTTCCTCTGCCTTACACCTGTTACCTGTCTTCATGGTGGACCCCCACTTTGAAAGAGATACTAGAAAAAAAGACTGATCTAAGGAACGGCATTCCATAAATATACACAGATTTCGCCTTCAAGCCTTCATGCTTTTTAAACTGCTTGTACATCCAATAGTCATCTTTTTTTTGAATTCCCTGGTTTCTGAAGATAATGTTCTTAAAGTTTTAAAGTTTACATGTGGATTTCTGGTCTTTGCAAATAATGCCAAGGAGCAAAAAGGCATGTGGATGTCATACATAATGTTTTGATCAAAAGGAAAGAGTAAAAATATAATTTGCCTTTTTCGCATTTAATTAGGCTTATAATGAATGTGCCATATGTGGAATATTCTGGCCATAACAGTAACTAAACACTGCAAGCAACACCATAACAGATCTAAATAGACACTCCCCATAAACATTTTTTAAAAATAAAAGTAAGTCATTCTATTTTAACAAAGCCAATTTTCTTAGCATCAGAGACTTACAGTAGAAGAGATATAAGCTTATATATATTGACCTTAGTTTTTTTCATGAGGAAACTAAAGCAGAGGACACTAAGGAGTTAAAACTGGGCATCAAATCCACTCTCTTTCCTCTGAGTCTGGGTTCCTCTCCAGGTTTTCTGGGAAAACTCATCCACAGTTTTCAAATATCTTTAGTCTCGATGCTTTTCTCAAAAGTAATCAAATGCAGAAATTCGATATAAAAACAATCAAACCAGAGGTGTTTGGACGGAAGCTGTCGGGGAACCACAAGTCCCAGGCTGCTCACCCTCCCTCCCCTGTCACATTTTCAGGAATCCCTAAGGTTCGGTGGAATACAGTTTGAAAGCCATATCTCTACACCATGTCAGCTCATAAAATAAATCTGGAAGAAAGCCAAGTTTTAAAATGTGAAAGCATTTAAACATCGACACAAAAGACAAATTACAGTTCAATAGAACAATATGAAGAACTGTCACAAGCTAGCCTGTGATTAAGCACCAAACGGCTGAGGCTGAAATGGGCCCTCTTGCAGCTCAGAGAAGGAGCATCACAGTGTGCTGGCTGTGGGCCGGAGTCAGTACCAAAGAGAAGGACTGCCTTGGGCGTTAAAAAATGAATGGTATCAGTCAGAACGGCCATCATGCAAAAATCCACAAATGACAAATGCTGGAGAGGCTGTGGAAAAAAGGGGGACCCTCCGACCCTGCTGGTGGGAATGAAGTTTGGTGCAGCCACTGTGGAAAACAGTATGGAGATTCCTCAAAAGACTAGGAATAGACTTACCATATGACCCAGGAGTCCCACTCCTGGGCATATATCCAGAAGGAACCCTACTTCAGGATGACACCTGCACCCCAATGTTCACAGCAGCACTATTTACAATAGCCAAGATATGGAAACAGCCTAAATGTTCATCAGCAGATGACTGGACAAAGAACAGGTGGTATATTTATACAATGGAATACTATTCAGCCATAAAAATGACAACATAACGCCATTTGCAGCAACATGGATGTCCCTGGAGAATGTCATTCTAAGTGAAGTACACCAGAAAGAGAAAGAAAAATACCATATGAGATCGCTCATGTGTGGAATCTAAAAAAAAAAAAAAAAGAAGATAATGAACTTAAATATAAAACAGAAACATACTCATAGACATAGAATACAAACATATGGTTGCCAGGAGGGGAGAGGAGTGGGAAGGGACAGACTGGGAGTTGGGAATTTGTAGATACTGACAGTTATACACAGAATAGATAAACACGATTATACTGTACAGCACAGGGACATATATACAAGATCTTGGGGTCGCTCTCAGTGAAAAAGAATGTGACAATGAATATATACATATTTTCATGTATGACTGAGAAACTGTGCTCTACACTGGAAATTGACACAACATTGTAAACTGACTATAACTCAATAAAATAAAATAAAATTTTAAAAAACATGAGTGGTATTGAAATAATAAGAGAGTAGAAGTGGAACAGGAAGAGGTGAGGCAAGGAGCACCGGAGCAGCACTGGAACAGGAAGGAACACACAATTTCAGCCCACATGAGTAAGGAGACCAGGGGGCTGAGGAAGCTGAGAAAGGTGACGTTAAAGCCAGAAATACATGTTGAGTTGGGTTATTTCAAGTTAATGAGTTCTGACTTCATCCTGCAGGCTACAGGGAATTGCTGAACATTTCTGAGCCAAGGTAGCAAGATGATCAAAGTATTTTAGGGATTTTCCTCTTAACAGGGGTGCCAAACCATTGTCAGAAAGAAAAATTGGAGGAGAAAGATCAGTTAGGAGGCTATTTGCAGACATCCAGGCATGACAATGATCAAAACCAAGTTAAAAGCTGAAAGAACAAAAAAAGATGATAAGATCACAAAGGAAGGTTTGAATGGAATTAGAAGGTTACCCGTCATTCCAAATACTGGAAACACAGTCTGGATATTTATCAGAGATCCTGCAAAGAGGATCCGTATCTCAGATGATGACTGAACTGTAGGACGTCTGAGGTCCCCCTCCAGTCCTGAAATTACAATTCTATGCAACACACTGAACATGCTGGTAAGGAGTCAGGGTGGTTGGGAGCCAAACACAAACTAAAAGTTGAAAGCTCGGGTGATGGCAGGAATGATGGCTATCACTTCCAAGGTGAGACATCTCTTACTGACCATTCCAAAAGAGAAATAAAAAGCAGGCCCACACCTTTTAAAAGGCTGAAATAACTGAAGCCAAAAAATTGAAGCAGCAAATTAGGGTAACTAATCTTCTAGAGCCAAGTGCTTCTAATGATTTAATGACCCACATTTTCCCAGGCTACAGACGTCAAGGACACAGCTCAGAAGAAAGTGAACTGGCTTGTTATCAGTACCGACAGAAAATAGTGCAAAATCATTTAACATTTGCTCCTTTCCACCCGTCTCAGAGGCTCTCAACAGTAGGCAAATTACCTCTGAGTATGAATGAGAACAATATACATACTTTGTAGTTCGGCTCTTTCATGTTTATTTATTTTTTCATCAGTTCATCGGTCTCCGGAGGGCAGCCTTCTGTTGCTTCATTTTCTCTGTAACTCTGCAGAGCTCCTAATCTACAATTCTATGCAAGAGTGACTAATTCATGTTCGATTTCAGACCACTATTATCTCCAGATCTTTTTTCACTTATTAGACCTAAAGTGAGTCATTCTCATCTTACACATTTTATAGCTTCTTATTATTCTGAAGTGTAGGTCCCTGAGCTTGCCCCAATGAAATTCATTATCACATTTTCTCATCTCTTTTTTAATTTATAAAAGTGCCTTGAATTCTACATCTAGCCTCAAGTATTCCCAGCGTGACCTACAAGTGTGGTCACCCTCTCCTACGCTGACAGGTTACCATCAGCAAAGTTCATCGTCAGGTTCTGAATTCCTTTATCTAAACTGGGTTGTCCAATTTTTAAACAGCAGTTATTTGTAAGAAATTCTTTTCCAGGTTAACAAAGGCTCCAACAAGAGTGTCTCACCTTATCGCTCAGAAATGTGTAGAGGAAAAAGGTTACTCCTAGGATCTGCGAAACACCTGGGATTGTGAGCTTAAGACCTTGCCCAAGGATACTTAAGAGATCCTAGTTATCATCTCGTCAGAAATAAAACTGACTACTAGGAGACGACAACACTGAACTGGTCCACTGAACAGAGTGCAGGAGCTACGTTCCCGAAGGTCTTTCAGGAGATAATAATTTAGGGTCGAGCCAAGATGGCGAAGTAGAGAGACTCACAGCTCGCCCTCTCCCACAAATACATGGAGAGTTACCTCTGCAAGCCCACTGAATCACACAGCGCACCTGCTGAACGCTCGCAGAGTGTCTCTCATTTCGGAATACAGGAGGAGTCCCATCACATCAGATAAACAACAAGTTTATATGAGTAACACAGGGAACTATATTCAATTTCTTACAGTAACCTCTGGTGGAAAAGAGTATGAAAACGAGTATGCATATACGTATGTTCCTATATGACTGAAGCACTGTGCTGTGCACCAGAAATTGAGACAACGTTGTACACTGACTGTACTTCAGTAAAAAATATACATGCACATATATGTGTATATGTATACATGCATGTGTGTGTATATATATATATATATACACACACATAAAGAAGTAATATTTTAGGACAGACAACTGTGCTCTGGGTTACTTGGACATCCATCTGTTGTCATTTAAAACAAATATATCAAGGTTTCTTATATAATTCTAGCTCATTAAAAACTTCTGAAGAATAAAACCTGCAGAATACCAATGAAAAGTAAAGTTCATCTTTCTTTGACTTTAGGAGCGAATGGTAGCTGTGAAAATGATCCTTTCTGAAGTTCTCCCCTTTGTCTATAAACAGCAGTATCACTGACACATGAGGACTTAAATTCACCCATCACTTGAAAGCCCTGGTTTAATACATTTACAAGTCAAGAAATAGAATACATTCTCTCAGTATTTAAGGTAACGCTGCTATAATGTGAGGATTGTACATAATGATTCCAATTTACTGGGTTCAAGAGGACATTACTGCAGTTTAACCAGTCATTATAAACCGTGGTCTCATTTTAGTTCAGCCGTGTTAATTTAGAAAGTAATAAAATGTGTTCCTAGAATTTATGGCCTGGTTATCCCCACAATAAATATCAATACATTCAATTTCAAAAGAGCTTTGGCTTGAGAAGTAATTATAATGTTTTATTTGTACCTTAATAGATTTTTTTTTTAAGTCTCAGTCTACATATGTTGCTTCAGCCTGGTAGTGAATTTAAATTTTGCTAAAGACGGGATTAAATAGGGACGTGGGGTTTCCAGTGCAGACACCACCATTAAGTGACTTTGGTGATTATATTTGTGACAGTGGTATCAAGTCCTCCATCAATTCCTGGATGGCTTAATGTTCTAAGACCTAATGTATGCCTAGAAGCACATGTGACATTAGAACATCAACAATTAGGTGGCAAATAAAGCAGTGGAGGACAAAAGAAATGCACTTTGAATCCCTTTATTGCCCTTCAGTGCTTAAGACAGAATAAAGTTCAAATTTTTTTTCTTTTTTTTTTTTAATTGAACTATAGTCAGTTACAGTGTGTTAATTTCTGGCATACAGTATAATGTCCCAGTCATACATAAATATACATATATTTGTTTTCATATTCTTTTTCACTAAAAGTTACTACAAGATATTGAATACGGTTCCCTTGCTATAAAGAAGAAATTTGGATTTTTTAAATCTATTTTTATATATAGTAATTAATATCTGTAAATTTTGAACTCCCAAATCTATCCCTTCCCACCCCTTTTCCCCCAAGTAACCATAAGTTTGTTTACTGTGTCTGCAAGTCTGTTTCTATTCTCTGTAGATGAGTTCATTGGTATCTTCCTTTTTCTTTTTTTAGATTCCACATATAAGTGATACCATATGGTATTTTTCTTTCTGTGTCTGGCTTACTTCACTTAGAATGACAATCTCCAGGTCCATCCACGTTGCTGCAAATGCCATTATTTTATTCTTTTTATAGCTGAGTAGTATTCCATTATATACATATTCCACAACTTCTTTATCCAGTCATCTGTCGATGGATATTTAGGTAGCTTCCACGTCTTGGCTATTGTATGCTATGAACACTGGGGTGCATGTATCTTTTCAAATTAGAGTTTCCTCCAGATACATGCCCAGGAGTGGGAGTGCTGGATCATATGGTAAGTCTATTTTCAGTCTTTTGAAAGTCTCAATAGTATCCATACTGTTTTCCACAGTGGCTGCACCAAACTGCATTCCCACCAACAGTGAAGGAGGGTTCCCTTTTCTCCACACCCTCTCCAACATTTATCCTTTGTGGACTTTCGAATGACGGCCATTCTGCCTTCTGTGAGGTGATGCATCATTGTAGTTTTAATCTGCGTTTCTCTGATAATTAGCCATGTTGAGTATTTTCTCATGTGCCTATCAGTACAGAATGACTCCATGAGCTGACCTCTCTTTGCATTTGCCCTCTCCTATCTTTCTCAATCCCCAGAACCCTCACCTACTGAACCACTTCCCTCCATCCACAGGTATCCATGCCCTATGACCCTCCTGGCTGACTCCTGCTCATTCACCCATAGGGCTAAAACGGACCCCTAACCTCTCCCCGAGAGTATAGCTAATTCCAGAAGGGCTCCTTTAATGCCCATGCAGTAACCTGTCCCCACACCTAATGCAACTCTTGTAACCATTTACTGTTTGCTTTTTCCCTTAGATGGTGAATAAGCAATAATGTTGCCAAATAATTCCCAAGATACAGTTAGTAGGTTTTTTTTTAAATTAATGAATGATTAAATGAATGGGCATAAAGTTGAAAATGTCAACATGTCATACTTAAATACACAGTGGGTTCAACAATTAACTCAATAAATGAAACAAATATTTACTTAAGCACATATAATGTGTCAGACATTGTACTTAGTGAACAACAGACACAAAGAATATGACAGAAACATGACAATGAAGGCATGTACATTTATCAGATGAGACAAGAATTTACCAACCTACTATATGTAAATGGTATATATTATGAGTGTTACATGATGCCTGAAAAAAAGATCTGATGTCCTCCTCAGGTCAGTGTCTTTAATGCCTCCCTTCTGGCCCACCAAGGCTGCAGGCATCTTCTAAAAACAGTCCAGAATTCTCTGGTTCACTGATTTTTTTTTTTCAGGTGCCATCTCTCTGCTCAGTTTCAAACCACGTGTCCTGTTCTGATTGGAGCCTCCAGTTTGCACCAACCCTCGAAGCCTAACCACGCGGGCTTGATGAGTCATTGCCTGATTTGGGCTTCTTCCCAGGATGCTGTCTTGTAAAACACATTCGTGTTTTCACCTCTCGAGCCTCCCTATAAGCAATGGCCAGCTGAGCAGATCGCAATTCCCAGGAGTTCATGCAACAGCTCTGCCTGTGCTGGACTGGGAAGGCGGACTCGTCAAGCCAGAATGAAGAGGAAGGCGTAACTCATTCTGACTAGGATGAGAGTGAAGGCTATACAGAGACCACAGCATCTGATTGGTCCTTACGTTCTGGGGCAGGTGGAAAAAATAAGGTAAAGACGGTAGATGGGCCCTCCTGCTGGAGCAATGGTATAAAACGTGAAGCCGAAGGGCTGTGCAGGTAAAGTCAAGCAGGGTTACCTGCTGTCGCCACACTCGATCACATATCCAGTAAGTGTGGAAACATTAAACATGCTGTAAGATGCCCACGAGTGCCAGATTAAAGTTTATAAGAAAATCAAGGAAAATTCCTCCTGTTAGAGAAAAGAGATGACATCCATTTGGCAAAGAGAATGCGTTACAAACGATAACAACTTAAGGGAAAAGGAGCTGTAGGTCTTCCTGAAATTGGCCTCATGCAATTTCAAGCCTATTTGAGTTACGTGTCAAGGTACCTTTAGTCAGATAGATTCCCTTCCTCCAACTCAGCTTTCTTGTCTACAGAATGAGTCACTTTCTCCCTAAATTCTAGTTCAAAAATTATCTACTTTATTGAATTTGTTACGCCTTTTTTACATGTTTATCCAAATGTCCGTTGGGTATAGCATCTTCTTTTCATTCAATTTCTTGTCAATGCTAAGCATTTGACATTTTATTATGTGTTTCGTTGATTGAAACAAATCATAAATGTGCTATTTCAGTTTTTAACGTATCATTTGGGTAAGAAGTACAGAAAGAATTCTCATGGTAAGAAATTAAAAGTAAAGTTCGATTTCCAAATACAATGCAACTTAGAAGTATTTCGTTTCATCACAGGGGACAGGTATGAACTGTACACTGAATAACAAACTAAAGAGAAGGAAATAACCCTAGGACTGGATTTCCACTTTACCCTACAGTTTTCCCAGTTACATTTTCTCATCATTTTATGTAAAACATTACATTTTCTTTCATCCAAATGATCATAACTATCTCATGTGACTGTCTGCCTGTCTATGGGCACAGCCAACATCAAGAAAGTGAAATGAAAGAAACCAGTTAAGTGTGTCAGCATTTCATCTCTCATCAGTATATCAAGATACAATTTCAACATGCAGCAGATTTGGCTTCACTGAAAACAAAAGCGGAGAACCACTTTGGCAACATTATGAACATTTCCATTTTTCTCTTAATGAATGAAATTACTCTTCATCGGAAAGAATGTGTTTTCACATGAATCATACACTTGGACCCGAATTCAGAAAAGATGGCCCTTCATTTATCTTTTTCTTTTTTCCTTGCAACATGGGAAAGGCCTTTTAAGGATGGAAGCAGCCTATTTTATATACAGTAGTTTTTATCTGCTAGTCCCAATATCTCGTAATAACCTATAATGAAAGGACTATAAAAAAGAATGCAGAAACATATAACTGAATCACTATACTGTACACCGGAAATTAACACAACTTTGTGAATCAACTATAATTCAATAAAAAAGAAAAAGAAAAAGAAAAAGAGGGTGGAAAGTCAGAAGGCACAACCTGTATGAGATTATCAAGAATTAACTGTGGCAATTGTTTAAAATAAAATACTTTGCAAGCTGGTGACAAAGCATTAACTGGGATCGTCTGAAGACCCAATTTTTAGGTCCCCGATAAATGCTGTTTCAATAAATGTCTAATAGATTTCCCCACAAACTCCCCGATGTGTTCTTTTCATGGCGCATCACAGGTCTGGTTCTCGACTTCCTTCTCTGGCTGCTACTCATTCTGTCTCTTTGGGCTCCGTGATGGAATAAATGTCAATAACCCACAGAGCTCAACCCCCAGTCCTCTATTCTTCTTTTTATATTTTTTCTGGAAAATTTCCCTAATGACAGCTTCAATAGCCACTTATGCTTAGATGAACTAAAACTCTGTTATCCACAGCACAAATCTCTTCCCTGAGTTCTAGATTCTTATCTCCAAGAATCAACTGGCTATTTCTTCTTGAAGGTCTTCAGGTACTTCACATGACACAAACTCCTTGTGTTTTATAAAAAATACTTGTCACCACGCATGACTCCACTGCTTGCCCAAAAAGAAGTCTTGAGGACGATCCTGGACTCTCCCTCCCCCTCACCAAGCACATCAATCAATCACTTCCGTTATTCCATGACTTTCCAATCACTACCGATATCTTAAATCAGGCCATCGTCATCTCTTACAGCGTCAGCTCAAGTCCTCTCCCCGCCTCCAGACGTGCTCCCACCACCAGACCACCATGATCCTGCTCTGAACTCCAGCTGTTTTTAAACTAAGATGCAAATCAGCTTAAGTCATTCCCCCGC
Source organism: Vicugna pacos (assembly GCF_048564905.1). Taxonomy (NCBI): domain Eukaryota; kingdom Metazoa; phylum Chordata; class Mammalia; order Artiodactyla; family Camelidae; genus Vicugna; species Vicugna pacos. Next base: position 16,166,030 of record NC_133014.1, read on the forward strand.
TTAAACCCTTGCTCTCTCCCACTGCACACAAGATGAAGGTTTATAGTTTAGTATGATCTGCCAGGTCCTTTGTGATCACTGTACGTCCCTGTCCACGTGGAGTTTGCTGTTGTAGTGGGAGACGCAGAAGACAAACAAAAAACAAGTAAATAAAATAGCGCTTGATCAAAACCTCTCAACTGAAATAAATACATGAAGAGCTGGAAGGAAGGACGCCACCTGCTAATATCACCAGCGTGATGCTTGAATCCCAGAGCAAAAGAGAAAAAAAAATTAGTCTAAGTTTTAAGGAACAAAGAAGTACGGACAGGCCATCCTTTCTACTCTTTGCCCCACAGAGTAAACAAAATTTAGGCACACTTGTGAAAAAAATGTAAGCTCACCATTTTAAAAAAAACTTAATGTGCAATAAATACAAAGGTGTTATAAATGACACTAATGTAATGGGGTGTGAATCAATTTCACTTTTGTCCCACGAAAATCAGTGCAGATATGCACAGTCTGCCGAGTAGGGTCTCTAAACTAAGCTAAGAATGTGAACACTCCTCCATTTAAAAATAAAATTCAGTATCAGCTTGTTTATCTATTTTGTATATACTGGTCAGTATCTGCAAATCTCGAGCTCCCAGTTTGCCCCCTCCCGCCCCATAGCACAGGGACCTAAATTTGATATCTTGTAGTAGCTCACAGTGGAAAAGAGTATGAAAACAAATATATGTATGTTCATGTATGGCTGGGGCACTGTGCTGTGCACCAGAAATTGGCACACGGTAAACTGACTATACCTCAATAAAAAAAATTATTAAAAAATTTTAAAAAATTAAAAATAAAATTCAACATCTTCACTTCTCCGAGCTTAAAATGTTCTGTCTATCTCCTAAGGAACCTCTATTAAAATATGTCAGTGAGCAGAGACAAATGTTCATAGTAGCATTATTCATAATAAACCTCTAAGTGGAAATAACCCAAATGTCCATCAACTAAAAAATGGATAAATAAGATGTGGTATCTCCACATAATAGAACACTGTTCATCCATCAATAGGAATGAAGTGCAGATAAATGCTACAACATGGATGAACCTTGAAAACAGCGTGGGAAGGAAAAGGCGTCTGACACCAGAGGTCACATATTGTACGACCCCATTTAAATACAATGCCTTGAACAGGCAAGTCTACGGAAACACGAGTGGGGCTGAATGGAGGAGAACTGGACCGTGATTGTGAATGAGAATGAGAATGCGGTCTCTTCTGGGGATGAGGAAGATGTTCTGGAATTAGACAGTGGTGATGGTTCTGAAACTTTGCTAAGATTCCAACACTGCTTTACTGTACATTTTAAAAGGGTGAATTTTATGGTTTGGTAGTTATATACTTTAATTAAAAATGAGAAAAAGTAGTATGAAAATGGTAAAATTTGGAGAAAAAATACAGGAGGTGAAATCTGGGATCCTTCTCCGTGACTGCGCAGCCTTGGGATGGAATAAAGACTGAGTAAATGTTCGTTGTGAGCATTTCCTTCCGTCTCAATCACTTTGGGGGCACAGTCACAACTCAGCTTCTGTTCGTGACTCTTTGGACCATTTTGTGCCAACTGTTTTTGGTTTTTTGTTTTTCACCATATTCAAATTCTATTCCCTGGTACCAAGAAGCTTAAGAGAGCTGCCTTTTCTAGGAAAAGGCATTCTTTTTGCCTTTCCAATATCCATCCTCTTTTTCTTCTTAAAAGCAAATATAAAAGACAAATTCACATCATTATCCATCCAGCCATCCACACTCTCAACAGTCTCCAATTATTTTTCCTGCTCTTAGAAGCCAGCAGCCTGAATTAAAGCCAATCTCAATGACACTTTCACAGTTACACAGCAGTCAGATTCCTCCAAGTCTATTTCGGTATTTTAAAAGTGCATGAACATGTTCACCCTGAACATCGAACAGAATCTCTCTTCTTTCTCTTCCATAAACGCCAACATGCTGATGGAGCAACTACAGTCAACCTCCCGGTCTCAGAAGACAGACTTCTAAACCTTGTAATCTGTCCTCTTCCACCTCCTATGCCTCTAACCCCAGAGGTTGCTAACGATCTCCAAATTGCCAAAGCCAGCAGATTTTCTCAAGTTCCGACACAAATTTACTTCTCGGTAGCAACTGCTGTTTAAAAAACCACTTTCTCTAAACTGTCATTTTCTCTTTCAAGTCAGTCCAAAAAAATTCTGTAGCTGATTTTTCTTCACTATTTTGTTGCTTTGGCACAAAGATTTTTTTTTTTTTTGGAGTCATAAAAACATGTATGTCACACAATCACTAGTTGTTTGATCAGAGACAAACTAAATTCTCCGAGTCCCAATTGTTTTTTTCTGTAAATTGAGGATTGCCAGAGTCTTCGCCAGGACGATATCAGACACTGTACGTAAATTTCTTAGCCGGAGCCTGCTACATGAGTGGTAATTTTAATAATCTGTTGATTCTTATTTTGTGGTTGGCTTTATTCCTTTGGTAACTATGTGTTTAAAAAGCTAAGATCTAATCTGTTCTTAGAAACAATAATTCGTACATACATGTAAACTAAAAAAAAAGTATGCTGTATATGTGTATTTACATGCAATACAATGTGTATGTGCAGTCGAACTGTAATGGTTCTACATAATTAAACTGAAAAAGGAAAAAACATAATTAGCAGTATGTATATTTTCATTATTAGCATAATCACTATTATTCCACAGTTCTTTAAGAATCAACTTTAACCTCACAATTCCCATATCTGTACTGTCCTTTCTTCCAAACAAAGTGTCTGTTCCCAAGTTTACTCAACTGCATTTCTGTGACATTTCCTCAGTACATCCCCATCCTCAATTTCCACATGGAGATGAGGCCGGGCCCTCATCATATGCCACCTATTATCAGTGGTTCCCAGACCTGGCAAAATATCGCGACCAAATCCAGATCCTTGGCACCACCCCACACCTACCAAGTCATAATCTCCAGAGAGTAGAGCTTAGAGATCGATCAGGCTGAAGGGTCTCCAGCTGATCAGCGTGAAGCGCCAGATGTGGACGTTAGCCGCGTGTACTGGGGAAGCAGCCTCTGACAGCCTGACTCCAGCATCAGCTCTTTCCAACGTTTCTTCTTACCCAATCATGCCAGCTTTTATTTTTCCCAGATTGTGAGCTTCCCAAAGTACTAGCCTAAAACATGCTCTCTCTCTTGACTTTCTATAAAGTTCCCTCTTAGTTACTCAACATTCACTCATCAAAATGTTTCAGCGTCTCCAATGATAGGTGCAGAGCATATGTAAACCAAAGAGTAAACCTCTGAGGATCTTAACAGTCTAAAGACAGAGAGACAGAGGTAGAGGCTGGGGTGGGAGGACAGAGAGAGACAAAGTACACAGCAAACTCCCAACGTGCTAAGCAAAGAACCCGCACTTGTACCTAATTCTCCGACTTCTTAGCGTCACGTCCACAGCCTCCACCGTCAGGCATCAAGCTTACTGATCACTTACCCAAGCTCCAGTCAAAAAGAAGAGCTCCCACAGTTTCCACAAAAACTGCATACAGACTTCAGCTTCCAGTTTGCCCTTTGGTTGAGCGTCTCCCTACACTGTTCCATTTCACTGTGCCCAACTCTGTCACCCTTTCCGTCCCAGCTGAGCCCTTGCTGATGCCCCAAACTGGAAATCCGTTCTGCCTGTCACCCCGAGCTCCTACAGCTCTGTGTGGTGCGGAGCACCTCCCGCCCTGTATCACAGGTATTTCCTATTTATTGTCTTTCCTACGACATCAAAAGCCACTTTAGGGCAGGATTCATAGTGGATCTTTCATTGAATCCTACTGTAAACGAGAAATACGTTTTAATTAACAAACTGAACTCCGGTACCTATTCAGAGGTTTAACAGAAGAGAAAATACTCACTAAAATGACATTATCAATGGAAAATCATAGCCGATTAAGTTACAGTTAATAATGACATAGGCAGAATCATTTTCTCATCATTAAATGGCTGGATCAGTCTGCATAATGTTGCCATGTTGAGCAGTGAGTGAGTAACAATTACATGCATGTCTGATTGCGAGCTAAGCTTTTACTAACCTAAGAGACTACCTAAGAACCTTATCTAAACTTCTTAAGGAAAACCTGCACAAAACTAGAATATGCTAATAGTTATATTCTGGTCTGAGATGTGGGCGTGTCTGTGTGAATGTTGACATGTGTGTACAGCTGTATATGCGTAAACACTGGTGCTTCCGTGCAATGCTGCTAACTGAGCTTCACACTTCAAAACAAAATAAAACAAAATCCAGTCCAAGCCTCAGCAGGAAAATTCTACACACAGCTAAACAGGTAATTCTACTGAACAGAAAGTTTTCACTTAATGAAGTTCATACCACAGGCGTGCACTGACAAAAATGAAAGGTGTGAATGCCTTCTGAGGAAGAGAACCCCACACAGGGCAGCCGGTTAACTTGCACATATGAACACAGGGTGACAAGAAGTCAATTCCATGATGGATTTTATGGTCAAACAAGTTCACGTGGAATATGGCACCACATTCGGAACCACCATTTTAAAGACAAAAAGATGGCTAAACTACAGAACCTAGCGTAAACTTCCAAGGGCTTAATATGTCCTAAAAGAGCCTTTCAAACCCAGAGAATAAGAGGTTCAAATTTTAGATAATAAGATATAAGTGAGATCATTAGAAAAGGCAAAGAGTTGAAAACTAAACAGGCAGTTGAAAACATTGGTCATTTTTTTTTAAACTAAGGCAACCTAAAAATCGAATTACATTTAATTTTCAAACGTGCATTGCTACTAGCTCCCCCAAGATCTCTCTCCTGGATACTGACACCTTCCAACATTGAGACCTCACCCAACACATTCCGTCCCCGGCTTCTGAAACAAAGTGCTTCTCACTGACAACCAGCCAAGGACAATACATGGCAGACAAGATGACTTAACCCAGAAGATAAAGATAGGTAAATTCTGTGACTCCCTGGAGGTCCTTCTGATTATATTTTATAGTTTGAAAAACTAGGTCAAGAAAACTCTTTTGACTTCCTCCAATAAAAATATTTCCAAACACCTGCTTTATCATTTAATCCTTAAGACCAAATCTATGAGATATACATATATATGTATATATAATCCTATTTACAGATTCAAAAACTGAAACTCAAAGCAAAGTTACATAATTAACATAATTAGTGGAGTCAGTATTTCAAGCCAGGTTTGTCTGGCTTCAAATCCCATGTCACTGCACTTCCCTATGCGGAAGAGAACAGGGGATGTTAGCACTTGGCTTCTTCTGCGTTGGCAAATAGCTAGGGTGTCAAAGGCTGCGTTTCAGAGGGGCAGGTGTGAGCACTGGAGAACACGGACCCATCACACACCATCTGAGTGCTGTTTACACACAGCAGTGGAACTAGGAATACATCGGGAGGCTGGTTTGATTTCAAGCCCAAGAAGCCATCATTATCATGTCTGTCCGAAGGTGCTCTAAACCAAAATGTCAGCCACGCCTCGTACTTCTCCGATGCACGGTGAACCAAGAATAAAATGACGAGTCGGGTCAGCACACACAGTGGTACATCCTGCCGGGGAGATCAAGGTTGCCCCTGCAGATCTGCTGTGAACTGGACAGAATTACACGGACGAAGCTCTCTCTAGTCCTCAGCCATGGGCTCATCTGCAACCCTGCCCAGTCTCTAAGCAAATGCAGAAAACCCCGTCAGTGGGGGCGGGTCACATTAAATGAGGGAACTGGGACAACCCCACAGCAGCCTAGCGTCTCAGTCCACTCAGGATGCTGTAACAAACATCACAGCCCGGGTGGCTTATCGACGATGGAGATTTACTTCTCACGGTTCTGGAGGCTGGATGCCCGAGATCAGGGAGTCAGCGTGGTCGGGTTCTGGCGAAGGCCTCCTCTGGGTCACAGGCTGCTGACGTCCCTCTGTGTCCTCACACGATGGGACGTACATGCCCGCTTTCTGGAGTCTCTCTCATGAGGACATGAATCTCATTCAAGAGGACTCTGCCCTGCTGACCTAAACTCCCAAAGGCCCCCACCTTCTAATGTTACTACACTGGGCATTAGGATATCAACACAGGAATTTTAGGGGGACACAAACCTTCAGACCAGAGCATCTACCATGACTTTAAGAAAATTAATCCTTAGAACCTGTTCTGTTAATGATGAGTCAGGAGAGTTTCTCATTTATATAAAGGACACTGCTCTACTTAATCAGAATAATAAGGCGATGGTCAATAAAGTGCCAAGGAAGGACCCCAGGCTGATTTTCTTTGAAACTTGAAGTTAACACGTTTTGACAATAATTGGATCAGAAAAAAAAGAGGCCTTCGCAAAAATTGTAATGGACCAAATTTACAGACTCAGAGTGGTGTCAGAGCAAGTGGATTTCTTAAATTTCAAGGAGAAAGTAAATCCTCAGAACTGTCAATGAAAACGTTTACATTCCTCACATCTGTTTACTTACTGAGCCCCTCTTCGAAAGCAACTGTACCAAGTCTTTCCTTAGTCAAGGCCAGTGAGCTGCGCTTGAAGAATGTGCAATTCTCTTACCTTCTGAGTGATTATTATATTATTGTATTAGTTGACCTTGGCAAAGCCTAATGTGAAACACTGTTGCCAAGTGGAAATGACACATAATCAACAATGAGAGTCAATGCTCTGGTCAGAATTCTGTCCATAATAGAAAACATGGTTTGATACAAATCTGTTTTCTTATGTGGAAAGAAATACTATTGAAGGTATGAAAATAAAATTATATATTCAGACACAGTTCATACGAAACAGAGCAGGTGAAAGGTTAAAACAAGTAACTTCTTAAATGAGACGGCTGATTGCCTTTCCTAAATCAGTAATAAACCCATATTAGTTACTGAAGCTTACAAGATGAATGGGAGCGTTGACCAAAAACTCTCTTTCATTGCTTCGTGTGACGCTGGTTTCAGCTTCATCTCACCCTCCCAGGACTCACCTCCGCATTCAGGGGGGCACACCGGAGGGAGGGGCCCCGGGGTGAGGCTGCTGGCCGCTTGCTCAGCCAATCTATACTGCAAAGTATGCCCGTGAATAACGGTTTTCTCATTTTGCTCCTGAAAAGGCAAGAGTAAATTTGCCAAAAAAGAAGAAAAGAGATAGAAACAGCTTTGGGGATTTTTTATTTGTTTTCTTTTTTTTTTTTTCGTCATCTGCATAGAGTCAAGCACTGTCTTACTTGGCAGTCCAACTTGCATGCAAAAATACAACTCACAAAGGGACGGGCACAAAGTCTGCAAGACCGCGACACCCAGCTCCTAAGCAGCCGAGTGACGCCCGGCCTCGGCCTCTGCAGGGCCCCTCTGGGTTCCAGCTTTAAAATGAGGAAAGGCAACCACAGCTGACCCATGAACAGTGCGGGGGTTGGGAGCATGGCCCCAACCCGCCCCCACCACCGAGTGAACACCTGTGTAACTTCTGAGCCAGCCCCCCATCCGCAGCTCCACACCCGAGGACTCAACCGACCGTCAATCTCGTGGCACCACAGTATGACCGAGCCGACGTAAGTCCACGTGTAAGGGAACCCACGCAGTCCAAACCTACGCTGCTCAAGGGTCAGCTGCATGGGGTTTTCAAGTGGTCTTTAAAACGCCCTGATACCAAATATCGTTAGTTTACTGGTCTCTGGATTTTCTTTTTCTTGCCTCTTTAAAACAGGTCAAGGCAAAGCCACAAGGGGAAAAACAAAGATGAAGGAAGCCAAGACCATGGAAATATCACCATTTTCCTCAGTTACGAAGGAAGAACCGTAAGCTCACTTTTGTGGGGCCGTTTTGAGAAGAGCATTCCTTTAGAGAAATAGAATGTCTAGTGCAATCTGACACTTTCTATGAGCCGAGCCTCCTTTCCTAATGACCTATTTTTATTTTTTATAGAGGAGCCTTGACACCTTAACAGAAGTGGGATCCAGAAGCACTGGGCTGTTTGATTCTGCGGTACTGAAACTACCTCAATAACTAAATGTGTCAGTCCCACTGGAAGGCACCATCTAGAATCACCGCTCGGCTGACTGCAGTGCTCTCTGAAATACAGTGCACAGAAGTGTATTTTAACATTATGTGGCATGTGTCCTCTCAAAATGTTAAGGCTCTCCATACATACTCTTTGCCCTGGGCGGGAGGGTAGAGCTCAGTGGCAGAGCCCATGCTTAGCAAGCATAACGTCCTGGGTTCAATCCCCAGCACCTCCATTAAAAATAAGGAAGTAAATAAACCTAATTATGCTTCCCCCCCAAAAAAAATACCCCAGAAAAACCCAAAACTTTTTCCCCTACACAATCTTAAAGGAGGTATTTCCAGCAATTAATGCAAACTAATGCTGAGTGATTTTCCTCAAATGATGCTGCAAATGGTTCCCTTCAACATAGCAGAAGCTACTAATACTGTATCTGATATAGATTCTCAGCCATTCAAACCAACGAAATTTCCTGTCCCATCAGACAGCGCTGTTTATGAAGAAGGCCCAGCTTTGAGTGACAAGCCAGCCTGCATCCACCTTGGCTAGACGCGGCAAAAGCTTTCCATTAACAGTGTGATCCTCAGCACGCGTCAGCACACCTGACTGTCCTTTCTGATTGGATCACCACATTCTGTTGCTTCTTATTTGACGGTTGGCTTTATTCCTTTGATAACGATGTCAGTTCAAAAAGCTGAGGGTCTGATCTGTTCTTAGAAACAATGATCAGTACATACATGTAAACTAAAAAAAATGTGCCATATACTGTCTATAACTATTTACACCCAATATAACGTGTATGTGCAGTCAGACTGTAATAATTCCACATCATAAAACTGAAAAAGGAAAAAAAAGAATTAAAAAAAAACCAAGACAGTGTGTCACACTGGAGAGTAAGACAGCAGATCCAGTATAACCATTCGACAGCCAAAATCTATTTGAAGACATGCACTGACAGCATATAATACTCACACACACACAACCATACGAACAAGCTGCAAACTGTCCTCACTTCCTCAAGTAACCGTAACTCCTGTTTACTGAAACATCCCCTCCTGACTTGAATCATCTCGCTGTCACAGATCCAGTGGACTCAGTTTCCCCGCTTTTTAGGGAGTTACCCTGATGAGGCTCCCTATAAAGAGCTGTGGGTTCAGTGGGGACAACAGCCCTTGGGAGCAGACCCAGGTTCTAGCCATCACTCCCACCTACAGGCCCGTGGCTGTGGGCAGCTCACCTGGATGCGCCTCATTTGACTCACGCTGTGAGGACTAAGGGCTCTTCCCTAGGACACAGTCAGGACCCAGCAACGCGAGGGTGCCCAGCCCTGCGCACACATTCAGGATGTGGTGTGAACAGTGACTGAATGAACGGATATTGTGTTTGACGATGTCATGGTAACACTAGGGGGTGAATCCTGAACATCTGGATAGCTGGGCTTCTTAACTACCTTATATATATATATATATTCCTTCTCTTATATTCCATCACATTCTGCTATTTAATTTGGCCACGGTTTCGGAGTGCACACTGTGGTGTCCTGCCGAGATCCCCTTTTCAGGACCAAAATACTCATTTCTTCAGAAAGCAGGAGAGACGTCTATTGGTGGCTTACACCTGAATCCCTCTCTGGAAATTGCCTTTGCCTGTAGGAAGATGCCTCGCCAAGGTGATGCCTTCTCTCCAGAGAAAGACTGCTTTCAGTGACTGGTCCACCTAGGAGTCCAAGGATGGGGTCCTCTGACTGCAAACCGAACAGCTCTGAGGGACCGTTCCAACTTCAGAGACCCCGGTGGGATCAGCCGAGGATCCGTCATTTATAAAGGCAACCACACCGCATACAAAGGCGGAAACTAGACATTTTGAGAAGTTCTAGACGCAGAGCATGAACTGACATTGCTCTCCAGGGATTGGAGGCATCACTACACCCTGCCCCCATTAGAGGGGGGATGTTCGGGCATCAGGTTCCAGCCCACGTCTGGGCCACGGCAGGTCCACTGGGTCTAGGGACGCAGCCAGAGGTCAGGGTCAGCAGTCCCTGAAAGCGTAACTAAACAAGCACAGCTCCTAGTTTGGTTCATTGTCCTTTAAAATAAAACATCAGACAAGGAAAGGCCCAGGGGAAGTCTCAGAAACCGCTCTCTTCCTCAGTCTTCCCAGATAGTATATAAAAAACACAGCGTCCACTGAAGGGGGAACAGCAAAAATCAGTGCGAACCATCAAGATCTAAAGGACCCAGGGCGGTGGTCCCCATCTTGTCCCTACCTATTTTACCAGACCAACCTCTGCAAAAACCATGTGGTCCTGGAAGAGGGCCGTAAACGGCCACGGATACACTCAAGATGTAACCTCAGCTGCAGCTGCAGGGTGGAATGTGGGCTTTTTTTACTAGACCAGATGAACGCAGACTCATGTATGCACTGAACTAGTGAATCGATCCTTTTCTAACTCTATTAAAAAGTCTGTTGAGAAGCCATTTGTATCTACGTGGGAAGGAAAAACACCGTGCATTTACAGTCTTGCACTGGGGTTATATTAACTCTCCTGTCCTCTGTCACAGAGAAAAGTCCGAAGAGATCTGAACCATCTCGATGTTCTGAAAAGCATGACGTTTGTCCCCTGTGTCACTGAAATTAAGTTAATCGGACCAGATGAGCAGGAAGAAGAAAGCTTTGCACTCTACAGGCAGCATATTCCATGCTTACAAATCCTGCCCTGACCCGTGTGTCAGCGGCATGGTAGCTGTGGCAACCAGAGAAACCAGTTAATAAAACGCCACCCAAAGACATGTGTTTCGAACCACTGTGTTTCAAACCACTCTGTGGGCTAACGCAGACTTCTAATCCTTATGTTACAATGTCCTATTTTGTAAATTAGTAAACAGATACTAAAGGGGAAAATTTTAAATCACTAGTTTACATGGAAAATCAGAAGCTGACCTGAGTTCTAAAATACTATATTTTACGTGCCCTGTGGACACAGAATCCTTATATTACAACAGAATGAAGAGCCCTTTCTTTAAGAGGCATTTCTATGCAGGATGCAGCACTGGGCCTGGGTCAGCCCAGCACTCCCAGCACCTGGGAGGGGGGCAGGGAGGGGACGTAGACTAGCTGGGTCATGGTACACGTGAGTCGGGTCGAGAGGTGGCGGCACCGCGGGGACCGGCCAAGACAAAGTGCACCTGCCTGATGGGAAATGTGCCCCATTCTGATCTCCCCACTTTTCTTCAAGAAATCTCCATCAAGAAAGAGGGGGGAACAGAAGCTGAGTTATTAGCTGTCCAGTGGCAGACATGGGTGACCCTCAGGGACGTGGCTGGGAACTCCACCCAGCAGAGTAAAAGCTGCCGCACGCTGCACAGCTGGTTGTGCACAAAAATGCGATGCTTGAGAAATATAAAGCCTGCTCTCCTTGGGGCACCAGCTTTCCAAACGGATGTACGTTCTCCATTTGGAAAATGCAGAACCACGGAGGCTGGTGGACAAAGTCACCCACAGATCCTGCCGGGTTCACAGCCTGCAGTTGAAACTAAATCATCAAGTTTCAACAGTAACACTTCTGAAGGTAAACAGTTCTGGGACGTTTCAGTGGGAGACGTGGTGGGAAGCAATTTCTGGCAACTGTCACCGAGAGTCTGGACGTGTACAGGCGAGCTGAGCAATTATCGGGAGAATGGGGAGCGACATGTGACGCAAGCTGCATTCAGTCCAAGCAAAGTCACTGTGGAAACGGTAAGTACTGAGATCACGTTCCTCCTGCTTCGCTATGCGTACGGAGTAGGTCTGCAAATGTGACTCACGTTGAAAGTTTAAAGCACAATTAAGTTCAGCGGACATCAGGAAAGCTATGTACAACGGGAAAGCTACGTACGTGAGATAAATACAGTCAAACTTTTCATTAGAACTGCCATTCTGCTCAATTTGCAAGAGCTCCCACAGGAGTTAATTGTACAAAAAAGTGACAACTCTTTAACTCATGGTACATCCGCTGGTACATCTGAGTGTATAAATAAAAACACAAGCCCCTTGAATGTAAAGAATACAGAGACACACACCTCAGAGACTTTACAGGCTTAGCTCCAGACCACTGCACACAAGAAAATGTCACCACATGCAAGTCACCTTTTTTTTTTGGTCTCCCGGTGCCTATGAAAGTCATGTTTACGCTATAGTGACAGACTGTGGTCCATTAAGTGCGTGATAGCATTTTGTCTGAAAAACAACAGACATAGCTTAATTAAAAAATATTTTATTGCTTAAAGCGCTAAGCACCATCTGAGCCTTCAGGAAGTCATATTTTTTTCTTGCTGGCGGAGGGTCTGAAATATTTTGAAAATTAACCAACATGTGACACAGAGACAGGAAGTGAGCAAATGCTGTTGGAAAAATGGCACCGACAGACTTCCTCGATGCAGGGTTGCCACACATCTTCAATTTGTGAAAAACAAAACAAAAAACCACAATGCAGAGAAGCATGAAAAAATGAGGAATGCCCGTACGCAGCTGGAATTCTCACTACGCTGACGTCACATCAGTCATAGTGGTGAGGGACCTATGAATGTAAATACTGTAGACAAATTTTTAGTTGCTTTTACCAATTTTTTTCTTTTTTTTTTGCACATTGGAGAATTCATACTGGTGACAAACTGCATACACATACTCAGTGTAGAAAAACATTTCTTTCATGACTATAGGTTTCTCAGACATAGAATAACTCATACCGGAGAGAAAGCCTATGGACGTCTGGAGTGTGGAAAATCTTTCAGACAGAACATCCACCTCACTGGGTATCAGAGAACCCCTATATAAGAAAGGCCTCTAGGAATGAACTGAATGTACAAAGTCTTAAAGCCAGAGATCTCATCACATTCTGCATGACAGAATTCACAACTGAATGGACCATGAGTGAAAAGATATGGAAAATAGTTTGGTTGGAACTGTCACCTTTTTTCACATCAGAGAAGCCATGCAGGAGAGGAATTAAATGAATGCCATCATCGTGGAA